>NC_136743.1:13520000-14137500 GCF_936440315.1 Barbus barbus | reverse complement strand
AATAATGAGAGGTCACTTCTCACCAGAATCAGGTCACAGTAAAAGTACAGGTATTTTTTCTTTCTGCCATTTTAAGGCCCTAAGTGCCCAGTCTTGTATCAGGAGAACATAAATTATCTGGACACTGCGCATCCAAGTCGAGACTTTTTCACCATTGGGTTTGGATGGATAGCACCAACTTGCCATAATAGGTCCTATTACATATACTGGACTGGAGACGTCTTAAAATGGATTCTGGGAAAATCAATAAAGTCCAGATAGTGCATCCAAAAATGCCCAAGTACACTTTTTATTCCTCCCTCTGAGTAGGTGTCCGGGAATGTGAGGATCAGCAATGTATTACTCTTAAAATTATTTAGCTTTTGCTAAAAAGTATTCCCAATGATATTTATGGGTTAATCAAGATTGTTTTTTCCCACAAAGAATGTGACACATGGAGCCCTCATTAATAAATTTAATCTTGAGGAGACTGTGATCATAGCTGGGGTCATAGGGGGCCACCGATTCAATTACATTCTTACTTGACATATGCAAATAACATCTCCTTGTGCTCTTTGGCCATTGTACTACTAAAAATATAAGCAAGACTGAAAGCCTCAGTGGGTGTTGGGTCAATGGCACCTGCTGTTCTCTTGTTAATAGATGGGAAAGTAGCTCCAGTGGTGGTGACCAGATTCAGCAATATGTTTATCCTGTCATAGATTGAGAGGTAGAAAGTACACTCTTTTATGAGGTTTTTTTTCAGCTGGCATAGCACTGAAAATACATTTTTACACTGTTTCATAACAGACACAGTGACTTAAGCTCAGCAAATCAGCTTGTATAAGGAAAACATATTTAACATATCCTTCAGGACACATGAAGATAATTAGTTCAGCATGTATCTACAAAATAAAATATTATAATACGTAAGCCTTCAGAGTTCAGCACTTCACCATGAGATTGTTTATTGATCAATGTCTATGATAAATGTTTTCTTCCATACAACAGGGACCTGTGGCTATATATTAACTTGTGGTATTTTTGTCATTTTGAACTGTTTCACTGGATCTGTCTCTATTTCCCTTTGACTTGATGTGGATTTTCTTGCACGGCATTTGCTAGCTTTGTGTGGATTTGTTTCCATGGTATCAGGTAGCTCATGTGGAATTGTATCAATGGTGTTCTGCAGCTTCATGCTGCCTCGTGGCTCTGCCATTTGATCAGTTCATGTGGATATGCTTCCATGACATCTGGAGTCTTTCTCTCTAGATCCATATTTTCCTTGTAAGGAATACATGTTGAGAACTTCCTAATGAGCTATAGACCTGACCACATGTCTTACCGTTTATTTCTACTCATTTTGATGCCTTCACGATGCAGTGTAATGCTGCTCATATGTTTGGACAATAATTGGATATGCACCAATTAGACCTGTTAAACAACAATAGAAATGTTGCAATTCCTCTAATACAGTATTTTCAGCGGTGGGTCATCAGCCTTTACTCCAGTCTTCAGTATCACATAATCCTTCAGAAATCATTCCATTATGCTGATATGTTATCAATGCTGTTACTTTTAGCTTTCTATTCATCAAAGAATCCTGAACAAAATGTCACAGGTTCCAAAAAATATTAAGCAGCAAAACTGTTTCCAACACTGGTAATAAATCAATATTAGAATGATTTCTGAAGGATCATATGACTCTGAAAACTGAAGTGACAGCTGATGAAAATTCTGATTTGCATCACTGAATTAAATTATCTTTCAAAGTATATTAATTATGTATTATATGTGTATGTATGTATGTATACCTCTGACACGGAGAAGAGTGAAAACTCCTTGCATGACCGGCTACCAAACATCTGAACATAACGAAACACATGCACATTGACGGATCTTCTTCCGTCTGTTCTGCAAAATGTACAAATGTAGCTTATATTTCTGCAAACGTAAATATTGTGAAAATATCAATATTAATTGTGTCTAGGCAAAGGCCTTCCTACTGGAACAGGTCGCGCGCCGCTGCGCTCAACGCTCTTGATGTTCTTAAAACTTTCTGTTACAACTCTTCAGACGACTCAGCGCGTGCGGGAGGGAACTGAATGAATCATTCAAACTGATTCTCGAACCGATTCACTGGTTTGCCAAATGGTTTGATCAAGCCTTTGAACAGAATTGACTCAAAAGAATGAATCATTCGCGAATGGGCATCGCTCATTGCCCAGAGAAAAGTACGGCCCGTTTGGAATAAATTGAAGCATTTTTTACTTGTATTGCATTAAGACAAAGTAACGAGAGGAGCGTCGCCCACAGTAACGAATTAAATGTACAGTTTTTTCACTAAAAATGTACTTGAGTAAGAGTAAAAGTACCCATATTTAAATATAATCTAAAAGTTACCCAAAATATTTACTCATGTAGCCTAAATGTAACTCGTTACTACCCACCCCTGAGTATTGTAAATGTACAAAATAGTACAAAGCTGAAATATTTCATAAGGTACATAATATTTAGCAATTAATAATTTGGAATTTGTCAGTTTATCAATTTACAAACCTATTGGAAAAACCTGCCTGCGCCTGTCACAGAATGGCCCGTCCTCCCCGTCACTCATCACCGTACCTGCACCTCATCAATCTCCTATCACCACACTCATAAAAGCACTTCCCTCAGCTCACTTCTTGGTCCGATCTTGAAGTCCGATTTCAAAGTGACATTATAGGACTACACTGTCTGTTACGGATAGCTACATGGACCGTCTCTGCTTCCCTATAAGCTGAGTATAACTACCTGCGAATACTTACCTGTCTTTACTTACCTTCTGCCTTGTCCTCTTCCAGTCCTCCTCCTCGTCTGTCCCCGGTGGCTTGGTCGAATCCTCGTATGTCTCTGCCGCTCTGACGCTGCCAAACTCCAGGATCTGTCAAGACAGAGAGACTGATTGTGATTGACATTCCTATTACTTTAACCTCACGAATTGCCACTCACCAAGTCCGAAGAATCCGCACGATTGCTGTTTGCTGTTCACCCTGTAAATAAACACCTTGTGATTTCACTTACCTTCTGTGGCCGACCCGTTCCGTTACAGAAGATCGGACCACAAACCGAAGATGAGGTCCAAGGCTCCTGATCCACCACGGCCTCCCGAGTCTCCGGATCCGCCACGGTCTCCCGAGCCTCCAGTCCTGCCCTGGCTTCCCAAGGCTCCTGATCCGCCCTGGAGGCTTCCCTGTCCTGTCCAGGTTCTGCTCCAGCCTCCAGGGCCCCCACCTCCCTCCCCGGTATTATTGTTACGTCGCGGGACGCACCGTCCGGGAGGGGGAGGTAATGTCACAGAATGGCCCGTCTTCCCCGTCACTCATCACTGTCACCTGTATCTCCAATCATCACCCGCACCTGCACCTCATCAATCTCCTATCACCACACTCATAAAAGCACTTCCCTCAGCTCACTTCTTGGTCCGATCTTGAAGTGACGTTACAGGACTACACTGTCTGTTCCGGATAGCTACATGGACCGTCTCTGCTTCCCTATAAGCTGAGTATAACTACCTGCGAATACTTGCCTGTCTTTACTTACCTTCTGTCTTGTCCTCCTCCTCGTCTGTCCCCGGTGGCTTGGTCGAATCCTCGTATGTCTCTGACGCTGCCAAACTCCAGGATCTGTCAAGACAGAGAGACTGATTGTGATTGACATTCCTATTACTTTAACCTCACGAATTGACACTCACCAAGTCCGAAGAATCCGCACGTTTGCTGTTCACCCTGTAAATCAACACCTTGTGATTTCACTTACCTTCTGTGTCCGACCCGTTCCGTTACAGCGCCTACATTTTTGAGAAACTCCAAAATGTACCTACAGTATGCATATAATTCATTGCAGTTTCCAGCTGAATTAAACATTGGTGGCAGAAAAACATCAATAACGTTTGTTCCTTTTTACACAAATTATGATTAAAGAGGCATCGTCTTTATTGATTATTATACGGTTCCTTGCATAATACTATGTTATGACCTCAAATCAATTTTATCATAGTGTATGATCTGTAAACAAATACATGTGATGTTTGCATCACATGACCAGCTCACTGTACAGCTATATACACTGTAAAAAAAAAAAGTTGAGCTAACTTAAAATTTTAAGGCAACCGGCTTCAGCGGATTTTTGAGTTCTCAACTTGTTGTTTTAAGTTTATACAGCAAAAAGTTGAGAATCTCCTACAAAAATAAGTTGAGAAGTTGTCTCAACTTTTTTTTTATTTTTTTATTAGTGTATATATATATATATACACATTCACGTTTTAAGTGTAAAGAAAATATGTTTACTTGTTAGTTGGTTACACCACATGACATTACTTTGAATTTGTTAAATTTAAACTTGTTGAAAATTGTATATTGTCTTGTTTTTTTTTTTTCAAAACCATCTAAGGCCATAAAAAGTTTTTAACGTGTTTTAAGAATCTTTATGTTTTTGTTTTTTTTACATCTTGGACAGTCTTGCTTGTCATTGACCTACAAGTAAAATAATCTAAAACTAGCACTAAGTACTTAAAAGAGTAAGCATTTGACTAGTTATAAGGCATTCACTCCCTATTCATGCTTTGGAAATTGTCAATGAAGTTGTTTCTATTATGTACCATGTACAATCATGAAAGCATTAAATATTTATCAAACTTCAAAGCGACAAGGGTGATGGAAAAGGAAAGCCTTCTCTTATACTGTGATATGCCATCTCATTTTTGCGTTTTTTAAAGGCCAGCATAAAACATGAATCTCTGCCAGGCAGATTTGTTATTCAGAGTGAACCTTAAGGAGGTGGTTCATCTTCATGATCCTGTGGGTAGTGCTAGAGGGGAAACGACTAAATCTTTAATAGAAACTCTGTGACATCAAAGCCAGAAAGTTGTGTAACGTATGAGCCAGTCAGCAGCTAGCATAAGGGCGAATGCTTAAATGGGACTTCCTTGCTCCCGCCTCCACAGAGGTTTGAACTAAGGGCAAAATATTCGCTTATTAGTTGGGCAGCTGGAGATCTAAGCACTTAAAGTCTTTCATTTCAGCATCCTAATAGCTTAGACTCCTGTTGACTTGCACCTAAACTATTCATATTTCTTTGTTGGTTGTTGTTGTTGTTGTTGTTGCAGTGCCAGTGACATCCACACTGCAGTCACCCACCTTGCCCTCCAAATGAGATCCCATTTACAGAGCTCCAGAAACACCAACCAGGACTATTTCAGCAGAAATATGTCAGTAATTCATTTAAATCCTGTACTAATATAGCGCTGGGCTAATATAACACTGCAAAGCGAAGAGCTCAGGAGGGGTCAGTCAGTGAGTGTGAGTCATCCTCCTGGTGCTTTTCCATTTATTTTCAATTAATTTGATTCATTAAAAAGAATATGCTAAAAAAAAAGAGATTTGTAAGAGCTGGCTGTTTTGGGAATCAGGTTGTGCCAGATGAGCTTTATGTTTTTGATTCATGTAAAAGAACCAGCTCATAAGAGTCATTTGTTTTGGGAGTCAGGGTACGCTAGTCACGCTGTATGTTACTGATTCAATTAAAAGAACTGGCTTATGTGAGTCAAGTTTTGGGAATCTGGCTATGCTAGTTATGCTGTACGCTGTATGTGACTAGCGTAGCCAGTTTCTTTGGTAATCTGGCTACGGTATTAGTTGTGCTACTGGCTCACAAGTGCCATTTGTTTTTGGGAATCAGGCTACGCTAGCACACTCTATGTTTTTGATTCACTAAAAAGAGACGATTCATAAGAGACATGTTTTGGGTGTTGGTCTGCACTAATCACACAGTATGTTTTTGATTCACTATAAAGAACCAGTTCATAACAGCCATTTGTTTCATGAATCGGGCTACACTAGTCGCACTGTACTGTTTCTATCTCACTAAAAAGAGAACGTTATAACTTAGCAACTGTTTTGCCATCATTATTGGAGGATGGTGGGACAGATTTACATTCACTATTCAATGAACAAGAGTTGCATGTCGCTTTCTTCCAGTTCCTTTATTATTTTCTTCCTCCTGTGTGACATTAAATGAAAACAGATCGCCTTTGATCATTCAAAAAGAAAATCTAAAATCTCAAAAATCACCTCAAAATTATCACTTGCTTCTTGTTAATGTACCTCAAAAGCAGTACAGATCATGACACAGTACAGTAGCATAATGACAAGCAGACTGTAAAGGAGCATTAACGCTGCAGGACCAGCCCACCAGTGCCAAGGTGGCAGAGGGGGGATAAGTGGTGTGACTTTAGTGTCACAGCAGTGCTGGACGGCCTCTGAGATCCAGAGCAGGAGGCAGGTGGAATCACACTTACCACCAGATTTTCACACCTCTATTTCCTCACCTGTAATGGACACCCAAAAAAGAGGAAATGAACAGGAAGTGCTGAGCACCTTGCCGTGGGCTTTAACACGGCTTCTGTTAGTGGTTGTGCCACCTGTCTATCACCTGTCAAACCTGGGTAAGATTTTTAGAGGTATGAGACTGTGAAATGAAACGTGAAGAAGATGTTACTAGCAAAATCTTGCTCCACCTGGTTAGGGAAGGGAATTGATACATTGATATTTCCTGTTTCGATTTGATTCTGTTGATTTTAAGTCATAAGCATTTCAATTTGATTAAATTCAGTAGTGGTTTATTTGAGTTGTGAGGCCAATTTTGCTTATGTATAGTTTAGTTTGCTTAAAATGATCTGGAAATGATAAATGGCAGTGACTGAATCAAAGCGGGAATCAGTCTACATTACCTTTACGAAAAAGAAATTTATTCTAGTGTGCTATTAGTATACTTCTTTTAAACTAAAAAACAGGAAAGTATACTTTGTCTACTTTTTATGTACTTCTCAGAAATGGGCTTTATGTACTTCTCAGAAATTTACTTAAAATGACATTTAAGTATACTTGAATTATACTTAGAAAAAGTCTAAATATATTTGAGCTATACTGTGCTCCTAGAATCCGTGTTTTAATTGTTATACAGTAGGGAGCACTAGT
Source organism: Barbus barbus (assembly GCF_936440315.1). Lineage (NCBI taxonomy): Eukaryota > Metazoa > Chordata > Actinopteri > Cypriniformes > Cyprinidae > Barbus > Barbus barbus. Next base: position 14,130,505 of record NC_136743.1, on the reverse strand, counting down.
ACAAATCTTCTGTACAGAATTTCCAAAAAAACACAAGTGAAGAAGGAACTGAAACAACAGATGCTTCCGCATATAATCTAACACAATCATCAGACATAAAACAGCATCAATGAAGAGGTAATATGACTGTCAAGCTTTGGGGTGTTGATCGACTCCATCTACATTTTGATTATCATTCTGAATCCAATTAATAGTCCTTTTCAGCTTTTTTTGTTCAAAATGTTGTTTATTTCTTTATTTGTTATTTGTGAAACTTACCCACATTCAAGTGTTTAAAAAAGAATGCATGAAGCTAGAAGTGTTTTTGTTTACAAGCAGATACCCTGTTCTTTCTTTTGATATTTTGTATGTTCAGATATTCATATAACAAAATAAATAAAAAATTAATACCTAAATAGGGACATAGTAGTATATTTAAAGTATGATATAAAGTTCACTTAAAGAAAACTTACGAGTATACTTGCAGTATAAAACTACTAAACTAGTAGTTTACTGAGACTATACTTCAAAGTGTACAAAAAAATGCTACTACACATTTAATTAGTAAACTATCCGTATACTTATAAGTTCACATTTAGTATAGTTGCAATTGTGTACTCAAAGTTTACTACTGTTATACTTAAAGTATACTTTATATACTAGAAATTGGGCCAATTGAGTCCCAAGGAGTATTGAAACAGTACACTTACAAGTATACCACTAGTACACTGATATTTGTATACTTATTACATAAAGTATACTTAAATTATACTTGAACTTTACTTAAGTATACTTAATAAAATAAACTTGAAGTATACTACTTTTTTGGTAAGGGTGGTCAAATTATATTTATGATTTACTCAGAAGAACCAGCTCATAGGAGTCATTCGTTTCAAGAATTAGGCTTCAATGGCCATGCTATGTTTTTGATTCACTAAAAATAAACGTCTCAAAAGAGTAATTTGTTTTGGGATTCAGGCAATTTTCACTCAAGATTTATTTATATATATATACTACCACGATCAACGTCCAGAAATTATCATCGTTAAAATAGTCCATGTTACATCAGGGGTTCAACCGTAATTTTTCGAAGCTACGAGAATACTTTTTGTGCACAAAGAAAACCAAAATAATGACTTTATTCAACAATTCGTCTCCTCCGCATCACCCTAGCACCATTTTGGAGAGTATCACGACATATATGCATGCTTTGATCTGAACATAAAAAAGTGTTGGCCCCCTTCCTGATTTTTATTTTTTTTGCATGTTTGTCAAACTTTAATGTTTCAGATCATCAAACTAATTTAAATATGAATCAAAGATAACACAAGTAAACACAACATGCAGTTTTTGAATGAAGTTTTTTATTATGAAGGGAAAACAAAATCCAAACCCACATGGCCCTGTCGCAGATCTTAAAGTGACAGCTGACTAATACCTACTAAACATTGCTGCCGCTTGTCATGCAAGGGATAGTTCAACCAAAAATGTAAATTTTGTCATTATTTACTCACTCTCATGTTGTCCCAAACCTGATTTTCCTGGAAAAAAAAATTGGTATATGATATTTTTGCCATATCGCCCACCCCAAGATTTATCCAAAAATCAAATGTCTTATCACTTACCTTTTAAATTGTTCCATACCCATATGACTTACAAAAGGAGATGTTAGGCAGAAAGATGCATCAGTCAATCAGTTATATTTTTGTACAGTTATTTAAATGATGAATTAGAATGTCTCTCTGTCTGTAATCAAATTTTATGTGCTAAATACATTTATTTGTATTGAAAAAAGTATAGTAAATGTAATTGTGTAATAGTAATATTATTCAAAAGCTTATTTATTTATTTATTAGAACATGTACAACTCAGTAATTTAACTATTGCAAAAGCTGAATAATTGATCAAAGCCTACTCATTAACCAGTGAAATAAACGATGAGAGATCACTGAATCATTCTAATAACCATAAACAAAAATTGTATAGTGTATAATAGTAATATAATTTACATTTTCAAAAGCTTGTTTTATTTATATATTAGAACATGCATAATCAGTAAAATAATAGAATAGAGTAGTCAGTGAATCATAAAATAATCAATAATTAAAATAAGCATGCATACAACAGTAAACAATAAACAACCCTAGTGAATAAATATGCACAGTATTCATGAAACAGTACAAAAAGTACACGAATGACTTATGTTTGACAGTCAATGCTGGTAGGTCATAACAATGGCAATATTACATGCTTACTACACACATTCAAACTATACAGAACAGGACATACTTTTATAAGTAATCCCTCATTCAAAAGTAGTACCTACTCTGAGAGTTAATGATTTCAAATACTCTTTTTGATTCACTTAAAAGAACCATCTCATAAGAGTCAGTGATTGCATTGTACGTTTATGATTCATTAAAATTAACTTGTTGAATTGATTTGTTTTTGAAGAAACAGCTCATAAGTGTTTGAAACAATGGTCATGCTATATAATTTTTATCCTGTAAAAAGAACCAGCTCTTGTTCTGGGAATCGGTCTGTGCTAGAAAAAACAAAACAAAACATACACTGTATGTTTTTGATTCACTAATGTGAGCTGATAGTCAGTTCTTTCGAGAGTCGGACCACACTAGTCACATTGCTTTTGCACACAGACACATTGGTGTTCACGTACTTATGTTTCAGGCCAATGATTCACCACACAGGCAATTAATCAATCATTTGTGAGCATGTTGTACTAAATGATCAAAGACTGCCAAATTTGGAAATCTTGTACAATTCCCAAAATTTGACTCAGTATGTACACTTGCATGCTGTTGTCTGACCTTGTGTGTCATCTTAAAGTAATTCATTTCAACTGCTAGAGCTGTGCTTGCCTTTTGAAGTTAAATGTATCTAGTTACACTACTGGAACACTCGTAATTCCATCTGACTCTTTCTTCCCCCAGAGATCTTTATTTAACAGACATGAAATACTCCCATCTTCTGCCTTTGAACACAATTCCCATTCATTTTCAATTTGGGACACTAATATGAATAAAAGTAACTAATAGTCATCATTAATTAGTCATCACACTGAATATGAAACGGCCACTCTTAGAATTGATATGAGATTATAAAAATATAGTCTTGACCGCTGTGACTCCCTGTACGCACAATATATCAGATAATTTCCGGAACATTTTCTGGAAGATAGTTTCGGCTGCCTGGGAGCAAGAACCCTATCTTTCACCAGTCCTACTCTTCATGTCACTTCACAACTTCTTCCACCTCCCCATGAATTTTTATTTTTAAACCACTGTCTGTTTTGTGACAAAGCATTGGTGGAGCACAAATGAAACAGCAGGCAGTTCAGAATGAAACAGCAGACAAAGTGAGCGGTGGAGATGAGAGAATGCGCTGGAAGCGCTGGGCTAATATAACACCGCAAAGCGAAGAGCTCAGGAGGGGTCAGTCAGTGAGTGTGAGTCATCCTCCTGGTGCTTTTCCATTTATTTTCAGCACTATCGGAATCTTAGCCGGACGTTCCTCCTCTCAGACTTTGAAGGAATCTGGTTTTTAATAGCAAAAGCTGAGTCTTTTTTGTCAAGTGTGACAGTGGTTTAAGCCGAAGCATTTTGTTCTCTCATCCCTAGAAAGTCCAGTAAATAAAAGTGTAAAACATTACTTTGTTTTACTGTAAATGAATGAGAAATAAATTACAAATTTTAGGAAAAGGTGTTTACGAATAGTTTGATGGCTGGTTATCTTAGCCCAGTTAACCCCTGCTAACCCCAGTTAACCATGTTACTACATCCTGTGTTTCTCCATTGACAATGCTGTACATATTTTGCAGAAGTCTGTTATATATGCAGTTATTTAAATATGCTTTATTTTATAGTCATTTTAATATTCAAAACTTAACATAATTTATTTCAGTTAATTCCCAAGGCAACATTTCACAAATTTGTCACAAAGTATTTACGGCTCAGAAAACCTGCTGCCCATGAGCAAAGAAGGCAAATTTCAAACCACATACTTCCGGGGGGGTCCTGTGGCAACTGAGTAACTGCCATTGAAATGAATGGGAATGCTAACGAGTACTGTAGGTTTCTCAAGGTATTATAGAGCTGCCAAGCATTGTGAGACTAAATTAATGATTTGTTTTAACCCATATTCCCCTGTTAAATAAAAATGTTGAGACGAAGATTTTCATACTGAGGGAAATTACGACTGTTTTGTGACGTATGTGTTGAGAGGGAACTGTGTTCTTATTCATTGAAGCAAAGGGGAAAATGGTGGTTGAGCTTGACAGATCTAATGAGGGTTGGGTTATCTATTTGTGTGATTGTGTGGGAAGGGTTGGCTGAGTTTTGATGAAATGATTCCAGAGCTTAGAAGCTGACTAAACAAGGTTGAAACTCAATGACAAAGACTATTAATTTTACCCAAAACAGGAATAGACTCTGGACCCTGTGTTCTGCTTGTGTTCATGTGCATACTACAGTTGACAGTAATAACTGTTAAGTATTTTTACAACTTAAAATATCTGAAACAGTAATAATTTAAAACATAGATATTTTGTAACTTTATAAAGATGTTTACTGTCATTGATGAACAGTGTAATAGCCTATGTCTTTGCTAAATAAAAGTATTAATTTATTTTTTAAAAATCATACTAACCCCAAACTTTTGAATGGTCGAGTATGTAATTATATACAAGCAACCATTATAGAGAGAAGTAGATGCACTTACAGTCAACATTCAATTAATTCAATCAACTTTGTTAATGCATCGCTCTAGGTTGTTTAAAATGTTTTTGGATAACTCTTCGGTAATGTTTACTAATGGGCATCGTTTTAGCAAACTCTCATTCAGGTCTTTTTGTGTAACGACAACTTTTCATGTTTTCAGTTAATTGCTGATGGAAAAATGCCCTACATTTTTAGAATCGAAAATCCCGTTTTACTCCCAAATTGATCACTTTTAGAGAAGAAAAATGTGAAGAGGGCTTTTCTCAGAGCTTAATGTTCAGCTCTTTTGAGTTTAGTCCTCAAGGCAATGAAAATAGTTGAAATTCCTTTTCATCCTACAGTCTTAGTCTGAGCAAGGCAAAGGTTGTTTGAGAGCTGACTCTCAAAGCAAGTGAAGTATTTGCTTTTCAGACGACTACAAAATAAATAGAATACTTTTGAAAGGTTGCTTTTTGATCATTTAAGCTGTTTCTGCGTCTCTGCATTTTTTGGAGAAATCATTCTACGGATGAGATGCAGCACACATCAAGGCCGCAGATTGTCCAAGGCTGACTCTCTACAGATGGCATTCACAGTGTGCGCTCAATGGTTCAGATCTGAATACCTGTTCTTGGAGGACAGACTACAACAGATGCTGGTTTTCGAGATTTTCATGGCCAGTCTGATAGAGACATGACTCTGCAAGCAGACATTGCTGTAAAACCGTTCCTCGCTGGTTGTGCTGACGCCCCACACATCTGTCAGATAAACCACAGTCATTGTAAAATTTAGATTATAAAAACGAATAATTTGTTTGTCTGAGTGATGAGATGGCACATCTGTTGGGTAGCCTATATGAAAGTCTAATGTATTTCAAAGGTTATACATACAGATATTTGTGTGTCACACAATCTGCTTTAGTTCAATAGCTTGTGTGTTTCAAGCGTTCTTTCCATCATCACAAGGCTCACTCTGCTAAGAACACACACTTGTGATCTTTGAAAGCAATTTAACAGCTTCTTTTTGGAATGAAAAAAAATAAATAAATAGATGAGGTGTCAAAAGCTATTCATTTTAAATGTGCTCTCTGTCAAGCTGTATGAGTGACTCACTGTGTGACATCACAGGAATGGGCGGAGAGATCTAACTAATTAATGAAAAACTAATAAGAGAGATGGTTTTACCAGTAGAGGGGGGTTTTGTAAGTGTTCTAAATGGTTTGTTATAATGATTAGAGAATGTTGTTTTAATTATCAAAAGTGCTGGATTCATGCAGAGATGTTGGTATTTATGAAGCAGTTTTCAATAAGACAAATGAAACTCTAAATCTACAAACTTTCCTCTTCATATTCAAAATTTCATGATACAGGTTGTTTTAAAATTGCTTTTACCGATCCCTTATAGGTCATGGGATATACAAGAATATTCTAGGTTAACTACAAGTTTAACTCAATTGACAGCATTTGTGACATACTGTTGAATATTACAAAAAAATTGACACTTTTCAATCATTTTCTTCATGGTTTTAAATAAAAAATCTGGACTTCTGGGTTATAGTGTGACACTTATGAAAGTGAATGGGGCTATTTCAATAGTATAGCAAAAAGATGTGAACAAAATTAATGGTAAAGTTTTTATTGAGGAAAAAATCATGAACTTTTACTGTGGGAAGTTATGTATAAAAATATGACTTTTTCCATGATAATGCAATACCATAAACCCTAAAATAATTGTAAGAATGATAATTTAAACTGCTTTATAGCTCAAATAATGTACAAGTTTTAACAAAAGATTTAAGTGATTTGATACACTGATAAGTGTGACATACTTCTTGAATCTTCAAAAAATTGGCCCCATTCACTTCCATTGTAAATGCGTCAGAGCAACCGCGATTTTTGATTTCCTTAAGATGAAAGGCAAGACAGTTTTTTTACATTATTCCACAAATTCTGTTGATTGAACTTAACTTCGAACCCCAAAATAACCATTATCATTCTGAGGGAATACAGAATACAGGGTGTGCTTCCGAAATGTGATAATTGAAGTGATGATAACCATTGCAAGAATTTTTATTTGTCACATACACAATTATACAGAGTATAACCAGCAGTGAAATGTAGGTCAGGTCCGCTCCAAGGACAGTGCAATTATATAGAATACAAATATGAGAAAAAGAAAAGTAGAAAAAAATAAAAGAATAAAATAAAATAAAAGATTAAAAATATAAATATAAATGTGCAGGTCAGTATGTTGTTGACTTAAATAGTAATATAAGAGGAATGTGCAAAAAAATTAGCAAAATAGTTGTACAGGGTATTTAAATAGCAGCAATATGAGGTAGAGAAAAATTATGAATAGCTTATTGATATGGTGATATTTACATGGAGTCAAGTGATGTGATGTTATGACACAGAGTTAAAGTTTAGGAGCCTGATGGCCGGGGGGAAGAAGCTCCTCCTAAGTTTCTCAGTTTTTGCCATCAGGCTATGGAAGCGCTTACCAGATGGAAGCAAAGTGAATAGACGGTTACCAGGGTGATTTGAGTCCTTGATGATTTTGACAGCTCTATTTTTGCAGCGTTTGAGGTAGATGTCCTGCAGAGAGGGGAGAGCAGACCCTGAGATGCACTCAGCTAAGCGCACAACTCTCTGTAGTGCTTTGCAGTCCTGATTGGAGCTGTTTCCATACCACACTGAGATGCACTGAGTCAATACTCTTTCTGTGGTCCCTGAATAGAAAGTTTTCAGGATTGCTGGTGAGACCCTGAATTTCCTCAGCTGTCGCAGATGGTACAGTCTTTGCCTGGCTTTCGTAACTTGTGTTTGGATGTGTGCAGTCCGAGTCAGGTTCTTGGAGATGTTTACACCGAGGTACTTGAAGCTACTCACCCTGTCCACAGGGGTCCCACTGATCATAAGAGGAGTGTAGGGCTGCTGATGTCTCTTCCTAAAATCCATGATCAGCTCTTTAGTTTTGCTCACATTCAGAGAGAGACAGTTGACCTGGCACCATGATGTGAGTCTCTCTACCTCGTCCAAGTAAGCGGTCTCATCATTGTTGGAGATGAGGCCCAGAACCACAGTATCATCAGCGAATTTGATAATAGATGTGGAGCTGTGAGAGGACACGCAGTCATGCGTGTAGAGAGAATAGAGCAGGGGACTCAGGACACAGCCCTGTGGGGCTCCTATGTTCAGAGTGATGGAGTTTGAGGTGAACTGGCCAACTTTCACCACTTGAGGTCTGCCGGTGAGGAAGCCTTGAAGAAATCAAGATAGGCAAACTGAAGAGGGTCCAAAGTATCAGGGATGGAGGAGCAGATGTGGCTCTTTACAAGTCTTTCAAAAACCTTCATGACTATAGATGTGAGGGCAACTGGGCGATAGTCATTCAGGCAAGAAGGTTTATTGTTCTTTGGCACAGGGATAATGACAGGTTTTTTAAATGCGGTGGGAACCACGGAGGTAGCAAGGGACTCATTAAAGATAGACGTGAACAAACCAGTGAGCTGATCAGCGCAGGACCTCAGAACACGGCCGGTTATCCCATCAGGTCCGGCTGCTTTCCTGGCATTCACTTTCTTTAGCGCCCTCCGAACCTCATCCTCCGACACAGTGATTACAGGATCATCGCTGCTCTGCCTGCTGCTTCCTGACGCGCTGGATGGCAGAGACGCGCCGCCGCCGTTGCAATCGAAGCGGCCGTAGAAGATGTTTAACTTGTCGGCCAGCAACGGATCTGCTCTCACCTCCGCGGAGGATTTGTTTCCGAAGGCACAGATGGTCCTCAGTCCCTGCCACATCCATCGAGAGTCATTGAGCTGGAAATGAGACTCAATTCTCTCTCTGTATCTGTGTTTGGTGGCTCTTACTGCGTGTCGGAGAGCATAGCACGATGCTTTGTACTCGCTCATATTCCCAGTCAGAAGAGCCTCATTGTAAGCGGCAGCACGGATAGTTCTGTCCACCCACGGTTTCTGATTGGAGAATGTCCTTATAGTTATTGTTTCTGTAGCTTGCTCAGTTAGCGCGTTTACAAAGCTTAATGCTACATCCGTGAACTCGTTGACGTCAGAAGAACTCGCCCGGAACATGTCCCAGTTGACGTCATCAAGAGCCGCCTGCAGCATAGCCTCTGAATGGGAGGACCAGCGCGTCACTATACTCTCTGCACCGGAGGATCCTGAACGAGCCTTTGTTTATATTCCGGTGTGAGGAAAATGGCGGCATGGTCCGATTTGCCAAAAGTCGGTAGTGAGCGGGCTTTGTAGGCATTCTTGAACTGAGTGTAGCAATGATCCAGTGTGTTTGGTCCTCTAGTTGGACAGGATACATGTTGATAAAAGTTCGGCATGACCTACCTGAGGTTGGCTTTGTTAAAGTCTCCCACGATGATAAAGGCAGCGTCAGGATGTTTGTTAGTGTAGCCGCTGAGCCGTTGAATGCCAACAAATTAATTTATTTGGTGGAGCTGTTTTGGACAAAAATAATATTAGTGTACGGAGATGCAGAATTTACATAAATGTATTTTATATAATGTGGCTCTCATTTCCATAAATAGTCATTTATTTATCTGTGTGCAGCGTGTATGGAGTGTTTAGCATGGCCTTGTTTAGAAATCAAGACAGAATTTGAAATTGGATCTCAGGTATTGTCTTTAAGGAACGATATCCATTGCATACTGAATATATTTTCTGTAACAACTATCGATATTCGGACTGCTTTCTTTAGAAATTTTGCATTTTAATCCAAGCTTTTTACTCCCCCAAAGCTGTATTTTTAATGGAGTTTTTCTATCTCTGCACATAAGAGCCATCTATACTCAACAGATAACTGCTTAGTGAAAAGTCTGATCGATCCCTCATAGCTTTGTAAGTGTGCTCGCTTGGAGGCTGAGCTCGTACAAGTGATGTTGAAATGCGTTTGATGATGTGTCCAAATACACTGGAATGTGAGCTTCATAAATGAATTGAAGCTGGAATGGACAGACAGCAATTTACTGTTATTACATATAAACATATGTATAAACAAACATTTTATATTCATATCTATAAACAATATATATTTTTTTGCAGTAGAAAAGGTATTTTCATAAAGATGCTGAAATGCAGTGATTTGAAGGAATAGTTCACTGAAAAATGCCATCCAAGATGTAGATGAATTTGTTTCTTCATCAGAACAGATTTGGAGAAATTTTGTTTTACTTGCTCACCAATGGATCCTCTGCAGTGAATGGGTGCCGTCAGAATGAGAGCTCAAACAGCTGATAAAAGCATCACGAAAAATCCAGAAAATAATTCACACATAAAAGCTGTGTGTTAGTAATAAACAAATCAATCAAGATGTTTTCAACTATTCCCTTAATGTCCAATTGATATTGGGGTCAATAACAAATAAGTAAAAATTAAGAATATTTTTTACATACATTTGGAACACATATCATTATTTTATTATTTTATCATGTGCTTTTCAAAGTTAAAAGTGTTTATTTTACAAATACATTTTTTTTTTTTACAAATAAAATTTTTGAGAAGTCATTTGACATTTTACAAACTTGGCTTGTCGTTAAAAAAGTCAAATTATTTGGTATTTTGAGAGATTGATTGTGACACGTGAGGGTCTGCAGGGTTCCACTCTCTGATATAGTTTCCTCTTTCTTTCTTTCTTTCTTTCTTTCTTTCTTTCTTTCTTTCTTTCTTTCTTTCTTTCTTTCTTTCTTTCTTTCTTTCTTTCTTTCAATTTATTTATTTATTTGCAAGTTTCTGAATGTTGGCTGCACCATATCTCTTTGATTTGGCAGACTAATATATTTCCCCAAATATTAATAAGCACTGAAGCATTTAGTGAAAATATTGCATTTTTTTTTTTATAAAAAAACAGTAAGAAAATATTATGCCAGACAGGTTTCTTTTAAAGAATTGTGTTCTTTTAATTCTACTTAGCTTTTTCATTATGATATCAGTATATTTGTATCACCCTGTTATTTTTCACTTCATACCAAATTTTAAATCACTTTAATTTATCAAAACAAATTTGAATCAAGTAATTAAAAAAATAGCTTATCATAAAACAGATGTATTCAATTGTACTTTAGTTTTTAGAACACTAATTCAGCCTTACAAAATAAAGCAAAGCACAAAAAAGATTTTTCAAAGTTGTAAATAAAAACAATATCATAACACATTTCTACTTCAAAATTTCATATTTAATTCACTGTGTTAACTGCCGTCACTTGAGCGAAGTGAAGTGACATACTGCCAAGTATGGTGACCCATACTCAGAATTCGTGCTCTGCATTTAACCCATCCAACGTGCACACACACAGCAGTGAAGACACACACACCGTGAACACACACCCGGAGCAGTGGGCAGCCATTTATTTGAGCAATTGGGGGTTCGGTGCCTTGCTCAAGGGCACCTCAGTCGTGGTATTGAGCACTAGGTAAGCAACATTTTTAGCACAGTTTCCAGTAGATCTTTGCTGATTTGGGGGTTATGATTATGTGCTGTGATAAAAGTCAGCTTTAAAAAAGTCTGCAAGTGCTTTTTTTAATGTTTTGCAGACAGGAAGGGTCGTCATCGCAGATTTTGCTGGCTTGCTTTTGGTTGCACCATTTATAGCCTTTCTATTCTCTTGCGTAAAATGAGACATATGCTGTTCCCCTCATGAAGAGCCGAGCTTTCTATTAGGAGAGGCTGCTGAGGTGCGCTATCAATCACTTGAAACAAAGGAGCAAGTGCAGGGTAGGAGATGTGGCTAATGTATCTCAAATTGTTCTCTGCCCTTCACCGGAGTTTCTCACTTCATCACAAATCTCTCCTTCCTCCATCTCAGCCCATGAATACATATACAGCTCCTCTGCCCCATTCAGAACTCAAAGCACGGAGTATGTATTCATTCATACATCAATTAAATGCCCACTTTTTCTTTCTTGACTTCTTTCACTTCCTCCTTCTCTGTCAAAAGATGAAGGGATAATCTCACCAGGACAAGGATATTTGCATTACATCCATCACTCTGTCCTCCGAGGGTGCAGCACAGAGACCACAACACACTTTAACAACAGGCCTAATTGCTACACATGGCCTTTGATAGCCCTGAGAGACGTCTACAAGAGAGGCTTTTGTCAACTGCTCAACAGTGTTAGATCACAATGTGGATTCACACACATCCTGTATACACTAGCTTTCAAAAGTTTGGGGTTAAGTTTTTTTTCAGTGAGCTTCATAGTTCAGCAAGGATGCATTTATTTATCATATATACAGTATCTCACAGAAGTGAGAACACCCCTCACATTTTTGTAAATATTTTATTATATCTTTTCATGTGACAACACTGAAGAAATGACATTTACCATGTAAAGTAGTGAGTGTACAGCTTGTATAACTGTAATGATAACACAAGGTGGAAGCAATGATGCAAGTAAATAAGGTATTTATTTGGTCAGAAAACAACACTGTAGTAAAGTCTCTCGGGTGGGCTGGTGGCGCAGGGACTAGACGGACAGCGTGCCGGTGACGAGTGGTGTTGGTGAATCCAGTGCAGGTGAACATCCAGATGAGACGAAACCACGAAGACGGGGAGTTACACTTACAGCAAAGGCTTTGGTGGAAAAGCTTGATTCATTGCAAGCGCTGAGAAAAGCAAAACTAGCAACAATGCAAGCATAATGATAGAGACTATTAAAAGGTTGATGCAAGATAACAAAGAGTATGAGTCTGAGGTACAAAGTGCATTTGAAAATTTCAACGAGTTATGTTTAGAGGCTCAGGAAGCACATGAATCCTTGTTGACTTTGTTGCCTGATAATGACATTGAGAAACATGATATATGGTTTAAGGCAAAAATTATTCCAAAGAATGAGTTTATTGAACATGTAAATGTATGGTTGTCCACACCTGTAACATGTCAGGAAGCTTCTGAGGGGGTTACTAATGTAAATGTTAATGATGAGGTTGTCCCCGAAGACAGTGTTTCAAAGGGTACTACCGCCTATAGAAGGCACAGTTCAAGAAGCAGTGGTTCTTCCACTGTATCGGCTCGTGTATAGGCCGAGGCAGAGAGAGCTGCACTTATTACGCGTGCCGAGGCATTGAAAACTAAACATGCAATTGAAACACAGCAGGAGGAATTGAGGAAACAGAAGAAACAACTTGAATTAAATGCTGAAATTGCAGCATCTACTGCAAAAATTGCTGTTTTGAGTACTGTTGACAGCCATAGCAAATGTTCACGTACTGGTAGTTCTCATTCTAAAAGAAAAGAAGTAACAAAGTGTCAAACATCAAGGGATGTGACAGGAAATTGAATTTTTTGATTCAACAAGGCCAAAGATGTTAAATCCACGAGCTACTTCATATGTGCCAATGGGTCAAATATCAGTGGGTACAGCTGATGCTACCTCTAACATTCCCTGATAGTCAACAAAGATGCTGCACAAAGGAGGATTGAACACTCATGACAGCAGTACTCAACGACATCAGGATTCACGTTACTTTGTACAACATTACAGTGGTAATATGACAACATCTCAAGCTGTGGACTCTCTTCCAAGTCAAAATTTACCTCTGTATGAGATTCTGAAGAGGAAAGAGGAGTTGACTACACACTTGGTATACCAGACTCAGAGTAACACTCTTCCCAAAAAAGAGATTCCAGTTTTTGATGGAAAACCACTCCATTATATACCATTCATAAAAGCATTTGAACATTGTGTTGAGGAAAAGGCTTGCAGTAAAAGAGATTGTTTGTATTTCTTGGAACAGTTTACTTTAGGACAATCAAGAGAACTGGTTTGGAGTTGTCAACATCTTGATCCAGAAGTGGGATATTCACTAGCCAAGAAGCTCTTGAAGGAGCAATTTGGTACTGAGTTTAGGATTGCCGCTGCATATATGGAAAAGGCTTTGAGTTGGCTATCATTAAAGAATGAGGATGCCCAAAGTTTACATGCATATTCATTGTTTGTGCGTGCATGCTGTAATATTATTGATGATAATTCCTATATGCAAGAGCTTAACATGCCAAACAACATTAGAACTGTGGTGATGAAGCTACCTTTCAAATTGAGAGAGCGTTGGAGAGAAAGGGCTTGTGAGATAACAGAGTTGAACCGAGGTAGAGCTAAATTCTCTGACATTGTGGACTTCATTGAACGACAGGCAAAGATGGCATCCGATCCTGTCTTTGGATGTATTCAGGACAAACAACCAAGTGTAGTGAAGCCAAACAAGACATGGGAAACAGTTTTGCTACAAATGTTACTACTTCAGGTTCAAGGAGGCATGTAACATCACAACAGAGAGACCATTCAGTGCACAAGACCAATGATAAAAGATCCTGCTTGTACTGTTCTGGTAACCATGTCTTGGAAAGGTGTGATGCTTTTGAGAAAAGGTCACAACGAGAAAAGCTTGACTATTTGAAAGGAAAGGGAGTTTGCTTCAGTTGTTTGAAGACTGGACATGTATGCAAGGAATGTGATAACCGCCTTGTGTGTGAAGTCAGACACATCCTTCAGTGTTGCACATACATTGCAAGCCAGTTGTAGAGGACAAAGGGCAAAAGCGCAGTCTAGCGTCTGCACAAACTTGTGGACATACATGGGCTGGTAATGAAAGGTGCTTGCTGTCAATAATTCCAGTGCAAGTATAATCAGCTAAAGGAGACAAACTGATTCAAACATATGCTTTTCTAGATCCAGAGAGTTCAGCTACGTTTTATTCGGAGCAGTTGGTAAATGAACTGAACATCAGAGGTAAAAGGATCAACATTTGTCTGCGTACCATGGGACAGGAGCAGTCTGTGTCTAGCAATGTAGTTACTGGCTTGGAAATTAGTGGAATTAACAGCGATTGTTTCTTTTCCCTTCCTGAAGTGTACACTGTAACAACATTGTAACACAAGAGGAAATATCCAAGTGGCCATACCTTGACAGAGTGAAAGTTCCACACATTGAGGCTAATGTCGATTTATTGATTGGAGCCAATGCTTCCCAAGTAATAATAATACTATGGTAATAAATAGCTATGGTAATGGACCATATGCCATTAGAACCCTATTGGGGTGGGTAGTTAATGGACCTTCAGAAAGGAGCAGTGACTGTGAGAAGAATACTGGTATACCTTCCGTTACTGTCAATAGGATTTCTGTTGGAAGGCTTGAGGAACTGCTTCAATATCAGTATAATCATGACTTCAGTGAAAACAATGTTGATGAGAAGGAACTTTCCAGAGAGGATCAGAGGTTTCTGAAAATAATGGACAAGTCTCTTTTTACAAATGTGTCACGGTGCACACAGCAAGGATGAACTAGGAACAGGAGACGAGGATGTAAGCTCAAATAACAGTGTTTAATGACTCCAAACAAGGCAACCCACACGGAAATAACCTATATAAACATATATGTTTTAATATAGGTTTTGATATATGTTTTTAATATATGTGACATATATAAAATTGGCCATTTTCCTATAATATATGTACATATATGCATGTATATATATGTGTGCATATATGCACCTATATGTTTACCTATATATTAGTAAAATTATTAAAATCCATAGCTGCTAGACAACATAAATAAAAGCCCAAAATGTCGAAATTTACATTTACATGTACATATAGGGCTTATATGTGGATATAAAGAAGCAATACAGGAGACCTATATGGCCTTTATATGCACATATATGCACCTCAATTTTGCCTATATGTGGCATATATACGCATATATGCAGCATATATGTTATCATATATATGCATATATACTGCATATAGGTTTCATATATGCGCATATATCCTCATATAGGTTCTTTCCATGTGGGAAGGCAAGGCAAGACAAGGCAAGGTAGACACAGACAGGAACACCAGGGAGTAATGAGTAGACCAGATGAAATCTAACTGAACAGATAGGACTTAAATACACAGGATAATCATAGATACTTAGACAAACAGCTGGATGAGAATTAATACTCAACAAGGACAGGAAACAAACCAAATAAGGACACAAGAGGCGGGAACACATGGCACACATTACAAAATGTTTTCTGTTGAATGTTTTCTACAATTGTTTCCTATGATGGCAACGCTAAATTTTCAGCAGCCATTACTCCAGTCTTAAGTGTCACATGATGCTTCAGAAATCATTCTAATATGATTATTTGATGCTCAAGAAACTTTTATTATTATTATAAATGTTGAAAACAGTTGTACTGCTTAATGTTTTTCAGGATTGTTTGATTAATAGAAATTTTTAATTTATTTGAAAAAATGAAATCTTTTGTAGCATTATAAATGTCTTTACTGTCAATATAAATAATCCTTGCTTTTTTTTTTTCTCGGAAAAAACTGACTTTAAACTTCTGAATGTTTTGAAAAAATGAATTTTGATTTAAAAAATGTTACATTTATGCATCTTCCTTTCTTTCAAATCTCAGATCAACATTCAAAGGTTGCTGCCTCAAAAATCTTTATGACAGATTTCATGTGAGGCAAATCATGCCATTGGCTTTCATGCACCTTGTGACTGCAACGTGCCAAAATGTTGATTTATTGTTTTGAATTAGTAACTGTCATGACAAAAATGCCTTTTTGTTCCTTTCCTCACACAAAGCTCTGAAGAATTGTATCATTGCACACAAGCCATATGCACCACTTTTATTTATTTGTTTTTGTATATTTAATTAAATGTATTTATTTATTTGTATATTTATCTGCTTGACGCTTTGTTATATTGTTGTGCAGTGTTTAAGGTATAAGATATATAACAGAAGAATATAGCTATACTAATATATTTATAATATAAAGCTAATACGGCATTTAAATGCACTTCTTCTATTCACTTCTTGTTTAAAAAAATATTTTTCAAAGTTGTAAATAAAGATTCAAGATTCAAGATTTTTATTCGTCACATACACAATTATACAGAGTATAAGTGAAGTGAAGTGACATTCAGCCAAGTATGGTGACCCATACTCGGAATTCGTGCTCTGCATTTAACCCATCTAACGTGCACACACACAGCAGTGAACACACACACACCGTGAACACACACCCGGAGCAGTGGGCAGCCATTCTATGCTGCAACGCCCGGGGAGCAGTTGGGGGTTCGGTGCCTTGCTCAAGGGCACCTCAGTTGTGGTATTGAGGGTGGAGAGAGCGCTGTACATATATACAGGTGCTGGTCATAAAATTTGAATATCATGAAAAAGTAGATTTATTTCAGTAATACCATTCAAAAAGTGAAACTTGTATATTAGATTCATTCACTACAAACAGACTGATATATTTCAAATGTTTGTTTCCTTTAATTTTGACGATTATAACTGACAACTAATGAAAGTCCCAAATTCAGTATCTCAGAAAATTAGAATATTGTGAAAATGTTCAATATTGAAGACCCATGGTGCCACACTCTAATCAGATAATTAACTCAAAACACCTGCAAATGGTCTATCAGTCTAGTTCTGTAGGCTACACAATCATGGGGAAGACTGCTGACTTGACAGTTGTCCAAAAGACGTCCATTGACACCTTGCACAAGGAGGGCAACACACAAAAGGTCATTGCTAAAGAGGCTGGCTGTTCTCAGAGCTCTGTGTCCAAGCATATTAATAGAGGGGCAAAGAGAAGGACAAGATGTGGTAGAAAAAAGTGTACAAGCAATAGGGATAACCGCACCCTGGAGAGGATTGTGAAAAAAAAATCATTCAAAAATGTGGGGGAGATTCACAAAGAGTGGACTGCAGCTGGAGTCAGTGCTTCAAGAACCACCACGCACAGACGTATGCAAGACATGGGTTTCAGCTGTCGCATTCCTTGTGTCAAGCCACTCTTGAACAAGAGACAGCGTCAGAAGCGTCTTGACTGGACTGCTGCTGAGTGGTCCAAAGTTATGTTCTCTGATGAAAGTAAATTTGGCATTTCCTTTGGAAATCAAGGTCCCAGAGTCTGGAGGAAGAGATGAGAGGCACATAATCCACGTTGCTTGAGGTCTAGTGTAAAGTTTCCACAGTCATTGATGGTTTGGGGTGCCATGTCATCTGCTGGTGTTGGTCCATTGTGTTTTCTGAGGTCCAGGGTCAACGCAGCTGTCTACCAGGAAGTTTTAGAGCACTTCATGCTTCCTGCTGCTGACCAACTTTATGGAGATGCAGATTTCATTTTCCAACAGGACTTGGCACCTGCACACACTGCCAAAGCTACCAGTACCTGGTTTAAGGACCATGGTATCCCTGTTCTTGATTGGCCAGCAAACTCGCCTGACCTTAACCCCATAGAAAACCTATGGGGTATTGTGAAGAGGAAGATGCAATACGCCAGACCCAACAATTCAGAAGAGCTGAAGGCCACTATCAGAGCAACATGGGCTCTCATAACACCTGAGCAGTGCCACAGACTGATCGACTCCATGCCACGCCGCATTGCTGCAGTAATCCAGGCCAAAGGAGCCCCAACTAAATATTGAGTGCTGTACATGCTCATACTTTTCATGTTCATACTTTTCAGTTGGCCAACATTTCTAAAAACATTTTTTTTTTGCATTGGTCTTAATTGATATTCTAATTTTCTGAGATACTGAATTTGGGACTTTCATTAGTTGTCAGTTATAATCATCAAAATTAAAGGAAATAAACATTTGAAATATATCAGTCTGTGTGTAATGAATGAATCTAATATACAAGTTTCACTTTTTGAATGGTATTACTGAAATAAATCAACTTTTTCATGATATTCTAATTTTATGACCAGCACCTGTATGTACATATATATGTACATCTATAACCAGCAGTGAAATGTAAATAAAATTATTGGTGTACGTTTCATAGATTTCTGAATCAGTTTTCCAGCTGAGACAGATTTTGTCAGATTTAGCACTCTTTAGGGGGCACATTTTCCCCCGAACGTGAATATTCTATTCTATATCTTTCATAAAACCAACTGGTCCCTTTTTTAAAGAATATGTTAGACAATCTTCTCATTTCTTTCATGTCTACTTGTTCACCGCAAGCATGAATGCAGCTTATTAGCAAAAGCCTATTTTTAAGGTAGATATTTACTTCAGCCATATGTGTGAGACAGATGTGTGCAATATTTTAGTGACGGCGTCACTCTGCATGCACATTCGTTACACATCAGTCAGTCTCATGGCCCACATCCAGGTGGTCAGGATTATCTTATACACAACTGTAATTATTCTATCCTTCTATCCCAGCACAGACGTCCAGAGTCCTCTGGAAAACAGCAGTATTGATTACAGCATCTTCAGTCCAAACCCCTGTGCTTTTCTACCGGCTTCACGCCAAGTACTAAAATAGGCAGCGTGCATTTCACGCTCGATCCTCAGCGCGCTGTTCTAAGACCAGCTGTTCTTCCTGACCTGAACAGAGGAGAGTGGGCCTACGAATTAGCATCTGCCCAACAAAATGCACACCGACTCTGGATCAATATTGACTTTTCTTCACTCTGGCAACTTGAATACCCTTTAAAGCGAGGCTGCCGATCTTATACGGATAGCTTAATGCCAATAAAGCACAGGTGCCAGAAGATATATTTTCCAGCACGCACGGAAACAACCTCTTACCAGTCTGAAATGTATCTCTGTATTAGTGTCTGTTATTTGGAGGGATAATTGTCAGCATGGGCCATGTGCTTCCGGATACTGTGACTCACCAATAACAGTGACAGTTTCATTTCTGAAGGCTTGTCAGTGTGGGACGCCTTTTAAGGCACAGAAAGTGAGTGGAAATCGGAAATATTTCTAGAGATCCTTTCCATATTTGAGACATTTTAATGCAACATTCATGAG
The DNA here is from genome assembly GCF_936440315.1 of Barbus barbus. Classification (NCBI taxonomy): domain Eukaryota; kingdom Metazoa; phylum Chordata; class Actinopteri; order Cypriniformes; family Cyprinidae; genus Barbus; species Barbus barbus. The sequence goes on along the minus strand of NC_136743.1, from coordinate 14,111,006 downwards.
GAGATTCAGGAGGTGAGGAAACAGAACAGACAGGCTACATATGCGACTAATTTTCTGATTGGCTAACGATTACAGCCTTGCAGCGAAACCAAGTAAATCAAAATCAAAATAAATTAGCGCAAAAAACCCAAAAACAAATAATCTACCTTAGTCCCCACACTCACCCAATCAGCCTAACGTAGTAAGTAAGATTTATACAGCTGCCTTATTTTATAGCACAGAACAGACCTGGAAGGCAGGACTTCTATTACATTGACTGTAAATCCATAGCACAAATTACATCCCTCTAATAAAACGATGATATTGAAGTCATCCAACACACATAATTGGCAGGGGTGTCAGACTGAAACTCATGACTGCTCTGTAATGCATGCTGCGAATGGGGAGAGCATGCTCTTGTTAACGAAAACAAAATAAACATCCCATTTTGTTACCCAATTGTCTAGAGGAAGCAGAGGCAGTATGTTGGATGAAATCCAACCCCGCTGTTGCACCCCGGACATGCTTCACATATTTATAATGCACTCGAAAGATGCATTCAGTGCCGCAAATGTATTGATCATTCGCCATCAACTTAATTGGCCTTAGTGCCGTCAGATACCTAGAAAATACGATCATCGCTCTGATAGTTTGATGATCTCGTTGAATTGTTTGTTTGCCGCTGTCACAGTTCGCTCTTCCATATCTTCTTGCTCATTAGGCAATGATGCATGCTGGTTCATAAGCTAAATGAGACCCTCTACTGTTAGAGATAAGGCTGTTATGACTGCTGAGACCCCCACCTCCCTGTTACCACTGCCCTGCTGAACTGGATGAGATGTCAGCGGTCTTTCCACCAATTAACACAATAGAACGATCCTGGGGCCTAATTAGGAACCCTGACATCTGACTCTACTTTAAAAATGACGTACTGAAGGGACTGGGGACATTTAGCATGTCCTGCAGTGACACTTTTTTTTTTAACTCGCTGTGAAATACTTCCCAGGTGAAAATTTAATAAGACTGAGCAAAATGTGTGAGCAAAAATATGTAGCATCAGTTTTCCTCAAGCTACTTATTGTTGTTAAACCTCTGGAGAGTTATAAGGATTTAGGGCAGCACTACTCAATGACTTTTTTTGTGGCTGCAGTGTTAAATTTTTTAAACACTAAGCAGAAAACTTAAAACTTGCAAACTGTAGCTGAGGAAATTGTATTTAGAATAATGTTAGGGTTTTTTTTTTTTTTTACAGTAATTTTTTGGAGTTTGAGTTCTGTTTTTGCACGGATGCCACACTTTTTATTCTTTTTTAATCACATTTTTTGTATCCATCATGTTTAATTTGGTTGAAATGTAATTTAATTAAGAAATTAAATGAATGGAAATTAATCAAATAAGAATAAAGTGCATTTTTGAAAGTAGTTAATTCAAAGAATTATATATATATATATAAAAACAAAAAAACTGGCAGGTTCTGTAATACACAACCATAATAAACAAAGTTATTAAGTAGCACAACATGGATGATGATAATAATAAGAAATGTTTCTTGAGCACCCAATCAGCATATTAGAGTGATTTCTGAAGGATAATGTGACACTGAAGACTGGAGTAATGACTGCTAATAATTAGGCCTTGAAATCACAGGAATAAATTACATTTTAAAATATATTAAAATAGAAAACATTTACTTTAAATGTTAATATTATTTCACAGTATTACTATTTTTGCTGTATTTTTGAACGGTAGTATACATGAAATGTTTTAGAGTTTAATTTCCAGAAACATTTACCATTTTATGATATAACTGTATATTATAATATAATAATATGATATAATTTAAAATGAATCATACTGTAAGAGTTTGGTCATTCTGCATACCACACTTGTACTGCTTGCCTCATAAACATAAAGTAATTACCATTATAAGGTATTCGTGTGCAAAAATAGATCTGGTTTAGGGTCCCTAAGATTTCTAAAGTTGTGTAGTGCTGATTAAATGTTTCCAAAGAAGAGGGGAGAAATGTTTAAAATTCTTCCTGAGCTATCAGGAATTAACAGGAGACAGCTGAATTCATGCTCTGAAAATTGAAATGCAGATGATGCAGTGATTCATTCAGTCTTGTGTTTTGGCCTCTCAGAGGAGCAGTGACACTGCTTATTATTTTATTGGCTCTTTCTGGTTGGATTGTATTGAATACGTGGTTTTCCTGTCGATGACTCATCGGCTGATCAGATCAGTGAGGCTGAAATTTGCAATGATTTTACAAAGCTCACAAATTGATTTATGCTGCTTTCAAAATAAATATCCTTAATTAAAATGTGCAAATGCAACACAGTTCTTGCATGTGTTTTCACAACTGTATCGTTTTGCAGTCTATTTGTTTGTGTAAAACAAAAGGTACATGTCTGGCCACCCAAATTGTAGACGAGTTTGTTTTTGTTTTTTTCTCATCAGAACAGTTTTGGAGAAATTTAGCATTACATCACTTGCTCACAAATGGATCCTCTGCAGTGAATGGGTGCCGTCAGAATGAGAGTTTAAACAGCTGATAAAAACTTCACAATAATCATCACAAATCCAGTCCATCAGTTAACATCTTCTGAAAAGCTGCTTGTTTGTTAGAAGCAAATCCATCATTTTTATTTATTACAAACATGCAGCTTTTCGCTTCACAAAATGTTAATTAATGGACTGGAGCCATGCTTTCATTTATCGTTTTGAACTCTCGTTTGTTTATCTGACGGCACCCATTCACTGCATAGGATCCATTGGTGAGCAAGTAATGTAATGATAAATATTTTCAATTCTGAAACAAACTCTTCTACATTTTTAAAGGTGAGTACATTTTTGGCAAATGTAAATTTTTTATCAACTATTCTTTTAACTGCAAGCGATTAATTAGAGTTGCATTTTATTTGGGGGTTATTCCACACAACTTATACTCAAAAAGTATTTAAGTATAGTTCAAAGAATGTTCATTAAAATCCCATTTCCAGTGTGTGCAACCACTGCTCACAATTTGAATTTAGCCAATATAGTTTTTTGTACAGTGAATCTATTTTTGTCCTCTTAAAATCGGTGTTTTGGCATATATTTTGGAAGTACATTAAGTGCCTTGTATTACAAGGTCAGTTTCATGTAGCACTCCCTCTTTGTGCATCGATCGTACTGTGACCCAATCCCTATATTTGTCGTAAGGCAAATAAGCCACACTGCATGAGCCCCAGGTTTGTTTAGTATGCCTTCAGCAGTCTTCAGCTTGCGAAGGATCTCAGTGGAGGCTGGGGCAACTCGTAACCACTGACCTTTCACAGACCTCTCAGCATTTTCCCCACACTGTTATTTCTTTGTCTTGCTTGTGTTCTACTGAAAAGGAATCTATTATTTAACTCTGGTGCGAGCAGAATGTTTTATACATTAGTATTCGCTGACTGCACACACAGGGTGAAGGATCAATCTGAAATGCAGTCCCTCTCAGCTGAGCTATCTTACGCACAGCCATATGAGTCATTTAACAGCAGCGGCTGTTTTTAATCGAAATAAAAATTTGAAGAAACTGATTTGGGTGTTATTAACCTAATTTTGTGAATGGCTTTTAATGTGGTTTTAATGGCTTTTATTAATGTAACGTAAATGTGTACAGTTGTAGGCATGCAATTGTTTATTGTTTTTGTACATATAAATGTTTAGTGTATGCATATGCACTGATATTACAGTGGTGATAGTTCTGATGAGACTGATTGCTGATAATTGGACAATATTAAAATGTATATAAAAATGTTAAACAATTCTTCAAAAATAATAATTCAAAACAAAACACAAAAAATTTCAATATTTTAAAATGTGACAAGAAAATAAGCCATCATGGCAGTATATGGTATTGCAATAAATAAATAAATAATAAATAAATAAAATCTGTGAATATTCATTTTGTGCATCCCTGTCTATTTTTTTTCTCATTACAAATGGAATGTATGCACAACACTTGCATGCAAAAAAAAAAAATATATATATATATATATATATATCTTTATTTTTTATGAGTATGACCAATTAAATACTCTATATCAACTGATACCAATAAACTCATAAATGAAATGGTATTGTGCATCTCTATCTTAAAAAAGCAGCCTATGTTGTTTGTGTTAGTTTTTGATTATATATATTTTTTTACATCTTATACTGTATATTTAATATAGACCACAATCCAGTTTTAGAGAGGCTGTTGTTTTGTGCACCACAAATTTTCACTGATGTACTTAGTGCCAACATTATTTTAGTATAGTTTTGAAGGACTTGTTAGCACTGTTTTCAGAGTGCTGTTTTAAATCATTGTGTCAAAAGGTTTTTACAAGCTTTGGGCCATAACGGCACACCTCACCTATCTTTAAAACATGCATATATTACATTTCTGCCAGCATATCCACAGCGGCATGACAGGTTGTGAGATGACAACCAAAATTGTATGCCTTACCCATCATCTCAGTGGCTGTAAAACCGTCATAAACGTGCACACACACACACAGACAACTATAACATAGCAAACTCCATGCTGATTCTGACACAGAATAAAGTCATTTTGCAGAGAAAGTTTAACTGTTTATGAAGATATCAAATTGTCCAACAGCAACTAGCGGATCTCTTTCAGCCGAACACAAATTGCATGTCTATCAGAGATTTTTGTTCCCTCCCTGCCCTACCATGACTGATGCCACTAAAGTCAGACGGCTTGTCCTCCTCGAATTAATCTTGCTTTAAGGCGCTCAGCTTGGTGACAGGCCAGATTGTGAAAAATGTCTGCTGCAAGCCAGTCTGACTTGCTTCCTCCCAGGCCCCTCGAGTTCTTTCTAGACGTAAAGGACTGAGTGTGATTTATTGGCCTAGGCTGTGCGTGGGGTATCTGGATATTTGTGGGCTGATTTGGCCATGTGCACTCATCAGTGCTCTGGAGTTGGAAATGTGGCATGAATGTGACTGTAAACACAATTCCTGCCTACAACTACAAGCCTTGCCTCATTAGACTGTGTAAATGAAGGCTTCTCCATGCTCGGGTCAGAAGGCAGGACACGTCGAGCGAGCCACTGAGATGCTGGTACATGCACCCATGCGGAAAAGCAATGATATCCTAACTCGGACCTCATTTGTATGTTGCTAAAACACCATAAATAAGTACACGGTGACTTTTGGTAAATGTTAGGCAAGCATGACTTTAATCAACCTTCTCTGCTGGAGCATTACAATAAAAAAAAAAATTAAAAAACAGAAGCTCAAATACTTCACATGTACTTTTTAATTAAATATGCTGTTAATTAGTTTGAAATGTTTACCGACAAAGCGTTCAGGTTTCAAAGTGTCATGGCTCTTTCATCCTGAATTGTTGGTTTAAGGGAGGGGTCTGCAGTAGGGTTTGTTAGCTAATTACTGGCACATGAAAGAGGATAGGGCGGGTGCTTTGATATCTGCACACCAGTGGGGCGGCAGTGGGGGTCTTAGCCCTGGCACAGGGCGTCGATCGGAGTATCAGGGGTCTGCTTGGGTCACACTGCTCATCCCAGCGCTTCAGTGTCTGTCTTCACATCGTAACAATTCTGTGCCAAGTCTTGAGCAGGGAAAAGACCATGTGAGCCCAGAGACTGTCAGTACCATGGACAGTTCTCCTCACTGCATGAACGCCTTCCTATCATACTCTGATACACAGTGAGTTAGGTGATAGAAATTGTCCAAGCACAGTGGGAAACAAGTGTCTCTTTTGCAGTTTTAGAATAATAATCTAATAATAACTTTATTTATTATTATAATTACAATTTATATATGTATTTAAATATAAACATGTTTTATGTACATTTATGTATATGTGTACAGAATGCATATGTATATATGTTTGTGTGTGTATACATTCAATTCTGTTCAATTCAAGTTTATTTGCATATCGCTTTTCACGATGCCAATCGTTGCAAAGCAGCTTTACAGAAAATATTAAGTTTCTACATTATATTTAGGAGTAGGTTATTAGTGGTGACTATGGCATAAATGTACAGTAAGTATCATGCAGTTAGTTACAAATTACATGCAATCAAACCGACGGTGAACACTGTTAACTGTAATATATGATGTATAATATTTAAATTCAAACCTTTTATATTTATATTTATATTATATGAGGTTCGTTGTAAATGTAACACGTCTGCACATTGTGAAATACTGGTTTGGAACAAAGTGAATCTGGGCATCACATGGTCAGGGCAGTTTGGATGGCCTTTATGTCACCAGGCTATGCCTGGTCTTCGCTGGAAACCTGTGATGAGACTGCTGCTTTGTGGAGATCCACCAGGGCTGTGCCAGATTACTCTGGGCTTGCGATGAGATCAGACATTAGTCACTGACATCCTGACAAGGTCAGCCAGAATGGCCTGTGCCAAACTGGACTCCACAGTGAGAATTCTCACCACACTCGAACATTTGTCATGCTGTAGTCATCCTGCTCTTCATGGAGATTCGTTGTGACCAGAAGTCGTGATGCAGTCATTATTGGTGGCTTACAATATTTTGCAAATGTATAATGGATGTTTTACAAGCCAGATGTGATTGAACTTAAACCTGGAATGAAACAGGTCTAATGCATGCTATTGGAAAAAGTGAAAATACTAGAAAATACTAAAATTTTCCAGGGATGGACTGGACATAGAATATATTTATGTGTGTGCGCACAGTTGGTTGTGATGGGCCAGCTGTTTTCAGTCCCACTCCATGCCTGCAGTCATCATACATATTGCAACCAAAAATCAGATAATCTCAAAGTAGAAGCATGAGTCCCGCTTAGAACGTCAGAGGAGTCCAAACAAAAAGAGTCCCACCTACTGCAGCTTTTTAAGTAAAACAAAGCCTTACTTGAACCATCAACATGACTTCAGCACAAGAAGCACTCAGACATGAAAGAACCAAAGAACAGAGGGAGAGAAAAAAAAAAACAATTCTTCAGAGAGGGAAGTTCACCTTGGCTGTATCCATGCCTTCTGTGCCCTAAAGCACAAATATGGACAAGGTCAGTTATAACTAAGTCTAAAATTCATGACTCACAGTGAAATGAAATGAGTAAAAAAGAGAGTGAATAACATGTCAACTAAAAAGCATAGTAAAAAGTCTGGTCTGTTATTTGTCTGCGAGATTTAATAAAAATGTTGCGGAAGCAGAGAATATATTTAGAATAAATTTACATAATTCTATACCATTGGGGAAAATGCAAGACATGGAATTCACTAGAGAATCAAAATTCAATTTATTACAGAAAACTGAGCGAGTGAGTGGGTGAGTGAGTGTGTGTGCGCGCACGCGTGTGTGTAAAGGGTTATTTGTTAATTGTTTGCTTTTGTTGTAGTATTTATTACAGTATTTACGAGTTTTTCCTAAGTTTAATTTAAACCTATATAGAAGTAAAAAAAAAAAAGTTGAAATATAGGCATGTGAGGCAGACAGTGGTGTTTTAATTCTTCTAAAAATGTATTCTTTTGAAGGATATTTTGTTTTGCATCTTAACTCAGACAGTGTTTGTACATAGAGGTGCTTCATAATGGGGTCATTGACATCACGGCTCTCAAAGGCAGAAGAAACTCCTGTTTTAGTACTAATTAAAATAGTTGACTGCACACTGTTCTTCCTCTAACAATGTTTGTGCCACCCCACATCAAAAGTAATTGTTCCCCATACATCACTCTATGCATACACAACAGACTAATTATTATTTGGCTCAATGGAAACAATGTTTCATACCTCCGTTGAGATCCTACCAGTTTTGTCAACCAACTAATTTATTTATTTATTTTAACCTCCTGAGATCCCACAAATTTTGTCAGTCACCTTCTCTTTTCAGAACATTTATTTATTTATTTATTGGAATAATATACACTAATTGTTCACAATAACACCTGGAATGTGCAAGACAGTAACTTAATTTTGATTTAATGATGGTGATTTTGGTTTTGATGTTGTCAGTAAGCGATGGGGGATGTAAAACGGCTCCGGTTTGTGTGCAGTAAGTAATGAAATACATTTCCTTCAGGGTTTGTGTTAGCAATAACGGGTATTAGCACATTAAATTTCACCTTGGAGAAGTGGGACTAATATGCATTATTAGCATATATGCAGGATCAGCCATGGGAATGACTTTGGAATGCGTGTGCCTTTCAAACAAACGGCCTTCCTGCCAAGTCAGGCAGATGCACGCAGGTTCTCTGTATATTTCGATGACTTCTTTCACTGGCACAATGCTGCCAATGGCCCTGAGCTCTGGCTACAAGCTTCAGAAGAGTGAGTCACAATACCCCAGCTACACAGTCATCTCCCTGCGCTCCACAGTGACAGCAGGCCCGTACTGCAAGGTGAACAGTCTGGGCCAACATGAAGAGAAACATTATTGTCTGTATTTTAATTACTCTCAAGATAAAAAAATGGGAGGAGGAGGGGGAGGAGAGAATTTCAGGGCAACTTGTCCATCTGTTCATCTATAAATTGGACAATGATTCTACAATTTGTGAATCCTAATTTGTGAGTTATTTATTGCTCTAACAATATGCATATACTTGGAAGTTTATACTAAAAGTTTGATGTTCATGAACTTCTGATTGTCTAGTGTTATATAACAAGTGTTATAGCAGCCTTTTAATAAAAACGTTGAAGACACAAATTTTCATTAAAACAATATTGTAAAAACTCGAAGTGGCGATGTTCAATTAAAATAATAAAAATGTTAAAGACACACATTTTTATTTGAACAATTTTAATGACAAATGTTTTTTTTTTTTGCTCATTAAAATTTCAAAAAAAAATTTTTTGTGGAAATGTTGAGAGTTTTTTTAGATTTTAAAAAAATATATTTTTATTACAGTAAAAATGTTGACTTGACATTAACAATATTTTAAATTGTGTGGTTTAATTCTGCAAATGGGTCAAAAATCATTCAAATCAATGATTATTCATTAAATTGTTAAATAAAGATATAAATTAGTAATTAAAAGACAGATAATGATGGTAATTATTTTCATTTTAAATTATTAGCATGGACTATTTAACATAGATATAGGTCATATATATATATATATATATATATATATATATATATATATATATATATATATATATATATATATATATATATATGGTAATTTAACAATCTTCTTGGCTTTAGAAGAAAAACTAACATTGAATTTTGGAATCAAAATGTTGCTTTTATAATATTGTGCTGAATATTTTTCACACATGTATACATGAACATGTTTTTCTGGCTTTATGCATCAAAATTATCATCATCATCATGCATGAGAGTCCTTTTCATTAAAAGTTTGAAAACCCCTGTGCTAGAAAATCCAGTGTAATACAGCAAAAACCAAAGAAATCAGTGATGATGATAATCAAAATTGTCACGTTTTATGCTACATATCCTAGTTCGGATTCACTCCAGTGACATTTTATTATAAAGTGATAAAGGAAGAGGCCTAACCGATGATATTGCAATATGACACTTGACAAGCGTTTTCAATATTGTATCTCTCAGTTCTAATATTGAACAGCTATCTAGCACAGTATATTAGATGAGCCTAACAAGCCGAGGCATTATGTCCATGCATAGGTGTAATACTTTGATGAATGTTTGTGCTCTGGAATGTTCCACCGGAATAATAACTGTCACACCAATCCAGTTCCATCACCCTGCTTGTGTTGCACGGTTTCCGTGGAAACAGGTTATTGCCACCAGAAACAAAGATACTCTCCAAGGGCAAATGCACTGACTTCAACAGGTTTCATGCCTACACTTCTTGTCAAGACCTCCCCAGAAAGAGAAAACAAAAGATTAATGGAGTCATTTTGTCTAAAGCACGTTTATAGCCCCTTTGCCCGAAGATAATGGTCATATGGTTGCACCTGCGCTGTTTTCCACACCCCAGATCCTTCTAGTTGATATCAAGCTGTGGATGCCTAGTTTTCAGAATGTCATCTCTTGTCGGTTGGTTTGTGCTACTAGATTTGCAAAGTGGAGAAGATGTTCAGTAAATGTAATTCTGGGTAATTGTATCATAACAGTTTTTAGACTCTCAAAATATTTCCATAAATTGCTATAACATTTAATGAACGTGTGTTCTTGCAAATAATGGCAGGATGAAAATTAACTGGGGAAAAAACAAGTCAATATGAATTTCTCTCTGCGGTCCCAGGTGCTGTACTTGCTCAGCATGAGGCGAGCAGTTTGTCAGCTCTGACTGTGGTTCTCATCGCTTGGCTCAGAGTAATTTCAATCTGTTCGACAGCTTTATCATCCGGCTTGTGTTAACATGAGGAGTGATTTGTGCATTGTGGGATTCTGTCTGGACTGCGTGTCTGGACTACACGGATGATTTCAGATATAAAAAATAGCTTGATTTATTGATTTTTAAAATGTCAGATTTCTTTTGAAAAAAGCGAAAACATGTTTCATACAAGGAAAAAGCTGTCTAATTATACTAAACAGCTCATTATAATGGGTAAATTCAGTTTGCGATTTAGTAATGTAGCATAAGTAGCAAACAAAATGTTTTTTGTTCCCCATTGATTAGCAGTATAAAAGAAATGCTAAATCACTTTTGAATTGCACACACGGCTTTAAAGCCATGCAGAATGAGCAAATAACCAAATATTCTCTCTCTTTCATGTTGCATTTGGAACTTTAGTTCATTTCAGTGTAAATGAAAAGTAAATTCACTGAACAAGTCACACTGAGTCTTTGCACAAATATCACTGTGCAGTATTTTGTGTATTGTTTTTCAGCAAATTTGTAGCAAACAGAGCATATGCAGTTACATAGCGTTTCTAGCTTTATTGAAAATTTAGTCTGAATTTATCTGCTGTGCTGTACCCAATTGAGCTTATTTTTTAGATAAATACTGCTGTGGTTACAGAATTAAATAAAAAATCTGATAAATGATATTGCCCCTCAAAATAGCTTTGGTGTAGATGGTCCTTTTTGTACCATAGCTAACCACGTTTAAAAAAGGAAGTTTAACTGAAATTTAACTACTTTAAAGTTTTAAAATTGTGATAAAACAGAAGTAGCAACAGATTTTTCTTCTGTATTGTGATTTGAAGTGTAACAGGTTATTGAAAAAGAAAAAAATGTTCAGAACAGAAACCTGATTTGATCCATGGGTTAGTTGATTGGTTTTTGAGAAGTGAAAACTGAATGCAAGCTTGTAGGCAAAGGTTAAAGCCAACTACATTATCTGACTAATAGAAGGCGCAATTGTAGCTAAACTTGGCCCAAATTGATTTTTTTATATCTGCGAATGCAACGGGTTCATTTGAACTCAGTCAGTGTAGAAAATCCTGCACTTTTTTTTTTACATTTTTACATTTTACATTTATTCATTTAGCTGACGCTTTTATCCAAAGCGACTTACAATTGCTATATATGTCAGAGGTCGCACGCCTCTGGAGCAACTAGGGGTTAAGTGTCTTGCTCAGGGACACATTGGTGTCTCACAGTGGATTAGAACCCGGGTCTCTCACACCAAAGGCATGTGTCTTATCCACTGCGCCATCACCACCCATTTTTTACTTCAAAACACATCAGCTTCTCTTCCTCAAGTATAGCTTTACTCCAAAGAAGTGATTTTAGTGCAGGGACGCGTGGGTGTGAGAGAAAGAGAGAGAGAGAGAGAGAGAGAGCCTGAGTGCAGTCGGGGTGGTGGGTGTTTGGTTTTCTCTGATGTAAAATGTCACATGCAAACTCTCGGCAAAGGATTCCCGTTAGATTAGTCATGAGGTGAGAGGTGGATCAGAGCCAGACGTGACGTTATGAAGCTGTGGAAGTGGCCATGCGGAGAGGACCAGAGTTATTGATACCGATGTCTTTTGTTCCTTCACCTAATAAATTGGGTTTCTTTTGATATTTGCTTCTTGCCTTCACTTGGAGAATTCTATGTTACATTGATCCCATCCAGCAAACTCCGAAAGATACAGACATTGTAGTTGTGTGACATTACACAAAATCAATGCAACACTATGTGTTAGTGACCTTTTATTGCTGCAGTACGTTATGTCAAACCTGTCAAGAGTACACACTTTGAGGCCGCACCACTCATTTGAGCGGCTAACCTCTGCCACGGCTATAGACAGATCGTCTCTGAGCACCACAAAGGAAGCGTCCGTGGGGTGTGATACCTCTGGAAATAGCAATATTTCACAGTCTTTAGGGATGACAACAGGGGCAGGTGTCATATTTTACCTGAAAAGCTTTCTTTAGCAAGTGCTTCATCTTCTACATGCCCTCATACATTTTTTAGAGCTGCCGTTCCATTCGCCCCTCTCATCTCTGCGTAACCCGATCATCAAAGGACTGATATTATCAGCGACTGTGGGTGCCTCAGCCATTATCCGTTAATGCGGCCTTTTCACTTGTCATTACAGGGGGAATGATCACCTGTAAACAGCCGGCTTGAGAGCTGACATGTGAGATTGAATGTGTTGTTCAGTTTGGACGTGTGGGTTAATGACGTGACATTCATTTTGTTTTATTTTGAATGTTTTATTTTGAAAAAACACATTAAAAAATCTACCTGGTCTCACGGCATTTGGTGCACTTTTTAGCGAGACGTGAAATAGGTACCAATAAGTACATATCACTGCAGTTTCCAAAATACATGAACACTAGAGGCAGTAAAGCTCCGACACAGTTTATTCCTTTTCACACAAATTCACAGTTTTGATTAAAAAAGCGTAATTTTCGTACAATTAGGCCTACTTGAAGAATATCATGCTATGACTTCAGAACAATATTAATATGCTGGGAGATTTGAAAAGTGATGCTTTTGAACGTTAGCATCGCACATATCAAGCTTCATATCTATGGCTTTTCATAGACGGCAGGTTCATGAGTTCACACTTACATACATTTAGCACGAGTAAGGTATTGCGTAGTTGGGCGTGCTGTCCTGGGGAAGGGCTCCGGGCTCAGGAAAGGCCCGAACCCAGAGTACCCCCCAAAAGGCAATTGAGTTGGACAGCCGTCAGACTAAGAACCCCCCAAATACACACTGAGATCTGGCGGGAGCTGGTTTTGAGAAGTCTCTTTTATGCTAGGCCGAAGCTTGCGTGCTCCGTGGGAGCGGCTAGGCGTAGGATGGGTAGGCCCGACCGGCCGCTGGTGGACTGCGTGGTTGGGTGCCCGGTCGGGAGGGCTCGAACCAATGCTCAACAGTGCGCTCACTGCGTTGGAACGAGTGAGCCCTACCGGCCGATGGAGGAGGAGCAGCGTAATTGTGGCCCTGACCAGGGGGGCTCTGAGTTGCTTTGAGTGGAGCAGCTCACGGAGTCGGCGTATGGGCCCTACTGGCCGTTAGCCCCTGCTAATCAGAGGACAGAGGGCGGGTAGCTGACCGACAGGCCCCAGGAAGCCTCTGACTGGAGATCAAGACTCCGGACGTCGGACGAGTGGGTCCTATCGGCTTGACAGATAAAAAGAGTTTGGGACGTCCGACAAGGAGAACTTTCACGGCATCCAATGGGAGATCAAGACTCACGGCATTGGATGGATGAGCCTCGCTTGCGGGCGGCAAGTATAGGAGCCCAGCCGGGAGAACTCTCGCCGACGTCTGACGTGAGATCAAGACTCATTGCATCAGATGGGTAAGTCTCGCCAGGCGGGTAGGGAGAAAAGGAAAACCGGACTGGGAGAGCTCTCGCAGCATCTGATGGGAGATCAAGACTCAGGACATCGAACGGGTAAGCCTCGCCAGGTGGGGGAAAAAAAGATGTGAGGTTTGCCGTAGAGGTTTCAGACAGCGTTCGGCGGGGGGGACGAGACCCATGGCATCAAACGGCTGGGCCTCGCTGACCGTCAGACAGAAGGTAAGGTTGGGTGGCCGGGAGACTCTCGCCGACGTCTGACGGGAGATCAAGACTCGCTGTGTCAGACGGGTAAGTCTCGCCGACCGTAAAATGGATAGGGTAGTTTAGTCTGGCTGGGAGGCTCTCGCCGACGTCCAATGGGAGATCAAGACTCGCTGTGTCGGACGGGTAAGCCTCGCCAAGCTTGGGACTTGAAAAGGTAAGGTTGTCTGGCCGGGAGGCTCTCGCCGGCGTCCAATGGGAGATCAAGACTCACGGCATCGGACAGGTAAGACAGAAGGGTAAAGATGAGTGTGGTTGAGAGGCTCTCGCCGTCATCCGACTGGAGATCGATGCTCACAGCGTTGGATGGGTAAGCCTCGCCGGCCGTAGGATGGAAAAGGTAAGGTTGACTGGCCGGGAGGCTCTCGCGGCATCCGATGGGAGATCAATACTCGCTGCATCGGATGGTTAAGCCTCGCCGGTAGCAGACTGAAAGCCAAGATTGCTTGACCGGATGGCTGCTTTAGCTTTCGACGGTGGATCGATACTTGCGGCGCGAGCGGGTAAGCATCACCGGTAGTTGAAAGAGAAATGTATTCTGAAGGCTCTTGTCGCATTCAACGGGAGAACAAGACTTGCGGCGTCGGTCAGGAATGCGTCGCCGAACGAAGGGCAGAAGGGCAAAGTTATGTGGTCGGGAGGCTCTTGCCGACATCCGGTTGGAGGTGAATACTCGCTGCATCGGATGGTTAAGCCTCGCCGGTAGGCAGACTGAAAAGCCAAGATTGCTTGACCGGACGCTGTTGAAGCGTTCGACGGGGGTTCGATACTCGTGGCGCCGGACAGGTTTGCTCGACCGGGAGGCTCTCGCCAGCATCCAACGGGAGGTCAATACTCACGGCGTCGGACAGGTAAGCCTCGCCGGTAGTTGAAAGAAAACCATCTTCGGAAGGTTCTTGACGCGTTCGACAGGAGTTCAATACTCACTGCATCGGATGGTTAAGCCTCGCCAGTAGATGGACTGAAAAGGCCAAGATTTGCTTGACCGGAGGCTGTTGTCGTGTTCGAAGGGAGTTCAGTACTTACAGCATCGAATGGATAAGCGTAGCTGGTATTCGGGCGGGAAAGGCCAAGGTTTGCTCGGCCGGGAGGCTCTCGTCGGCATTTGACAGGAATTCAATAATCACAGCGCCGGATGGGTGAGCCTCGCCGGTAGTCGACAGAGAAACGTATTTGCTTCACCGGGAGCGCTCTTGGAGCATTTGACAGGGAGTTCAATACTCAGGATAATGCTATGAGGATTACTTGCGCAAATATAGACAAATCCAATAAGCTGCTTCTGATAACGCGTTGAAAATCTTGGTGCTGCTTGCGTTCGAAAGTTAAGCATACGACAAAATAGGATTTCCTGTGTTAGCGTAGCCCAAATAAATGCCATGAATCTGGATGGATAGGCATGACTTTGGAAGCAGAGGTGATGTCGACTTCTGACAGCCAGGTGCTGAGACCCATGATTTTATCAAATGGATTACCTGGTCAATGTCTTCCTATTGTGAGAGAATTCATCGAGAGGAAATAGAGGCGTTTATGCTTGAAACGGGGAGTTATGCAGAGCTGATAGAGCGATTAGAAGGTATTTCTTACCCCGGAAATTTTCCTAGCAGCCACTCCAATGGGCTAATGCTGAGAAGGCAGTCATTGAAAGGGATGATCATGAACCCTCATTTAATTGCGCCACCTATAGGGGAAAAACTGAACAGATTATAATGGTGAAATGGCTGAACGTAATGAAAAACTCAGAGAAAAATGGCAACTTTTGATGTCCACGTTCAATGATTTACGATTGTTGCAGCATTTCTATCATAAAGAAATGGCCAAATATTAAAGATTAAGTGGACATTTGAATTAAGAGTTGTTTAGCCGAATGGGGATTAAAGATCGCACAGTGACAAGTAGATGATTGTCGGGCCATTGGAGTCCTCTGTAGGCTTTGATGTAATGCGTATGCATGTTATATTGTTTGATACATTTTATTAAGTTTGTTCAACGGAACCATAAGTTATTTACTTTTGATATTTTATTCAAAACGATTATTAGATTAGATTAGATTCAACTTTATTGTCATTGCACATGTAAGGTACAGGGCAACGAAATGCAGTTAGCATCTAACCAGAAGTGCAATAAGCAGAGGTACAGGATATACAGTGTCTACAATAGTTACATATGTACAGAATATACAGATAAGGCAGTAGTACTATGGACATAATTTACAAATTTTTAAATACTATCAGTATGATATACAGATGGGTGATATGAACATACTATACAGATAGATTGTACAGTAAATGTATGTACACTATGAGCAAAAACTATGAATATAATTACAAATGGATATGAATAAGCTATACATTAAGATATATAAATACTAGTGCAATGAACATTGAAAGTGCATAGAAATAAAAATTTCCAGTGCACAGTACTCAGTGTGTGGATGTTTTTTTGTTTTTGTTTTTTAACCGATTTTAATGATGGGGAGGGGTGAAGAGTTTGTGGTGGTGTGTGAGGGGGGTATCATTGGGCAGAGTTTAGTAGGGAAACAGCTGTAGGGAAAAAGCTGTTCCTGAGTCTGCTTGTCCTTGATCGGAGGCTCCTGAAGCGCCTCCCAGAAGGCAGTAATTTAAACAGTCTATGGTCAGGGTGAGAGGAGTCCTTAAGAATGCCGCGAGCTCGACGTAAACAGCGTTTTCTCTGGACGTCCTCAATGGCAGGAAGTGGTGTCCCTGTGATGCGTTGGGCGGTTTTCACCACCCTCTGCAGTGCCTTTCGGTCAGCAACTGTGCAGTTCCCATACCAGACTGTGATGCAGTTGGTCAGGATGCTTTCAATTGCACACCGGTAGAAGTTCCGCTGGATGATTGGAGACAGGTGGTTCTTCTTCAGTGTCCTAAGGAAGAAGAGGCGTTGGTGAGCCTTCTTGACTAGGCTGGATGTGTTGGTGGTCCAGGTCAGGTCCTCCGAGATGTGGGTTCCCAGGAACTTGAAGCTGGAGACACGTTCAACAACCATCCCGTTAATGTGGATGGGGTCATGCGTTCCACTTTTCTTCTTCCTGAAGTCCACAATAAGTTCCTTTGTCTTGCTGGTGTTGAGGAGCAGGTTATTGTCAGCGCACCATGCAGCCAGGTGCTGTACCTCCTCCCTGTAGGCAGTCTCATCGTTGTTTCTGATGAGGCCAATCACTGTGGTGTCGTCAGCAAACTTGATGATTGAGTTGGATCCATGCACAGGCCTGCAGTCATGGGTGTAGAGGGAGTAGAGGAATGGGCTCAGCACACAGCCCTGTGGTACGCCGGTGTTGAGTGTGATGGTGGTGGAGCAGGTGTGGCCTGACCTAACATGCTGAGGTCTGTTGGTCAGAAAGTCCATAATCCAGCTACAGAGGGAGGTGTTAACACCCAAGTCTCCAAGTTTAGTGACCAGCTTGGAGGGAATGACGGTGTTGAATGCTGAGCTGAAATCAACAAACAACATCCGTGCATAAGTGTTGTTATTATCCAGGTGTGTGAGTACCGAGTGCAGTACTGTGCATACTGCATCCTCAGTGCTCCTATTGCTACGGTAGGCAAATTGGTGTGGGTCCAGTGTGGGTGGGAGGCAGTTCTTGAGGTGTGCCAGGACCAGTCGCTCAAAGCACTTCATTACAATGGGTGTGAGTGCTACGGGGCGGTAGTCATTCAGGCACGTCGGGGAGGAGTGTTTCGGCACTGGCACAATGGATGTGGCCTTAAGGCATGTTGGCACAGTTGCTTGGGTGAGGGACAGGTTGAAAATGTCTGTGAAGACCTCTGCGAGCTGCTCTGCACATATCCTGAGCACACGTCCAGGAATGCCGTCAGGGCCAGCGGCCTTGCATGCATTGATCCGGCTCAATGCTGTGCAGACATCTGTGGAGGTGAGTTTGAGGGTCTGATGGTCTCCTGAGAGTGTGATCTTGGTGGCTGTCTCCTTGTTGTTATTCTCAAAGCGAGCATAAAAGTCATTTAGCTCATCAAGGAAGGAGACGTCTGTGACCGTTGGAGTGGAGTTGCATGGCTTGTAGTCACTGATGACCTGGATGCCCTGCCACATGCGCCGGGGGTCAGAGTTGGAAAAATGCTCCTCTACCTTTAGCTTGTAGCAGTGCTTGGCCTTCTCGATGCCCCTCTTCAGGTTAGCCCTGGATATGCTGTAGGCCTGAGCGTCATCTGATCTGAAAGCAGTGTTGCGGGCTTTCAGCAGGAGCCGCACTTCCTTGTTCATCCATGGCTTCTGATTAGGGTACGTTGTGATCTGTTTCTCTGTTGTAACACTGTCAATGGAGGTATTGATGTAATCCAGTACAGAGGTGGTATAGATGTCAATGTCCGTGTGAGAGCCACTGGCAGCCTGGGAAGCAAACATACTCCAGTCCGTTTGTTGAAATTTGTCCTGAAGTACAGACTCTGCTCCCATTGGCCACACTTTGATGGTCTTCACTGATGGCTTCACACGGTTGATGAGGGGTGAATACTTGGGGGTGAGAAACAAAGAAAGGTGATCAGACTGTCCCAGGTGGGGGAGGGGTGTCGCGATGTAAGCTCCTGCAATGTTTGTGTAAACATGATCCAAAGTTTTTTCTCCTCTAGTGTGGCAGGAGACATGCTGATGGAATTTGGGGAGCACTGTCTTTAAGTTGGAGTGATTAAAATCACCCGCAACAATAAATGCAGCTTCCGGGTGTACAGTCTGTTGTTTACTAATGGCCGCATGCAGTTCGTTCATAGCAAGCTTGGCATTAGCATCCGGGGGAATATAGGCTGCAGTTATGATGGTGGAAGTGAACTCCCGCGGCAGATAGAAAGGTCTACACTTAACCATGAGAAACTCTAGGTTAGGTGAGCAGTGTTTTCCAACAATGTCAGAGTTCGTACACCAAGCTTTGTTCACATAAATGCACAATCCTCCACCTCTGGTCTTGCCGGAGTCATCTGCCGTTCTATCTGCTCGGAGCGTGTAGCGTCCGGTTAGATCAATAGCATTATTGGGTATGTCGCTATGTAGCCATGTTTCAGTGAAAACCATGACATTGCAGTCCAAAAGTTTCTTACTATGGGTGATGCGAAGTCGTATTTCATCCATTTTGTTCACCAATGACCGCACATTAGCGAGGAAAATGCTGGGTAAAGAGAGCCGGTGCGGTGTTAGCTTTAGCTTAGCTCTTAGTCCTCCGCGCTTCCCCCGCCTTTGTTTACGATCTCGGCGCCGCCTGTGAGCACTTCCGCCCGGCCGAGCAGAGTGCGTAGCCTCGGGTGTTCTGGAGATCTCCGGGATGAGTCGATGATTGGTTATAAAACTGTTGGAAAAGTGCAGACTGATATCCAAAAGCTCCTGTCGGGTGTATGATGTAAAGGCAAAGCTGTTCAGTGAGAACAGACCCGAGATGAGCAGGAAAAATACTGCAAAATTGCAAAAACTGGAGAGACGCTGAGCCTCGCGATGTGTTCGCACCGCCATCGTGGTCGAGATTTTATTATGGCCTATTGTGGCCTCTCTGTCTTTCCCTCTCAGAATGCGCAAATGGCTTCATATCACCACATCGCGTCTGCACTAAAAGTCTAAAAATTCCCCCTCCACCACTCAAATAAAAAAATAAAAAATCCTCCCTCCCACAAGAGTCAGCTAAAAGGGGAATTCACCCCATTTTCAAAAATGAAACTCAGGACCTGAATGAATGTCTGTAAAAATCCTGATTGGAGAATCACTATAAATAAGTCTACAGGTTAAAAAGAAGCCTTTTTTATCATGTAGATAAAACCAGAGATAAAAAAGTCCCTCTAAAACATAGACACTCTCTGTTAGGAGAAATCACGCCCGCTCCCTGAGAAAGTCAATATTGAAATTTTCTTTAATAAAAATAGCTAGAGACGCCAGAATTCTCTATTACATTCTGTTGTGCTCCTATGCACACGATGTTCAAATATGTTGTGCTATGGTATGCTAAGGAAATCTCTCTCTCTCTCTCTCTCTTTGAAGGGCATTTTTAAACTGCAGTAATAAAATAACTTGAAACATCGTTCTATATAATTTATTTTTGCACCAAATTATAGAGAGAAGTATGGATAACTGTATTGATAAGTATCGAATCAGTATCGATAAAATGTAAACGACACCCATCCCTACTCCAGAATCAATCGCAAAATCCACTGAGGGGGGCCCCTCCGGGAACATTTGCTGAGGGCCCCCAAAACACTAAACACGCCCCTGTGAACCGCCGCAATACGTTCCTGAAGCAACGTAATAAAAACACAGCAATACGTACCTATATCTGTCACGTTCCCTCTCGGGAGACAAGGGGCGCGGAGACAAGGAGATTCCAATAATAATCCTTTATTGAAACAGACAGACGAGGAGCTTGGGGAGAGACGAACATAGATGACGATCAATACCGGACTCAGGGGCATGGAAACACAGGGCTTATAAACACTAGGAAATCAACAGGGAAGAAAAGGAAAAGGTGCGGGGCAATTAACAGGGCTGGAGACAAATGAACTAATGAACATGGAACGAGGACAGGAACAGGAAGGCCAAATAAGGACTCGAGAGGCGGGGAAACACGAGACACAGACTGACATGACGCCCCCCTCCGGAATGCGTGTCCTCACGCCATACACCATCCTAAGGGGAGGGGGGCGCGGGCGCTCTGGAGGCCTCCAGGGATCAGGGGGCAGGGCTACCGGCCTCCAGGGCGGGGCCCGTTCCGGGAGCCATGGCCGGACAGGGGACTCGGGAGGCCATGGCGGGTCAGGGGATTCGGGAGGCCATGGCGGGACAGGGGACTCGGGAGGCCAGGGCGGGTCAGGGGACTCAGGAGGCCAGGGCCCTATTTTTTTGGACCGCTCGAGGGGTTCTTTTTCGCCTTGGCAGGAGGACACGTGCGGGGGGCCGGCACGGGAGGGCGCTCTGGAAGCGCAGACACTTGGGGGCGCTCTGGAAGCGCAAACACTTGGGGGCGCTCTGGAGGAGCTGAGCTGGACGGGACCAGCGGAGACGCAGGAGAGCTGGACGGGACCAGCGGAGACGCAGGAGAGCTGGGCGGGACCAGCGGAGATGCAGGAGTCCACCTGCGAGGAGCAGGCACAGGAGGGCGGATTCGCGGGGGCGCTCTTGAAGCGCGAGCGGCAGGCTCGGGGGAGTAGCGGACGATGACGGGCTGGTTCTGGCTCGGGCCCGGAAGTCTCCCAGACACCGGTATATTCCTTCCCTCCAGGTCAATCCAGAGGTGTCTGGGAGGTAAATGGGGAAGTTGTAAACGGCTCCGAGCCGGAACAGGTGGAGGATGGCCGCGTCCTGCAGATCCGTCACCGCGGCGAGCCGGCAGAACACCCCGGTGTACTCCACGAAGGGGAGATTTCGTAGGAGAAGAGCGCGGAGGCGGCGGCGAATTCCATCGCCGCGGAGGGAAAAACAAACTGGAACAAACAAAAACTGTTTCAAAACAGAAAACAAAATGGGGGGTGAAAAGTGCCGCTTACTGTTGTCATTCCGGTATTCTGTCACGTTCCCTCTTGGGAGACAAGGGGCACGGAGACAAGGAGATTCCAATAATAATCCTTTATTGAAACAGGCAGATGAGGAGCTTGGGGAGAGACGAACATAGATGACGATCAATACCGGACACAGGGGCAGGGAAACACAGGGCTTATAAACACTAGGAAATCAACAGGGAAGAACAGAAACAGGTGTGGGGCAATTAACAGGGCTGGAGACAAATGAACATGGAACAAGGACAGGAACAGGAAGGCCAAATATGGACACGAGAGGCGGGGAAACATGAGACACAGACTGACAATATCAACATAATAAAAACGTGTCAGAGTTTACGTATTGAACCCGTATTTTAGCGCCACTCAGTCGACATTTCTCTTTGAAACTGCGGCGAAATGTGCAGTTGGGTACGTAAAAACGGTGTCGCACAAAAAGTGCACAGAGGTGCATATTTTTATGAGGCCAGGTTGTAAAAAATGCAATGTAAACATACAGTATGTATTATTTTTCAGTGTAGTTTGGCATAACCTGTTACTGTTATTTCTTAGAAAAAAAAATTTTTCACTGCTTATTAATGTCTGAAAATAACTTTTGTCATGTGCACCAGTGTGCTCAAAAATACATAAAACATGAATTCTCTCAAAGAGGACTCCTATGGACCCTCATGATTTTATGTCAATGTCAAAAAGTGTTTTTTCAGATAATAGGTCATTATTAGAAAAATCTTTTTATGACCAGGCAAGATTAGCTCAGATTGTAAAATGTGTGACTCTCTAAAAGCACAAGTATATTTCTAAATTAATAGTTAATGATATTGGTTAAAAAAGAAAATGGTATAAAAGTTTTTCAGAACCATTTGAAACCAACATGAATACAAAGAGCAGTTACCGGAAGGAAGGCAAATGTAGAGGAACAATGGGATTATGTTTAATTAAGCACTCCGAAAGCAGTTATTAGATGATATCCGATTTATTCAGAACAAAACTATTATCTATTTCTATCTAATCATTCTTCAAGATTAATATACTGGAGAAATGTGTGTTTCTTAAAAGCCATCAGATAGACATAACCTTTAAGTGAGCTATTAGGGATATATTAAAAGACTAATTTCCTGAAGTACCGCCAAGGATGAATTACTTAAAAGTGAGAACGGATAATGTTGTTGGAAGCTCTCACCACAGATTTTATGTGTGAAATTCCCTTGATATTGTATGTGCAAACACCTGCTGTTTATGATATAATGGCCATTAGGCTCTGTCTGTGTTTCTCCATAGCTATTATGTTTTTCCACTTCAAACCTGCTCCTTCATCCGACTCAAAACTTTTGTAATGGGCAAAGGAGCTATTTTAGTTTTGGTTTGCATTTTTTGCGTTCATTAAAATTGCATGCATGCTTTTGGCTCAGAGCTCTTTTCTCCCTCCACAGCTATCTTTTTCTGGTGTCAGTACAAAGTGTCAATGGCTCTGTGATCCCTTAACACCTTTGGTGAGAGACGCAGACACACACTTTTGATTCCTCTTCTCGCTATTATAAGTATAAGTATATTATTATATTATAAGTAGTCGACAGGAGCCATCTGAAATCGCAACTTGTTACAGGGTTGCTCAATGGCATTCGGTGTGCTTTTTGAACTTGTTTGATCTGGTTGAAGTGGGAGTTTAATTCTGAAAAAGCTTCGCCTTCTGCATTTACGTAGCATTGTACAACCCAGTGACTCATTTTCTTTCCATTACATAGAACTTAGGGGGGAGGGGGAGATAGAGAGAGAGAGAGAGAGAGAGAGAGTATCTGCCTAAAACTGTGATCATGGCAGATCGCAGCTGCACTCAGAGTTGTAAGGCAAGCAAGAGACCCTGAGGGGCCCTGAACGTTTGACAAGCTGGGATTCCACACATAGGAGCTGACGCATGTGGCGCAGAGGCGTGGGAACACAAACGCACCACTCTTCTAGAGTGCAACCTCCACCACATAGCTCTGTCACTCAGTATTGATCCTGTTTATTAAAATAGTACAGCTAGAAAACATATTTTAAAAAATAATCTGTCATTAGAAGACGTTTTCTTTTTAATTGAATCTGACGATGATTGAATACAGCTATAAAATGAAATTAGAAGAAAGTATCCATAGTTGTCACGTTCCCTCTCGGGACA
Organism: Barbus barbus; assembly: GCF_936440315.1. NCBI lineage: Eukaryota > Metazoa > Chordata > Actinopteri > Cypriniformes > Cyprinidae > Barbus > Barbus barbus. Next base: position 14,087,455 of record NC_136743.1, on the reverse strand, counting down.
TAGGAGCGAGGAGACACGGAGATATCCAAACCAGGTTTTTATTGTAATTCCAGCTGTGCAGAACATGGAGTTTGGAGGATTGACGAACAATACAGGACATGGGAGACAGGGAGACACAGGACTTAAGAACACAGGGAAATTAACGAGGAAAAACAGAAACAGGTGTGGGGCAATCAAACACAGGGCTAGGGACTAATCAACTAATGAGCAGGGAACGAGGACAGGAACAGAAAGGCCAAATATGGACACGAGAGGCGGGGGAACACGAGACACAGACTGACATTACGCCCCCCTCCGAAGGCGTGTGCTCACGTCATACACCATCCTAAGGGGAGGGGGGGTGGGCGCTCTGGAGGCCTCCAGGGATCAGGGGGCAGGGCTACCGGCCTCCAGGGCGGGGCCCGTTCCGGGAGCCATGGCCGGACAGGAGACTCTGGACGCCAGGGCGGGTCAGGGGACTCGGGAGGCCAGGGCGGACCAGGGGACTCGGGAGGCCAGGGCGGATCTGGGGACTCGGGAGGCCAGGGCGGACCAGGGGACTCGGGAGGCCACGGCCCTATCTTTTCAGACCGCCCGAGGGGTTCTGTGACCTTGGCCCTTGGCCCGGCCACACAGGCTGTGACCCTCTTATCCCCCCCCAAAATTTTCTTGGGGAAGCTCCTCCCTGGGAGCCCCTGAGGGGCGGGCCTTGTCGGGCGCTCTTGCAGCGCGGACTCTGTTGGGCGCTCTTGCAGCGCGGAGCTGGACAGAACCAGTGGAGACGCAGGAGGGCACGTGCGGGGGGCCGGCACGGGAGGGCGCTGTGGAAGCGCAGACACTTGGGGGCGCTCTGGAGGAGCTGAGCTGGACGGGACCAGCGGAGACGCAGGAGAGCTGGACGGCACCAGCGGAGACGCTGGAGAGCTGGGCGGGACCAGCGGAGACGTAGGAGTCCACCTGCGAGGAGCTGGCACAGGAGGGCGCTCTTGAAGCGCGAATTCACAGGGGCGCTCTGGAAGCGCGAATGGCAGAGGACTTGGGAGAGCCGCGGACGACGGCGAGCTGGCTCGGGACCGGACTCTTCCCACGGGACGGTGGTAGTTTGCCCCGAGCCAGAACAGCTTGTTCAGAGTGTTATCGTCAAAAGCCGTCGCTGCGGCGATCGCACAGAACTTCTCCGCGAACTCATAGAACGGACAACCCTCGCGGATCAGGGCGGCGAAGCGGGAGGCGGCGTCCATGCCGCAGAGAAAAAAACTGGAACAAACAAAAAACTGTCACAAAATGGAAACAAAAAAAAGGTCGGACGCCGCTTACTGTTTTGGTCCTGTATTGTGTCACGTTCCCTCTCGGGACATAGGAGCGAGGAGACACGGAGATATCCAAACCAGGTTTTTATTGTAATTCCAACTGTGCAGAACATGGAGCTTGGAGGATTGACGAACAATACAGGACATGGGAGACAGGGAGACACAGGGCTTAAGAACACAGGGAAATTAATGAGGAAGAACAGAAACAGGTGCGGGGCAATCAAACACAGGGCTAGGGACTAATCAACTAATGAGCAGGGAATGAGAACAGGAACAGAAAGGCCAAATATGGACACGAGAGGCGGGGGAACACGAGACACAGACTGACAATAGTGGCCTGGTGACACAATTTGTCATTCGCATGTCAAGGGGTGAGTTGAATCATTGGGTAATACAGTGCCCTCCATAAGTATTGGAACAGTAAAGACAAAATCGCTCTGTTGGCTGTGGAGTCAAGACATTTGCAAATATGATTAATAGATAAATATGAGACAAAACTACACAATGTCACATTTTATTATTAGCCGTTTCAACACATACATGTTTTACCAAATAAAAAGAACAGCACTTTTAGAGTTCATCCCACTCATTAATGTGAGCATAAGTATTGGGACAGTTGAACACAAGGCAGATATAAAAGATTAAAAGCTATCATTTAGTTGCAGATCCCTTGCGCACAATCACAGCAGTGAGTCTGTGACCCATAGACATCACCAGACTCTTGGTCTCATCCTTGCTTTTCCCAGCCTTTAATGCAGCCAATTCCAATTGTTGCTTGTTTTAGGGAGTTTCTGCCTTTACTCTCCTCTCCAGCTGGTGAAATGTATGTTCAGTCAGATTGAAATCTGGAGATTGACTTGGGCAATCTAAGACTTTCCATTTCTTTACCCTTATAAATTCCTTGACTGAGCTAGCAGGGTGTTTTGCGTCATTGTCCTGATGCAACATGAAGCACTTCCCAATGACTCTGGTGGCATTTTCTTGAATATTGGTAGGCAAGATGGTTTTGTACCCTTCCAAATTCATTCTGCTACTGTCATCATACATTAAGTCATCAGTAAACTTGCATGCCCATGCCATGACACCACCTCCACCATGCTTTACAGATGAGGCTGTATGCTTGGGATCATTGCCGTTCCCTTTTTTTCTCCACATTTTTGCTTTCCCATCACTTAGATAAAGGTTCATCTTTGTCTCATCGGTCCATAAATACAGTTCTAAAACCTTTCTGGCTCAACTTTGTGCTTTTTTGCAAACTCTAATCTTGCCTTTCTATTTTTGGTGCAAAAGCTTTCTGGAAGTTCAAATTTCAAAGTCGTTTAGGATTCATTTTCACAGCTTTTATGATTTGTCTGTCATCAACTACTGTTGTTTTCTCAGCCGATCAGGTCGTTGTTGGTTGCTGGTGTCGCTGGTGGTTTCCAAACTCTTGGAAAATTCAAAAATTTCTCCATGCCCTTTGTTTTTGCTAGAGCTCTAACTGACTTCCTCTTTTCTTTTAGCATCCAAATTGCTTGCTTTTCTCTCAAAGTCAGCTCCCTCGTCTTCATCCTGGTTTGTGTGTGTCATCATAGAATACAAGATTCAGAATACAGAAGTAATGGATATAACTGATACAACACTTTCCCTGTTTTTTAATATCTGAAGAATTAATGCAACAGGAGACAACTGATCACTTAGAAAGACCTGTGAGGCAACTGTTCCAATACTTATGCTCACATCAGATAGAGGGATGAAACTCTAAAAGTGCTGATCTTCTTAGCTGGTAAAACATCTATGTGTTGAATCACCCAGTAATAAAATGTGACATTCTGTAGTTTTGTCTCATATTCATCTTTTAATCATATTTGTAAATGTCTCGACTCCACAGCCAACAGAGCAATTTTGTCTTTACTGTTCCAATACTTTTGGAGGGCACTGTATGTGAAAGATTTATTTACTAATAAAAATATGAACATAAAACGTTTTTTAATTAAAGCATGAAATGTTTTCGTTAAAAGCTTTTTCATAAATTAGAAAAATGGTATATTCATATTTGAAAGTATTGGAACAATTTTCAACATTTGGCATTTTTGAATAGTATTTCGTGTGTTTTCGTAAGTTTGGGGTCAGTAAGATTTCACACTTTATTTTAAGGTACAATTCTCACTATCAACAAACCATTAACCTATGACTTTTGCCTCAATAAACTCCTTAATTTGCTGCTTATTAATAGTTAGTAAGGTAGTTGTTAAGTTTAGGTATTGGGTAGGATTAGGGATGTAGAATATGGTCATGCAGAATATGTGCTTTATAAGTACTAATAAACAGCTAATATGTTAATAATCGGTGTGCTAATAAGCAACTAGTTAATACTGAAAATTGGTCCCTATTCTAAAGTGTTACCAATAAATGCTAAACTTTTGAACTTTCTATTCATGAAAGAATCCTGGTTTTTACAAAATATTATGCAGCAAAATCTGTTTTCATAATAATAATAATAATAAGAAGAAATAAGAATAAATTCTTGACTCTCCTGAACGTGCGGCAGAGACTAACATATAAGAGACTACATTGTTTAATAAAGTCATTATTTTTGTTTTCTTTGCACACAAAAAGTATTCCTGTAGCTTCATAAAATTAAGGTTGAACCACTGATGTCACATGGACTATTTGAAAGATGTCTTTACTACTTTTCTGGGCCTTGAACATGGTAGTTGCATTGCTGTCTATGCAGGGTCAGAAAGCTCTCGCATTTCATCAAAAATATCTTGAGGATTATTTGTGTTCCCAAGATGAAGAAAGGTCTTACAGGTTTGGAACGACATGAGGGTGAGTAATTAATGACAGAATTTTCATTTTTAGGTGAACTATGCCTTTTAAGACTGAAGTAATGGCTGCTGAAAATTCAGTTTTGCACAGGAATAGATTACATTATAAAATGTTAAAAATACTTCACAATATTACTGTTTTACTGTATTGCAATTATATATATATATATATATATATATATATATATATATATATATATATATATATATATATATATATACTGTATATAGCCTTGGTGAGCAAAAGATGAGCAAAAACAATAAATACTTATTTGACAGAAACTAACAGACAAAATTGCAATGTAGTCTAATGGTGGCAGAATGCATGACCCCTGTAACTATCTGATCTAAGAGAAGTGGGCTGGCACGTTGACATCTCACTTTACTTCAGTAACACGTTGTTTTTATATAACACTAAAGTATCTTTGAAACTTTTCTTACAGCATCTAAGTTAATAATTGATTGCAACAGCTGATACCAGGTTGTTGTAGGCAGACAGATTGAGATGTCATTTATGCCCTAAAAACAGCTAGGTGAAAGACGAGGAGTTTTTCTTGATAGACATGTCAGAAGAAAGAGTTTCTGTTGTGAGTCACTGACTACTATCAACAGAATTTGATGTGTTTGTGGGGTTACGGTTCATGAAGGTGAGATCCTGTCTTACATTTTGATTTTCCCAACAACTTGTTTTTTTTTGCATTTGCATTTTTTGCATAAGTTTCCTGCAGCAAAGGCCTCAAATGACGTGAATCAGTATGGACACGTGATTCTCCTAGAGATTCAGTTGTGATTTTTTTTTTTTGTATCCTGATTTGGATCCAGTTACCAGAAGGGCCGGTGTGACGTGGATGTGACACACGGACCCAAGATGGTCTGGTATCGTGATCTGGCTGCTGGAGTGGCACTGTCATTTCACAAATGTCCTGGGACATCAGCTGCTATATAGACTCATCATGCATAATACAAGAGGGTGCATTTGGCCCCCAAATAGCACTGATAATGAATTATTTAAAGGCCATTTGCAGAAAATATATAAATATTGCCAGGCAGTTGATGCAATGGGAAATCAACACAATGCGTAGTAAAGATGTCAGATCCTACATATGTATATGGATTACAAACACATTTGCCACAGGGGCTACCTTGGGTACCTGTAAGAGGAAATGACTTCCATAATCACCTATGAATGCTTTTATGATCATTATGCACACCAGATAATATTTGCAGTGTGATCTAGAGAGACTCCACGTTCAGCAGAAAATACATTTATTTTTATTACTAATCTCCATTGTAATGAATGTATTTTGTTATATGCATAAGTTTCTTTAATGATCTATTGTTAGACCAAACAAATCAAGTTCATCGACTTGGCTAGTGGTTTAAGATATGCATTATTAAAGGAAAACTAATCAATATTTTCTGAATCAATGACAATAAAAACTTTTTTTTATTATTATCTTTCCAGAAGGAAACATTCACAGTTAATAGATATCTGAAAGAAATTATTTAGGGGATTGTATTTCATGGTTTTTGAAGTCGCATTTGCTTATGCACATTTTATGAGATGTGATATTGAGAGTTGTACACAGTCTCCATCATGTCACATTTCTTCATTTCATGCGTATATTTAGATTAGAATCACTGGATGTTCTGGAACCATTTAAATGTAGCTGTTAAGAATAAACATGTTTTTAAATAATATTGCCACAAAGAAATGCTGGATTAAAAACAACCCAAGTTGGGTTAAATATGGACAAGCCCAGCGTTTGGGTTGTTTTGACCCAGTGGTTGGGTTAAATGTTTAACCAACCTGCTGGGTAGTTTGTTTGTCTTTTAACTCAACTATTGTTTAAAAATGACTGTGGCTGGGTTAATATGAACCCAAAATCAGACACCTTACTAGAGGCATCAGTAATAATCCAAAGATGAACCTTTAGTAATATGCAATTTAATAAATGTTTATTATTTATTAAACTTATTAATAAATGCTCCTTTATTAAATATATTAATAAATGTTAATTTTGGATTCATTTTAAGCAAGAAATATAGTAATTTTTAAACAATAATACTATCCAGCAGGTTGGTTTTAACATTTAACCAAAACAGCCCATTCACTGAGTTTGTGCATTTTTAACCCAACTTGGGTGGTTTTTAACCCAGCATTTTTAGAGTGTTGGCTGACTCTGCTAATTTAAACATTAACGAGATCACCCCAAAATGAAATATGTGTTATCATTCACTCACCCTCATGACGTTCCAAACCTATATGATTCTAATTCTGTGGAACATCGAAGGTATTTTGAAGAATGTTGGTACCTAACAGTTTTGACGTCCATTTCATTTGTAAAAAAAATATTAAAAATAAGTTTTTAGTAAACAGTCGGCCCAGTTCTTTGATGTAACTGGCAGTTTGTTTTTTCTGCAGTAGGAAATTCAACACAAATCTCAAATGAGTGAGTTTTTGTGCTAATAGCCTTGAGCAAGTTGGATCTGCCGAGAAGTGATTGACATTTGATCTGCACATTCTTGGCTCAGGTACCCTGGCTGAATCATAAAATTCATTCATTGAGCCTCAGACTCCTGCAGATTATTCCTGGCACACGTATTAAACCCAAGCCCTCAGCTATAGGGATTGTTCTTCTGACTTCATCACGCTTAACTCACACTTTGTATGCAGGACTGGAGTTGGCGGGAAATGTCTTGTTTTGGTCTAATGAACGTCCCCTTGAAATTCCAAATAAGAATGTGTCCTCGGGGATTTGTGATTCCGATCAAGTGCAATATGCCCCACACGCAGATACACTCCCACACGTTCTAAGAGCTATGGTGATGAATTATTTAACGGACCAATAAACACAGAGGTGAACATCGAGGCTGAGAGGGAGAAAAGGAATTGCTTGTAGGTGAGGGCTCTTGTTCGAAATCACAGTATATGTCACAACCCAAATGCTACAAGGAATAAACCTCACGTTCAGCAAAGTACACCAGGCTGCCCTTCCAGGATCGGGTTACCGGCACCCATACCATTTATTGCTCGCTATAGCTATGATGTAATCCAAAGCTAATGGCCTGAATTTTCTATTAAGTTAACCTTTCTGTCTGGAAGATGGATCTTATTTAGCTGTTTTGAGCCTTGGCTTATTTAGCGATAGGGTGCGGTTGAGGTTTCCACAAAAGTGTCCTTTGTGTTATTGGCTATTTTCTTGTTGTTTTGTTTGGCATACCCCATCTCCTCAATCTGCAATGTGTAACAAATGCGACATCACTTGAGGTGTGTGGCTAATCTAAACTATCAGGGGACCCAGAAATCTAATTTTCCATGTTGACTATGTCATTAATGGTCCAGATGATTAAAGGCTTTAATTTATTCAGTGTCTGCTGCCATCTCATTCATTAAATATTAAACGGCTAGCTGTCCTATTGCATCGGGCTCACATCCACAATCAAGACCATACATTACTGCAGGGGACTTTATAAAGCCAATCAAAGTGTTGATCTTTTTTATAAATCAAATTTGTAGACCACTTAGTTCCATCTGTGTTACTGATGAACGTTTGCTGTTTCATGAAGCCTCATTAAAAACTCTCCTGTCATACAAAAAAAAACTCTCCTGTCATACAAATCTTTTATTAAGCCTGGTGTTTTTGAATTTATTGTTGTTATTTTCTTCATTTAATTTAACTTATTTCAAAACTTTTTGGAAAATAACGATTGTAAAGATATGTATGCTCATATATATATATATATATATATATTCAAGTCAAGTTAAATTTTATTTGAATAGTACTTTTCACAATTTCAAAGCTTTATAGAAAATCATGATGTTAGTGTTTATAATATCTTAATATATTGCCTTATAGTAGAATTCAGCAGATAATTTAGTTGTACAATAATATAGTTTACAATGCAAGCAATCAAGCAGTTAAGAGTTGCTACAGTATATAGTATATTCTGTATATATATATATCGCTTTATATGAATATGCTGTTTGTATCTGGGTAAAGTTGTATATATATATATATATATACAACTTTATATATACAGTTGGGCAAAAAAGTATTTAGTCAGCCACCAATTGTGCAAGTTCTCCCACTTAAAAAGATGAGAGAGGCCTGTAATTTTCATCATAGGTACACTTCAACTATGAGAGACAGAATGGGGGGAAAGAATGCAGGAAATCACATTGTAGGATTTTTAAAGAATTTATTTGCAAATTATGGTGGAAAATAAGTATTTGGTCAATAACAAAAGTTCATCTCAATACTTTGTTATATACCCTTTGTTGGCAATGACAGAGGTCAAACGTTTTCTGTAAGTATTCACAAGTTTTTCACACACTGTTGCTGGTATTTTGGCCCATTCCTCCATGCATATCTCCTCTACAGCAGTGATGTTTTGGGGCTGTTGCTGGGCAACAGTGTTAATTTTGGCAGGCATTTTTTATTTAGTCTTAGTCTTTATCTTGAGACGAAAAAGCTTAATAGTCTTAGTCACATTTTAGTCATTTGAGTCTTTCATAGTTTTAGTCTAGTTTTAGTCATTTGAGTCTTTCATAGTTTTAGTCTAGTTTTAGTCGACGAAAAGTCATTGCATTTTTGTCAACTTTTAGTCATTACTTTTAGTCAAACTGCAGTTACCAACATTTATTTTGGTAGCTATTTTATATGTAGTATTTAAACAAAAATAGTCATCAATACTTCTCTCTTTAGACCAAATCAATTAAGCTTAGTTATGAGAAATTTGAATCAAGGATTGAATTTGGAAAAACTGGAATACATTTTCATTTTTTGGTAGAGATATAAATGAAACTCATTTTTCAGATACAGTAGGTTTACTTAAGTATACATTTATTTAACATCTTTTGTTGGTTAACATTTATGACAGATAATTAGGAATGCTGTCCATTTAAGATGGAAGGTATGCATGCAATAGCCTACTGACATACATTCAGTTTTCACCCACCTGTTTAAGCTCACTTAAACCATAACGGACTGTATTTCCGTGAGATACTCTACACGATAGACATTTGGACTGCTGTGTGTGTATTTGAGCGCTGAGAACTAATTGCGCGCTGTATGAGAACTGAAGAAGTGGAGCGTGCGCGAGAGAGAGCACTTCTATCAGTGCGTTTCCGCCTAACGCACCTTCACTGACTTTAAGTTAATCAACAATGAATTGTGACTCCCGGGAAAAACGGGACGTCTAGTCACCCACTCCCTAACCCTTCGGGAGCTGAGGCCATTGTTTCAGATCGCTAGTTCGCGTTTTGGTAGCCTATCCGTCCACCGCGGCTGCCATGCAAACGCCCTTTTCCAATGACAGAGACGCACATTTTGAAAGACAAGACAGTTAATTTAGCCTATAGGATGTATTTTGAATGTCCGGTAGTCCTCAAATAACATTTTAGTCCCGTCTCGTCTTGTTAACGAAGACGCGCATAAATTTCGTCATAGTTTTTATTATCAGATGTTAGTTTTAGCTCGTCAACATCTAGTCTTAGTCACAGAAAAAAGGTTCGTCTTCGTCAACGAAATTAACACTGCTGGGCAACATGGACTTTCAACTCCCTCCAAAGATTTTCTATGGGGTTGAGATCTGGAGACTGGCTGGGCCACTCCAGGACCTTGAAATGCTTCTTACGAAGCCACTCCTTCGTTGCCCGGGCGGTGTGTTTGGGATCATTGTCATGCTGAAAGACCCAGCCACGTTTCATCTTCAATGCCCTTGCTGATGGAAGGAGGTTTTCACTCAAAATCTCACGATACATGGCCCCATTCATTCTTTCCTTTACACGGATCAGTCGTCCTGGTCCCTTTGCAGAAAAACAGCCCCAAAGCACAATGTTTGCACCCCCATGCTTCACAGTAGGTATGGTGTTCTTTGGATGCAGCTCAGTATTTTTTCTCCTCCAAACACGACGAGTTGAGTTTTTACCAAAAAGTTCTATTTTGTTTCATCTGACCATATGACATTCTCCCAATCCTCTTCTGGATTATCCAAATGCTCTCTAGTAAACTTCAGACGGGCCCGGACATGTACTGGCTTAAGCAGGGGGACACGTCTGGCACTGCAGGATTGAGTCACTGGCGGCGTAGTGTGTTACTGATGGTAGCCTTTGTTACTTTGGTCCCAGCTCTCTGCAGGTCATTCACTAGGTCCCTCCGTGTGGTTCTAGGATTTTTGCTCACCGTTCTTGTGATCATTTTGACCCCACGGGGTGAGATCTTGCGTGGAGCCCCAGATCGAGGGAGATTATCAGTGGTCTTGTATGTCTTCCATTTTCTAATAATTGCTCCCACAGTTGATTTCTTCACACCAAGCTGCTTGCCTATTGCATATTCAGTCTTCCCAGCCTGGTGCAGGTCTACAATTTTGTTTCTGGTGTCCTTTGACAGCTCTTTGGTCTTGGCCATAGTGGAATTTGGAGTGTGACTGAGGTTGTGGATAGGTGTTATTTATACTGATAACAAGTTCAAACAAGTGCCATTAATACAGGTAACGAGTGGAGGACAGAGGAGCCTCTTAAAGAAGAAGTTACAGGTCTGTGAGAGCCAGAAATCTTGCTTGTTTGTAGGTGACCAAATACTTATTTTACAGAGGAATTTACCAATGAATTCATTAAAAATCCTACAATGTGATTTCCTGGATTCTTTCCCCCCATTCTGTCTCTCATAGTTGAAGTGTACCTATGATGAAAATTACAGGCCTCTCTCATCTTCTTAAGTGGGAGAACTTGCATGATTGCTGGCTGACTAAATACTTTTTTGCCCAACTGTATAGTTGTGTGATGATATAGTTGAGTATATGGATATATATACAGGTCCTTCTAAAAAAATTAGCATATTGTGATAAAGTTCATTATTTTCTGTAATGTACTGATAAACATTAGACTTTCATATATTTTAGATTCATTACAACACAACTGAAGTAGTTCAAGCCTTTTATTGTTTTAATATTGATGATTTTGGCATATAGCTCATGAAAACCCCAAATTCCTATCTCAAAAAATTAGCATATTTCATCCGACCAATAAAAGAAAAGTGTTTTTAATACAAAAAAAGTCAACCTTCAAATAATTATGTTCAGTTATGCACTCAATACTTGGTCGGGAATCCTTTTGCAGAAATGACTGCTTCAATGCGGCGTGGCATGGAGGCAATCAGCCTGTGGCACTGCTGAGGTGTTATGGAGGCCCAGGATGCTTCGATAGCGGCCTTAAGCTCATCCAGAGTGTTGGGTCTTGCGTCTCTCAACTTTCTCTTCACAATATCCCACAGATTCTCTATGGGGTTCAGGTCAGGAGAGTTGGCAGGCCAATTGAGCACAGTAATACCATGGTCAGTAAACCATTTACCAGTGGTTTTGGCACTGTGAGCAGGTGCCAGGTCGTGCTGAAAAATGAAATCATCTCCATAAAGCTTTTCAGCAGATGGAAGCATGAAGTGCTCCAAAATCTCCTGATAGCTAGCTGCATTGACCCTGCCCTTGATAAAACACAGTGGACCAACACCAGCAGCTGACATGGCACCCCAGACCATCACTGACTGTGGGTACTTGACACTGGACTTCAGGCATTTTGGCATTTCCCTCTCCCCAGTCTTCCTCCAGACTCTGGCACCTTGATTTCCGAATGACATGCAAAATTTGCTTTCATCCGAAAAAAGTACTTTGGACCACTGAGCAACAGTCCAGTGCTGCTTCTCTGTAGCCCAGGTCAGGCGCTTCTGCCGCTGTTTCTGGTTCAAAAGTGGCTTGACCTGGGGAATGCGGCACCTGTAGCCCATTTCCTGCACACGCCTGTACACGGTGGCTCTGGATGTTTCTACTCCAGACTCAGTCCACTGCTTCCGCAGGTCCCCCAAGGTCTGGAATCGGTCCTTCTCCACAATCTTCCTCAGGGTCCGGTCACCTCTTCTCGTTGTGTTGCGTTTTCTGCCACACTTTTTCCTTCCCACAGACTTCCCACTGAGGTGCCTTGATACAGCACTCTGGGAACAGCCTATTCGTTCAGAAATTTCTTTCTGTGTCTTACCCTCTTGCTTGAGGGTGTCAATGATGGCCTTCTGGACAGCAGTCAGGTTGGCAGTCTTACCCATGATTGCGGTTTTGAGTAATGAACCAGGCTGGGAGTTTTTAAAAGCCTCAGGAATCTTTTGCAGGTGTTTAGAGTTAATTAGTTGATTCAGATGATTAGGTTAATAGCTCGTTTAGAGAACCTTTTCATGATATGCTAATTTTTTGAGATAGGAATTTTGGGTTTTCATGAGCTGTATGCCAAAATCATCAATATTAAAACAATAAAAGGCTTGAACTACTTCAGTTGTGTTGTAATGAATCTAAAATATATGAAAGTCTAATTTTTATCAGTACATTACAGAAAATAATGAACTTTATCACAATATGCTAATTTTTTTAGAAGGACCTGTATATATATATATATATATATATATATATATATATAAAACGATCCAAGATAAAAAGATCCAAGATGGCGGGAAAAAAAGATCCAAGATGCAGCAGCTGCTCCGGGTCCCAAAGACGGTGCTTTTATGTCTTTTAATGTCGTCTGTTCATCTCCATATAGTGTAAAATTACCGCTAACTCACAAGGAAATTAATCCAAAACACATATATGATCGCCAAAGTCTTTTGGATATCAGCAACGCATACAAACAACAACTCTTGCCGGCGGCTACTGAGAAGCTATGAGGCCTTTGTTTACTGCTGGAGGCCTTGCCTACTGAAGCTACCTGCACAAGACAGCGTCGCAAGCGGTGTGAGAGGGGACATAAGCACGGAGGTATACGAGCTAGGCTAAGAGCTAAGCCCACAAGAACGGCTCTTCCAACACTCATGCTCTCAAGTGTTCGCTCTCTGGAAAACAAACTGGATTTAATTAAACTCAGTCGGTCTACACAGCATGAGGCAAGGGATTGTTGTGTGTTTGTTTTCACTGAAACTTGGCTAAACGACAACATCCCGGATTCCGCCATTCAGCTGCACGGGCTAACTAGCTTCCGAGCGGATAGAAATTCATCACTATCTGGTAAGACCCGCGGAGGTGGCTTGTGTGTGTATATCAACAAAGACTGGTGTAACAATGCTGTGGTATTATCAAAACACTGTTCATCGCTGGTGGAGTTTATGTTTGTGAAGTGTCGACCGTTCTATCTGCCGCGGGAGTTCACGGCCATTGTTATTGTCGCGGTTTACATACCTCCGTGTGCAAACGCTAAGGACGCGCTTTATATAGAGAGCTGTGTGATAATATAGTTATGGCTAATGATCTGCCAAATTTCATGCATTCTTGCATATGTATATAAAAAGACAATAATGATATCATAGTGATATATTTAAATAATATGTTCTGAGGCTATATAATTATAATGTAATGTCTCATCACAAAGCATCTAGGAATTCTGCTCTAGAAACGGCATGATGCATCAGATACAAGGACTGTCACAAATCAATGCATGTCTCAAGGGGCTGAAGTAATCCCTCAAACTGCAGCCGTATCCGGCCAACCACCCTAATGAAAACATTGACTTGTGCAATAACTTACGACCTTTAAATGAAACAGAGCAAATTTTATAGACAAAATTGAACAGGTGATAGACATTTTGCGTAACACAATGTAAATTTAGCTTCTTGCAACTGATTTGTTTTGCCTCAATGTTGTAACATACGGCCTGCTGGTAATATATAGGTGATTAGCTCACTATGCTTCTCCAAATGATGCAGACATCCTTATTTACTGTCTGACAGCAAGCTGTGGAAAAAGGACAAATCTTACTTTGTCTTGATGTTTGCACCTTTGGTTTACTGATACCAGAGCTGCTCTTTTTTTTTTTTTTTTTTGTGGTCTGACTGTAAATGAGCATTCATTAGTGAAGATTGAGTAATGCAAACTTCATCCTTCATTATGTGCATGTTTTCACCAGTTATTTCAACTTATTTAATGAGAGACAATAAACCCAATTTTCTGTCAGGCAGACATTTTCTGAGCTTTCATTGAGACAAACTTTGTCCGTAGTGGTATGAATAATTTATTCTGAATCAAAAGTGTCAGTCAAAGAGATTAATAACTGTGTATGTTTTGCCTAATATATGATTGAGTGACATTTTTCTGGCTCCTGCTGAGTGTAATTAATTCGCCCTCACTTTCCTTCCCTTTCTCCTAACCTTTCTTCATCCCATCCATTTTTGTTTGTTTATTTTTATCCTTGGAATTAAACAGACCATTTTTCCTACATTTAAAGGGATAGTTCATCCAAAAGTTTTGTAATTTACTCTAATGTTGTTCCAAACTTGTTCTTCTGTGGATCACAAAGGTGAGTTTTCAAAGGAAGAAAGAATTTCCTGGCTGCTGATTCAATATAATGAAAGTGAAGAAGGCCTGAGGCTGCCAACCTTAAAAAAGGATGCAAAAGCAGTGTAGAAACATCATAAAAGTGGTCACCACAAGCTCTGCACTATATTTAAGATTTTCTGAAGTCGTATGATAATTTTGTGTGATGAACAAACCAAAATCAAAATCAAAATCATTATTTACTGAAAATCATGACCCTGCCTATTTTTGGGGCATTCATATTCACAAAACAATCTGAGCTGAAATGTACCACACAAACTGTTTATTTGCAAACTTCATCACACTTTCCTAAAGCTGGGTTCCTCTTCAGCAACTCGAACTGCGTCCGAAGACGCTAGGTGAACGGCTTCAGTGTAACCAGCTCTGAATACAAGTGAAATCTGTCCAGTGGATGGGCGAGATGTCACGGGCGAGGTGACGTAATGACCAGCTGGTACAAAAGCACGTGCGGTGAAACCGGCGTCACCTTTCTGTCATTCAGCTAGCGCTCTCCTGTCATTCAGCTCACTCACAGAGACTCAGCTAGTCTCTGTGAGTCATATTTGGTGTTGTCTGTCTATCATGTCTAAAAGCCAGTATAGGCAAAGCACGAGGGCGAGAGCAAACAATACAAGCAGTGTGTTTCTCCCTGCAAACGTTTCATGTGTGCAGGTGATACACACAGCTTGTGTGTGGTTTGCTTGGTAGCGAGGCATGTGGAGGCGGCTCTCGAGGGGGTTGACTGCCCGCACTGCGAGAGCCTCCCTCTGCATACGCTTCGCTCCCAAAAGTCCCTCTTCTCAAACGAGGGTGCTTTCGTCAGCGTTCCCCGCTTAGCGGCTGCGGTGCTCGTGGGGTTAGCAGCACGGTCTGATGGAGGGATCAGAGATGAGCGAGTCTCTATCTCTATTGTGGAGGTGGTCACTCGTGCCGTCGTCGACAGGCACCAGGAGACCAGGAGGCCGGCACCGGCGTTCCAGCGGTGCTGGGCGAGAGCAGCCCCTGCCGCGTACTGACTCCTCATATAGGGAGGTTCAGAAAGAGAGCGTCGCCGCCCGAAAACCCCCACGAAAGAATCAGGGCCAGGGCGGTAAGAAGGGCTCTTGGTCGAGGACCTCGCAGCCTAAGCCGGATCTGCGGACCGTTCTTCAGGCAAAGAGGTCTTCGGCCAAGAAGCCCTGAGGCTGGGGAAGAGCGGCGATCACCGCAGCACACGTCTCGCCCCAGTGCCCTTAGGAGGTCGATCTGCTAACCCTGCCATGTACGGAGTTCCAGGGCGCAGTGATCCCCAGTGAACATATATCTCAGTTTCTTCCGCCCGGAAGCGTAGCAGAGCTGAGATGCTCGCCACCCCTTCGGGGGTCTCTGGAGCAGCTAGTTCGTCCGTTCTCTGCCGGTATGCTGTTCCAGTGCCGTTCTGGCCTCTCCAATTACACCAGAGGCCAGTCTCGAGAGACTGGTTCCCTTAGTAGACTATTTTGCAGCGTGGAAACTACTGCCAAATGTGTCTCAGTGGGTCCTGCGTACTGTAGAGAGAGGCTACAGAATCCAATTCGGTTCTCTTCCGCCTCGATTCTACTGGATGAATTCCACTCTGGTGGGCCCCGAGCAGGCTCTGCTAATGGAACGAGAAGTAGATACTCTCTTATGGAAGGAGGCCATTGAGGTGGTTCCTCCTCACGAAAGAGAGTCCGGGTTCTACAGCTGGTACTTTATAGCTCCAAAGAAGGATGGAGGTTTGCGTCCCATTTTAGATCTGCGTCATTTGAACCGTTCAGTCAGCAGACTAAAGTTCAAGATGCTAACACTCAAACAGGTCGTGTCTCAAATCAGATCCGAGGGCTGGTTTGTCGCGATCGATCTAAAAGACGCATACTTCCATGTCTCCATCCTTCCCACTCACAGGAAGTTCCTGAGGTTTGCTTTCGGGGGCAAAGCTTACCAGTATCGGATTCTTCCCTTCAGCCTAGTACTCTCACCCTGCACTTTTATGAAGTGTGTGGACTCAATTACATCGACGAATGGTTGACTCTCGCTCAATCAGAGCAAATGGCAGCCCAACATCAAGATGTTGTTCTCGCTCACATGAAAGTGTTGGGGTTAAGACTGAACGCCAAGAAGAATGTGCTTTCTCCATCATGTATGTCCCCTGCTCGGATCGAGTCGATCCTCACGGAAGTCAGGAGAGTGAAAGAAGGCCAGTCACTCACTGTCAAGCAGTTTCAGACACTGCTGGGTCTGATGGCGGCTGCGTCCAACGTGATACCTATTGGCCTGCTGTACATGAGACCCCTACAGTGGTGGCTCATGACCAGGGGGCTCTCCCCAAGGGGAAACCCGCTTTGCATGATCAAGGTCACGTGGCAGTCCCTACGTGCCTTAGACATGTAGGAGACAACCTTGGTTCTTGTCTCAGGGCCCGGTGCTGGGAGCTCCTGTACCTGTATTGGTTGTTACGCAGGAGCCCCCTATACAGGCTGGCGCACCAGATCCTTGTGTTCAAAAATATTGTTTTGAGCAATTGTGGGCAACTTACTTTGAAACTACTGTATAGCTTGCCAAGCTACAGTCAAGCTACCATTTTTGAAAAAATTGTTAAATATAAAAGCTACCAAAAACAGGAGTGTTTATTTATTCAAATTAATCTGTATTGTTTAATTTATTTGAATCACTAAATAATTCCTCTATAATTCCTCCCAAACATATGAGAACTTTTGAGTACACGTTTTTGCATCTCAGTAAAACAGGAATCAGAATATATCTGAATCATTATAAAAACAAAATGGGAGTAGTGGTAAGAGTTTAATCGTGTCACTCTGGACAATAACCTAGCTTGTCACTTTTAATTTGACTGTGAGCTTCAAGAAACAAGTTGTGACTGCCACCTTTTCAGAAGAATTGTTTTGACTAACACATTTCTAAAAGAATTTACGTCAGCTATGACTGATTCATTTGACCTTTTCCAGGGAAGTATCGAAAGGGATTTTAAGGTCTCTTACGGTGACGAGGTTTTTAAGATAATTAGCCTCATTAATTAGTCTTCGTTAATATGATTCCATTGCATTCTCACCATGATCATTTAAAGTGAACTAATTGCCATGACACTTGTTTTGCTGTCAGCACCTTTATTGATAGTTCATGCTCTTTACATCATGTTGTGTTGGTCTATTTTTATAGTGTACTTTTGGAATGCGTATTTATAGGATGGCTTGGGAACACTGCTATAATTTAAACATTTGTGTCAGGTGAAAGCAGATGCAGCCAGTGGCGGTTATACACTCATTTTATGATGGACCTATAGATAGGCTTGCATAGAAAGACACCTACTCATGATTCATATTCTATTTTAAGTGTTATATCTTCTATAGCTAGGAGGGAACTGTTTCTGCAATATATGAATGAAAATGGAAACTGATTGTGTGCTCACCCATGAAACCATAGATAAAAAAGTACATAAAGTATGGAAAAAAAACATTAAAAGTAAAGATGCTTGTTACAGTAAACAAAGCACCTCTTCAAAACAGCATCAGATTGAGATACTTAGGAGTAACAGTTTTAATTGTTCATATTAAATGAAGTGTCAACAATGTTTTAATATAGCATTTAACCACAAAAGTTTGATCTCAAGAAGTTGTAACCATAGCAACTATACTCTGTGTTGCTGGTTACCTCAAAATCAGCACTTGCCCTTAAGATCTGTATTGATAAAACATATTTTCATAAATACTGTTTATCACTTTTAATACATATTTACTTTTATAAATCTCAGTGAAAGCGAGGTAGAAATGTTCATCAACTCTTTCTGTTATACCAGCAGGTTACAAGTTTTTATGAGTGAGTCATTGACTCATTCATTCGACTGATTTGTTCAAAACACTAACTGATTACAAATGACTCATGACTCATGCCTTTTATGTATGAGTCACTGAATCATTCAAGTAATTCATTCATAAACACAGATTTGTTCAGGATCAAAACACCACTATTATGTTGCATGGATATGTGCAATGGTCGTTTCTGTTGACTTTGTTTGGAAATAATTTATTTGGTTGTAAAAAAAAAAAAAAAAAAAAAAAGTTATTGTTATTACATAGATAAGTATTAAATTATATAGTTCATCTAAAAATTTCACTATTAAAGCTGTTGTTTCATATATGTATGGTATTAATTTAAAGGTATAGGTCACCCAAAAAATGAAAATTCTGTCATTAATTACTCACCCTCGTGTCGTTTCAAACCTGTAAGGCCTTTGTTCAACTTCAGAACACAAATTAAGATATTTTGGTAACACTTTATAATAACTGCACGCTATGAATCATTAGTTAAGCTTTGGTAAATAGCCAGTTCATCCTTTATAAAGCATTGTCCCAACAGTAAATACAGCTATAAATGCCTTGTTCTTGATTTATAAGCATATGTATTACAAAGGAGATTTAAAGGCTCAGTTATCTTCCTAACAGAAAAAATAAACAAACACAACACAGAGGGATACAGAAATCAGAAATATTTATTTCAAGATGCAAAAAATGAAACTTTACACTTGAAATTTTATTTTATTTTAATGTTTTCTATGAAATTGCAGAGGTTTATTTTTCATATTTTATCAAGAGTACAGTTGTACAGTTACATTTTTTGCATCTTGAAAAAATATTTCTGTGTTCTGTATCCCTCTGTGTTTTGTTTGTTTAACTTTTCTGTTTGGAAGATAAATGTTTCACTGAGCAACTATTATCATGTGTCTAAATAATAAGATTGATAAATGTACATTTAAATAGTTTATTAATCATTTACTTATACTTTCTAAATGATCTTATGAACCACTGACAACTCCTAAATAACTGGTTTGTAAATAACGTAATAATTTAGAAATGATAAATTGAACATTAATACAGTATGAAAATACAATTATTAAACATTATAGATACGCTCAAGAACAAAACATTTATAGCTGTATTTATAAAATGCTTACTAATGCCTATTAATGTTGGTACAATGCTTTATAAAGGATGAACTGACTATTTACTAATGCTTAACTAATGATTCACAGTGTGGCGTTATTATAAAGTGCTACCAAATACATATTTTCAAAATGAAACTGGTCTAAAGGAAACATTGTGCAATTAGCCCGGTTTTGGGTTCACCTGACCTTAAACAGAAGTGCTTCATGGGCGTGTTTACATAAGACACATAAGCTTTTAAAAATAGCTAGACAGTGAAATAGAGACAACAGAATGAGTCTGGTGAGCCTTTAACTCAGAAAATAGCAAGAAACACAATGATAAAAGACTGAATGAACAAAGACTGCTCTTCTGTTTGACTGAATAAAAATAAAGTGATTTGATTTGACTGAGCCATCTTAAGTGGTGGTATAGCACCCTACTTGAGGATGAAACTAAAAACGCAACTTCTCAGAGATGAAAACATGCTTGTGCTTGAATCAGTCACTGTGACATGCTCATTCATTCCCTGCGTTTGATGTAAACTGTCTGATTGGGTGAGAGAATACCTGCAAGAAACCACTTGACAAGCATTTTATAAATTGTTGATAATAAAGAAATGCTTCTTCAGATTGAAACTCGTCTTTCTTGAGTATTCAATAAATGAGAGACCCCTTGTGAGAATCATTCACCCATTAAACATTGATTTTAGATTTTGAACACTGCCTGGCTTTGAGCATATCATAAGTCACTCCATCCATTCTGCCAGCTGTGTTATTGGGTAAATTGTGCAACACAGATTCAATCTCTGCTGAAGTAAAAGGTGAAGGATCAGGTACAAAAGCCAGGGCACTTGTCGATATATCTGTTAGCAGCAGTGGGGGTCGAGGAGAGTTGCTAATTATTGGCCTGAACCCTTTTCCGATTGTCAATCTGTGCTTAATTCCTAAACCGGCAGGTGTCAAACCACATGAAAAGCTTGTTGTTGGAAGGTTCTTCTGAGAAGAATTGTCTTAAAGGGATACACCTAGAAATTGTGTAAGTAATATAACATGCATAAATAAATAAATGGATTTGATAAAATTCCCATTTAAAATAAATACATAAAATTGGATATTACTTTTTATTCAGTCATTATTTTTTTATTTTAGGAAAAGTTTGGACCTCTTGTCAAAGTTTTAGCCATTTGGTTGTATTTGGAGGTGTATTTGAGGTCATTATCTATGATTCAATTTCAGCCTGACTTCAGCCCAGCCAATGGACAGATGGCCTCACGTTGACTCTAGAATAATTTAGTATCAAGAGTAGTTCATGTTCTATTCAATGACTGCAGAAAGTGCTGTGGCTGTAGAAGAAGCTCAGATCATCACGCCTCCATCACTTGACGGCTGGTATGAAGTGTTTGTGGCTATACACGGTGTGTTCTTGCCAAACATGGTGTTGTGCATAATAACCACACATTTTTACAATGGACTCGTCTGTTTGACGGACATTATTCCAGACATTTTGTTATTTGTTCATTCACCTTCGTGAACCTAAGCTGTGCTGCCATTTTTTCTTATTTGAGAAACATCCTTATGTTCATATTAGTAAAGACGAAGGCAACTGCCTCTGGGCGATCTTCATTTGCTTTTGAAGAGGTGGTCACACTTCCTGACGATCAAGATTATTAAGTGCATTTCATTATCAGCTCCTGAATTCTAATGAACCTCTTAATTCCTTTTGAAGCAGTCAGGGCGTACTTAAGTTTTCCCGCATTGGTTTCTGACTTTTGCCATGGGCTTGCTAAATAAATAATGGCATAGTGAAATATGTCATGTGTTGTTGGAGGTTAGATATTACTAATCTAAGTTGCTGAGGACCTGTGTAGCCAGTTGAAACATCCCTTAAGAAACGTTTTTCTTATCGTCAGGGATTTGTAGCAGCTGGGTGATGAATATTTCATTATTTCTTGCGAATACATATATATATGTAATCATATAACTATAATATAATTGTTTGGGACACATGTATAGTGCTTTATATTATATAAAAAACTACATAATATAATTAACCTTTTGTGTTCTAGAAAGTTATGAGTAAAGATCAGTTTGAGTAAATTAGCATTTTTTTTTTTTTTTTTTAAACTGCTCTTTGGCAACTGAACTACCCTGACACACACACTTGCAGTTGTCTTGTTAGACAACTATTAAGACAGACAGTTTAGAGGCAGGGTCGAGGTGTGTGGTGGTGTTTATTCAATGTGAGTGAGCTGGTGAGGAAGAGCGCTCTGCCTCACACCTTACCGTTTGTCATCAACTCAGCCCTTTAGGCCAGCTTTCCTACACCCGTCGGACGTGAGAGGCCCTGGCTCAAATTTCATAATCCTGCTCTTTGCATGTGCAGGCACGTCTTCGGCCCACAAGAACACCCATCTCATAGAAATTAATCCATTGATCCTTTCTGTGTGCATCAGTCACAGAACAATTTAGAATCAGATTTATAGGATGTCAAGCGCTGTGCTCTATACTCTAAATCAATAATTAAAGAGTGATTTTAAATGAAAGACTTGATTTTTTTTTTTAAATCAAAGCAGCTGTACAGGATAATGATCAGAGAAGTTTAAAATAAGTATAGCTAATATCCAGTGACAAATACCAGAGCTGAATCTTGGGTGAAAAAAGTAGACAAAAGAGCAAGACTTTTCCATTGTGGTCCTCAAGACGAATATTCATCATCAGAAATCAAAGGGGCCATCATCTAGAAGCAGCTTTGATATGGCAAGCAAAATAATCAGATTTTGTTCTGCCTTGTTTTGTGCATTGCATATGCAAAGTGTGAATTATCTGATTCCCGGTACGACATTTTCACAGAAAACTTTTGGGCTCTTGATATGAGTGCAAGAACACTGCAGTTCACGATTACGTTAATAAAATGCTATCCAAGCATATTCACACTGCATCTTTCGTCTTGCCCGATAATTAACACATTCTAACTGGGGGTTGAAAAGCATGCGAGCAATTATCAATTCAAAGCTTTTATGCAACATTGTATGATAAGCAAGTTGCAAATATAGTTCTTAAGGTTCAAATAAGCTAGTTAATTGTTTTGATTAAAAGTTGTGAATGTAGTGAAGCTGGCAGTGTTTTGTACTTCGTACTAAAAAAAATAAAGGAAAATCTTATTTTAATGAGGAGAGCAACAAGCTTGAGACTCTGGTACATTTTTTTTTGAGTTTTGAGTTTAGTGATGCCTGGTTTTGTGGATTTTTTCCCCTAAGACCTAAATAAATAATGCTTCTTCATTAGGAATCGTAATTATGATATGACAAAATGATTAGAATTTTTCACATTTATCAGCAAAGTTTATTAGCCTGACCTTTTAGGTCAATGACAGATAATAATCCATTATACTGTGTGTGGAAAAAAATGTCAAGTTAGTAGTGTTACTGATGACCAGCTTTTATGGAATATTTTGAAATATCTTGTATGATTGAATACGCTACAGAGTATTTGAATAGTAGCGTTTTATTTGCAGTTTAAATGAATACTTAAGTCATATTTTTCAGCAACATAGCAAATAAGTCTAACAGGTCAGCATCATCTATTGTAGTTTTTTAAATCAAATCATCACTTTTGCTGTATGCAATGCATCGGATAAATTATCTTGCCTGTGATACTTCGAATTCTGGGCAGCACAAAATTTAAGCACCTTGAATTTTATCCAAGCTGACAGTTAATCTTGCTTGATAAATGAGGTCGAGTCTTTGTGAGACTGATAAAGATATTGATTCTCATGGATTGCTCTAGTCCATATGAGATTTATGAGACCGCTTAAAGCAATATTATATCAAATTCCCAAAACTTCTGTATTTAATTTTTGTATTGTCTTCTTAGGCCTCTTTCGCGCCACACATGCAAGCAGTGCGTAAGGGCAGCAACACACTGTTTTGTTTTCACACTGGAAGTGTTTCTGCTGTTTTACAGAATTGTAGAAATTACAAAAGATTATGTGATTTTTGCATTACAAAAATTATTTTCTTTACATTTATTTACTTTTTCTTTTTCATTTACACTATGCTGGGTTAAAAACAACCCAAGTTGGGTTAAATATGGACAAACTCAACGATTGAGTTGTTTGACCCAGCTGTTGGGTTAAATGTTTGACCAACCTGCTGGGCAGTCTTTTTTTAACTCAACTATCGTTTAAAATGTACTAAATGGCAGGCTTAAAATTAACCCAAAATAAAAAAAATAGACACATAATTAGGCATCAGTAATAATCAAAAAGTGAAACATTATTAACAGGCATTTTTTAAATATTATTTATTAAACTTATTAATAAATATTAATTTACTTAATATATTAAAAATGGTTTTTGGGTTCATTTTAAGAAATATAGGAATTTTTAAACAATAATTGAGTTAAATAAAACTACCCAGCAGGTTGGTATAGCCATATAACCAAAACATCACAATCACTGGGTTTGTCTATATTTAACCTAACTTGGGTTGTTTTTAACCCAGCATTGCAATGTTTATTGCAATACACACTATATTGGTGGTTACACTGGTATCGGTTCATAAAATGTGACTTAAAAAAATTATGAGTTAAATATTGAAACAACAATCATAAGTCAATTAATTTGATAAATTATTCTAAATGATCATGAGAAAATGTAGACTAATATTGTCCAATATATTGATTATCGGCTTCAAAATATAAATATTTACTGATGTCAGCCAAAAAAAATCACATGAACCATATTTTCATCCAAATGATAATTAAAATATAGCTATAAATCACTAAAATCATTTGAATTTAGTCAGACTTTAATTATGTTTCTGCCTGTCACTGCATGTCGATCAAGCACAACACTTTTTTAAGTAGTTTGTTCCAATATTGTACAGTATGTTGCTTCATAAAATCCTATAAAACATCAAGTCTCACTGAGAGGTGTGAAAATGCTTTAAAGTGAGAAAACTAGCTTTTTTTCCTCGCTTCCTTTCATTGGTGTATTGTGATGACTTTTAAAATGGAAGTATGGCCTTTGTAAAGACCTTTGTAAAGCTCATCAAGAGGCACAGAGTGTCTCCCCATCAATAGATCTGCTATAAGATGTTAGACAGTGAAGGCTGTGATGACCACTGTGAGCATATCATGGAATCCAAAGAACAGCGGGGAGATTTCCTACCCAGTGGTGAGAGAGCCAGTCTCAATGGACAATCACTGTGAGAGATTCCCCGCTGGAGACACGGGACACAATAGTCATGCAAAGTCAGATGCATTCACCAGAGAAATGTCTCTCTTGCAAGAACAAAAAGGGCTGTGTAAAACCCATGGCCTTAATTGATGCCATGAGAACAATATAATGGATTAAGATTGAATAAATATACAAAAGAGCGTACATACAAGATTTTTATCATTGAATGCCTTACTATCCCAAGCTGTCCTAACCAAATGTTGTTCTGGAGGTACGAAAATAGACTTGCTCTTTAAAGGAATAGTTAGCCCAAAAATGAAAATTGTCTCACCCTCAAGATGATTAACATCTTATGAAGTGAATAGCTGCATGAGAGTAAGAAACAAACCCATCATTTAAACCAACTTTAAATCGTAATTTCTGGCCAAAATACCAATCTATGATCCATAATAATACACTTCCTCCAGTAAAAACTCCATCCCCAGTTGTCCTCTCACATGAAAATCCATTGACATATTTTTTTATTTTAAATGATACTTAATCTGTGCATAGTGAGACAGCTTTTTCACTGGAGAAAGCAAAATTATAAATAGAGGACACATTTTAATCAGAAGCAAAATATCTTTATGAAAGATTTGTTTAATACAAACATGCAGATATTTGCTTTACAAGACATTCATTGATGGACTAGATTCACGTGGATTACTTGAGTATTTTTTTTATCAGCTGTTTGACTCTCTTTCTGATGGCACCCATTCACTGTAGCTCCATTGCTGAGCAAGTGATGTAATGCTAAATTTCTCCAAATCTGTTTTGATGAACAAACTACATATTGGGTGGCTTGAGGATGAGTATATTTTCAGCAAATTTTCATTTTTGGGTGAACTTCCTTTAAGAAACAAGATATCATTGTGTGTCCTTTATTATGTGTATTTTGTGATGTAAACAACACAAATTACTGCTAAATAAGCTGAAGTGTTTGTGTCACTTAACTGCTGAAGGATAAGGCCTGGAGGGGAACAAGCGGAAAACAGTAAGTGCATATTTATCGGCAACATAAACGTTGAGATTAAAATTTCATTTGTTTTAGTGTAACTATGGCCGCTTTAGGTTTGTGATGGCGATGTTGGCATGTTCAGGAAGTTTTCCTGAGGGCTGATCATATTTTTAACAAACCTCTCCCACTCAAATTTTAATATGCAAAGATTCTTACATTAATCTTTGATGATCTGCAGTGTTGAAAGTGGAAACCTGCAGTCGTTGCCTTAATGAGCCATTTCTACCTGATTTGAACCATAAAAATGCTTGTGTTGGAGTAACTTAGATTGATTAAGTCATATATTTATTTTTTTATCTTGAATAAAACAAGCAAGTTTTTTAAGCTTACCTTGAAACAAAAAATCAATATTAATCTTTAACCTCCAAACTTGCAGATTTTCTTGACAGTTATATGAAAATGCAGAAGAATACATGATGACCACAGGGTATAAAGGACATTCAGTATGCACATATCATTTCTTGCTTGATGATTTTGGTTATAGCAGCAGCATCACAACAAGCTATAGCTTTTATATAATTTCTGAAGCTCTTTTTTTATCGCCTAATATCATTGATATTAAATATTTGTAGGGCAGGGCTTGGTTCTATCCATTATATCGGGAACACACTGCCGATTTTCAATTGCAGACAGTTTTGTGGAAATTACAGACAAATGCCTGAAATCGGAGGCAAAATGCCATGTGAATGAAGCGCCAATGTTTTCACTGAAAATGACATTGACGAAGGCCTACAGCCAATGAGAGAGCATGTTACAGAACAAGGGAATTTTTAAGTGATGTAGTCATAGATCTGCTACAAAACATCAACATGCATGGCTTCTGCAAGCAACCATCTCTCCTTCATATGCTTTTTTTTTTGTTTGTTTCTTTCTATTTTTCTTTTTTACTGCAAACCAGAATACAGACAACTTGTATCACAAGCTACTTCGGGCTACAGTTTCTAACAGGAAGGAATCCAAGAACTCCTGTCTTACACGTGATCTTATGTTATTTCCTGCATCACTTCTCACATATGTTTTGTTGTCGACAACCAGATGAAGTTGTCGTGATTATTGAAAGGTTGTGTAATGTGTGACCCCCTGTTGCCGATCCGTCAGTTAGTGCACACAACAGCAACTATAGATGATACCCCAGAGAGTCATGATGTGTGAGAAGAGCAGCGATCTGCTCTATTCTTTTTCTATTCTGTCTGTTTTCTTTTTACTTATTATATAATTAAAGAAACCTGTGCTACTTGTACTGCATTAAGCTAATTGAGACTTGTAAGAGCACTTGCGTGTCATTGCTCTTTTGTTGATTTTGATAGCTTCCATTGTCCTCATTTGTAAGTCGCTTTGGATAAATGTCTGCTAAATGTAAATGTAAGTGTTATTATTTGGATGTAGAGATCTGGGCATTGTCCTCGAAAATGAATGAGAGCTTGCAGTTGATTATAAGAAAGTGCCGGGGTTTAAGCCGAATAAATGTTTGGCATAAATGTAAAGGTATAGCAACATCAGAGAGAAGTCTGTCATTTCACTGGATGATCAAGTTTTGATTTAAAAATGATGGTCAAAATAAATAAAAAAATAAAAAAAAACATATATGGATGGACTATTCAAAATATGATCAATCACATGCATTTATAAAATAGGTGAATTTTCATGTCATGCAAAGATTGTGGGGATCATATTATAGTTCAAATTAGAATTCAAATTCAAATTGTATTTGTCACATACATATACATACATAGTACGACATGTAGTGAAATGTATTGTACGACTGTCCAACAAATTGTCTAACAAAATTAAGAAAACCTCAAGTTTACAAAAATACAAATAGAAAATAAGTACAGTAAACATATATATATATATATATATATAGAAATAAACTAGCAATAAAATAAAATAGAATAAAATAAAATAAAAATAGATATGAGAATAAAAATAGAATATTTAGTAATATGTATTATGTTTGATCACCTTTAATATTAAGTAATCCATGAGCTTTTCTTGTCTTTGTGTTTTGAGGACTGCTCTTGTGTTTTGGAATTGGTTGTTTGCAGTGCTTTTAGTGACTGTGAGCCAAACATCTGGTGGATTAGATGAAACTGCTCATCACAGTGCAATATCAGGTATGGTGAAATTTCAACCCCAGCACATATCCCTGCACTGCGCAAAATGAGATCAAGGGATCTAAGATAAAGTAAATAACGCTGCTGTTGTAGTTCTAACAGAAACTTTTAGGAACACAAGTAATGCATCTTGATTGTAATTTTCTTTTACAGTATACTCACATTTTTTACTTTGAACCAATAAGCACAGCAGGTGAGCTGAATAAATACATTTTATTTCAAATAGGCCTAGTGAAAAATGGTTGTGTGGTTCATTCCTATTCATCCTCTTACCAGCGTGCACGGAGACATAAATAATGAATATGGTTGTATTGTTTGACTGCTTGCCAGTTGATTTTGTTGTCTTGTTTAATAGCTTGTGGTCTTGCAATGTCGAGATGAGTTTGTTCTTCAACTTGAATTGATCAGTTAGGTCACTTTTGTTGTGTGTTGAGGTCTGTCATGTGACTTGTTCTTGATAGTTTAAGACAACAAGTGTGCTGAATGGTTCAGAGAGAAAACATGAGATATTTAAAGGGATAGTTTACCACAAAATTAAAATTCTGTCATCATTTACTCACAATCGTTCCAAACCTGTTAGACTTTTTTTTGTTCTGCAGAACATAAAGAATGTTGAGAACCAAACAATTCTGGTGACCAGTGAATTTCATGGCACTGTAAAAACAAGCAAAGAAAAAAAAACAGACATTTCTTAAAATATCTACTTAAATGTTCCACAGAAGTCAGGCAGTTTTGAAACAACATGAGGGTAAAGTGTAAATGATGACAGAATTTTAATTTTAGAGTGAGCTACCCTTTGAATAGGTAATTGCTAGAATGACAGCAGGTTTTAACTTGACATTTTAGTTAACTCAAAACAATTAGTTAAAATAATTAGGAAAATAAATTGAATTCCCCAAAAGATGTGCAAACTGTTGACATTTTAAGATCTACAAAAAGCTAATGTTTCAGTGTGGCATTTAACTAGAACTCTCTCTTCATCTCTCTCGCACACACTACACTACATAACGCTCCTGCTGAAACACATTATTTTCAATCATTTCAAACCTAGGAACACATTTGAAAGATGGTTATCTGAGAAACATCTTGAGATCGCACCAGAGCTTCACTGCCCATATCTCATCTAGGCTCATCTTGTAGATGGAGTGATTAAGCTTCTCCAGAACACAGTGGTTCACAAAGTTTCCAGAACCTTCACTCTTTCTATTGCCATGTGAAGGAACTTGCTTCTAACTTTCTTCTAACATATTGGTATGCAAGCACTTAACTAAACCACAAACATACATAAAGGTACTTCTTGTTCCCTTCTTGCTTTTACTTTTCTGTACTTTTCATTGTTTTGTTTTTTTAGCTTACTTTTGTACTTGGCCTTGCTGCACTGCAAATATTGTTGGCTCTTGTATGAACTTGTTAATTGCTTGTGATGTTCCTCGGATCCTCTGGATCTGCTAAATGATTCAATGTAAATGTAAATGCTAACATTGAGAGAAAGGGAGGGAGAAGAAAAAACAAAAAAAGATAAAGAAAGAACATGTAGAAAGTTGCTTTGGCGTTAGGCGCTGTCCATCCCCATTCTCTGGCCACCCCAAAGTGATTAAGCATGCAGTGAGTCGGAGGCTTGGTGATTAGCTACTGTGACTACATGTCAGAACAGGACAGTGTGTGGGACTGCAGCAGGACGCTGGTAAGCTCAGGCCGTATCG
The DNA here is from genome assembly GCF_936440315.1 of Barbus barbus. NCBI lineage: Eukaryota > Metazoa > Chordata > Actinopteri > Cypriniformes > Cyprinidae > Barbus > Barbus barbus. The sequence continues at coordinate 14,058,017 of NC_136743.1, read as the reverse complement.
ACCCTCTATGGAAATCCCACTAATAAGAATCAGGGACTTAGCACATCCGCCCACACATCTGTACTCAGACATTTAGACTGATAATGCAAGGCTCTCCTTGGTGTGGGCTTGCTCAGGTAATGGCCAAGCTAATTTCACATGTTTCCCCCAGACGTCCAGCAATCCTATTTTCCATCACTGTTACAAAGCAGTTAACAAGCTTCCTGTTATCGACATAAAGAATTAGCATGCCTCTAAATGTTACATAACTTCTTCCTGAGATTAATTTTTCTTAATTTCTTCATTTAGACATTCATATACTAATTTTAAAATAGCCTACATGGTAAAGTATGTTTTGTCAGGTAGATGAAAAATTTGCATCATGCAGAAACATTTTAATTAACTATTCAAGTTATGTGTTATGTAATATGATTAAATCAACTTGATTACAGTAGATTACAACAAAAAAAGTAAACTTCAGTTCAGGTCAAGATGATATAATTTAGCCAAATTGTCATTGATTTTGTTCTTGTTTAATGCAACACAAATATCTACAGAAAGGACCACAAAAGAAGCTGACATTTCTTTGTCAAAATCATTAAAAATGTCTCATCCAAGTTTAAGGTACACTGTCTTTATCTATTGACATTAGCAAAGTTTTTTTACTTGATCTGACCCTTAAAATTGTTTTGATTTTTGCCTAATTATTTATTTGGTCAAATGAAATGTTTTTTGTTTTTTTTTAAATAAAAATCAATCTAGAAGCTCATTTTAGGTTGCCTGATAAAACATTTTTACAGTGTAACTTTATTGCAATGTATATGCCAGCCTCCAGCTCTCTCTTTGCCTCTGAGTGGTTTGATTAGATTTCAGTGACAGACTTGAACAAAAAAAAAAAATTGTATACTGTATGTATACTGTCTTCCAGAAACGCAATGCCTTTCAAGTTTACTCATCCCCTGCCTGAATATGTCCCCATGAGCCCCTCAACATTCACATCTGAGGGAGGAGAATCTGCGACTTGAGCCCCCTTTCGTCTATTTATTTATCTTCTGATGCCCCCATAGATAAGCGTATTATATATTTATTAAAGGGGTTAGGGATTATTTGTCATTGTCATGGTTGTGTATCTGGGAATTGGATGTGTCATAGGGTTGCTAGTGTGTTACCTTGTTTGATGTCCCAATTGGGAGCCCTGACATACATGTGCTTGACGTTTCATGCAGTTAAGTGGTGTGTAAAGTCATTTAAAAACAAAGCACTTTCTCCTTTTCTTGCAGGCACAAGAGCTCAAAGTCTGTTGACTTTGATACAGCTATATCCATTTTAGGTTACACTTTATTTTAAGGTGTCCTTGTTACAGTGTAAATATACATTTAATATAGGTAGCAATTTAGTATAGGGACCAGTATAAGCAAAAGTAATAGTCAATGGCTTGTGTTACAGAAGTAGGACTCGGACAGGGAGTAGTACTGAGAACGGGTTTATTAGACAGATAATGGCAGAATGGAAGATGCAGGTAAGTGATGAGGTTAGGAGACTTCGGAGTTCAGGAGGTTCACCTCACCAATCTTGGGAATGTGGATGAGACTCGGTAACTGGACAGACTTGGAACAACTGGAAGACACACTTGGGAAAGGAAGGACCACAACAGGTAAGTAATCAAGACGGTAAGTATCTAGCACAGATGTGTGATAGCTGTAGTAGTCCTCTTCGTCGGAACGAGACCGGACACTGGAGTGTTGTGAGGTGTGCGTATATGAGGAGTGCTGGATGATTGCCATGATGACGTGCAGGTGCAGATGATTAGAATTCAGGTGACGGCGTGCGCTGTGATTGACTGGTGATTGAGCCTGGCCGGTCTGTGACAGCTTGTTAATGGCAAAAATTGGACCGTAAAATAAAATGTGAATATAATATAATATAATATAATATAATATAATATAATTATGCAAAGAAATATTGTTATAATTAAATGTAATATTGTTTAATTAAATGTATTTAATGTATGCACAATATAGCTGTACCAACTTGGTTACTGACTGATATCAGATATTTTTATTTATTAATTTATATGGATATCACATATTTAATTGTGCATCACTACTTTCCCATATTTTTGCATTTAGATTACCTTTGCTGTCATCTAACACTCACTTAAACTTAATCTTTAGACATACTAAGAATTTATTAACACTGATCATTTTCATCAGATCTCATTTTTCATATTTTTGTTTTTAGTGTGTATTTACCCAAAATGTTTTAATATTAATTTATGCAAAGTACTGTTAAGATTCCTTTTCTGTCTGCATATTGTTTGAACTTTGACCTCTGGGTACATCTGTCCATCTGTTCATGTTTGTTTTACTGTCTCTCTCTGCATTGCAGTGGGTATTAAAGTAGTATCAGCTTGTTTATACATGGATAAAATGGTCTGTCTTTGTTTTATGAGTGTTTGTTCGAATAGGAAAGATGACGGATGTGTCTGTCTGTGTTATTTGTTCTGTTAACATCTATATACCTCCTCCTCCTCTTCCTCCTCCTTAGAGTGAATCATCTGCCCGCCGCATTTCCAGAAAATGGGAAGTGAGAACAAGCAACGAGGAGTGCTTATAAAACTTATTTTTTGATGAAAGAATCTCACGCCCTGTTCTCAGACATTGAACTGCACGGCATTGTCTTGACTTTTTCTTTTTACCTTTGCCCATTTATAAACATACAGTTTATGTATGTTTCTCACAGTGTCTAATCAAATAAAGACTCAGGATTGGTGTACGCTTCCTCTGCTCTAGTGTAGTACACTGCTTTGAGTTGTGTTTGTTTGTCTCCTGCGCTCCGCTTTTAGATCCGTTCCCACTTCAGATGCTTCATTCTGTGCACTTTAAATCTTTCTGGGAAGTTCTGTAAGAATTTATTGGGGTGTACAATCTTCTTCATGAACGAAAATGTCCGTTTTGATTTAATCATCAGCCCTGCTTCATTATAACCAAAGTTTCTCATTCTTGAGAGTCTTTACTTGTCTAATTAGGCTAGACCTCCTAAATGAATGAGTTAAAATGCCCTGGAGTATTAGTCTTTCGGTGCAGCAGTCGCAGAGTGATTATTCAAATGAAAAGTGTTATTATTGTAAATAAGTTCATAATGCAGGAGAGATTTCTCCAGAGCGAGCTGTGGGATCAGTGATGACCAGTCGCTTAGCAACGCTACCTCACAGCCATCTGTTGAGCGTTCAGTCAGAGCCCTTCTCAGATCACGCTGGGGGGAATTCCAGTATAGCGCTAGCGAGCTGCGGTAAATGAGGAGAGGTATGCCTATGACATGAACCTCATGCAGTTTCAAAGTGACCTTACGTGAAAGCCCCACACACACGACCTCGTCCAGGAGCTTCAAAAGTTCCCTTGACAATGATGGTGATTGTTTCAGAGATCAAACATCTTTGTGTTGTTTGTCGGGGTTGACGGGGCGGTGAGAGGGGTTGTAATTTCTTCTACATCAGGAGACGGAACTATTGTGTATTTGAAGGACACATGTTGGTAAAGTGCCTCTGAGATGCTGGTTTCCTAAGTGCATCCTGATCAATTATTTACATTGGAGCATAAGAAAAAATGTAATATTAATGCATACAAATGTCCTTTTTTGCCTTTCAGCCCCTTGGAGACCGGAGAAAATGTGCATTTCCGCAAATAGTTGACGTTAATGAAAGTGATGCTGTGTCCGCTCACAATATGGCTTTTATCATCTGCCGGTTGATGATCGTACTAATGAGAAGATTGTTTTCACACTTGTCCCATTATGCTGTTGCTTTGTGCCTTGCTGCTGAAAATAAGTAACACTGAGTCAAAATCAAATTCAAATGCACTATCCCATTTGCATTTCTCAAAATGGTAAGGCAAATATTTTGCAGCCAAATGACTTTTTAGTTGTAAAATTTCAGAATTGCTCCATAAAGGTAGTTGTACATAGCTTTGTACTCAGCTTTTAACAAGTCAATGCTATATTCTGTGCTGAAGAGATGTTTTTAGAATGCAGTCTTAGAAAAAAAAATTGTAAAACGTGTAGATTAAGGAGTATGCCAGCTTGTCACTGGGGCAGTGCCCTTAAAGGGATACCTTTGTACATTCTTTACCCCTAAAAGGTTCATAATAGTAGGAGTGCATATGACTATCTAAAACTATGTATTACTACATTAAGCAAGGAACACACACACACACAAAAACTCTTGTGGTTCTTCAGCGGTTCTTTGGGGTGGATAAGATGCTATATAGCACCACTGCCATGCAAAGCCCCTGTATAACTCTTTAAAGGTCCTCTAACTCTCTAGTCTCTTAGTTTAGTTGGGGAAAGGGTTAAAAACAACGAAAGTGTATTTCCTGAAAATAACATGGTTCTCAACCTTTTTGCCCCTGAGGCCCCCCTTTATATATAAAGAAATATACTGCGGCCCCCACACAAGACTTTTTGACCTCAAAAAGCATAAAAGTGATTCACAACAGATTTTGCTCTTGCAGTAAATTCCCATTCATGGCAAACATATGAAAGTGGAGTAACATATCTAAAATCTAAGGAGGAGAATGGGGTTCCTCTTATGGTTCTACATACTGTAGCACCATTTGACAAAGGTTCCCCCTATGATTACGAGCCAGTGAACCAATTTTAGTGCTATTTAGTACCATTGTTTTAGAGTCTACTAATATTAACCTTTTAGAAGGTACAGAAGTGCCCAGTGACAAGCTGTTGTACCCCTAAATGTACAGTTTTTGCTAATCTTGTCTATAACTACAGCCTTGTAAGTTATATACATTTTGTTTTTAAGAATATTTCTGCCTGTTTGGAGTAAAAATAAAGTGTTTTAACTTTTAAAAGTTAAATGTTTTTACTTGAGAAAAATTTTCTTTACAATCAGTTTAACATTAAAGTTTGATCTTATATTCTACATAATAACCAGTAATATATATTTTTTAAATATGTTTTTAAAAGAGTTATTTAAAAGTTATTAGCCATGAACCAAACCAATCAGCTAAAAGGTGAATCACAGCAGAACAAACTTCGAAGCAAAAAAGTAATTGAAAAATTGGACACAAAAACGAGACTGTACTTAACAGCTTCAAAGAGGGAATAAACTATATCCAGTGAAACATTGCAAAGGGCACAAATTAAAAAACCATGACAAAATATATATAGAAACAGTATGTGTGTGTGTGTGTGTGTGTGTGTGTGTCTGTGTGTGTGTGTGTGTGTGTGTGTGTGTTTATATACTCAATTTCCTCATTTGCAGTGCGTCATGGTAGTGGGTAGTTCTTTTGGTGCAATTTACTTGCTTTCATTCTCTGATTGGTGGAGATTTCTCTGCAGAATTGTGACTGAAGTCTTACGAACCTTAAGTAGGCTTAGACGTCACAGTAACAGTACATGGTTTATTTAAAGGTAGTGGCTATTTGCACTAAGTATAAATAGCGACAGAGGCTATTTACACAAAGTGCAAATAGCAAAGGATTCTATTTACACTAGGTTAAAATAGCAGGATTTTCTGCTATTTATTCTACTTATTGCAAATAGTGGCAATTATCTACACTTCAGTATTGTATTACATTATAAAACAGTATGCGATAATAACGTATTGAGTGTAAATTATAATTTTCATTCAAATGATTAAATAATGCCACCTTATTGGTACAATAAAGCCCTCCCTACATCCTAACCCTACCCGATACTTTATTTTCAAGTTTTTGGTTATTAACTTAAATTTTATTGAAAATAAATGCCTTTACGACGTGATATGAGATTTGAAAAGGGAGATAAAAAAAAAGTTCGGCGAAAGGCGGTTCGAACCCAGGTCGATCGTGTCAAAACGACCAAGTCATGCACGTTACCATCTGCGCCACTGGAGCTAATGATTCATAGCTGTTTTTTATAATGTTGACTATCCCAATCACATGTAGGTGGGCGGAGTTAGTGTAAATAGCCTCTGCCAACAAGGCGGGCTATTTGCACTAAGTGTAAATAGACACTCCATTTTTTAAATTGGGCATACCTGAAATGAGACTCAAAGTTGAGTAAAGGAGTCAGTTAACGACGTTAAATGGTTCACAGACTGAGTGAAGCAGATTCAAACTGCTAACTTGCAAGAGGTTGAATTCAGAATTTTTTGATTGACTTATGTAAAAGAACCAGTTCATAAGAGTCATTTGTTCACAAATGAAACACTGCTGCTCCTGTGGTGGAAATCCTGGCACTCGCTCGATATCTGCACAAGACAGTATCAACAAAACAACAAATGGAATCCCCGGAGACTTTTGCGATAGGATTTTAAACTGTCGCAAGTCTTTTAAAGAACTGAGACTGCGAGTAAGTCAGCCATTGAAAAACAATCTTTAACAATCTGAATTTGGTCTGAGCGTGTCCTTCTCAGTGTATACAGTGGTTATGCCCTGCTGAGACACCCTTGAGGAAGTCATTTAGGAACTGGCACGAAAATATTTGTCACTCACAATGAGTTTGAGCCTCATTTATTTAAGGACCTAGAATGGATACAAAGCAAAAACCGCATGACGTTTAAAGATTATGCTTATCCCTTCATATTGTGATCCATGTTTCTGTGCTCACTGCTACAGTTGCTCAGTTATTATTTAATGACAAACTGTGGATAATCTTATGTGATTTTACTCGGTTTACTGACGTAAACGCATACATGAGTGGGGCCGAAGTTTTATACGAGTCATTCTTTGCTGCAAATAATTGCTCTGCTTAGCTCTAGAGCATTGTTCTGACCACTTAACAATGTATTTTTCAATTAATTTTGAAGCTTCTAAACATTGCATATACAAGGATAATATGCTTACAGTAACTGAAGGCGCCAGCAAATCAGACTCCATATTTCCGAAGTGAAGTGAATTCCCTTTGATGGTTTCCTCTGTGTCAGTTTTTAGACTCAGGCCTGTGTATGTTTGCTATGTAGGCAGTGAGTGGGATATCTAAAGACTTCTCCCTATAATTAGAACTCACTTTATGCTCTTGAGTACTGAGGAGACTCCATCCTTCAAAATAAAGAGGAGAAAACATAAAGAAATAACTTTTTATTGCTTGTGAGTTCATATGACTATATGAAAAGTTTGACTTTCCCATGTGGCTTATAGGAGGAAAAGAACATCATGAGGAGCATAAACATTAATCACTTTGTTTTCATGTTCGTTATTTATTAATTTAGCAGATGCTCTATAGTCAATAAAAATATACACTTTAATTCAGGAAGTCACCTAGATATTTTATAATGCTTTAATCAAAAGTACACTAAAACACACTAAATTATATGTAATTATATATATATTTATATAGTAAATATATTAATTTCATATATTGCTTTAGATTTTTTTTAAATATACTATGCAGTATTTTTGTCTAAAATGCAATAAAATATGTATTTAATTATTTATAATCATTTATTATATAAATTATAATATCACATATTAATTTTGAATACTGATTTAGATTTATTATATTTATAAATGAAGAGTTCAGATGCAAAAGCCTCTAATTACCTTCTAATTAATTATTATAGAGGCTTTTGCATCTGAAATCTTCAGATATATAATAAATCAAATATATAAATATTCATATATGCAATTATTTATATAAAAAATTATATATATATATATATGTGACTCTGGACCACAAAACCTTTTTTTTCTTAAGTCTTAAGTCGCTGGGGTATATTTGTAGCAATACCCAAAAATACACTGCATGGGTCAAAATTATTGATTTTTCTTTTATGCCAAAAATCATTAGAATATTAAGTAAAGATCATGTTCCATGAAGATATTTGGTACATTTCTTACCGTAAATATATGAAAACTTCATTTTTGATAAGTAATATGCATTGCTAAGAACTTAATTTGGACAACTTTAAAGGCGATTATCTCAATATTTCGATTTTTTTGCACCCTCAGATTCCAGATGTTCAAATAGTTGTATCTCAGCCAAATATTGTCCTATCCTAACAAACCATACATCAATGGAACCCTTATTTATTCAGCTTTCAGATGATGTATAAATCTCAATTTAGAAAAATTTACACTTAAGATTGGTTTTGTGGTCCAGGGTCACACACATATACAGGTCCTTCTAAAAAAATTAGCATATTGTGATAAAGTTCATTATTTTCTGTAATGTACTGATAAACATTAGACTTTCATATATTTTAGATTCATTACACACAACTGAAGTAGTTCAAGCCTTTTATTGTTTTAATATTGATGATTTTGGCATACAGCTCATGAAAACCCAAAATACCTATCTCAAAAAATTAGCATATTTCATCCGACCAATAAAAGAAAAGTGTTTTTAATACAAAAAAAGTCAACCTTCAAATAATTATGTTCAGTTATGCACTCAATACTTGATCGGGAATCCTTTTGCAGAAATGACTGCTTCAATGCGGCGTGGCATGGAGGCAATCAGCCTGTGGCACTGCTGAGGTGTTATGGAGGCCCAGGATGCTTCGATAGCGGCCTTAAGCTCATCCAGAGTGTTGGGTCTTGCGTCTCTCAACTTTCTCTTCACAATATCCCACAGATTCTCTATGGGGTTCAGGTCAGGAGAGTTGGCAGGCCAATTGAGCACAGTAATACCATGGTCAGTAAACCATTTACCAGTGGTTTTGGCACTGTGAGCAGGTGCCAGGTCGTGCTGAAAAATGAAATCATCTCCATAAAGCTTTTCAGCAGATGGAAGCATGAAGTGCTCCAAAATCTCCTGATAGCTAGCTGCATTGACCCTGCCCTTGATAAAACACAGTGGACCAACACCAGCAGCTGACATGGCACCCCAGACCATCACTGACTGTGGGTACTTGACACTGGACTTCAGCCATTTTGGCATTTCCTTCTCCCCAGTCTTCCTCCAGACTCTGGCACCTTGATTTCCGAATGACATGCAAAATTTGCTTTCATCCGAAAAAAGTACTTTGGACCACTGAGCAACAGTCCAGTGCTGCTTCTCTGTAGCCCAGGGAATGCGGCACCTGTAGCCCATTTCCTGCACACGCCTGTAAGCGGTGGCTCTGGATGTTTCTACTCCAGACTCAGTCCACTGCTTCCGCAGGTCCCCCAAGGTCTGGAATCGGTCCTTCTCCACAATCTTCCTCAGGGTCCGGTCACCTCTTCTCGTTGTGCTGCGTTTTCTGCCACACTTTTCCTTCCCACAGACTTCCCACTGAGGTGCCTTGATACAGCACTCTGGGAACAGCCTATTCGTTCAGAAATTTCTTTCTGTGTCTTACCCTCTTGCTTGAGGGTGTCAATGATGGCCTTCTGGACAGCAGTCAGGTCGGCAGTCTTACCCATGATTGCGGTTTTGAGTAATGAACCAGGCTGGGAGTTTTTAAAAGCCTCAGGAATCTTTTGCTGGTGTTTAGAGTTAATTAGTTGATTCAGATGATTAGGTTAATAGCTCGTTTAGAGAACCTTTTCATGATATGCTAATTTTTTGAGATTAAAAGGTTTTCATGAGCTGTATGCCAAAATCATCAATATTAAAACAATAAAAGGCTTGAACTACTTCAGTTGTGTGTAATGAATCTAAAATATATGAAAGTCTAATGTTTATCAGTACATTACAGAAAATAATGAACTTTATCACAATATGCTAATTTTTTGAGAAGGACCTGTATATACAGTGCCCTCCATAAGTATTGGAACAGTAAAGACAAAATTGCTCTGTTGGCTGTGGAGTCGAGACATTTACAAATATGATTAAAAGATGAATATGAGACAAAACTAAAGATTGTCACATTTTATTATTAGCCGTTTCAACACATACATGTTTTACCACATAAAAAGAACAGCACTTTTAGAGTTCATCCCACTCATTGAATCCCACTCCCACTTCCCAATGACTCTGGTGGCATTTTCTTGAATATTGATAGGCAAGATGGTTTTGTACCCTTCCAAATTCATTCTGCTACTGTCATCATACATTAAGTCATCAGTAAAGTTGAGAGGGCCTGTTCCAGAGGCAGCCATGCATGCCCGTACCATGACACCACCTCCACCATCCTTTACAGATGAGGCTGTATGCATGGGATCATTGCAGTTCCCTTTTTTTCTCCACGTTTGCTTTCCCATCCCTTAGATAAAGGTTCATCTTTGTCTCATCGGTCCATAAACACAGAGGTTTGCATCTTGCTGTGTAGCATCTGTAATTCTGTGTCAAAGTCTCCTGAGGACAGTAAATTGTCAGAGCATCACCCCAGCTTTCTGGAAGTTGTTGGTGATTTTACAGACATGTCTTTTAGGATTCATTTTCACAGCTTTTATGATTTGTCTGTCATCAGCTACTGTTGTTTTCTCAGCCGATCAGGTCGTTGTTGGTTGCTGGTGTCGCTGGTGGTTTCCAAACTCTTGATTTCTCCATGCCCTTTGTTTTTGCTAGAGCTCTAACTGACTTCCTCTTTTCTTTTAGCATCCAAATTGCTTGCTTTTCTTTCAAAGTTAGCTCCCTCGTCTTCATCCTTGTTTGTGTGTGTCATCATCGAATGCAAGATTCAGAATGCAGAAGTCATGGATTTAACTGATACAACACTTTCCCTGTTTTTTAATATCTGACGAATTAATGCAACAGGACACGACTGATCACTTAGAAAGACCTGTGAGGCAACTGTTCCAATACTTATGCTCACATCAGATAGAGGGATGAAACTCTAAAAGTGCTGAACTTCTTAGCTGGTAAAACATGTATGTGTTGAATCACCCAGTAATAAAATGTGACATTCTGTAGTTTTGTCTCATATTCATCCTTTAATCATATTTGTAAATGTCTCGACTCCACAGCCAACAGAGCAATTTTGTCTTTACTGTTCCAATACTTTTGGAGGGCACTGTATATATATATATATATATATATATATATATATATATATATATATATATATTACATTAAAATACATCATTTTAAAATAAATTAATTTAATTTAAAATAACTATATAAAACATAACTTAACTGACTGTTATTTTCAGTATTTTACCTTTGATTATTTATTATATATATATATATATATATATATATGTATATATATATATATATATATATATATATATATATATATACATCTAATTATATATCTAATTATTTACATTCAAATCATTTATTTTAACAACAATATATAATAATTACATTCAAATATATTATTTTAAAATAAAATTATAAATTATATTAAAATAACTGTATTAATAATGTTACTTTCAGTACTTTACCTTTAATTTATCTTTCTACGTTTTGATTCTTTCCTTAGTCAATGATTACATCACTCTTCTCCATCATCCTCTACAAGCAGAACTACAGAAAAATCACGCCTTTGGAATCCATCCGTCATTAGTATGCAGAAGAAGGTCCCATCTGTCGAAGTGGGGCGACTGGTTTTAGGAGGGTGGGATTCCCTGGGGGGACTGGGATTAACCACTGACACCAGTGACACATGGAGCCCACTAATGAGGGGAGTAGAGAGAGCACACGCTCCTCTCAAGACAAGCCTGGTGACAGCCGGAACCGCCCCTATACACATACACACCCAGCCCCCCAGCTTTGGACCACGTCTTTATTAGAATTAGTGAGGGGCCGCATCTGCTCTGTGACACAACAAAGGATGGCACCCTAACATATGTGTGTGGGGGGGGGGGGGGGGGGGGGCTTCCTATGTATGCACGAGCAACTGGGCGTGATCATGTGACCGCGTGCCAGATTCTGACAGGCACGGGGCCCCAGGTGTGAACATGAAAGCCTGATTTAATTAACTTTTAGGGAGGGATTGACCCCTCATTTATATGTGGATGTTCTGGGCCCCTAACATGTAAGTACCAAAGACGCATTGTTTGAAATCATCGGTCATGGTTTTCTGGTTTTTATGCTTCTAGAGACATTATCTCCATTGTGTTCCCCACGTACTTTACAACATATCTGCCAAATTATACACTGACATTTTGGCTGTTTTGGTTTTAAGCTGTTTGGTTTTCACAATAAATCTTTTCAAAAACAGTCATCCACTCTCAGTCATTTTAAAAAGTTTATTTGTATAGCTCTTTTCATACTTATTGTTTTAAAGCAGCTTCACAGAAAATGCCAAATCTAGTCAGTTAAGTGGACATAATTAACATGTTTGGAAATTATAACAGTTGTGATCTTAAGGATTTAATATAAAGATAATATTTTACAGTTTTGTATGTCAATCCAGTTCCCCATAGGAGAACTAGTCCCTGCCTGAGCTTGGTTTCTCCCAAGGTTGTTTTTTTGTTTGTTTGCTTGTTTGTTTGTTTTTTTCTTAGAAAGGTTTTACAAAACATTTAATATTCAGTAATATTATTGATTTGATTGATTTTAATGTGTCACGACAGATCACTAGTGCCTCAGTTCAAGCGGCACCTGAACCGATCATCTTTTCATATTTAAAGCACAAAATAAACATGAATGAACATCAGAAGGTATCTTGTTTCAACTGTGGAAAGATGTCAATACACACCATTTTTCAAGTTTAAGTCCACCAGACAAAATGGCGGATTCTGCATTATGATTGGTCAGATCGCCTGTCAATCAAACTCCCTGCAAAGGGCCAGCTGAACTTGTTTCATAAATGGTGATCCTTACAGTTTTTGAACTGAACTGATCAAACAGTGAACTGACTGGAGATGGATAATGACAATGTCTTGTTAGAGCTGCTTTACAGCAGAAATTTAATTGTTTCAGTAATGTGTTTAATAATGTGAAGCTGCTTTGAATTGATCTCTATTGTATAAAGAGCTATATAAATAATGGTGACTTGACTTGATCCAAAGTTGGCATCACCCAAAAATGAAAATGCTGTCAGCATTTCCTCACCCTCATGTTGTTCCAAACCTGTATGATGGGAGAAAACTAAAGAATTATATTTGGAAGCATGGACTGTTTTTGTCATGAACAATTCTTTTAAAGCAAATGTAGAGTTTTATGAAGCCTCTTGGAACATCAGTAACACTTTTCAGCAGAAAAAAAGTATTAATTCTTGAGACTGGAGAGAAAAACATTGGTCATTAAGCAGCATCTCAGTATATAGGTGATCTGTCACACGTGAGAGGAGGTCTGCTGTGGGGGCTATCCCTGAGGACTGGGCTATTACCACTAATATCAAACAACCTCCCATGCAACATGACAATCATCTCCTTATTTGGGGCTGGACACATGCTGAGCGCTTACTTAATTTGGATTTCATGCGTTCATGTATAAATCAAACATAAATAGTGTCTGTGTAGGGTTGTGTATCTGTGCCAGAAAAATAAACAAACTCTTCTCATTCGATAATTTGGAGACTAGAAACGAGCATTCCTCACGTCTTGTTTGAACTCGACAGCACAGCGTGTATTAAAATAGAACTTTGCTGACAAAGGGTGTTCACGAACAAGGGATCAATATTTCTTCCCCGCTTTAAACCAGGGGCATTTGTCTTTGTGGTTCAAATTGTTTAACCCTGTCTGCCAATGTATTAACTATGCATTGACTTGGGGACCAGTGTGACTCACTCAAAGTCATCCAAAGAGAAGCTTTAGCTCTTTGTTTTGAAAAAGGAAAGTGATTTTGTTTGGCTCATGATGGATTACGGGATGTTGGGGTCATTGATAAGAGGCTAATTGCCATTTAAGCTCAGACTGTAAAAAAGAATGTTGTCTAAGCATACCATAAATTCATATACCATTAAACCGCTTTATTAATTATAAATAGTATTAATTTTAATATCAAATTGTAATTTTATTAATCGTGCCTAAATAATAGCACTAAAATTATTTGAGGACCATAAATATATGAGTATCAATTCTCAGTATTAACAAACTATTAAAGGGGTCTGTACATAGTCAATGCTTTTTCACTTTTTGAATTTTAGTCAGTGTGTAGTGTGTATGTTTGGGCATAAAACGATCTACAAAGTTACAAATCTCAAAGTCCACTCCAAAGGGAGATATTTTGTTTGTTTTTGTTTTGTTTCAAGAACTACAACGAACGGCTCGTTTGGACTACAAAGCTGTTTGCCTGTATTTGTGACATCACAAATTGTATATCCCACATACAGAAATTTGAATGGTTGTGGGGTGGGGAGAACGCTTGGTTGAGCACTGCACGTTTCAAAATGCGGGTGTTTTTATATCATTGTATTTCTGATGAAAACCGACAGTCTTCAGAAAATTTTGGATGTCATTTTCATTTCATCTTGCATGTAAAGTCTGATAAAGCAGTGTTTGTGAGCAGAGCTCTGCTTTGTGTACAGCGTTACCGGGAAACCTCGAGCTCTCCTGCTCCAACAGCGCCTCCTGCTGGCAGATAATTCATTTGCATATATGTGGCCAGTTTCAGTGCAATTCATGTTATAATGTTATCATTAAAGAACAATAAACATAATACATATTACCGTTGCACTTATATGTACATAGTCAATGCAGTTATTTTTAAGCTGTTGCTGACATCCTATCTAAAACGTGATTTAGCCAAAAAAAAAAACAATAACATTGCCACTGTAATATGTCTTGCAATATCTGTGCATGCAAAGGTTCTGCACGATCCTCTTGTTCAATATCCTTGAGGTCTGAATTGATATGGCAATATTGACGAACTTGCTGTTCTGGCAAGGGGCGGGGTAATACTGAAACGCCGTCTAAGCTGTTCGTCAATCACAACGCACTGGGACAGCTAACCAATCACAACACATTTCGTTTTTCGGAAGGCGGGCCTTCATCAAACTCAGAACTAATCGAGCCTGTTTGTGTCAGGCTGGGGAGAAAGGTATTGTAATAATGTAAATGATGTGAAAAATAATGCGATTTTCGAACCACCAAGCATGAGAGCATGTTCTAGTACACCCCCCAAAACAAAATCAACACTTTGTAAAAGAGCATAATAGGACCCCTTTAACTACAACTTTTGCTTTAAAACACACCTAATTATTGTTTATTAATAGTAAGGTGGTGTTAAGTTTAGGTATTGTTAGGAGATGCAGAATATCATTGTGTAAAATAACATATGAGCTTCATAAGTACTACTGGTTACGCTTTATTTTAAGGTATCCTTGTTACAGTTTAATTATACATTTAAGTGCTGTGTAATATTAATTAACTACATGTACTTAATATATGATTAGGGTTAGGATTAGGGTTACTTGCATGTAATTATGCATAATTTATTGTTATTATAATAGTCAGTACATGTAACGTGTAACAAGGACACCTTAAAATAAAGTGTTACCGTACTTATAAACAGCCAACATGCTAGTAATATGTGTGGTAATAAGCTACTAGTTCATAGTGAGAATTGGTCCCCCAAACTAAAGTGTTACCATTTATTGAATAATATAAATTTACAATGAATTGCAGTTTTTTATTTATAGTATTATATAAATATTATATACACTCAGAAATAAAGGTACAAAGCTGTCACTGGGGCAGTACCTTTTCAATAGGTACATGTCTGTACATAAAGGGTCCATTTTGGTAACTTAAAGGTACATATTAGTACTTAAAGTGTACATATTTGAACTTAATAGGTACAAAATAATTGCTCCTTATAGTAAAGTGTTACCAAATATGCTTTATTTTTGTAATTTTAACTAAAAATATCATTTAATATGACTAGATCACACTGATTACAAAAAGTTAAATCAACAAAAGTACATTTTAAGGCTCATTACATTTACATTTAGTCATTTAGCAGACGCTTTTATCCAAAGCGACTTACAAATGAGGACATAAGAAGCAATCAAAACCAACAAAAGAGCAACAACATGCAATTCATGCATGATCTGTTTTAGTTTAGTCTCCATCTTCCTGCCTCGTTTGTTTCCATGGTTTTTGATTAAGTAGTTACACACCTGTTTTCTGTTCCTCCCTGATTACGTTCAGTATTTAAAGCCTGTGTTCGCCTATGTTCCTTTGTCTGCTTTCGTTTTGGATTTGTGTCTGGTTGCGCCCTGCTCAGTCTATGGATAATTAAAAGAACTCTTTGTTATACTCTTTCATCGTGCGTTTTGCTGTACACATAAGAGATCACTTAACACTCATCAAGTCTCATCTATATATAGTAGCTTCTAAGGGTAGCAAATCACATTTTCTCTGTTTGCAGTGTGCAATGTAATTTTTTGTGTGTGTTCTTCAAAAGAGACGCATGAATCACACTGCAATGCATCTGTGGATATTTCATTTGTTTTGACAACTTTTACCCCAATGAGGCCCATTTTCATGATCTCGCCTAGGGCCCTGCAAACCCACAAGCTGACCCTGCTCAGAGCGAGATGCCTTGGAGTGCTAGTCTTATCTTCCCGCTCACATGAGTGGCTTCTCCAAGCGTGGATTAATGGCATAGAATTCAGAGATTGAGGTAAATGGCTATAAAAACAGAAGGAAAGAGAAACAACAGAGAACAGAGGGGGAGAGGAAGAGAGATGACAGAAGCCACATCATAGCACAAGCAGAAACATGTCCTGCTGTTGGGCTGCTTGGATCTGGCCTCCTTAGGGAATATGGTCTGTCTTTCACAGGTGCGAATGAGGAACCTTATGGTGCATTGCCCCTTCAACGTCTAATTCTCACTCTGTCTAGCTTCTTTTTTTTAGCTCATTTGTTAAAGTAAAGACTTATCTGCTTACCTTCCTTTTGCTAAATAGCATCTGTTTGTCTGACAGGGTATATTTTCCGCATATTATTTCAAGAGAAAGAAATTGTACTTAACATTTTGTAGCAAGTAGCTTGTTCAGGATAATATAAAAAAATGTTATCATCAAAAATATTTAAAGTTGTTCATTTGTATGTTAGACATTTCATCCAACAACGAAAATAGTTTGTACTTTGGTACCAAGTCAATAAGTTTAAAACATAACATCAGTAGTACAGAGTACCGGGGTCAATTAGAAACCTGCTGCTAGGCATCTGCTTTCAAATTGTCCCGTGGATATTTGTGCAACCGCACCTGTGAAGTGTGTCAAAGGTTTTTATCTACAATGTGTTTTTGCAGCGTTGAGCATTGTAGCCAATAACAAATATGTTTGCTGAGTGTGTGAACATAATTGGCAAATCAGAGGTGTTTAAGTTAATCAGAATCTGCTCAATGCACGACAGTTTGTTCAGAATGAGCTCTACAAACTCACAAATCTTTACAAATAACTATAAACACAAATAAGTCTGCCACAGTTAAATGTAATGAGGTTTTGTTTTTAATTTTATTACTAATATGCATTTAATCTGTTTAATTGAACAATATATAAAGATTGCATGCTGACGTTTTGATGTATTATTTTATAATACATGTTTAATAATTAACTAATTTTAATTATATATATATATATATATATATTGCTTTTGCTGTGGTACCGAGAACCATGACATTTTACTGCTATTGATATCAACTAATTATTATTGATATTTTGATATCATGACAATTCTAAAAGGGACCCCAACGCAGAGTACGTACACTGTAGTAAAAAAATAAAAATAAAATAACCCTAAAACACAACGCGAGGCAGTGCAAAATTCAAAATACAGGTAAAACACCTGTAAAAAAAAATTATATGGAAAATTCCTACATATTAATAGAGTACATTGTGCCCTATTTTTACATTTTTTAGAGTGTACATATCACACAAGAAAAATCACTTATTATATTGCTATTTATATTATATCTGTTAAATTCATGAAACGTGACTGTGTGTGCAATAATCAGTTCAGCGCGACAAGACTGAATCTTACTCTCTTAATTCTAGCTCTTTGAGTAATTGTTTGACCTTGACCTTTGCCCTGACCATACTGTTGACAGTTATGCTTGACAAGAAGAGATTATTTTTAGTGCTCTTGAATACTAATGTGCCTTCTCTTCCCATTCTCCTGTGAATAAGAAAATAATGACAGGTCGAGTATATTTCCAGTGTGTGGATTTAGACTTTCATTCATTATCACAATTTCCTACGCACAAAATCAATATTATCCTGCTCAGAAGCAGATGTGATGAGATGAGTGGGTGGGTGGCCAAGAAATGAGAGTTTGGATTATTTCACTCATAAGAGAATCTGAGGACAGATGCTCCGCACGGAAAGGAGTGTCTGCTTCCCTGAAGGAATGCACAGTCACTTCCCAATCCCCCTTTGTGGGGGCTGTGTGTATTTTACCTCTCGTCAAAATCCAGACGCAGACAGTAATGTTGCCGACATATCTCCAAGCCTTCTGAAACTCCACGAGCCCACTGTCTTTGGATGTCTCTGTTTTTGGCAACCCACAGAGCAGCCTACCTTTATCACTGTCAAAAAGAAGCCTTTGTGCAGGAAGATAGCAGTAATGCTCAGCTTATATTTGTTGGGCTGGTAGCTGAAAAAATAAAAAAAGATCAACTACACTGTTTCATCTCCTAGAGCAATAAGTTGCAGACTTAGGTTTGTCATTTATGGTAGCTTCTTTAGCGCCAGAGGATTTAATGTTCTGGGGGATGCATGATGGGAAAGTTGGCGTATACGTAGAAAACTGCAAGTAGAAACATTGATCTCTGAGAGCTGTATGTTATGGATATATCAGAACAAAAAAGGGGGAAGTATTGTTCAGATATTGATAAGCTACATGAATTTGAATGGTTTTTTTTATCTATCTATCTATCTATCTATCTATCTATCTATCTATCTATCTATCTATCTATCTATCTATCTATCTATCTATCTATCTGTCTGTCTGTCTGTCTGTCTGTCTGTCTATATCTATCTATCTATCATCTATCTATCTATCTCAATTATTTTTTAAAGAAATTGATACTTATTTTGGCAAGTAAGCATTAAATTGTTTAAAAGTAATTTACAGCGTTACAAAATATTTTTATTTCAAATAAATGCTGTTCATTTGAACTTAAGAACCCTCAAAGTTTCCACATAAATTATTTGCAGCACAACTGTTTCTGCCAAAGAGCACAATATAATAATAATAATAAATGTTTCTTGAGTAGCAAATCAGCATATTAGAATAATTTCTGAAAGATCATGTGACACTGAAGACTGGAGTAATAGCTGTAATTCAGCTTTGCAATAGCAGGAATAAATTATATTTTCAAATATATTAAAATAGATAGTTATATTAAATTGTAATAATATTTCACAACATTACTGTTTTACTTCATTTTTCATCAAATAAATGCAACCTTTGGGGATATAAATTATTTGTATGGTTTAAATGTTGCTTGCTGAGAGAGAGAGAGAGAGAGAGAGAGAACGCACAGATCATTTTGAATGGCTGTCGATAGGGAAAATGCATGGTGCTGCCAGATAGTGTAATTTCAATGTCTACCAGTAGGGGCAAATGCTAATCAGGAAAAACTTGACCCCTAGGTTCAGCCCCAGTGAACTAGTGACAGAGTTCAACACCATGGACAGCGCCTCAGGCTGCATCCTTTTCTTCTTTTCCCTAGCTTCTCAGACAAGGAGTTCTTTTCAAACAGCACCGCAGAGTCAGTTAAGCAGTTAAGACCTACAATAAGGCGAAAAACAACTGCAAATGTAAAAAGTGTGACTCATCTGTTGTCTCTAAACATAGGACCACACACTGGTAAACTCAGTCTGTTGTTTCAGGTAAACTAGGAGCTCCTGCCACTCACTGTTTTGACGCTTTGTTTCTTCCCCACAGGCTTTAGTTTTCCCCTGTTCCTCCCTGTTTGATTCTTGCTCTGTATCCGTCAAAGTCCTGTGGCTTAGCAACACTGGATTTCCTGGTATCATCAACAAATACACACAAGCAGTGCTCTGGCTCTATACATCAAAGCTACCAATACCACAGCAAGTAATTTACACTTAATGAGCATAATGTACTGCTTGATAAAAAGGAGAGAAATCCAGACTAAGTGCTTCCTTTTGAAGATAAACATTGCGTTTAGGGATGATCACCAGTCAGTGCCAGTGTGAGTTACGTCTCAGTGCTCTCTCTGCTGTGTAAGTGCCCCTCATTCCCTTGAGGAAGGCAGTGTGTCATAGCCAGCTTTGTGCTCTTTGGCAGTTTTGACAGCCGCACTGGCTCACTAAGAGGGGCTATTGGAACACTAAACTGGTTTACTTCAGGCCAGGGTGGAGGAAGACCGGCCCCTTGGCCTTTTAGCGGACACTACTGAATGATTCATAGTAGTGGGGTGGCTGTATCATCTTGAGGTAATGTTTCACAGAGTGACATGCAGGGGTGTCGCTTTTCTAGTGTCTACCGTCTGACCCTCAAACAGTGGGGTGAAGCTGGGTAAAATATCGATTCTGAAAAGAATCGTGATCTTTATTTGATCACGATATCCCTTCTTAAAATTCGAGAGTGAGCTTTTACCCTTTTACTATTTTTCTACTGCTTTTTAGCAGCGACGCCCACCCGCTGCCGAACCAGCAGTCTCGTAGAAGTAGTATTTTGTATGAGTTGGCTGTCCATATTGGAAATGATGAGATAAAAGGCTGAGTACCACAAAATAATGAAAACATCTTTCTATTAGGTTGTCCTCATAGGCTGCATGCAATAACATAGTGTGATACCGGTTGTAGTGTGATTCACATACAACTGACTCTTTTAAAACACATATTTTTAATTATCTAAAACATAGAGTGAAATCAGTGTAGCCTGATTCATGAGCAAATCACTCTTATGAGTCAGCCTTTTTAGTGAATCAAAAACAGTGCTATCAGTGTAGTCTAAATTCACAAACAAATGACTCTTATGAGATGAACCTCAAAAAAACAAAAAGAATCAAAAACCTCAAAAAGGATCAAAAATACAATGCTAGTGTAGCCTGATTCATGAAAAAATACTCTTATGAGTTCATTCTTCATAATGAATCAAAAACATACAGTGCAACCATTGTACTTTGATTCATGAAAAAAATTACTCTTACGAGTCTATCCTTTCTAGAGAATCAAAAACATACTCTTAAAAATCAGTCCTTTTAATGAATTATTCCAAACGGCTCACAAACTCAGGAGTTTGAAGTCTGATTGATATGAAGCAGATTGAATCAGTCTGATTGATCTAACTGAATGAACTCACAGAATCTGTCAGATAAATAAATTAACATCAAGTTATCATTGCTATCAGTGATAAATTTGGTACATTTTAAAATACATAAAAAGCACCTAAGCGAATAACTAATAAATGAATAAACAATTTGTCTAAAATATTTTCTATACTCTTTAATTAGAGTTTATAATTTCATAATCAATTAATCATTTTGTATTTTTTATAATTGCAGTTTGATACAACAAATGCAATTGAATGTTTACTTTAGTAACTCACAAAGCACTATTAATTGTGTTGATTATTAAATACAGAGGTTTACATAGTTTAGGCCCTGTTGTTAATTACTTTTTAAATTCATATTAAACAGCCCTATTTGTTGTAATGTACCAAGTTGAGGTTCCCTGCATATTTTTCAGCCTGAACTGAGGAAGAATGTTTTTCTTGTAAGTAAAATGAAAATTTTAACTTAATTCGGTAGTTAATTTTTACAGAAAATGCACAAATGAAATACAATCAGAACTGAAACAAGAGCTTGTGAATCAGAATTGAATCAGGAAATTTTATCAGTATACAGCAGCTATAATTTATCTGTGCTTAAAATAAAGCAAGAGTCCTATAAAAAAAAAAAAAAAGCTGTCTCAGGCACAAGCCCCCCATGTCTCCAATCACCAAGGCCACAGATGTACCTTTGACATATTGTTGTGTGGCTGCAAATGACTCCCTAAGGGAGTGTGTTCATGTACACACACACATGCATAAGTCACATCTCACATTTGGGACACACACAATAGAAAGGAGCACTGTGAGCTGGGGGTGGGTGCCAGTCTCAGTGAAGTCACCCTCTTGGAAAACCCCCCTTAACCCCCACTTCACACCTATCTACCCAGCATCCTCACACCTCAGGAGTGTGGCAAGGGGGAATGGTGTAAAGGGGCTGCAGCGGAGAACAAGTACATGGCTAAGATGGAGGCTCCCAGCATGATTCCTGCCTGACTGCTGTTTTCACAGCTTTAATTGAAGGACGGAGAGCTCTGTTGCTTCCTTCAAGGCCCTTTGCAAACAGCTTGGTGAACACAGTCTTTCCTTGGAGGAGTGGAAGCTAAACCGGGGAAAAATGAATGTGATGTTTACATTCAATTTTGTGCAACAAACAGATTTTTAATAGCTGTAACTCTTTCATTTGAGCTGAAGCATTATGGTTTAGTGGATGTTTTATAGCAGGGGTTTCTTTAAACCTTTTGATGCCAAGGACACCCAAATATGGCATTGGTCTATCCATTCATCCATCCATCCATCCATCCATCCAAAAAAAAAAAAAAAACTAATTTATGCTTCCAAAATGTTTAACTGGCTTTTATATTGTCGACCTGCAAGTAAACTGTTAAAATATCATTTAGAAAACATATACCTTTTATTAACTTGAAAGCACATTTGAGAGCAACTCAATATGTTTAAACTTCTGTTCAAACGTTTGGGGTTGGTGAGATTTTTTAATGTTTTTAAAGTGTCTTATGCTCACGAAGGCTGCATTTATTTTATCTGAAAATACAGTAAAAACAGAAATATTGTGAAATATTATTGCGGTTTAAAATAACTGTTTTAATATATTTTTAAATGTAATTTATTCCTTTGATGGCAAAGCTTACAAACCAGACATCAATGGAAAGCTTATTTATTCAGTTTTCAGATGATGTATATAATCCAGGGTCACATATGATGATTTGATGTCAAAAAACTTTTCTTAATGTTGTTATCAATGCCAATAGCACTATTGACTATCAATATTTTAATAAATGTTTAGATAAATAGAATGTTTAAAAGAACAGCATTTATTTTTTATTCAAAAATTCGCAGCCCTCGTTTAACCCCCTTGCAGACCCCATTTTGAAAAACCTTGGTCTATGCTATTCCACAGAAAATGTGTATAGCCATATAGCCACAGCAAAGTCCCTTAAAGTTTTCTTCGAGCTGCCATCAAATACCTTGTGTGTACACATGCTCACCTACAGATACACAATCCTTTGTGGCCTGTTGCTCAGCAACACTTCCCTGATTAAGTTAGTTGACTATGGGAGCAAGGATCCGCCTTCTGCATGGACCACATGATCAGATCACACTAATGGATCTGGAGCCACACCCTCAGCCCCAGTCCTGCGGGTCGAGTTCCCTTCCCAGCCTTTGTCTCTCAGTCAGAGAGAATGTGTACCAGGACAACACTATATACTATACAATAGGGATGTCTATTTTTATACATGGTAGCTTGAGAGCGATCATGGAAAGCTCCCACTGTTGAATGCAGAAACGTCCCCGGGAAGACTTATGGAACACTGAAGAGTTTTCTTGAGTGTTGTTTGTTCCACCCATTGGAATGTGTTCAGATTTATTGTGAAGCTCCTTTAAGCTTGTACTTTAATACATGCTGCATCATTAAAATAGTCCTTTTATATATCGTTTAGTAAGGTAAGCAGTGTTTCCATCATCATCTAGCTGGGTTAGAAGCGATTCCATTAGCACTTGTCTCCAGGCTCCCTTTAAGGAGGAGTTTTAATGGCTTTTTACCAGTGCTATACAGTGCTTTGGACATTATGAAAGAAACAGCAAGTGACACTTTGCCCACTCTGACCATACTTCTGAATAAGATTGACTGAAGGTCTCATCCCAGAAGGAAACATGACTTGTTGATGGCTGGAAGGCAGGAAAGATGAACAGAACATATGTGAGGAGTTATAGAGTCGAGTGTGTCATGAGGTCGCTACTGGCTCAGACAGAGCTATCTTGTCCTAAAAACATGCTTTTCTTCAAGGATGGACTGAAGTTAGCTTTTGTTGAAGGTGCAGCACACCAAAAACGTATTCCTTGTATTTATGCTTTTGCATTGAAAGTGTAGATTTAATCAGTTCCTGCTTTCCTTGGGAATCGAACCTACAACCTTTGGCATTGTTAGCACCATGCATTACAAAATTGGTCATCTAATGTTTTTTCCCATTTTCTTTAAATAGTACTTTTGAAGCTTTAGTTTCACTGTTTTGTTTTTGTTTCTGAGATTGATTGCTTTGGACCGTTTTTTGCTTCTGAAGTTTGATTGTACTGGACTGTGGCATTATTATAATGTTTCATTTTATAACTTACAGTCCAGAGCATAAAGGCTTTTGACTTACCTCTGTAGTTGACTGGGACGTCCAGAAACACATCATGTGCAAATTATATGTATCTTCAGCATCTTGAGTCACTTTTATTTCTGGACAACACAGAATTTGTGTGATCTTCCGCCACCACTGTAGTGTTATTTATATGTGTTGTTATATATAGCTGTTCATTTATTTTGTTTAAAGTACCAGTACATATATGCAATGTGTGCGTATGTGTCTTGCTGTCAGTGTTGAAGTGGGTGTTTCATTGAGGGTCACTCTTGATCTAATCGCCTGACATGGTGTTAATGTTCTGATTGTTGTGAGTATAAATTAAGGCCGTCACAACCACTCGGCTCACCTACAGTGATATTTGGAGATCTGAATTATACTGATTACACATCTTGAACAGCAGTGGGTTTTGGTCTATCATTAGTGTCACAGCGTGAGCCTTCTTTGTGTGCTTGTGTGAATAAAAGTAGCCGTATACAGAAACACACAAACTGTGCG
The DNA here is from genome assembly GCF_936440315.1 of Barbus barbus. Lineage (NCBI taxonomy): Eukaryota > Metazoa > Chordata > Actinopteri > Cypriniformes > Cyprinidae > Barbus > Barbus barbus. Next base: position 14,033,395 of record NC_136743.1, on the reverse strand, counting down.
TTCACACGGGCTACGGTGGAATGTTCCAAAGATTAGACATGGATTAGAAATTGTGTTGTTTACAAAAATTTATTCATACAAATCTTACAACACTTTTTAACATTTAAAAATGTCACCCCCTAAGGAGTTATATGTGTTAATATAGGATGATGTCACTTGCTAATATTCACTTGTCACATATATAATGTTTCAGGTATAGATAAAACGTTCACATTAAGGCTTTCGGCGCTTTCAGAAATGTACACAACAGGCTGTGCTGTGGCCTGGGTTCCATCAGGTTTTCCACTCGCTGTCAAAAAACCCTCAAGCTATGCAACAAGAAACAACACAAAACCTAGCTAGGCTTCATGGACCTTGAGCTACAATGAGTAGAGCTAAACAGAAACACGTGCTTGCCACATTTACACACATTCATCAGCTTAAACAATCCAGACAATTAATACTTTTACCATGTACACCACTTCAGTAATAGATTTGATCACAATATATGCTGGCCATGCTTTTCAGCTCTAATTAAAGAATTAGGTTTGAAACCAAGTTTCGAAAAGAAAAGGAGAGGAAAAAGTAACGATGGAGTTTGTGAAATGGAACCTAATAGTTTGCAGCATCGTAGGGCCACTAAAATTGCCATCCGTGATAAGTGGCGATTTTTTATCGTAAGTTGTCACAAGGCACCTAAGCCAAAACCCATATCATCTTTCATAACATCATTATGTTCACGCACACATTCACTCGCCCACCCACCTCCCGCCCTTCCTACATGCACACACACACCTCGCATAACACTCTCAGAGACGCATCCATACTCACATAAAGCCTGGGGGACTATGCCAAATTGAAGAAAGATTGATTTCATGCCTGGGACAACGGTTTACATATTGAATTAGTGGAAGAATAAGACCTGATTTACATATCAGGAGAAATATACTGAATTCAGTACAGGCTTAAACAAAATATAATGGCAAAAATAAAGACAAACAATAGATGATTTTGCAGTGCGTCCCTCCCTAAGGGTGATGGGTGTACCTTATCTATACATACAAGAAAAAGGCTATCTTCAATGTGCACTAGCACTATCTGGCAATAAGGGTGATGAATATGACAATGGTCACATTGAAGTTCACAAGGACCTCCCCCTTCGCTCTCGGTGGCCTTCCCATTCTCTCAGCCTCACATTCCCTCAGTCATCAGCAGCAATTAAAGATAAGCATTAACACAATTGATTTTTTTTTCTAGATCTACAATGAGCTGACGAATGAAACCATTAAGCATACTTCGTCCTATCAGAATTAAGGAGCGATCACATCACTGAAGAAGTTTTCACGATTAAGTCATGGACGTGAAGGGACCATCCACCACATTCATTTCTTAACTGAATTTTAAAATAGCGGTGGAATCAGAAGAACATTATGTCCTGACTTGCTACTCGATACTGGTTTAGTCTAACTGCAGATAGCACACAAAGCATTCACAGCTTAAGGCATAAGAACAAAATTCGGTCAGAAATTATGCAAAGCCACCCACAAAGGCATCGAAAACATGCAAAGAACTGAGAGAGAGGCCGACACGCCAATTCCACAACACGTTTTAGGTGGAGCATGCATTTGAATATTAGGCTTCTTCGATTTGATTCAATTTTTTCTCTGCTTGCTCAGAGGCGGATCTGATGGGGGGACCAATACAATGAGCATGGAAACATTGAGTGGATGGGAAACAAAGAAGTGCAAAGGACATGCATGTATACATTTTAAGTATACCATGCACTGGGATGAAGAAAAAAACAATAGAAAGAAAACCCAAAAAGGAAAAAACATGTATATCAATACTACAGTTACTCCAGTGTCATTTTTTTTCCCCAGTCAGGCATACTGGTTAATGGCTCCAATCACAAACACAGGCAGGACAATCACATTCCATCTGGAGAAGACAGATGATTTGAAGTACAGTTCACAAATGAGTGGGCTAAGAAAGAGGGAATTGTGCCAGCTACTATATATCCCTCTCCCACTCCCCCTTTTTAGGGGGGAGTCACAACAGTTGAAACAGCCCTGTACTTTACAGAGTATGTTGCATACATCCCTGGGCAGACTTTGGATAAAATAAGACTCTATACTTTTGCAGATTACAAAAATAAGTATAACATTCAGAACTTTGATTGTCTTTTTAAAATCTATTTATTTTGATGAATTTGAAAAGATATCAGGTGCATAACGTTCAAGGTGCACATTTTTTTCTTCTTCTTTTTTTTCTCCTGATGGTTTTTTGTTCTCTTTTGTTTTTAACATATATAGCTATATACATGAAACTGAAAGGTTGGTCCACAAAGTATAACTGTGCGGTTTCAAGTGCTTTTGTACAAAAAGAAAAACAATGTTATTAGTAAAATATTCATTTTAATGGCTTTACTTCATACATAAATACATGTTTAAAGAACACAGGCGCGATCCACTGATTAATCAGTTATATCAGAATGACTTTGATCTTAGGACTGAATGTACACATGGAGGGGCAGTTGGGGGCAGTTTTGTCAGCGCTACAAATAAGCAAATCGACGTCCTTTGTTTTTAATTCTCTGTCTGTACCTTCTTCCCAGGACGGCTGCTAAATACTTCTTGACGGCCATCTGTTTTCGGTAGCGACTGTAAATGTCGGTGAAGATCCCATCCGAATGCCTTTTTGATAAGGTTTCCGATTCGTCCTCCTCGCTGCTTCCTCCGCTGCAAATATATGAACTATTATTAGGCTACCGGCTGGCACAGAGAATGTGTTAACAGGTTTCATTACAGCATAAACGCTCTTGATGATCCAAACATATTTTTTTATTCAATTGTTCAATAATAATTAATCTTGATGTTTTTTTTCGTTAGCATTACAACGAATTTTATTAGAAATCGAAAGAAGATCCAGCAGACAAGCCTCATAAATTATGCATGTCGGAATATAAATGTATTCTGACGCATTGTCTCTCGGCATTTTTTCTTTGACAATACACAACATTTTCCTCTTAGCACAAGCAATTAACACATCACTTTTAATTTATCGGGTTTCGTCTACGAATAGTTCCCCATGAAATTCCACGCCCATGCGAGCCCACAGACAAAGACACAAGAAGTCGGGAAAAATAAAGACAAGAGAGAGTCAAGACAGGACAACGAGAAATCACCTCCACTGAAATTAAAAGGGGGAAAACAAAGATGACGGCAGGTAAACGCTTAAAAAATGCCCTTACCCTACGCGAACTGCCATCAGAGAATGCAGATATTTTCGTGCTGATAACTGAACCAGGATGTCCCTCAAGGCTCTATCTACTAATCCATCTGCATGCCTTTCTGTTCTGAGATAAAACGCCAAACACATAATATCAGTGATGAAATACCACAGAACACGTTTGTTGCAAAGTAATCAGCGTGATTTAGTTGTTTTCTTCTCTCGGCTAAACGCGTAATAGGGTTATATTCGATTCCCCTAGTAAATCTGTCAATCGATCCGTCTCTATCTATCTATCTATCTATCTATCTATCTATCTATCTATCTATCTATCTATCTTAAATAGTCACTTGATGCAAATATCAACAGCAACAATAACAGAAAAAAAGCAAAGGAAAAAAGCTGGGAAACAGACATAGTGGAACAACATAAACTAAACATAATGACATTGATTGTCATATGACATACAGTCAGGTGATGTGAAATAATGTAGGCTACCTTTTCTCTGGTGGATAGTATAGCGTGTATAGGTCATCCGTGAGAGAGGGAGGACTTCGTATAGAAATTTGATCAGCGCCAAAAGTCAGGTCGCTTAACGAGTTTCCGTCTTCGTCAAATACATCGTTGTCTAGTCTGGAAAAAAAAAATGGATTGATGCATTTATTAAATCACAATTTATCCACCAGAGTTATATGATGTCGATCAAATAAAAATAAGAAAATAAACAGGGTTTGAAACAAAGTCTAAATAAATCGCTACATTAATTCTGCCGTAAATTATAGGCTACAATTGTTTTACGAACAAAATAAATAAAATGGGCTACATTGAGATGATAAATGCGTCAAGCTCGAAGCAGGTTCATGAATCGAATTGATTTTTAAATAAACTGTTTTATTATTGTGTTATCTTTTTAGGGTAAATGGGACAATAATAATCTTATTTCCAAACGTTTCTTCGCAGTTTTTTTTAAACAAGCATAAAAATTATGATGATGCTTGCTCTATTTGGCCATATGTGCTCAATAATTAGATTTGACGGTGACTTGTGAAACGTAACCAAATATAAGTTACATTGTAATCTTATAATCATCAGTAAATTAACACAACAAAAGGTCCCGAGCTGAGCATCTCGTTCGTTTTTTTTCGGTTTGTACAGTGACGCCACTGTACCGTCATCTTATACGGGCCACCCGTTACATTAATTGGTTTCTCGTTTTCATACAAGCTACACTGCATCTGCCTGTCCCGATGGAGAAATCCCTTCTTAGCGATACGAACGCCCTCCCACATTGCGCATGCACTGTAGCCTTGCGTAAACACTCGGGGGAAATCTCGTTGAAGTCTACAGAATAATACAACAAAGCCAATCCTTTTTCCACTCTATAAATTTAGTAGCCAAAAAATTTAGTAGCCAAATCTTTATCAATTTTTTTCTGCGCTTCGACGAGATGATTAAATTCTAGACTGATTCGACTGTAAAATAAAGCTCGTCGCAGAATATAGTCCGTTTCAACATGAAAGAAATCCCAGAAAAGCTTATACATACCTCATCTTGGGAAAAGCCATCCCAATAGGCGTGCAGTAGGCGCTGTAGTGCATCATGATTCCGTAGATGAGCAAAGCCAAAGTCGCTTTACTAGATCTGGCCATGCTGTAAAGATAGAAGAAAGTTAAATAAATAACTTAAATATATAAAACACTTATAGACTAGCCACAAATTCATCGGACGCCTGGGTTGGGCTGTATTATATTCGATATAGCCTAATGCGCAAAGAACTTTTGCTAAGAAAGCCTCTAAATAAAGTAAGGCAAGCCAGAAGCGGTTTTTTACTTGTTTTACTCGTATTTCCCGCTCATGAGATGAAATCTGAAAAGTTTAAAGAATGCCATGCATGCGCAACAGAATCCTTCTCCCGATGAGGCAAACGATAATAAACCGGCAGATAATCTTTAGAAAAGGAAAATCCAGTTGCCTGAGCGTCTTCGTATCATAATTCCTTGGTTTAAACCGAATAAAAACGTCTTTGTCGGATTTTAACCTACCTATTGCAGAGTAGGTAGATAGAAATGCTGTTGGATGCGACTCGGGTGCGGCTGTGATAGAGATCTTCCTCACAGCACCTCTTCCCTGAAGCGCCACCGTCCTTTGCTTATGTGCTCGTCTGTTCAACCCCTGCACTTTTATACAATAACCAATATAAACAAAATCAATTTTGCAAACAAAACCTCGGTGAAATCAGCAGCACTCGTTTGTCTACATATCCTTTTGCAAAACTTTTTCTGCTGTGCTCCGATTACCTCGGATTTTTATCCATGAATAGGGAGTCTTGCCTTTTTTTCAATAAGTCACATTAAGTATGCCACAGACGTCATCAACCCTTCCTCCCGGGATATAATAGTACAGTTCCTTCCTCATCGATGAACGAGTCACACACATACACCTCAAATGGAACTTTCCTCTAAACCTAATTTCGGGAGAAAGGACAATTTGTAACTTTTTTTTTCAACTTGACATGACAATTTGACTGCCAATTAGGCTCACCGGTCCGTGGGTTGTCCCAAACCACATCAGTCACTCCATACAGACAGACTTAAGCAACGATGGGACAATAGAGGGTGGACACGACAGAAAAAAGAGCCAAGTTCAAAAACGCCACATTTGTCACAGGGTCACGGACTGAGCGCTGTCCAGCAGTGGGGTACTGAAATTGCATGGTGAATAAAAATAGCTCACACTTTATTTATTTTTTTGTTTTTTATTTAAGTTGTGCTATTTTTTTTACTTGCGCTTTCTCTCTCATTTTCTTTTTTAATTTATTTTTACAAACAATCAATACAAGACATATCAGTCTATTTTAGTCTCCTATGCGTCATGGCCTTTCTTTGGTGAGCGGAAATTACTGCGTCTGATTTTTTTAGAATGATAAGGCCACCTATGTTCCACTTATAACTTCAATATAAACTCTCGTTAGTTTTTCGTTATATCACTCACAAAAGCAAAAAGTTAGGCTATTAGTCAAACAAAATACGCGATTTTGTTAGGCGCAAACTGGATCCCTGATGCATTTACTGGCCTGTCCGCACACAGATGAGTCGTGTACCACCGGAGGCTTTGGTATGAATTAATTCATGATTACGATTAGTGAACTCTGACGTCATATGACGAAACTATAAGTCACCGCTTCGTATGTATGGGCTACTCACTCATTCTTGACACAGAGCGTGATTTAGTCCGCGCCTTTGTTACTTGTCACATCAGGTCCGTTCTTACCTCAATACTGCCCCCATGTGTTTCAGATTTGAAATTAAATATGAAAACGTTGGTTGTTTTCAGAGGTGCACGGTCACCTGTAAGCGTCTTAAAGACTCATTAGATATTTTTTGTTAGACTTATGTAAATAAACTACGCTGTAATTAGACCGGTGTATCCAAACGCTCTATATAGAGTCATAAATAAGGACTTTTGTTAAATGCGCATTCTGTATCGCTCGGGAACGACCTACACAACACAACTTATGTTCGCGATACTTTAACTTTTGTGATGTTAAAACGTTTTTTGAGAAAGTTGTGGTTACTGAAACTTTGATATAATGTAGCTATATAGCCTATGAATATCATATGCTTGCATAATAGTACAGAAATGGTAGCCTATTAATAATTTTACTTCGTTTGGGTTTGGTTGAATCTAAATGGGGGTTAGGCTACCCAATATAACTCGCAACATCATGAATCGCGTTTTAACTTGCGTTTCACCTGTTAATTTAGCCACACAAGTTGAAGCATTTGATCGTAATGTTATTCCTCTAAAATCCCTGTTCATTCATTCATTCATTCGTGTATTGATGTATGTATGTAGCATGCATGTCAGTAGCTATTATTTTCATAATTGTTAAAAATAAATGTGTTTTCGGTTCACAGACACATACTTCCCGTAAAAAGAGACAAACACAAACTTCTGTAAATTAAGTAGCTAAATGAGAAAGTCTGGGAAACGTGCTATTACTCACTGTGTGTGAGTCAAGAGGAGGAATTATTTACAGTAAAGCTATTAAGTTGCTTCCTCTGGGATCCTGCTGTAACCAATGAGATTACGGTACATTTGTCAACTTGAGTGCAAGTATTGATGTCCCTAATTACAGCGGGAGGAAGTCGTTGTTTCGTCACACATTCGTCTCCTGTGTCACTACATATTGTGGTACTTTAAATTTCCAACTGGTGGTTTATGGTTTCCTTTGTGGATGAACATGACCTCTCTATGACGCATAAAATAAGCACAACTACAGCATACAAGAAAACTCACTTAAAACGGCTTCAAAAATTAAAAACAAGAATTTTTAATTTTTGGAAATTATTAATTTACATATACATCAATTTTGCAACCGATGCATAATATATCATTTGACTATTATGCAGTGTCTTCAGGTGCTAACATGCAGTCTATCAAAATATGTTGGTTGGTTACAGTAGTATATATGCACATATCCATATACAGCATATAGGCCTACAGAATACGACAATGTGCACATAAGTATGGAAACAAAAGTTACATTTTTAAAAATAAAATAATAAATGCAACAGTTATGCAGAGCCTTGGTTTACTTTTGTGTAGAACAGTAAACTGTAGTGCGATCAACCTCCACTTGATGCCAGTATTTACTAGTGAAGTGATAGTTCACTAGCAGTAACACAGGGCCTGCAACTCTTAAGAGTTTTGGTCAAATTAATTATATTTTATGTGAGCTGTTGTACTTGCAATAAACATGTGACACTGGACCACAAAACCAGTCTTAAGTAGCACTGGTATATTTGTAGCAATAGCCAACAATAAAATTGATGAGTAAAGATCATGTTCCATGAAGATATTTTGTAAATTTCCCACCGTAAATATATCAAAACGTAATTTCTGATTAGTAATATGTGTTGCTAAGGACTTCATTTGGACAACTTTAAAGGTGATTTTCTCAAAATTTTGATTTTTTTTTGCAGCCTCAGATTCCAGATTTTCAAACAGTTGTATCTCAGCGAAATATTGTCCTATTCTAACAAACATACATCAATGGAAATCTTATTTATTCAGCTTTCAGATGATATATAAATCTCAATTTTTTAAAAAAATGGACTCTTAAATGATTGGTTTTTTGGTTCTAGGTCACATATTAATGATGTAAAAATATATCATGTCACAATATCGCAATACAAAAATGCCACAATATATATCTTGGATAGTGACAATATGTATATTGGTTACAGTTTACCAAAAATAAAAGTTTAAAAATCAAATATAGTAATGGCCCAACAAATATGGGAAACTCAGAAGGTCACACATTGGAGCTTCCATGTTTTATTATTTATATGAATAAACAATGAATTATTTAATTTAATTCTTTAAATTATTTCATTTAATTCTTTAAATTCTTTCATTTAATATTATTTTTTTAGTTAAAACAGCCTACATAAACATGTGTCATGGACAGAGTGTAAGTATATGTGTCTAATATAATTTATTTTAGCTAAGCAGAATCTTGAATATTTCTATTTTGGTGTCAGCATTGCCTGCGCATGGGGGAGAAGGAGCAAGTTCAAGCCACCCCCCATAACTTTATTTTTTTTTTTTTTTACTGTTCACCATATGTGTTTGAAGTATTAACTTCAAAAACTTGCCGTTTTAACTTTATTTTGGCTTTATTCTAAATAATATGATGGGAGTATAGTATCTATATTTGGCAAATTATGTTACTTCTTGGGTGTCATGCATTTCATGAATGGTTAATTTTATATTAGACAACTGATTATCAAGCATATCCAATTTGATTTGTGCTTCAAATGCTTTAAAACAGGGGTAGGCAACGTCGGTCCTGGAATGCCGATGTTCTGCAGACCTGAAAAAAAAAACCTCACCTGCCTGCATCCCTAGTAATTCTGAAGACCTTGATTAGCTTGCCTTGTTCATGTGTGTTTGATTAGGGTTGGAGCTAAACTCTACAGGACAACGGCACTCCAGGACCGACGATGCGTGAAATGTGCCCAGGATGTAGGCCCACTACTAAACGTAAAGGAATGCTAGAAAGCTGCAGTGATTTAAGTCAACAGACAGATGGCGCCATAAGACTGATCTAAACACCGTACACCACGAGCAGTCTAGAGTAATTACTTGTGTTGGCGTAATCCAAAGACGACCTGCAGTACTATTATGCTTAAATATCACCGGCTCCCGGTCTCTCCTCTACTTGCCAACTGAGAAACTGTGATTTCTTTCCGCTCACCATTCCCTGCGGCGGCCATATTGTGGGATGCGTTGCTGCAAGTTAAACCAGAGAAGAGAAGAGGAAAGGAGAGGAGAGGAGAGGAGAGGAGGGAGGGGGAACATCTGCGGGAGTCCAGCCACTATTCCTAGAGCTTGTCTTTTGTCATGTAGCATAGCCACACCAGCTCTACCGGTTCCGGTTTAAAGGTTTTTGTTTGCTTGGATTGGTCACTGTTACTCTTTTCACTTTACTGCAACACAAGAACAAAACCAAGTAACGTGACTGGATTAATAATATATATCACGGATATTTCCCTCTATTGGGCACAGCATTTATTTATCACGTCTCGTGAGGTGTTACATGGCAAAGGAATGGGACAGACTGTGATTTTCAAGTTGAACACAACAATACCACTTTGAGTGCAACACTGAAACATTTACTGAGGACGAAGCCGTCGGAAGGCGTATGTAACCTCAAAAAAAAAAAGATCCGATTCGGCAAAGGTAAGAAACCCGATTCGGTTCATTTCGTGAAAGTGTAGTCAAATGGCCTAGTCTCCTCTTGCCTTTGATTTTGTGTGAAACGAGCGTGTGATTGAAAACAACAGTGGGCGCTTAGTTCTGTGTTTTCTCCTAACCTGAATACAAATCTCGCTTTCTTGTCCCAAAACTAGTTGTATTTCTCGAAAGAAGTTTTGAAGCTGTCCGACTAACGTTAATGGTAACGTTACCGTCTTCGCTTCGACGGAGACCGAGGATGAAACGTGGCTCCTCGAAGTTCCCACCTGAACCGTAGATTTCCGAGGAAACATCCCGTTCGCAAGTAAGGTTAATCGGACGTTACTGTGAACGCCAGTGCTTGAAACTCGTGTACACTCGCATTCTGACTGTTTATGAGAGTTTTGTGGACGAATGTCCACAGTGCAGGCCTGTAGTTTACTCTCACGCCACAGGGAACACGGACCAGTGTGCGAACGACTCGCTTTGAAAGAGTTTACTGATAAAGAATTACACTGTAACTTTCCGTCATTAAGTCTTTATATAATTTAAGCTTTTAATTACGTTTGAGAGTGACTCGTGATCAGTTTCTTAACAATAGACCTCTTCTCCAGTGTGTTGTAGTTCTTGCAAGTTAAACGTCCACTCCAATTTGTAGTTACTCACAACATCCGGGCATTTCACACAAGTTTCGGTTGTTTACATTGAATAATTAATGAAAGGATGTCATAACAAAGCAGAGTTCGTGCGTGCGCAAGCGCCTGATTAACCCTCCTTCTGTGAGCACAACCTCTGCCCCACTGCCTGATGCTGACCTGACTCTGAGGAAGGGAAGGATGTCATCTTCAGCTCTCTGATCTGTTTCCCTTTGATCCTGTCTTCAGTATACCTCGTGTTACTACCACTCATGCAGTTCATGGCCCTTTTGTGGGTTTTGGGTCTTCAAACTTGTAAATGGCAAGGGCCCCCAAATATGATGTGAAGATATCAGACTCGTTACAATGACCCTAATCATTCCAACATTGCAAAACCAATTTTGATACCACAGCAAAACTTGAAAACCACACTTCTAGTTCTATATAATAGTAATTCAATCATTTAAAAAACAAATATAGCAAAACAGGTTTCAAAACTTCTCTTTCTCTCTCTGTAATGTTATAAAAAAACATCACTTTTGTATTTAACTTTATTTTACTGTAATATTTTTGAAAGTGTCTTATGTTCACCAAGATTGTTTAATAAAGTGAACCAGTAATATAGTTAAGTATTACTGCAATTTTAAATAGGTATTTTATATTATAATATATTTTATATTGCAATATTTCAAAATGTAGGCTAATTCTTGTGGTGCAAAATCAGAATTTTCAGCAGCCATTACTCCAGTCTTAAGTTCAGAAATCATTCTAATATGCTGATTTTATACTCAAGATCAACAAGAATTATTGACAACCCTGACAGAAATTGCAGTAAAGATGATTAGCTTGTTGGTTTCATTTCGAAGTTTCCCACTCTCAGTTCAGGAACTGTCTACACTCCATGTCCCTTTATGACCTTTATGCACACACACACATCAATCACTGGGAAGACCATGTCCATGTTGTAAGATAAGGGATTTTAGCCTCAAGACTGTGTACATAGAATGACATCACTGATCACTGTCATTCTGAAGCCATTTCTGTGCTATTATTAACTAATATGCAGAGCAGGATTTTATTTGACAGGGCTAAAAGTAGCATTACATAGACTACAAACGCACTGGTTAAATCTCTTGTCTGTGCCAAAGATGTTACCTATGTATATTCATGATTCTGGCAGGGGTAGAAGGGGGTTGACTATGGTGGTTATGGGTCTATACATCCCTCATGTCCATCTTTTTCTGTCCTCCCTCACCCTTTGCTCCAGCCTTTGACAGGCACAGCAGGTGGCTTTTGTTGTATGAATGGACTCGGAAGGAAGTTTGTCCCCCTCCTTGCTTAGCTCTGATTGGCAGCAGCAGCAGAAAGCCATGGTGATTAGGCCATTCCGCAGTGCTGTGAGTCTGCCAGAGCAACTACAGTGTTACACTTAATGTTCAACAGTCAGCTCAGCCAAGCTCTGTATTTACTAACACAACGTTTTCACTGAAAACCAGAACATGTTACCTTAGGATGAGGATTTGAGTTGAGATTCAGAGATAGTTTGGGATCAAGAAGTAGGAGCTTTTTTTAAGTTTAATGCAAAAAAAGTGCAGGTTTCACTTTTAAATTCATGACCATTTCCTGGTTGCATTGTGTTGTTTGTGCACATGGTGGGTGGACACGGAATACAACAGATCTGTACAAGATCATACTTGTATCGTTGGTTATGTAACTTCAGTGCTGCTACGGCTGCTTTGAACCAGCAGATTTCACTCAGGTGGGCAGATCAACCCACCGGCCTGCTTTCTGCCAAAATTCAGAAGTCACCTCCCCATTTCCTTGTTGGTTTGATTATAATGATGAAGGTGACGTATCCATTTTTTTTTTACTTAGTTCGCACAAATATTTATAGTTCACTAAAAAGGGCATAATTTTCTCGCTCCTCATGTTGTTCCAAACCTGCATGGCTGTCTTTGTTGACTGATTGTCATTGTATGAGCAAAAATGGGTGAAACATTCTTCAAACTATCTACTTTTGTGTTCCATGGAAGAAAAAGTCATACAGGTTTGGAACAACATGATACTTCTCAATACTCAAATTGATGCTTCCTCATTTCCTCGCTTCTCGATCCTTGAGCCTGTGACCCATATTTGATATCATATTTCTTGAGGTATCTTGAAGTACATATCAATTGTCTAATTGCAATTGAATAAGGAGTGAGAACTTTTGGAAGAGCTAGATACACCGTTTAATTCTATGCGGAAAAAACTGACGCATGCATAAATTCTCCTTCTCACATTCTCCCCTTTCATATCTGTCACAGTTTTAATTTGTTCTACCTTTGCGATTTACATAGACCCATGCATTTAACATGTTTTAACAAGGCATTTTGATCTATTAATCTATATTAATTTCTTAACCAAACTTCAACAATTTAGGGATAGTTCACCCAAAATGTAAATTCTGTCATTAATTACTCACCCTCATGTCTTTCCAAATCCATAAGACCTTCAAATTAAGATATTTTTGATTAAATCCGAGAGCTTTCTGGCCCAGAAAGAACATTGTTAAAATAATCCATGTGACATCAGGGATTAAATCTTAATTTTATGAAGCTATACTTTTATAAATACCTTTTGTGTGCAAAGAAATAAAAAATAACGACTTTTATTCAACAATTTCTTCTCTTCTGTTTCAGTTCATGATGCATGCGAAAATGAAAAGTATTCTTTTAGCCTCGTAAAATTATGGTTGAACCACTGATGCCTCATGGACTATTTTAATGAGGTCCTTCTAGGCCTTGAATGTGGTAGTTGTTTTGCTGTCTATGCAGGGTCAGAAAGCTCTTGGATTTCATCAACCTTAATTTGTGTTCTAAAGATGAACAAAGATCTGATGGTTTTGGGACATAAGGGTGAGTGAGTAATGACAGAATTTTCACTTTTGGGTGAAATATCCCTTTAAGGGTAGATCCCTTGAGCGCGGCTGATGATGCTTTGAAGTGACACGAGTTCTCAAAAATATTCCAATATATCAAAAAAGTTTTGATTCCTCCATCTTAATTTTCTTTCCTTGCATCCTTCTCTTGCATTATAAGGGTGGTGGAGCTAAGACGCAAGGAAAGGAAACAAGAATGCACAAATAAGAAATGAGATGCACCCAGTGACAGAGTTTGCATTTTTGGGGGAACTAATTTCTATATTTTAGATGGGGGAAGGTATCACCTTCAGTAGTACTCACGATTCAGATGATGCCATATTAAATCCCAGTCATTGTTAGCACAGTGATTAAGACCTGAGACACGTACCACTGCAGACACTGAAGCAAGCATACATTCAAACAACACGCATGGACTTCTGCAGAGCTGTTGATTTTCTGCCCTTAATCCATTTGATCTGACCAGCGCTGGCATGAGGCCCTGTGTTTCATGTCATGTGGCATTCTGATGCTCTGGCTGTTTAATCAGGTCTGTGTGCAAATGTGTCTGACCAATGACCATCACTAACCACCCGTGGCCATGTCAGCTCACTCTCTCCAGTCACTGGAGCAGCGGGATTGACGTTTCTAACAGAGCGCTTTTCGTGGCTCTCATCAGCGCTGAGGGGATAATGAGACCTCTCATAATTAGAGCGTTCATATCTCTGACTTTGATTAGAATGTGGGTCAAATGATTAGTGTGTAATAAGATTTTACAGCGGACAGAAATAATGTATTATTACATGACTGATACAGAGGGAAAGGCATGAATGATTTTAGTCCCTTAGTCCCAAGCTGCTTTTATATGCAAACATTTAAAAGTTTGGGGTCATTTAAATTAATTTATATTTTACAGGCTTGTTGATTTCTTGAGTCTGATTGGCTGACAAATGTTCTAAGATGTCCAGTTATTTTCAGGGATACGCAGTGCTAAATTAGTTCCAGGCAGATCTCGACTGGACTGTATTGCATGTCGTTTCAGTTATTTCAAAGGTCCTTACAGCCTACAACAGCAAAAGAACCAAAACCCACACTGACAAAGCAAATAAATGTAGTAAACAATAAGAAAAAAAGACAAATTACAGCGTTTTGGAATTGCAACGGAGGCATGAGATGCATAAGAAATTAGTACTACACACAAAAACAATGTCTTTAGGTGCTTACCAAGATTGCGTTTAATATTTATAAAATATGATTACAAATTAAAATAACTGTTTTCTGTTTTGATTTATTTTAAAACTTTATTTCTTGTGATGCCAAAGCTGAATTTTCTGCATTACTCCAGTTTTCGGTGTCCTAATATTTTTGTGGAAACTGTGATGCATTTTTATTAGGATTGTTGAAATTGAAAAGAACAGCATTTATTTTGAATAGAAATCTTTTGTAACATTATCAATGTTTTTACTGGCAGTTTTGATTAATTTAATGCATTCTTCCTAAATAGAAGTATTAATGATTATTTATAAAAAAAAAATAAAAAAAAAATCCTCAATCTATTCCCTCAACCCTGACAGGCCCAGCTGGATCAGACGGTGGATTATTAAAAGCTTCAGGAACCTTTTGTAATCCAACCTAAATGAATTTGATTCGGTTTGATTTCTATTCCCGTTAAGAGTTCATTAAGTTCTATTGTAGTTTATTGATCAGACTGCCTACTATTTATATTGCTGTAATTATGAGGGCCATTTGATATTCCTTTTAATATATCTTGGGCACTTGTTCGGTTGTTCAGCTGTTCAGTTCTTAAGAGCTCAAGTGGCCAACCTGCTAATCAGTTTGGGTTGATTTACACTGCCTAACATGTGTGACCTATAACAACTGGGCACGGTCAATGAGATTTATGACCCTTTGCCTGGCCTCATTGACTGACTTAAAAGGTCTTTGTAATGGATAACTATAAAGGATAAACCCTGAAGCGCTGCTTCTTTTCAGTGGCACAGCCAGCAAAGCATTAGGCCTATAAGTGATGTCATTGTGGTTCAAGAAATTTTACTTATCAGAGGTAAATAGAGTGCCTTACTTAGGTTGATAGTATGTAATGTGAATAAGCAAAACACTACTTTAGTTTCCCCCCATTTTTAAAATCTTAAATAGTTTTCTTTTTTTCAGAATCACTGGTAGCAGAGTACAAAGGCTGTTTCCCCATTCAAGCAATCTATAGCCTGGTGATTTTTATATTTGTATTTTTTTTGAAGAAACATTTCACACACTCAAGTGTCCCTCGATAAACCCAGGATTTCCCTGTTAGCGCTTTGTGTTGCGCACAACTTGAATGATCAGATATGGATTTAGTAGATATGCTCGACCATGTGCCTTTTTCATGTTTCAGATATCTAACAGGGCACAGGAAATCTTTTTTGCCTTGTACTGCTATCATTCTTTTATGAATTATTTGCGATGTCCGCATGCATCAGTGACCTTGCATGGTTGGTGAGGTCCGGGTCTGTGTCAGCGCCATTGCTGTCCTCTAGAAGATTAGACAGTGCAACTAGAAGGATTAGATACCTTCAGGACTTAAATCAGGGGATTTGAAACGAGGAACCTCACACACCCTCACACTAGGATCCGGATCCAGGTCTTTTGCACTGCGGTTAGCCTAAACAGAGCACTAAATAACCCTTAAAGCTCATAATGAGCCTCAGCTTCCATCCTGCGGTAGTGTTGGGGACAGAGAACAGAGGAAATGACTAAAGGTCAATAAGAAGAAAAGGTCCTGTTTATGATATATTAAGATGCTTTCTGGGCAATCGCATCACAAGTAGAAGAGGCAGACACATTCCTATTTACACCTTGTTTTATTCTGTCTCTTTTGTCCACTTTTAACCACCTGTTTTCTGATCTTTCAATCTGATATTGCGAAATAGGCTTGCGCAATTAACATAAGAACGCGAAAGTAGTTCACTTGTTCACTCAAAAGTCCACTTGTGATCAGATTGACAAAATCGCATCTAAATACCAGGTATAAACACAGCCTAAGATGTTCCTTGACCTTCTCTTAAATACTTGTTGTCCCAACCCTGATTGCTGTGCAAGTTTTAGTGACTTAATTTGTTCAGTTAATAGTTTTGAATGTATGACCCAGCTTGCACCGCTGTGTGTGTGAAAATGTACATGGATGTACAGTGCAGAGTTCATCCGAGCATAGAGAATAGGGCCCATCCGTCCGTGTCACTGATGTGTACACACTGCTAATGCTCTTTCAATCCTCTATAGGCACAGATCTCCCATTGTTTGCCAATAATCCTCACATCTGCGTAGTACTTTCTGTCTCAGCCTTTTCTCTTCCAATCCTCTGTCTCTCTTTCACCCATTTGCTGATATACACTCACCTGCCAATCTCTGTCACTCATGCTTCATCAAAATTGGGAATTTAAATTTAGCTGGTAGTGGCTGCTGAAGTTTTGATCTCATGACAACCCCACCCTCAGCCACTCCATCAGTTTTGCGTGCTTGTCACACACTGAGCGCTAAGCAGCTCTCTTACAAAGCTTAGATTGTGCTCAGAGGCAACATGCTTGCTTCTCCATTATTAGTCTGAATCCAACAACATTGTCATTTTACACTGTGTCCACATTTAGAGCAAATGGAACAGAGTGATGCTACAAAACTAAATCGCTCCAGTCACGCTCTACTAATCATTGTCCACTGCAGGCATGTGACGTCACTATTGAAATTTATAATGGGAGCAGTGTAGTTTTACTGGAATCATGTCACTTGCTCTCAGTGTAGGTCGGATTTAAACGATTTTTAGGCTTGAAGATTCTAGCAGAGGGCAAGGTTGAATTGATTGAAGCTCATTTGTCAGGAGTATATAAATGTTCTCCTCATTGAAAGGATGCCGCAGTCCCCTCAGGCCCAGTCTTTGAAATTACATTATGGGTATTAGAAGCAGATGATGTAGTGCTGAGCTTTATAGGACTCCATCAGAGGTCAGATCTTTCTCCAGTTACTTCCTGTCCACCGCTTCTCAGAGCTGGGATTGATTAAAGCCCATGCTGGCGTGTTTACAAGCACCCGTCATTGGCTTATCCTGTCCTGAGGAGGTGACACCTTTCTAAATGTTTCCTCACAGGGTCAAGGGGGCGGATACAGCTCACGTGGCAGGACATGTTTGGTCCACTTAAAGCACTCAAGCTCACACTCAAACAGTCAAGCTCAACCACTCTTCAGTGCTGTGTAGCTTGAATTTTTTTAATTTTTCAAACCCTGAAATACTCCCTTCTATACTCTTCTCATGTTAATATTGAGTACCTATAGAGTAGTACTGCATCCTTCATTTCTCCTGGAGCTCCTGGAGGCGCGCCGTGGGTGGAGCTAAAGAGTGACGAGCACTTGAGTGCCGATTTCCAACAAAACACAGACATGTGATGCCGTTTCACTTACCATCTGCAGTTCAGAATCATGACCGGGATCTTTTATACCTGGGACCGCTCCATCTTTCAGTATTAAACAATGTGCAAATCCAGCATCGAACTGGGCCTTTTTTTTTTATTAAATGTTCATCAACAAACACACTTGCAAAACTCCATTGCTGACCCGGAAAAACAAAATGCATCCACTGTTTACGTGACGCTGGGTTCTTCGGGAAGGTTAATGTGAATAAGGTTATCTTTCCCTTACAACCAAAAACACACTTATTAGAGACATTCTTCCTGAGCGAGTCCCTGTGTAGGTGCTGCCTAATGAAGAGCGTTGATGGGCGCGCTCTTGCTCTCGTGATGATCGATGTGTGCGCGGGCGCGCTCTTCCGGGAGAAATGCCCATACAAGGATTTCTACCCTTTATTACGTCATGAATAAAGTTTTTAATACAAACTTGTAAGAAACCCGGAAGTGTGTATTTGGCACAGAAATACTCTGTTATATGTCCAAATCGTTTTTTGGAACTTTGGCCATGTTTAGCATGAGAATCCAACTCTTTAACAGTGTAAAGAACTCAACATGCATGAAACAGCATTGGACCCCCCTTGAAAAAGTTTTCAATTAAGAATTACATCATGGTATGGTTCACTGAAGAAGGCTTGTTGCTGGAACATTTGATTGTTGATTGATCTGTTGAGAAATAAAAATAAACTATTTATTAAAAAGATACAGCAAGTGTGGATCCATTATTTGAAAGTGGTACTGAATGAGTCTGATCTACGCACCAAAAAGTAAGATTGAGCAGAGTACTTAAGAATTAAGAGTAGCTATGAACCAGGCAGCTATGAAGCTATAACCTATAACGGGGGCTTGTGGCAAAAATGGCACCAAAATGAACAAAAATGCCCCACAAATTCAGGATTAAGGGGCAAAAATTGCTCCTGTACAAGTCAAATCTATTATTAAAATGAAACGTGAAAATTAATGAAGTGTCAATTTGCAGAATTACATTTAGGGCTGTGCACATTGCATCATTTTGTTTTTCACACAGTGTTTTTTTGTTGGTTTTTTTTTGCAGTATTGAGCATTACACATTTACACATTTCTGTTGAGCTTTTGAATGCAATAGCAAATCATAGGCATTTTGATTTTCTGCAATGAAAACATTGGAGTTTTATGCATGCACTCACTGACTGAATTCTGTGCACTCATAAATTCTCTTCATCATAAACCATAGAGTGCAGAAAATAAGAACTTCATTTTGCAGCTTCAAAAATCAACAATGATTTTTGTCATAATATTGCAGCCCTAACCTGTTCTGGGTTTATTTAAATGTATAAGTTATATACAATTTTAAATAGTTTGTTGTTATTGGTACAGTTTAAAATATTCTGGTTAACTTAAGTAGTTAATTAAGGATTCATTTAAGTATTTGACATTTAAAAACAACACGGACACCATTTAATAATAGTAATTATAAAAGCTAACTTTAAAAATTGACCATACAAATGTAAAAAAAAATGCCCTTGGAAATAAATTTAAAATTATTTCTACACCAATTTGTTTCAGTGCATACGAATACTAAACAGTTCTTTTTGTGAGAGTCGATTGTTTTTATTCTCTGACTGGTAGATTTTCACCAGGAACTTTACTGTTGAGCATGGTTGTTTAAAAAAATATTTGATACAATGATGCCTGTTCGCTTTAATAAAAAGCATATACTAGGGCCCTATGAAATGCGTTTAATTTTTTTCTAAATTGTTTTTTTTTTTTTTTTCTGGATTATATATATATTTTTTTTATAGACTCCATTTTAATGGTTAAATAAAATTGTATTAAATTAAAAAAAAGTCTAATTAATTGAAATCATGAAACTTGCACAATTTAAAAGCAATTTATTAAAAGTTTAAAATAAAATACATTTAAGGCCCTATGAAATGTTTTTTTTGTTTTTCTCAAATTAAGTTTTATTTTTACCAAATACTGTTGTCCATTACTTTTCTGGACCCCATTTTAGTTTCATTTACTTTCATTAGATTTTAATAATCAAAAGCATCTCATTAAATAATTTTATTTAAAAAATGTTTTATTTTATTTATTATCCCATAAATACGGTGTTGTTACATCTTTCTGCTAATAATTTTTCTGTTAAATATTCTTTAAAGAATAATGTTTTAATAAATAGAATAAAGTTTTAATAATGTAAGACACGAAATTATCTTTGGGCCGGCGAGTGGATCCTTACAATAATAATTTTATTATTACTAATAGTACGATCATTACATTAAGTAATATTTTTCTGTCACCGTTTCTTCAATTTTGACAGGTTGCTGTGAAGACCTTTAGGTTTCTCTTTGTATGTGATATGATGATATTTTTTCTCAAAAGAAACGGAAGTGACTCTCAGAGCAGTTCTAGAGATTGTTTGTTTATGCACTCATATATTGAGGTGGCAGAGGCTGAAAACACCACAAGCGTCATGCGCGCTTCAGTATGTGTGTAGTAAATGAAACCGCACGTCATAGTTTTCTGTGGCTTAATATTCACAGACACTAGTCCATATCGTTTTAATTCAATTGTATTGACCTTTTTATTTATCCTTCTAAAATTGGTCAATTCCATGACATTCTGCGTTATACAGACAATTCCATGATTCCCTCCATGTTTTCAGCATTGTAGAAATCATAGGGCCCTACATATACCTCTAATCAACAACCTTGTAGCTCCCAAGTAGGTCTTTAAAGGTGCCATAGAATGTAAAACTGTCTTTACCTTGGCATAGTTGAATAATAAGAGTTCTGTACATGGAAATAACATACAGTGAGCCTCAAACACCATTGTTTCCTCCTCCTTATGTAAATCTCGTGAATAAAAAAAGAGCACTGAAAAATAGGCGAATCAGAACATAACACTGACTGTGACGTAACAGTCGGGATCACTAATAGTTACGCCCTCAACATTTGCATATACCCGCCCATGTTCCAGGCCAGCCGCCAGCAGAGCCATCAGATGTTCTGCAGGTATTGTGAAGAAACAAGCGAGGACAACAGCAAAAATGGCAGATCATGGAAATGAATGTTATGTTCAACAGAAGAGTAAATCATGTAAAATTACATAAAGTAAAAAAAAAAATTAAAAAAAGTGAAATTACATTACAAAAAATTAAATCTTTTTATTATAAAAATAATTAATTTTAATCCATTATTAAAAATGCTATTTCACATGCTGTCCTCCAAACTATTTGCAGTTTGAAGGCTATGAAAACAAATATAACAAATGTATCTATGTATAGGCTAGACATTTCTAGACATCATGACAAAAGAGTTAAATATAAACATTCCAAAACAAAATCTACTTGCTTGCTTAAATTCACTAAATTAAAACAAAAACAAACTAAATATTAACTGTTCAAACAGTTAACTGTAGTAGCTAATTACACTAGTAATAGTAATTACATTACGTCCATTAACTCTCTTTAAGTGCCTTTACTGTTACTGCTCCCATAAAAATACAATTGTTGCATTTAGAATTTTAAACCTGTTTATGTCTAACAAGACATATTTGATCAAAATGTATAAAGTCAGAACTATTGCAGTCCTATTCTATTGTCTGCAGTCATACATGTGACAGGGTTCATTTAGTGAAGAATGTGAAGTTACAGAGACCCACTAGCTTTCATGATTAGCCTACAAGAAAAAATGAAAAGTGTAACTTTTGTCACTAACAGATAAAAATACAAATGTGAAAAGCGAGTTACATGCTCAAGAAAACCCCTCTGCTATATGCTGTATGCATTTTGGCCATATAAATGCATTATTCAGTACTGTAAAGTGACATGACCGGCAAAGGTTATCTGTGCAGATGCATGCTAATCAAATTCATTATTGATTATTTTCATTATCGATTATAATCAATTTTATTGATTAGTTGTCGCAGCTGTATATCAAATAAATGCTGTTCTTATCACAGAATCTTTAAAAAAAGACAAAAAACATTCAAACATAAAGACATTCAACATTGATAATAATATGAAATGTTTCTTGATAATGTTAACAATGTGGAAATGCGTCATCACATCACAGTCTATGAAAAGGGTCCATTGTGTCATAGAGCCTCTCTCAGGGAATCTCAACAGTCTGATGTGACGCGTTTTACATTATTTTGATTGTAGTCATAAACGGTTGTAATTGCTATAAGTCAAGATTGCATTCCTTTTGCAAAAATGCCATGAGAGCTGGTAAATATTAACTCCTCTCTCCACAGGCTTGACTATGGGCTGTGTCAAGAGTAAAGAGGACAAGGGTCCTACACAGAAGTACCGACCAGATCCCACTAATCCCACCCCTGGGTCACACATGGGTCTCTATGGACCAGACCCCACTCAGATGGGCCAATCACCTGCCCTGAAGGGCCCCACCAACAACTACAACAGCCGCACAACTGGGCTCACCCCGTTTGGTGGCTCCTCCTCCGTCATCACACCCTTCGGTGGAGCTGCCTCCTCTTCCTTCTCCACTGCTGCTGTGAGCAATCCCTTCCCCGGTGGCGTCACAGGTGAGTGGATGAGTGATAAGAGCTCTGCCTGTACCTATGTGAAGTAGCTTTTTCTAAGGAAACAAGAATTCCTAAGAAACTATATCAGATGTCTGATACCAGATCTGGCCTCATGGATCTTGACATTTCTCCATTCCAGGTTTTGTGAGCCCTAGAGCTCTATACAAAATATGTGAAGGATATTTTATTTATTTATTTTGTGTGTGTGTGTGTATGTATATATATATATATATATATCTAATGTACTTTGATACTTGAGAGCTTTACAGGGGACTCAACCCTCGTTTTGTTTGTGATATACTGTCTCAGTCTAAATTACATTCACACTGGTGTTTTAGGAAACCAAACTAATTAGAATAGAAGAAGAATAATAACAACGAGAGCAGAGGCCATAAAACAATCATTCATTCATTATTTTGACAGAAATGGCAATAGAGCTTTTATTTTGAAAGAAAACTCCAGCAGCTTCAGTGAAAACAGGCTTACAAATACGTGTCTCACTACAAATCTAGTGAAACGCTGCAAACGTGCGCTAAAATCGCAGCACATGCAATAAACGAGTTCACTGTATTCATTTACTGTGAACGGAGCCGTTCTGAGGCACGGAAAACATCGGATCACGAGCTGATTGCCTGAACAATGTGTGCTCTTCACATTAAAACATGCAGCAAAAACAGATTTGATGAAGGGATATTATTGTGCTTTCGGTTTTAGCTCGTTTGACAGAGAACCTACGGTGCCAAAGCATAATGACCCAAAACAAATGTGTTTTAAAAACTCCACTTTTTGCCCGGAAGACCTATCATTTCATATCGTGATATGATCACAATAATATTGCGATATTGATAATATCCCTAGAAATCAGATTTTAAAAACGATGTACTCGTAATTAGAGTATATTGCATTTTAAAATGCTCATAATCAGATTACAGTTACTTTATGGATTGCGTGATTACATATTATTCACACAGCAGCAGTAAATGCTTTTTTATGTCAGTTACATTTGAAGGTAAATTTAAAACAAGTTAGATTAAAAAAAAATCTAAAAGTAATCTTAAAAAGTAGTCAGAATACATTAAATAAAATGAGTAACCTAGATTACGTAACCTAAATAGAATTTTCAATATGTAATCTGTAATCAGTAACAGACTACAATTTGTGAGTAATCTACCCAGCTCTTAATATATATATAATTAAATATGGCATCTATAGCTCCCTAGCTGATTCAATAGTTCAGGGTCATCATGAGGATAAAGGTTGTGTTTGGTGTTTTGTTTGCATATGTAAACACTTTTTTTGGAAAGACAGAGTTCATGGAAGCCAGATGTTATGTAAATGAGACCTCTAAAACAATATATCAAGTATGTTTCATTAAATCAGAATTACAAACTGCAGTTCTAGTAGGCCTAAATAAATGCGAGGGGAACTAATGTGATTTATTCCTCTTTGTTCATTGGTAATTTCTCTGTTCTGCTTCAGGCAGTGCTGTGAAGAGATCTCTTGATACCAAGTCTGTCTCTCCCTAACTCCAAGAGGCTGGGTATAAATGCGATATGTGTCTACAGCAGAAAAGCCAAATAATTAGATCTTTGTGTGTACTCTGTGAACGGCACAGTTTTTATTCAGTAGAGTTATAAATAGCGTAATTATCACATCATGTCTTATCACAGGGCAAGTGCTGTTCATGAATCTGCTTTTTCAGGCAACATTTGATCTGATAGCCTTTGCTTAAATGCTAATTCCAGTGTGGCCTGATGGAAATTGTCTCCTGGGAAAATCCAGAGAGTTTTTAAGATCTTGTCAATGTCAGTGAGCGGAGAGAAGACAGTACTCTGTATATCCAGCACACCTACAAAAAAATGTATTCTTTCTGGCATGTTATAATGCTGTTATAATCCATGAATGCCAAATGTCAGTACTAAAATAAAAATGCAGCCAGTCTTTCTACAATATGGTAATACAAAGTATATGAGCTTAGCACCTTAGCAAATAAACCAGATTAACTTGTCTGTCTTGGCAGTATATGAATATAAACATTGAATTTGTGTCACAATTTCAGATCTAGTCTTTGCTATTTATTATGGCTCTCTAATGTAATGTTGATATTGATAAACAAGGTTGACAAAATAAATGAAAAAACTGCTGGTTACGGTTATTTCTTTGTTCTTTATTGCTGCCTGTTAACTTTATTACCTGGCAAAAATGTAATAATCATTACTTAACTGATAAATACTACATTCAATTTGTTTGAATTTAATTTAGTATTTTTTAATATTTTTTTAAATACTATAATTTTTTATGTGTATGTATATACACACACACACACACGTTGAATAAGCGTGTGTATGTATAGTGTGTGTGTGTGTGTGTATGGTAACACTTTATTTTAAGGTGTCCTTGTTACACATGCTACATGTACTTACTGTTATTATAACAATAAATTATGTGTAATTACATGCAAGTAACCCTAAGACAAACCCTAATTAAAACCCTAACCATATAGTGAGAACGTAGTTAATTAATATTACTTGGTACTTAAATGTATATTTAATATATATTGCATTTATAATAGTTACATTAACAGATAGTGTGCATGTATTTTTATATGTATTCATATTTTCAATTACTGTAGTTGCTATAGAGAAGTTTCTGCTGTTGAGAAATTTTAGTATTAGCGTTATCGACTACTGTAGTTTTGCTTTTGTAACAACCCTAATTACTCATCGTCAACACATTGCCAACAGGTTCAAACCTGATCCAATTTAATAGCCAAACAGAAGAAACGCCAGCACCCATGCACACGTCATACCCGTTAGTCTTCTTGACTTGGCAGATCTGTGTGTGCCTGTCTGTTTGTGGCATAGCGGATGTAATCAGCGGGTCGGCCCTCTGTTCTTCACTAATGGATAATCTGGTCTCGGGGGCCTTCTTAGGTTTAATCCAACCCTCTCCTTTTGTCCTCCCTCCCACTCAAAACCATCTCAGCTCTGCCTTCTTTCTACTGGGCCATCCATAAACCATGCTAGTGAAAATCCCATTGTTGATGTAGTGAAGACAAAGGGCGAGCCGGCTAATGATAACTGACTACAGAGACGACCGAGCCGGGAACAAAAATCAATTCATTCGGCATGTCTATAAATGCTTAACTAAACTCTATTATGTGGCTGAAATAGCATCTGATGCTGCAATTTCAAATGAAAAATTAAGTTACTTGGGAATAACTAACTAGCTATTAGCGTACTATTATTGTATTGCTTGTCTGAGCCTGTGATTTGCGTCTTAACACAACTCGAATCAATTCTTACAGGCGGTGTAACTTTCTTCGTGGCCTTATATGATTATGAAGCCAGGACATCAGATGACCTCTCCTTCAAGAAAGGCGATAGATTTCAGATCATCAACAACACGTGAGTTCCTCAGCTTTCGCTCGTATGGCCATATCTATAGGGCGACATATTTGTATATGTGTAAAATAATCCAGCTACAGGAATTAAATTTGTCAGGATTTATTTATTTTTATTTTTTTAAATCTATCATTGTATTTCAAGTTCATCGAGGGCGAAATCTTTCTGGGTTAATGCGTTTCCATAATGGGCCATCTGTTCATCCACCAGCCAGGTTTAGCTTTCAGTAAACGCTCACAGTTAAAAAAAAAAAAACCCTCTAATGACCCTGACGTTTTAATCATACACCTCAAATTCCTTCACTTCCCTGCATTTTTACTGCAGATGCTTGTTGCTGAATTGTTTTCAGTTTGTGGTGAAGGATGTGAACCTGATAACTGGGTTGTGTCTTTTGCTCTGGCCCACAGAGAGGGAGACTGGTGGGAGGCTCGCTCCATCAACACGGGGCAGAAAGGCTACATTCCCAGCAATTACGTGGCCCCTGCAGACTCCATCCAAGCAGAAGAGTAAGTAACTCCTCTCCTCCTGTGCTTATCCAATCATCTCATCCCTTCATGCCGTAATTAAGAGAGCGTGATGGCCGGTCACACGTACGTAGGGGTGTGCGATATGACGATTTTTGATCGTGGACGATAAAAATGTCTCCACGATCTGCTTTTGTAGAAATATTGTAGTATCGTGCTACAGCACACATTATCAAATACAGTTCTGGCGCCTCCGTCTCTATGTACTGTACAACACGACATACAACAGTAGAGTTACTCTGACAGGACACTGCACTTATTCGCGATCGCAAAAGTACATTATTTGCACACAAGCCTTGCTGGTTAAATGTTTCATTCGCGCGCTGGTCTGATGTGCGCTTTTTCTATATGCGTGCCTGTATATTAGATGCGTGCAGGTCTTAAAGGGGCAGGACCCAAAAGAAGATATTTTGAAGAATGAGGGTAACCAAACAGTTGCTGGTCCACATTGACTTTGATAGTAAGAAAGAAAAATCCTATGGAAGTCACTGAGGACCAGCAACTGTTTGGTTTTCCACCTTCTTCAAAATAGCATTTATGTTCAGTAGAAGAAAGAAACTAATTCAGGTTTAAAACAACTTTTGAGTAAATGATGGTATAAAAATAAAACATTATGACAGAATTGACAGACAGATGACAGAATATTTATTTTTGGGGGAACTATTCATTTAACGTTAACAAAACAACAAAACGCAAAGAGAAAAATCACTCACTATTCTTGACTGAAAAACTTTAATACAGTTGCTTTAGGAATCAGTCTATGTAGTGTTTTATTTTTATATTTGTTCATTCAATTTCATTGAATGCTCTCTAACCATTAGGCCACGACTTAGGGGAAGTCTAATGGTTAGAGAGTCGGACTCGTAATCGAAAGGTTGCGGGTTCGAGTCCCCGGCCGGCAGGGATTGTAGGTGGGGGGAGTGAATGTACAGCGCTCTCTCCACCCTCAATACCACGACTGAGGTGCCCTTGAGCAAGGCACCGAACCCCCAACTGCTCCCCGGGCGCTGCAGCATGGCTGCCCACTGCTCCGGGTGTGTGTTCACGGTGTGTGTGTGTGTGTGTGTGTGTGTGTGTGCATTTGCTCACTACTCACTGCTGTGTGTGTGCACTTGGATGGGTTAAACGCAGAGCACCAATTTCGAGTATGGGTCACCATACTTGACAATACGTCACGACTTTACTTTACTTTACTAAATACACCTATTGTACCTGAAAATAAAGCACTGTTTGTTTTATTTGTATATGTATATTATATTTTATGTGTATTTTTTAATAAGAAAGATAAAATAATGACAAAGATTTTTTTATCTTCGCCCACTTTGGCCTAAATATCTGCCATGCATCTTTGTCTTTCTAGTTTGGCTGTAATGCTCAGACAACTTGTAAACCAAAATAGTAAAACTAACATGACAAAGAATCGTGATAAAATCGTGAATCGTGATATTTCTAAAAATAAAAAAATCCCATATCGCCCACCCCTACACGTACGTCAAACACACCAACAAACGCGTGACTGCGAGACAATTAATATATATATATATATATATATATATATATATATATATATTTGTTTTTTTGTTTGTTTTTTTGTGGTAATAAAAATAGATTTAAGTGAACAATAGCTTTTAAAATGACTTAAAATACATATATAATAGCAATGATGCAATAATAATTAGTTCAAATAAAGTATCAAAAGCAAGAAATCATATGGTTTTATTGAACAAAACTGTTCAAATGCATAATGAATTATAAACAATAGAGCTAATGTAGATTACGCATTACAATAAAGGCCTGCAGGGGGCGCCGACGGCCTGACGATTATTTTTACACAATACTGCGCGATTTAATCCTTGTTTAATATTGACCACGCACCATTTAGTTCAAATATACACTTAATATTTATTAATTTGGCCATTCTTTTAGGACAGAAATGCTACAGCCACTGTAATTACATGAATATGTGGACATCAAACCGTGTAAACTCACGAGTGAGGTTTTGAGCTTTTATTTTGAAATCGCAATGTATTCTCCTGTTTGTGTAGATTTATAAATGATTTACCTTACAAATCTGATGAAATGGCACGCGTTACGTTCCCAGATGAACGTTACAATAAACCCAAACTCACAACAACATGCAGAGATGAGTTTTGAGTCGCTCCACATGTAAATGATAAGTTGCGGAACTACTGTGAACGGAGCCGCCGTGTGACGCATGCCTACACCTACACGCATGTAAATAAAGAGCATGTGTTAGAACTACATCGCATATAATTCTTTAATTAAATCATAGCGTTTGTGAATTCACAATCATGATTAATTATGATTTTTAAATGGGTTTAATATATCATACAGCCTTGGAAAATAGTCTAAAAATGTGTTTTATGGGTTCTCGGCCTTGGAATGCGCCACTTCCGGTATTTTGCCGGTTAGTCGACGCGAGCAAAATGAAGTCGACGATTTTAAAAAATCGGCTAGTCGACTAAAATCGACGAATCGTGACAACCCTATTTGCTTGTAAAAGTCTTTGTGTGGTATTTCATTTTTATTGGTTCATAGAAATTCAAATTGAATGAACATACCATTCTAAATACCATTCTTCACTGTGTTTATTTAGTAAAAGTAATGTGGAAATATGCCTTAATGATTTAAAGGGGGGAGCATAGAGGAACTACAATAATGTACAGTATGTGGGAAAATAATGTGTTTTTTAAACCTCGAACCATGTAAACGCATTGCATTACACCAAATACACTAAATAATGTTCTATTTAGCAACATCATATGACCCTTTAAACCGCTTTAGGAAAATATCACGATGAAAACTAATTTGAAATCCTTCATATACACTTTAAGATACACATCTGTTCAAAGTTTGGAGCCTGTTACTTTTTTATTTGTATTTTTTATTATTAATTAAAAAAAAAAAAGTTTTATTAAAAATCCATCTATTTCTTAATTATAAATTGAACTTTCTTTTCATGAAAAGAATCCTGAAAAATAACAGTTTCCACAAACATATTAAGCAAAACAACTGTTGTCAACATTGATGATGATAAAAAATATTTCTTGAGCACCAAATCAGCATATTAGAATGATTTCTGAAGGATCATGTGACACTGAAGACTGGAGTAATGGCTGCTGAAAATTCAGCTTTGCCATCACAGGAATAAATTACATATTAAAATACATTAAACTAATATTTATTTAAAAAAAATATTTGATAATCTAATATTACTAATGAGAGTATGTAATAATATTTCATAATACAAGCCTACTGTTATTATATACTATACTCGGGCTGTCCAAACTCTGTCCTGGAGGGCCGGTGTCCTGCAGAGTTTAGCTCCAACCCTAATTAAACACACCTGAAGCAGCTAATCAAGCTCTTACTAGGCATACTAGAAGCTTCCATGCAGGTGTGTTGAGGCAAGTTGGAGCTAAACTCTGCAGGACACCGGCCCTCCAGGACCGAGTTTGGACAGCCCTGTACTATACCATATTTTTGATCAAATTAATTTAGCAGAAGAGGCTTTAATGTTGTACTGACCCCAAACTTTTGAACGATAGCATGTTGTTTTTATCCTTTTTTGAACTATTATATATTGTTTATTAATTAATTTGTTTAGAGCCCAAAAAAACTTGGAAAATAAACAATTCATTTAGGTCACTAAGCTGTTTTTTTTTTTCTTTTGGAGAATAACACGTTCTTCATTTTTTGCTGTCTTTTTATACTATTTGAGTTTCTTCAGGCTGCCTTTTGTCTTCCACAAACTCAGATTTAACATGGTTAGGCAAGTGTTTATTTTCATGTATTTTTATCTCACAGATGGTACTTTGGCAAAATGGGTCGTAAAGATGCTGAGCGGCTGCTACTGGTTCCAGGAAACCAGCGGGGCACTTTTTTGGTCCGAGAAAGTGAGACCACTAAAGGTAAGTGAATCGCTGTCAATCTTAAGAAGTGTACAGCGCTGGTGCTCAAAACAAACCAAAGCAGAAATATTTTTAATCCATTCCCTCCTCTCCTTCTGGCAGGGGCTTACTCTCTCTCAATACGGGACTGGGATGAGATGAAGGGAGACAACGTGAAACACTACAAAATCCGAAAGCTTGACAACGGAGGCTATTACATCACCACAAGAGCTCAGTTTGACACTCTACAGAAACTGGTGAAGCATTACACAGGTTAGCACATTCAGTTCAAACAATATTGTTTCTTGTATCTCCTTTCAGTTCAATTGGACAGAATCCCTGAATACCAGTCATGTGGAGATGGCAGGGTGGTGATTTGAAGCTTACGGGTCTCACTGTGACTAGCGCTAACAGGTGCCTGACATCTGCTATGAGAAACATGTCCCTGTTCACTCAGACTGTCAGTTAATCTTGGCGTAGTTTCCACAGAAGAACGTCTGAGAGGGCTTTTGACATCGACACCTCTTTGATCTTATGAGATTTTGCGCGAGCGTCCTGACACAACGCTGTTGTTGTAGCTGACGTCAGTCCCCACAAAGAAAAAACATCAGATTCTCCTAATTTTGTTTTTTGTCAAGCCGTCAACCCAATGTTATGTTTACCTCAGTGGTTAAACTCTCAAAGCAGGATTACTTGACACAAACTACATGGCAAAAAGTATGCAGACTCCCTTCTAATCAAAGGGTTTGGCTTTTTCAGCTACACTCATTGCTAGCAGGTCCATAAAATCAATCATACAGTCATACAATCTCCTTAGACAAACATTTACTGTAGAACAAGATGTACCTATTCTGTTCCTGCTTCTGGTCCATATAGAAATGGTTTACCGAATTAAGTGTGGAAGAGCTTAACTGGGCTCCACAAAGCTCAGCGCCGTTTTTGTTGTTTTAAAAATACACTTGATTTTAAAAACACATTTTGCTCTTAAATTCTGTTGCACTCCATCTGGTTGTTTCTGAATATAAAAACATATTCTTTGTTGTGAATACTCCTAAGAAAAGCATGTAAATGACTGATAGTCAACTAAAGGATTTTTAAAACATTTAGCTCTTTCTTCCAAAACTTTGGGGCCAATAAAAATAGAAATAAAAAGTGTGTATGTTTATTTGTTTGAAAAAATCCTCTTATGTTCAGCAAGCCTGCATTATTTGATCAAAATACAGTAAAACAGTAATATTATGAAATGTTGTTACAATTTAAACTAATTTAATACATTTTCAAATGTAATTTGGTAAAGCTGAATTATCAGCAGTCTTCAGGGTCACGTGATCCTTCAGGAATCATCATATGTTGATTTGGTGCTAAAGAACTAGTGTTAATTTCGTTAACGAAGACTATGACGAAAAATGTACATCTTTTTTCCCATGACGAAGACGAGACGACAATAAGGTCAATAAACGATAACTATGACTATATCAACATGCAATTTCGTTGACGAAATAAGACAAGACTAAAATGTATAAATAAAAAAAACTTTAACAAAAACCTCTTTATTTTTGTCAAAATGTTATTGTGGACTGCTCTACAGGCCTCTACTATACGAGCTTTCATGAGTGAGGTTGCCAGATAGCAAAAGTTCAAATCCCCGAATCAATTTGGCAACCATGTGCACGCGCTCGCTTCTCATTGCGAAAGCGCCGCCGCCAATGATCTGAAAACAGACAAACAAGCTGGAGTTTAGCGATCTAAATGAAAGTGTCACTCAGCCGGTCTGTGTTCTGTCATGAGATCTCGACTTTATTGTTTGCGATTGTGATCGCTGAATAAATGCACTTACTCAACCGCTGTTGTTTTAATAGAGAAACATAGGCTTGCAATTTGGAATTGTAGTGGAATTACACTGTTATAATATTTTTTATAATAAAAAGCCTATAATATTTAGTCCACATTCTAATGATTTGTGCTTATTGGGGAATACCTGAAATGCAAAAGTAAATTTCTCAAATGACAACGATCATTACAATTATAAATTTGACCAAAAATAATTTTTATCCGTTTAACAATTAATACAGCATGATGAAAATATAACTAAGATTTGACTAAAACCTTACTAAAATGCTCATACATTTCAACTTGATGAATCAAAAACAGGGCAAGGTTGACTAAATATGATAACTAAAATGTACATTTGAGTAAGACTAAGACTAAATTAAAAGTGGCTGCCAAAAATAATGCTGCTGTACGGTTAATTAATAATACTCTTATTGCTAAAATGTCAAGTTTTCATTGACTAAAACTAGACTAAAATGTTGAGACTTTTAGTCGACTAAGACTAAATAGGGTAAGGTTGACTAAATATGATAAAAACTAACAAGGACATTTAACACGGGACTAAGACTAAAGTTGAAAATCGCTGTCAAAATTAACTAAAGAATCATTTATTATTTATTTTTTTATGTTTTGCACTTTGGTTGATACCATGGTACTTTTTTTTCAGGATTCTTTGGTGAATAGAGTTCAAAAGAGCAGCATTTATTTGTTATAGAAGTTTTTTTGTTACATTAGAAATGTCTTTGATCTCAGTTTTGAACAATTTAAGGCATCCTTGCTGAATAATTCTAAATTCTCTATTTCTAAATTCTAAATAAATAAATCTTACTGAACAGTAGTTTAAATCCCAATTTTAATGAGATTAAATCCTCATAGCAAAATTGATAAAACATCTTGCAAAAATCATGTCTATAATTTTGAAATGAAATGGTTAAATTCCCACTGATAGGTGGATTTAATTGTTTTCTGAGAGGCGTTTCATGTAACCTGTCACAGACCCGAGGGCCAGTGAAAGTAACACATTTGCAGTTCAGATTCATCTTATCTGAAGAATGTAAGATAAGATGAATCTTACATGAAAGGCCATCAGTCCTTGTCTGGCTCTCTCTGTGTGACTCGCTTCGTAAAGATTTTAAGCGTTTGGGTGAAAGACAGTGATTAATGTGCTTTATGGTTGGATAAGTGATGAATTATTGACTTTTGCCCTCACCCAGGTCATTTTGTAGTCTTGTTCTTTTATGGTCCCCCTATTGTATTAAATTTGTGGAAATATCACACACCTTGTTTAATTAGAATTACATCTGATCATTTTACTCAGTGCTGTTCTCACTCACTATACTATTCATTTTTTAAACAACATTTGAGTTACAGCTATTGATCTAGATGGGATTGAGATTGTTGTTTTTATTAAGGGAGTGTCTGTTGTCTGCATATGGGCGTTACAGGTATGATTTATCTGACATCCTCAGGGAGAACTAGTCCCGTCTTCATAGCGTTTATGACCCTAATATCACTCTTGTGTGTGTGTGTGTGTGTGTGTGTAGAGCATGCAGATGGGCTGTGCTACCGACTGACCGCAGTGTGTCCGACGGTGAAGCCCCAAACTCAAGGCTTGGCTAAAGATGCATGGGAAATCCCTCGAGAGTCACTGCGTCTAGAGCTCAAGTTGGGTCAGGGCTGCTTCGGAGAGGTCTGGATGGGTAAGACAAATGCGAATACAATACTCAAACTCATTCCCCAAAGCACCTGGCACACTTTACCCCACACCCAATAGCTTGTCAAAAATGCTTTAGTTGATAATTTATGGCTAAAAGCATGGTTACTTGAGACAACTTATGCACAAATTACTAGATGACACATCTTACCCCACTCTCCTGTACTGTTAACTTCATTTATATCTGTTGTTTTTGCAAATGCGCCAGAGTACTTAAGTGTTTACGTACTAGAGAGAGATATTAAAGTGGGTTTAAGATCCTTTGTCTTTCATCACTGCTCTTAAAACCTACAATCTCCAGCATGCCACATCACAGAAAACAATGTCGGGAATTTCACTTATTGTGTGTATATGTTTGTTTCAACATGCATAATAGGTTCGACATAACTGATTTGTCATCTGCTGGCAATCCGTGTCATTGCTGTTTAAATTGTTTTCACAAAACTGTCTGTCCTGGACAGGCTAAGTAACGTTCTTCACCTGTTTTGTAAGATTTCTTAAAGGGATAGTTTACCTAAAAATGGTAGTTTCGTAAAAATGTACTTACCCTCAAGCCATCCAGAATCTAGATGTGTTTGTTTCTTCCTCGAAATAGGTCTGGAGAAAATTAGCATTACATCACTTGCTCACCAATGGATCCACTACAGAGAATGGGTGCCGTCAGAATGACAATACAGCTGATAATAGTGTCACAATAATTACAAAGCTTTTTTATTAGATACGTCACTTTTTCTTCACTATTATATATTTCACTATTGTTCAATTTAAGAATTAACACTTCAGTTCAGTTTTTTTTTTTTATTAGTACCTGGATTGCACGTTTTTGGTGTAGCTAGTGGAAATTTTCTGGTCTATAAATTATAGTCTACATTTGTTTCTGAAGATAAAAGCTGAATCCAGTGGAGGTTGTCAAATTCTCATTTGTGGAAAAACACTGTTAGTGCTTTCTTTTGCACTCATTCTTTGTTTTTTCCCCAAGGTACATGGAATGGCACAACTAAAGTAGCTATAAAGACACTGAAGCCAGGCACCATGTCTCCTGAAGCCTTCCTGCAGGAGGCCCAGATCATGAAGAAGCTTCGGCATGACAAGCTGGTGCCCCTGTATGCTGTTGTGTCCGAGGAGCCAATTTACATTGTCACTGAGTATATGGGCAAAGGTAGCTTGCACTCTTGTTCCTTATTTCCTATGTGCATATTTATAAGCTCCAGACTGTGTGAGATAGATAGATAGATAGATAGATAGATAGATAGATAGATAGATAGATAGATAGATAGATAGATAGATAGATAGATAGATAGATAGATAGATAGATAGATAGATAGATAGATAGATAGATAGATAGAATCAATATTATTTCGTAGTATAATTATATTGTTACAGTAGTTTTACACATCATATATTTGGTTCAAATCCGGTTTTGAACACTCACTTCGCTTTTAAACTTCACTTCGCTCTTTATGCCTCTGTCTTTTAGGGAGTTTGCTGGACTTCTTGAAGGAGGGTGAGGGCAAGTACCTCAAACTGCCCCAGCTGGTAGACATGGCTGCCCAGGTAAGCGAAAACCCCAACCACTATCCACTGTTAACCAACCAGCTGTTTTCCTTTTCCACATGCAGTAACACACAGCTGCCCAATCGTTAGCAGAAGCATGTCACAGTGAACCTGGACGAGTGGTATCTCCCAGAGCGGCAGGGTTTCTGTTTCAGCCTCCATCTGGCTGTCATATTTATTTAATATCTGATATGACATCCTGCTGCCTGTGTGTCTCTCCCAGGCACTATGATCCTCATTTCCCGCCTAATGCCTGGAGCACTTAACCGCCACTCCTATGGGGCCACTTCACTTTAATGTGTCTATTCAGTTCTGCTCTGTTCCTCTTTCCTACTGCGCTCTCTCTCTCTCCTCCCTGGGCTCCCATCACTGCCGCATTGCTTGACTGAGGCTTCAGTC
Organism: Barbus barbus; assembly: GCF_936440315.1. Classification (NCBI taxonomy): domain Eukaryota; kingdom Metazoa; phylum Chordata; class Actinopteri; order Cypriniformes; family Cyprinidae; genus Barbus; species Barbus barbus. The sequence continues at coordinate 13,997,602 of NC_136743.1, read as the reverse complement.
TTCCTCTCACATCTCCACTTGTGAGATGATGCTTATTGAAAACCTTTTGGACAGTTTTGCCGTCTCTGATTGTTTGTTAAATTCCCTTAAGAATTTTCTTCCTGTTTTCTGTTTTTTCATTTAAGCTTGTGTTTAGCAACCTGTTTGCTTGCTGTGTAGATTTTGCCCATAAGCAGCTATATGAACGTTGGTTAAACTTTAGCTTTTTAAGCACCAAAACTTCGATCATGTGCCACCTCATCTGAACCCATAAATGCAGCATTTCAGCTCTATTAATATAGGACTTCCATGACTAGATCTGACATGTTGGCTTCTAGAGTCTTGATTTCCTGTCATCTTGTCTAGATTGCAGATGGCATGGCCTTCATCGAGAGGATGAACTACATCCACAGAGACCTGAGGGCTGCTAACATCCTGGTGGGAGACAATCTGGTCTGCAAAATCGCCGACTTTGGCCTGGCTAGACTGATTGAAGACAACGAATACACTGCTAGACAAGGTACGTGGACGGAAATGAAAAATAAAGCATGACCAGGCAATTGCGTAATTATCGCTTGAGACCTAATTATCGAATGTGTTAATGTGATATTAGAAATAAATCATGATTATTATCCACATTAATTTCCAGTCACGTACTTCCATCCGACTAAGGGAATTTTAAGTGAATGTAGACTGTTTTTGGCCTCTTTCCGGTGCAGTGGTGCGTTATGTGAGCAGTGCATTCTAATGTTATAATATTGTAAAAAAAAAAAAAAAATTATATTGTTATGATTAGAATAATATTCCACTCAGGTTGTGAATAGAAAGTGGATGAAGAATCTCTTCTTAATGATATTCTACTCCTGTGCTTTTTATTTTACAAAGAATTAAGGGAAATTATGTATTTTATTCTATAACTATGATTAATATAAAACCAAAGTGCTGATTTGAAAATGGAAACCTTTTATATGAGTAAAAAGAGGAAATGGTCACACAAAATATGCATGGTGAAATATGTAACTTACCATCTTTTGTCTGAAACAATGCTGCTGCTGGCAACAAAGCTGTTGTGCTGGAAATTACAAGGCAATCAGCATCTAATCATGCACAATTACCCCACTTACTGTCTGAATCCATCATCTCCCAGAATGCACTGTGATTGTGTAGAGCACCTTGACTTGCCATTACCTTCATAAATGGTGAACGATGATTTTTCCCTGCAGGGAGTCTTGAGTGCCCAAAGGCGTCTGGGCAGTAAAGAAAATGGTACATCACATACTACCTTCTTATGCTTTGTACATACAGCTGTATTTGTTTCACTAATGATTGATGAATCAATGAATTTCAGTTTCTCATGTTCCCTGATTTGACACTTCTTCATTTGACTTATTTATAAACTCACTTGTCACAACACTTTAGATCAGCACATAAACTGCAGACACATTGAGCTTTAATGCTTGTGCAAGAGACAGAGGTTCAAATCCGGCTTGTGTTGTGTGCTGAACCCATGAACACAGCATCAATGGGTTCACATGGCAAACAAAAAAAAACAATTATAATAAAATTAATTGAATTTCCTTTTTTACCATGAAGATCCATTGAATCAAGTAATGTGGAGGCCTACAGGATGTTTTAAAATGCTGACATTTGCTTTGCTTTAGTAAGAGCCATTGACTCCGCAGTAATTTAGAGAATGTCTGCCATTGTTCCTTCAGGAGCCAAGTTTCCCATTAAGTGGACTGCACCAGAAGCAGCGCTGTACGGCCGATTCACCATCAAATCTGACGTCTGGTCCTTTGGTATCCTGCTGACAGAGCTTGTGACCAAGGGCAGAGTGCCATATCCAGGTGAGAAATATTACATTTGATTTAGCAGTGCATTTAGGATAATTATATTTCATGTGGTTTTAGGAAGACTTACATATTTGAAAGTATAGTTCACACAAAATAAAAAACATCATCGCCTGCATGTTCTTTAAAACCTGTAAGACTTAGTTTAATCTTTGAAAACAATATTTTTTATGAAACTTGAGCATTTGCTGCTCGTGCTTTGAAAGTGCATGTTACCAAAACTTAGATGATCCAAGAAGGTCATAAAGAAATCATAAATGGAAACCATATGAATTGAGTGGTTTAATCCAAGTCTTGTAAAGAGGTATGGTCACTTTATATGATAAACATAATTAATTTAGGTTTTTATTTACATTTAAACAATGATAAATACACATGCATAGAGCACATCACTTATGGTAAACACGGAAGCTCAAACGTGTGTGCGTGATGCACAAGAACAAATTAAGTACGCTTTAGTGTGTCACGTATGTATTTTATATGTGAAGAAATACCTAAATTAAATCTGTTCATCGTATAAAGCAATTACATTTCTTCACTGGGAAACTGGGATTGAACTACTTTATTCATATGGATTCATTTTACAACTTTATGACCTTTTTATGTTAGTTTTGCTAACCTTGACTTTCAATGGAGGGACAGAAACTTCTTAGGTTTCATAAAAAAAAAAAAAAGTCATAATTTGTATTTTGAAGATTAACCAAAGTCTAATGGGCTTGAATGACATGGAGGTGAGTAAATGATACAGAAATCTCATTTTTGGGTGATCTACCCCTTTAATATCATGCTCAGCCAGTGAGACACACCTGAACCAGCTAATCATGGTCTTCAGGTTTACACAACAAAAAAATGACAGGCTGGTGTGTTCAAGAAGGTTGGGATCAAACAGTCCTGCAGGTAGGTAGATCTCCAAACTGAGAGGTGCAGATTCCACTGTGCCCTCTACTGGAGCAGAGGGGGACTGCTGGGTGTGTTATTACTACTCCGAAGGAGCCATCTGGCTTAGGCGGGCATGAAGGACTGACTGGGCACCAGTTCTTATTTACCACCATCTGTCTGTTCCCTTCCTGCACCCGTCCCTCTCAAAGCCCAGTCTGTCATTTGTAGTGCTTACCTAAAGTCTCTCACTGATGTTGCACATCACAAACCTAGTTAGGCTTTCATCAATCATTCAGTCGTACACTATTAGACTCGGTCCATTATTGATGGGCATCTGTTTCCATGCAGAGCCCTAGAAGAGGTTGGATTAATGCGGCAACTTGGCTTAGTGGTTAAAGAACTGGGTTGGTTGCCAAAAGCTTGTAGGTTTGAACCTCAGTAATAGAGAGCCTTAAACTATCAGGATTTTAACCTTGAGCAGATGCCCTTTGGATGTTAGTGTACAATGTTCGGCTGTACAGGAATTAATTATTTCATAGTGTAAATACTGGAGTCAAAGAGAACGTTTATCATCTGTAATATATGACAATGCTTTGCCTTAAAGGGATAGTTCACCCAAAAATTTAAATTCTGTCATTAATTACTCACCCTCATGTTGTTCCAAACCTGTAAGACCTTCGTTCATCTAAGGAGCATAAATTACGATATTTTTTATGAAATCCCTTCATAGACGGCAACACAACTGTAATGTTCCCAGGTCCAGAAACGTAGCAAGGAAATCAGTAAAATAGTCCATGTGACATCAGGGGTTCAACCGTAATTTTACCAAGCTACGAGAATACTTTATTTGTGCAAAGAAAACAAATAACGTTCTGTAATGTTCTGATAATGAACGAAGGTCTTACGGGTTTGGAATAACATGAGGGTGTGTAATTAATGACAGAATTTTCCTTTTTAGGTGAACTACCCCTTTAAGCATTTCCATCTAAGCCACAACAAGAAGCCCAGCAGCTTTTTAACTTCCCACTTGAAGGGATAGTTCACCCAAAATTGAAAATTTTATGTTTATCTGTTTACACCCAGGGTATCCAAGATGTAGGTGACTTTGTTTCTTCAGTAGAATACAAACAAAGATTTTTAACTCAAACCGTTGCAGTCTGTCAGTCATATAATGGCAGTCAATTGGACCCACTGCTTTGAGAGACATTTCATTTGTTGGTGAACTATCCCTTTAACATAAGATTTATTGATTTCAGTTTAGCACACAAGACTTATTGTTGTAAGTCATTATGCAAGCGAGTGTAAATTAAAGTAGGCTGAGCTCAAAAAGATCACTCTGTGTTTCTCGCATGCATAAACAATCCTTCCTCTGAGAGAGCTCTCGGATCCAGTCAACCCACTGATTTACACTTCCTGTCCTTTCACGTAGCACCAGACTGTCTGTCCCCTCTGTCCTCGACGCTCCCATCCTCTGTGGGTTCCAAGCGAAGTGTCCGCTGTAATTACACACCCCTCACATCCTGTCTGAGACAGTCTGGCCGCTGAACAGTGGGCGGTTGCACAAACTGACTCGGTCTCAACTGTTTTTCAGGCATGGTGAACCGAGAGGTGTTGGAGCAGGTGGAGCGGGGCTACAGGATGCCGTGTCCTCAGGGCTGCCCGGAGTCGTTGCACGAAATGATGCGGCTCTGCTGGAAGAAGGACCCAGACGAGCGGCCCACTTTCGAATACATCCAGTCCTTCCTGGAGGACTACTTCACCGCCACTGAGCCACAGTACCAGCCCGGAGACAACCTGTAGAGACCTTCTACGGGACCCAGAGACTCACCACCATGTGCTAATAAGCCACCAGGACGGTTCCCAAACCCATTGTGGCACCTCCTTCCAACAGCTCCCCTGCACACTTGTCCTTACAGAGATGTTTTTGTTTCTTTTGTTCTTTCCCCCCAGAGTCAAACTTAAAAACTCGATTAGTGCATCTAAACGTAGCTTTCACTGCAGATACAGGTTGATCTTTGCCTGAGGATGTGTGTGTGGCAGAGTTGACGAGGGTGTGTGTATGAGCGGGTTTGGAGCCAGACCATGTCACGCTCCCAGAGCTCTGCTGGGGTGATTCCCTGCATTGCAGACAGAGGGAGCTGTGAAACAAGCGATGAGCTTAGTGCTGATGGCTGGTTCACAGTTGCACAAAATCAGCTTTTTCTCTGTCTTCTTTATCTATTTTGTTTTTCCCTCCCTCTTGTATGTTTTCTTTTTCACATGAACGCTAAATCTTATTGTAAAATAAGTCTTTATTATTTTAAAGTTGTTCATGTTTCTTTTTTCTCTTTTTTTTTTTTATTTTATTTAGTAGTTTGAGTAGTTTATTAAAAGTGACCAATAACTGTGGTTGAATCGGTTGGCGCTACCAGTGACAGTTAGTGCCATTGCTGGGACGGGAATGTGAAAGTCAAAGAAGGACAGAGAGAATGAGACGCATGAGGGAATTAGCCGTTCTGAATGTATGGGAGCTCGAGTTTAAGACATCAATTAAAGGGGCAGGATTTGTTTTTCTCTAAAATACTTTTATAGCAAATCATGGTTTTTAATAAGTACCTTCATATCAGTTTCAATCAATCTCTATGAGAGCTTGAAATCATATCCTGGGAGATAATTCATATTGGAAAGCCTTCACAAAACCTTTCTGACGACTGATCGCCATTTCAACCAGCTGCTAATTTTCAAGCAAAAAGTCATTATTATAAATCGTATTTTTGTGCCAAGGGTAATTAAGCAGATACACCTTTGATTAACAAAACACTAGACCTGACCAGTCCAAATATCATTCCTCATGCTGCTGTTGAGACCCGACAGGTCGCAATATCACAACAGCAATGCCTGAGTTGCTTTTTTTACGCACATCAGCATCCACACTGCCAGGTTTGTGTTTTTTTGTGCCAACACATTTGTAGTGTTGCCAACCTCTTGGTACCAATTCATTGTTCTCTCATGTACACTCCAATAAATGAACCACAGAGATTTATTGATCTTTCACAGATGATTTCATACGTAAATATTTTAGTATATTTCAAGAGAGCCATGGTTTCGTCATCTTGACATACGAATGTGAACTTGCTCAAATTATTTCACACAGATCTTTGTTTTTGCCCAGGAATCAGATTTACAAAGTCTTTTTAACTCCATGATATACCACGTTTGCTGCTGGTGGAGTTGTTACATTTCCTGTTTAGGCATCACTGTGAAATATTCAGGTACTACAGATTGAGACCATTTATCAACCAAAGTTTGATGGAGTCGGTAAAATTTGCCTTCTATCCTGAGCGCATTTAAAAAAATGATGTGATTGATGTTTTCCTTGATCTGTTAAAATGGTACAAGTCTAATGGAGAGGGCAAATTAGACGACTTCATACAGCTGTACAGTTTTTGTACCACTATTACAGATTCAGTCTTAATGTTTGGTCATGTACTGTCTGTTACGGGGTTCATTTCATCCATGACAAGGAATTGAATGCACTTGGGATGAATCAGACCGATATCTTTTGGAGGGCTAATTTGAATGGTTTCTTCTCCCTTTTGTTGTGTAGCTTTTCATATATAGAGAGGCCTTGCTTTTGTCCTTCCTGTACGTGAGCCCTTTGTCCTAGGGACTGTATAGTCTCCTCCTGTATCCAGGACATCAACTAGACATCTCTCCCATCACCACAACCTGTTTTACAAGGGCTGCAGGCAAGTTTGTGCAAAACACTTTTTGAATTTTGTTCTTCGTGTCAAAAAAAAAGAAAGAAAATACTGTAATGTAAGGTGAGGGTCTCCGCTGCAGAGTTGATGAGGATGTTTGTTGTGAAACAATGGTTACGATTACTAATCTGAACAATTTGTACAGTAAAAAAATAAAGTTTTACATAATGCTTTTAACTCCATGAGGGTTATTTGTAAATCATGTGTGTTTGTTGTTCAGACATTTGAATTGGAACTGGAAAATGTATGGCATTGGGATTGAACAGAAACTTGGAAGCCCTTTTCCAGCTGACAGTAAAAAAAAAAAAAAAAAGGTGCATAATCTGAATTTTGATCTTGCAATATCAGTGCATATCACACAATGCGGCTTTATTTCTTATTGTAAGTTTCTCACAATTAAATTTTTTACTCTTGAGACAGAAACAAGTTTCCATGGAAACATGCTCAAGAATTAAATGAAGCATTTATAATGCTTTATAGTTTTTAGATTTCTCAGTGAACACACAAAGGCCAACTGATGTAATAAACTAGGAAATGGTTTTGCACTAAAAGTGAATTATTTTTAAGGAGCAATTGTTATACTTGTTTACAATCACACAGTGATATATACTTTTAGTATACTTGAAGTACATTTCTGACACTGATGTTTAAGTCAGTTAACACAAGACAAGTTACAAATGCAGCTAACTGGAACCGGTCACATAAGACCATAAATAAATAACAATAGTTGCAGTGACTTGATTTTTATACTTAACACAATGCATAAAATATAACTAAATACATAGGATATAGGATGTACCAGTGTACCTGGGAAGAAAACTGCTGACTTGTAGATTATACATCATGCCTAAAAAACAAGAACACTGTTAGACTAGTCAAGAGATGAGCATTAGATCCACTACCTGCTTTTTTTGACATTTTAATTTAGAGTTAGTTTAGATCATTTTAAAATATTAACCCTGTAGAGCCTGACGTATAGTCAGATCTTTGTAAATGCTTTATTGAACCTTTAAATAAATATTTTTTGATACATAAGGATTTTATGGGCCATATAGTATGAGACTATGTAGCTATATATTTTATTTAGGGGCCCAAACTGAGCAAAATTATTTTGCAATTTGGTGCAGCATTTAATTCTGATAGCTTGTAATGTAAAACAGTTAGATTTTTATAACCGTATAACAGACTACTTAAATTCAAAGAAGTATCAGTTGTCATATCTCCCAATATTATGGATTCATAAGAAGATATTGATATACTTAGTTTTATGATCAGTGCTCATTTAATTTTGGGGGCAAACACATCACAATACAGAAATATGATAATTGAGAGATGTACAAATAAACGTTCCTCAAGAGCCTGTTGTATGATTGATACATTTTAACACAATTTTTCTTTATATTATGTATGGAAAAAACTGTTGATTCAGTCCAGTAAATGATTATATAGAAATATTAATAAAATATAAAACTAGTACTATAATGTACTTTATAGAAATCATCAAAGATTTTTGACAAACATTTTTACAGTTATACTCGCAGGCCTTTTTCTTGCTAAAAGTTATCAACAGGTTTTTCATCAATGTTTTTGTCATTTTGATATTTCAGAGCCCTTAAATTTATGTATCAAATATGATGATGCACGCTTGATAGGGTTAATAATTTAAATACTTTTAAGTCAGTCACCCTAGTGGCTCCCCAGTCCCTTGTTGAGAACCCCTGATTTATGATTAAACTGTGGGGTGAACTGTCCCTGTGAAATGTGTGCTGATGAGTGTGAACTATTCTGACATGTTTCATGATGTGACTAATTGGAAAGTGTCTCACCTGGCCATCTGCTTATACTTGCCCAGAGCCTCATGTGCCACATACTGGATGAAGGCGGGATCCTGCAGCCTGAGACCCACAGGAACGGTCAGGGTGAGAGTGGGGGAGTTGAGAATATTCACTTCCACTGTAGTGTCTGCTGCTGGGGTGTTGCCGCCCTCCTCAATCTGTGCCACCACCTTGTTTTTTGGGATCAATAGATTTAGTATCTGATTTTTCAACTAAATTTACCACCACTGTTGCTTTATTTCTCACCTACTGAATAATTTCCATATTCATGTAGTATAGTATTTCAATGAATACCATGGTACTACCATGCTACAGATCCAAAATAGCACAGTATGACAAAAAAATGGTAATACGATGATATTTTCTTGGTATTGTCTCACCATGGCAATGCTGAAGATGCTCTCAGGAGTGGTGGTGTTATTGGCGAGCTCAGTCACCCAACCAAAGTCAGAGGCCATGTTGTTGAGCCAGCTGATGGTGTCATCCGTGTGACTCTGCACGATGCCCAGCACCTCCTCGTACTGCTGATTGGATGCTTCCAACAGCTGAGAAGCTTCATCCAACTCAATGTGTAGTTCTCTTACATTTGGGCATTCTGTGAATCAAACAATAAGTACTTGAAATGATCAGTGTCACTGGTAAGAGGTTTCTAACGGGACAGTTCACCCAAAAATTTAAATTATGTCTTCATTTACTCAGTCTCATGTTGTTCCAAACCTGTATGACTTCAGTTTTTCCATGGAACACAATGACAAAAGAGAAGTTCCAGAGCCTGTTTGATGGTGAGGAGAACAGCTTGTTTTCCTTAGTCATTTTTTTCAATGAATCAGTTGGATCAGTTTCACTAACCAGCCCGATTTATTCTTTCATGAGTCTGAATGATCTGATTTTCAATATCAACTCACTCACTCTCATCTGGTAGTTAACAGCTAATTGTTATTGGTTATCAGTGAATAATGTCTTAAAAAACAATGACTCATTCCTCACTTCTGGAGAGCTGGAATATACAGGAGTAGAGGATTTTCCCTTTTTGTGTTCCATAAATTCAGGTTTGAAACAACATGAGAACGAGGCTGACAGGATTTTCATTTTTGGGTGAACTGTCCATTTAACTAATCAATGTGAGCTCTTACCGGTAAACAGGGTTCCCTGGCAGGCCTCACACTTGCTCTGCAGCTGCCAGCACTCTTGAGGACTGTCTGCGCAGGTCTCTGCACAGTCTCTTGTTCTGCAGAAACTGAGGGAAGAGTTTCCTCTCTGGAGTGAATACAGACACATGTAGAGAGAGTTAAGGCTTGTTCAAACCAAGATCTATAACTATATTAGCATTCACACCAGCACACGAAAACTTTAAGAGCACACTGCAGTTATGTTGTCTGCTACTTTAAAAGCTCAAGTTCTTTAAAATCGGGTGGATTCCAATTGGCTGTCAATGCTTTATCATTCATCAACTGGGGGATTGTTGCGAGACCCCCAATAACTCTTGGCCCCCTGTAGTTAGTCAGTCCCCCACTAGCAACATCCCTGTCTGTCAATGTTTTTTATTGATCATCATCTGAATAAAATAGCTCTGAAAGTGATGCCACATTGTTTCCCTGTGTCACAGTTGAATTGTGGCCTGAGCTATTCTATTCTATTAACAGATGTTAATAGAATAGAATGTCATTGGTTTTGAAACAACATGTGGGTGAGTAAATGATGACAGAATTTTTGGTTGCACTTTATTTTACCATTTGTGTACTTATGTGTACTTGCATGTACTTACCTAAGAAAGTACTGGTAATATAAAGTAACTACATGGGGTAGAGTTTAGGGGTAGGTTCAGGGTTATTAACCAGTTATATTATTTACTTTAACAAGTACATAAGGAAGCCGTGGCCTAATGGTTAGAGAGCTGGACTTGTAATCCAAAGGTTGTGGGTTCGAGTCTCCGGCCGGCAGGAATTGTAGGTGGGGGGAGTGAATGTCCAGCGCTCTCTCCACCCTCAATACCACGACTGAGGTGCCCTTGAGCAAGGCACCGAACCCCCAACTGCTCCCCGGGTGCCGCAGCATAAAATGGCTGCCCACTGCTCCGGGTGTATGTTCACGGTGTGTGTGTGTTCACTGCTGTGTGTGTGCACGTTGGATGGGTTAAATGCAGAGCACGAATTCCGAGTATGGGTCACCATACTTGGCTGAATGTCACTTCACTTCAAGTACATAGTATGTACATGAGGGACAGGACTGTAAAATGAAGTGCTACCAAATTTTCATTTTTGGCTGAACACACATTTTTCAGGATAGAGCACCTTTCTTCTCTGTCTTCTCCATAGCATCATGAATGACACTGAAGGCTTGTGTGACTATGGCCCCAAACTCCTCCAACACACTTCTGCCAAAGTGAAAGAAGGACTCCAGCACATCTTCCAGTCCCACACCCTCCAGAAAGGCAGAATCCAGAGCTTTGTTGGCAGGCTTGAGCTCCAGCTCGCTCTCTTTATCCTCCTGAAGCTCAGGGCTGAAAGCCCTTCGTAGGGCCTGGTCCAGCTCATGGTGGAAGTGGGAGACCAGCACGACACTGCGATTGACCAGTGTTCCCACTTTGGTGAGCAGGTTGCTGAAGGAGTCCTCGATCCTCACCATCTCCAGGTCAGGATTCTCTGCGCTCTGGTTCAGCACAACCTCATCCTGAGTATCACGAGGGCCAAAGCGAGAGCTCAGCCTTTGGAAGAAGTTCTGTAGCTGTGGAAAACAGAAAAATACATGATACAATTTTGGTATTTTGATTCAATTTATAGCTATCAAATAGTTTCAAAACTCAGCATTGGAATGGCAAAGGTGGATGAGAATTCTGTATTTTATTTGTGAAGTTCTTTCCTAGAAGTTCTTACAGGTGTCAAGACAAGGTCGACATTCCTCCCAGGAGGACTTGAGAGACTCCTTACACTGCTGTTCGTTCAGCTTCTTCTCTATGTCCTGTGCAATCTCTGCTGCCCCCTGATGGTGCAAGAAGCCAATGATAGGTTTCGAACATTTATATCAAAATGGCACTTAATTTTGTTTATAATTTTTTTGTTTAACACAACTAGAAAGACTGTTTATTTTGGTTTTAAAAAATCCCACTTAAATATTCACTTACCTTTTTCTTCTCCCCGCTGTGCCTGAGGGACTTCATGAGGTTTGCATGTTTCTCTTCGTTCCTGGCCATGAACTCCTTCATTTGTTTGACCCCAAACAGTGCTTTGCTGACCTCCTGATCCACCAGCTTCTCCCCTTCCAGAGACAGGCCTGAAAGACGATCACGTTTCAGGTCATCTACATGTCATTTGGTTGTTCCCCGATTTTGTGAATTAATTTGAGCAAATAGTCATGATATTCATCTCTTTGTCTATAGGATGCACTCACGTTTGAGAGTGTTGGCTGATATCGGAGGCAGGTCAGCATCAGGGCCAGGGGCACAATGAAAGGCCCCCAGAGACGCCAGTAAAACCAGAGAGAAGATCAACGCCCTCATCCTCAGCAACTTCAAAGGAATAACAAAGCCTGTTTAAGAAGCAAGTAGATGCTTTAGAGACTTTAATGAAATAATCGCAAATATTTTTTGAAAGGCTTTATAATATGCAATACACAATAATAAGAATAATAACATCTCTCGTTTTTTTTTTTTTTTTTTTGTCCCCATTCAGTCTTTTTGATCATAAGAAAGATGGAGCAGTAACAGCTGTGAGCAACCACTGAGTGGCACTACAACTTCACTGAAAATGTATGGTTCAAAGAAAGTAAGTGTTTTATAACCTTCAGGAAACTTATAGTCCGTATGTCACTCTTTAGTCTGTGTGGTCGGTTTATGTTAGTATCTTAGTATCTATAGGTACATCTCAAAAAATTAGAATATCGTGAAAAAGGTCAATATGTTTTGTCACTCATTTCAGAAAGTGAAACCCATATATTATATAGATTCATTACACATAGTGAAAGATTTCAAGCCTTTATTTCTTGAATTTGTGATGATTATGGCTTACAGATAACGATATTCAGTGTCTCAGAAAATTTGAATATTTCATAAGATCAATAAATACAGAAATGTCAGTCTTCTGAAAAGTTTGTTCATTTCTATGCACTCAATACTTGGTTGGGCCTCCTTTTGCATGAATTACTGCATCAATGCGGCGTGGCATGGAGGCAATCAGCCTGTGGCACTGCTCAGGTGTAATGGAAGCCCAGGTTGCTTTGATAGCAGCCTTCAGGTCATCTGCATTGTTGGGTCTGGTGTCTCTCATCTTCCTCTTGACAATACCCCATAGACTCTCTATGGGGTTCAGGTCAGGCGAGTTTTCTGGCCAATCAAGCACAGTAACACCATGGTCACTGAACCAGCTTTTGGTACCTTTGGCAGTGTGGGCAGCTGGAAAATGAAATCAGCATCTCCATAAAGCTTGTCAGCAGAAGGAAGCATGAAGTGCTCTAAAATTGATGGCTGCATTGACTGTGGACTTCAGAAAACACAGTGGACCAACACCAGCAGATGACATGGCAGCCCAAATCATCACTGACTGTGGAAACTTCACACTGGACTTCAAGCAAAATGGATTCTGTGCCTCTCCACTCTTCCTCCAAACTCTGGGACCTTGATTTCCAAATCAAAAGCAGAATTTACTTTCATCTGAAAAGAGGACTTTGGACCACTGAGCAACAGTCCAGTTCTTTTTCTCCACAGCCCAGTTAAGACGCTTCTGACGTTGTCTCTGGTTCAGAAGTGGCTTGGTAGCCCTTTTCCTGAAGACGTCTGAGTGTGGTGACTCTTGATGCACTGACTCCAGCTTCAGTCCACTCACTCTCCCAAGTGTTTGAATCAGCTTTGCTTGACAGTCTTCTCAAGCTTGAGGTCATCCCTGTTGCTTGTGCACCTTTTCCTACCCAAATTCTTCCTTCCAGTCAACTTTGCATTTAATATGCTTTGATACAGCACTCTATAAACAGCCACACCTTTCAATAATGACCCTCTGTGACTTACCCTCTTTGTGGAGGGCGTCAATGTTCGTCTTCTGGACCATTGCCAAGTCAGCAGTCTTCTCCATTATTGTGGTTTCAAAGAACAAGAGATACCCATAATTTATACTGAAGGGATGGTCATTAATTGAAACTCAAATGTAAATATTCTAATATTTTGAGATACTGATTTTTGACTTTCATGAGCTGTAAGCTCTAATCATCAAAATTATATAAAAGTTTCACTTTTTGAAATAAGTTACAAGAAAAAATGAACTTTTTCACGATATTCTAATTTTTTTTAGATGTACCTGTAATCCATTTTTATGTTTGCTTCCAGATATTTCTACTGAGAATTGAGGGACAATTCTCTAGATTCTAGAGTCTCTAGAGTCTAGAAGCTTCTTTCTGGGATTAAGAAGGTGGAATATGGGATATATTAAGCCGTTTAAGAGGTTACAGAATGTGGCTTCATATTATAGAGCCAAACAAGTCTTGTGACTATCTACCCAAAACCCTATATTTTCGAGATCAGCAACCAGACATATGAGGTGTTATTGTAAGAAGCAACACATTCTAGAAAATATTTTAGAAATACCACCAGAGGTGCACAAGTTCACCAGCTTTACTTCATGACCACCTGTTGTCTTGAACACAACAGAGCCACCACATTTGGCAGGTCAGAGTCAAAAGCTAGTGTTGTAAAGCTGTCACATCATATGTCTGAGTGCTGGTAAAACGATCAGTACATAATTTTCTGCCATTGATATTTGTGGCCAAGTTTGTTACACGATAATGTCTGCATTAGTCAAAATGAGGAGGTGCTTTTAAATCACAGCTAACCATTGAATGGAAGTGTTTGCTAATTGTGTTATGGCACTTTTATAGTTTTTTTATTTTTTAGAACAAAGGTAAATATAGAAAAGGTAAATTTGATAAGTTTTAAGATGTATATCACAAAGTCTTAAGGTTTAAGATCAACCTTGTGTATATAACAAAGTAGAAATTGGTAACAAAGACGTGATGTAGGCCCACATTCCCCAGTTTCTCATTAGCGCACCATGTCCTTGTAAAAGTGCCCCCTCTTTGGGGCTTGTGACCCTGAAAATAGTATTTTCTAACCTTTAATGAGAAACAGCAATATGGGCCACTGGGATGTCCATCTCTGCTAAGTCTAAACACACCTGTTTCTCATAACCCTCTCTGGACCTGTCGCGCTCATCTAGTGCCAAAGACCTGGCGGTTGGCACGCCGAGGGTGAATTACTGGAAACCTCAGAATACAAATAAACAGTAACGACAGAACATGAATGAAAACATTGCTTTAGTATAAAACGAAACAGACCCTATTCCTTATAAAAAAATATTTCATGAAAAATTGCCAGATTTTTACCATATTGGATGTCCTTCAAATGCTGTAAGCTTTCAGAATCGTTTTGTTTAATTTTTGTAACAACAGTAGCAACTATGGTATTTTTGTGGAAACTATGGTAAAGTTTGAAGGAAAGTTACATTCCGAAGGTAAATAAAAAATGGATAAGTCACCTGCTCTGGCAAAAAAAGCTTCCGCTACTTAAGAGGGCACATAAAGTCAGTTTAGAACCCAGCGGTGTAGCTTTAATACGTTTGGAAAAACATTTCTGGCCAGTGTGGTGCAGCGGATCACACGATTCTGAACAATCCAGCGGGATGTCAAATAATTAATCACGGATCCCTGTGGCAAAAAGGTTTAGAGAGAAATGCAAAGAAAAAACAAAATGAGCTGTGTGCTTATTAAACCCGAAGGGAGCAGAACAATTGAGCAAGCAATTTTGAGCAACAGTCAACACACGCAAAGGACTTTTCACTTGGCAGTCCTGGGATTCAGAGCCAACACGCTGGCATACCTTATACATTTATTTGAAAAATAGCACCATAATTGATTAAGAAAGAAATTCAGTTACACTTTATATGAAGCATAAAAATCTATATTATCATGTTAATGTTGTTGTCATATAACACATTAAATTTGGTGTTGGACATGCGTTTTATTACATTAAACACATGATTAACGTTATTTTTGAACGCATGATCTTTTGTAATGGAGAATATTGCCACATTATAAACTATCAAAATGGAACTTGCTTTTAACAGCCTTTTATAAGTTTTTCAGTCTAACTTTAAATTAAAAAATTATGTAGCATAATACCGTACAAATACCGTAAATACCGTAATAAAACAAATACCGTAATAAAAAAATTATATAATCTAATTAGCCTATATTATTGTGTAATTATATAAAGCTTAAAGTTCACCAAAAAAATTAAAATTCTGTCATCATTTACAAACCCCTCCTCTTGTTACAATCCTGTATGAGTTTATTTCTTCTGTTGAACAAAAATAGAAGACATTTTAAATAATGTTGGTAACCAAACAGTTAACGGTAGCCATTGAGTTCCATATGTTTCCCATATTATGGAAGTCAATGGCTACTGTTGTCATCAGGTTGTCCCTATCCCTTTAAAACACATGGCAACATCTTGCAGTGAGGTTTTACTTTGTTCACTTGTTTATCCACCAATTACAGAGAAATATGATATTAGCATTTTAGTTCTGAGAATAAAACTTGCAAAGTAATTTGAATTTAAGAGGGTTATGAACTAGATATTTGAAACCAACACACCACTGCTAGAGAAAACACTCATTTTTATAACTGTACTTTGTGTTACTGATATAAAGCTTGCATTTGTCACAACTCCAGTCCTCACTTTAGATGCATTATTCCAGCCTAATAGTGGACATAAAAGTGTTCATAAAGACTTTTCTACACTGAAAGGTTGGGCCATGCTACGTTTTCCCTTGTTAAGCCATCATTACAGTGGAGAACAGTGCAGAGTATGAAGGGATTTGAAATGCTGAGTTTTTAGGTGAACAAAATCACGTAGTAATTTGAGTAGTATGTTTTCTATAGTACGGTTTCTTTACAGATTAAGATTTCACAGCACTCCAAGGTCAACAAAAACTAACTCGTGCAACGTGTAAGACCCTCCCGTGTGCCAAGAGGAAGTTTAACTCCAGATGCAGTGCTGCACATCGAGAAGAGGAGGCTGCTGCTTTTCACCTGGTTGTCCTTTAAGAGATTCAGTTCATGTAGAAAACAAGTGGACTAACAGACACCCTACGGACTCCCAATTTCTCTCTGGTTCTCGGGTTGCAGCCAAAAGGCAGAAGAGCCTCACTTACCTCAAGTGAATTTCCATCGGAACACGTTCTCATGGAAAGAGAGAAAAAGTTTACGTCTTGAGCTGAAGTTTGTTGCCTACGACTTATTAAACATCGTGTCCACGAGTTTTTCCTTTTGTTGTTTTAGTTTTATTTATTTAGTTTAGCATCAGTCGCAGGGATTGAGGGGGTGATAAACACTCTACGCATGTTTCAGGTGGAATATTCGCATCTGTGAAACTTCAGCGCGATTCTTGAGTCCGCGCTATTATCATGAGATTGATGTGAACTTTTGGCTCTTGACGGAACGGTGTACCTCAGTTTTAACACAATGAAGGGTAAGTTGAATTTCAAATTATAAGATGCTTACACATTTTTAGTGCACTGTCTTTTTAAGAGAAGTCTCTTGAGTCTATCCACGCGTTTCGCTCTTCAGTTTTTCTGCTTTTCTTTCTTTCCTTCTCTTGTGAGAGGAATGTGTGTTACTCCAGTGGACGAAACATCTGGTTGCGATTAACTTCTCGTAGATTGTTATAAGACAGCTGAATAGAAGGATCAACACACAACCTTGCGTTGCTGACCCGGCCATTGTGTGGGATGTTAAGTGACATTTCTCCCTTTGTCTTAAAAAAAAAAATCAAAACACGTGGCCACGTTACAAATGAAACATCTGGCGAGGTGTGAAGATGTTTCTCTAAGGGTTGAAGAACTTGTGAAAACTCATTTCTGCAAAGTTTCTATTAAATCTGACTGACTTTAAAGTGTTGATGTTCAGTTAAATACGTGTTTGGATTCATAATTTTTAATTAAAGGTGCAGTCTTTTTTTCTATTACAGGCCACTTAAAAGTTTTACACAACTGTGAGAAATGTCAAAAATAAATGTTGATATTAGAGTAATGTGCACTGACATGAGATGAATCCTTCAGATATATCAGTCTTTTTTATTCTGTATGAAGTGAGTCCACCCTCATGGATGCAGAAAACGGAACAAAAGATAAACAAACAGCTTCATTGTTAATCAGCAGCACCAACAAAAATGTTTCATCCAGGCTAAGTTTAAACTCTAAAACTGCTATACTATTGGGATGAATAACAAAAACTTAATGAGTGCATCTTTAAAAGTATCATGTGCTCTTAATTCTAAGTTAAAGTAATTTGTGCTGTGGAAATAAAGGGTCAGAATTATATCATTAAAAATGAAAAGGTCTTCTGTATTTTCAGAGGTTCTTGAAACTTTGGTGTTCTACAAGCCAAGATGTTTTCCATCTCAATTGCACACTAGAATTTAAACGTGTGACTCAGAGAGCCACTTACAGTAAAAACAACCCCCACATCTCCCCATCCTGGTTCATTTTGCATGTCCAATGGCCAGATGTCTTGACACACACCAAGCCTTCACATCACATTTTTGTGCCTTATGAGTTATGCAACATTGAACTACTTCTCATTTTTAACCAGAAGCCTGCCATCTAGTGGAAATGTCAATATAAATATTGTGTGAATTCATATTGAACTAAAAAAGAAATGAATGTAGCCTCCTTATGCATGAAAATTGACTTTAAAAATCTTGCTTCATTGGAAGTGCAGTTTTAATGCAACTTGAATTGAATGCAGTACAATTAGAAATAAATACTTGAAAAAAAAAAATCTTAATGTGTATCTAAAAGCAGGTTTGTTGTCACTGTGTCAAAAAGTGGGCTCCTGTGGGTTGCTTGGATTTTGGACTTCAGACAAGTAAAATAACTCATCTTTTGGTTAGATAAATGTTAATTTACATTAAATCAATTCAAAGCATTAACATATTAATGATTAGTAAACAGAGCAAAAGGCACTTTGAAAAAAACCTAATAAGGATGTTTAGACCACACACTGTGAATTGTTGTTCCCCTGAGTAGTGGTCATCCGCAGTCTTCTGTGATACTCCTCCATGCGTAACATTTTTATCCTTGAAAGTTTTATTTCAAGCAAAATGTCAAGTTTCTGACTGTGACATTGTAAAAATGTTGTTGTTTTTTTCTGGGTGTGTGGGAGTTTTGGTCCTTTGCATTTCCCAGAGTTGTGCTGTTATTTTCAGCTAAAATACTGAAATAGCTGTCAGCATCGGTCTATAATTCTTTGTCCCAAGCTGTTTGTTCCCTGGTTTTCCACTCTGAGGTTTCTATGGGTTGTGTGTCTGTCCAGCTGGATGGCTGGACTTGAGGTCACACTCTGTGGGGTTTCTAACGAACTGTTCCCCCACCCACCTGCGGTTCTGACTCTGGTTTAGTATCAGAGTGAGGGGGAGTGGGCTCCAACTACAGAAACATGTGTTCTTTCTTTATTTTCTCTGGCCTTGGACAGTGACACATAAAACCGCCTGGAGTCACCCCTCTCCTTTCCCATGAGCATGGTAGCCACATGAGAGAGCGCTCCAGGACAGGAAGAGGAAGTAGAGGATGGTATAATTTAGTTAACTCATGAATGGACCATCCTGGCCAATGTTATTTCAGCAGTCAGATGCAGACCACATGCTTTTTATCAATTCCAAAGCTGATGTTATGTTTGTTTATGTTATTTATCTCAGCATAATATACTTACCTTGTTTCTGAAGAAGCATGAATATTGTCATATTTATTTGGTGTTATGACATTTCAGAGCTTGTTGTCTGTGCCTAACAATGTGTCATATATTACAATATTTTACTAATATATAGCAAGGATGTATTGAACCGATCAAAAGTGACAGAAAAGATATTTAAAATAGTTCTGTTTCAAATTAATGTTAAATATACATTCTATCAATGAATATTATTTTAGGACATTATTTGATTAACAGGCCTGCAGCACTTGCTATACTAATTTCATTGTCATTTGTTACTTTCGCAGACGACTTCACTGATGAAGAGGAAGTGCAGTCTTTTGGCTACAAAAGGTTTGGTAAGTGCATTGCAGTGCCTGGTGAATTTGCAGTCAGTTCATAATCAATATAGATGTGCTTAATTGTTTTCTTCGTTCTTCTGCATATATTAGCTTGGACGTGTTTTTAGTGTTTGAAAAGTGCATTGGATTCTAAATTATAGTCAGGAAAGCTGATTATAAGTTACACAAGGTCATGCCCTGGTGTGCACCGCAGTTGTTTTCCCCTCTAAACATGTGCTATTATCATTAGCCCATCAGACGTATGTTTTAGTGAACAAATCTGGATGCCTCAGTTCCTTCTCAGCCTTTTTTATCTTACAATTTTGTATTTGATCATGCTAAACATGTTTGAATGGTTTGCCTTTTTTGTTTACAGTCCCATATTTTACATTCTTTGTGACTGTCAATATTGAAAATTGAATTGTTCATGCCTATTTCCTCTATATTTACATTCAGATTACTTTTGCAGTCATCTAACTGTCACATAAATTCACTTTAAAATACTAATAATTTATTAACACTGTTGAAAAGTCTAATCTCAAAATTAATATACATTTGTCATACTGTATATTATAATGTTTTGGTGCATAAATTCATGTGTAACATTTAAAACATCAGATTAAATTTATTTAGACAAAATAACACAAAATTTTTAACATCAGACTTAACATGAAAACATTTATCCAGAATTTTAATATCAGTAGTTGTATTGAAAATTCCACTCACACATACCATGGTGACCGGTGATATGTATGTTCTTTTAGCATCAGCCCTAAATCTCATACTGTCTTCCTTTTAAGAAGTGACTTGTTTAATTTAGCCAGTGTATTTCCAAGAGAGGCCTCCAACAACAAATCACATCAACTGTGTAATTCGATAGTTTATTACCTATGCATTAAGGCATTTGTGAATCTGTCGTCTTTGGTGGTCCAGAACGAGGTTTCAGGTTTCTGGCTGAGCTACCACCGTCCAACTAGCAAGCACTTATTAAAGTGGCGTGAGTTATTTCCCAGTTTGACTTAGATTTCATTTCATGCAGAGTAATAATGTGCCATTTGACCACTGAGGTAGAAGAATGAGTTGATAAAGGGCATGAACATTAAGAGTGTAGCTCCTAAGAGTGGTTGGACTCAAGCCCACAGCTCATTTGTCACAGCAGAATAGTGTTACTGGGTGAATTTGTCATACACCTCATCTGTTCTAAATACTTTAGTGAAGTGTTAAGTTAATTTAACAGAATACCGGTGATATAAGAGGTTAATAGTACTTTGGGTTTAGGGTTAAGGTTAGGGATAGAATGCCTATTTTGAGCCAAACTGGATTAAAACTGTTCACACAGCGAAAATGAATGGAAGAAATGTAGTGGCTGTCGTATATCGTCTGAGATGGTGAATGTTTATTTGGTCTAGAACACACATTAGCTTCTACAGACTGAAAACTAATGCTCATTCTGAAATCGCATGGTGTCTAGAAGGCTCTGTGTTTGATTTGAAACTTGCTTTGAGACCATTAAAAAAAAAATTATACCAGCGCTAGTTGCGTTGTTTCCCTATTTTCCAGAACTGCAGTCTGATAGTACACAGAAATGATACAGCCTGCATCTACAGAGTCTAAAATGCTGGTGTTTCTGTTGTAACTTGTAGAGTCGCTGATGTATTTCTTGTAATGTAGGCTCATTTCTTGGCTTGACGGCTGTAAGGTGGGTGTAGGGAGCTAGTGAGGAAGTTTGGTGAAGGAATCCAGCAGAATGTGTTACTGTGCTGCGTCAGCACAAGAGTGTAGGGCTAGTGGGTTGCGGGGTCCATGTAGAAGTGTTTGCCATCTCAGTGGATACATTGCATCCCAGCACAGCCCTTTTCGCTGAGCTAGTGCATTCGTGGACAGAAAGTGTTGGAAACTATTCTAGCTCCTTTACACTGTGGCAACATCAGACAATCAAAGCTGCCTGTTTGGATCTGTCACACAGTTTGATTTTAACACATTTTCACTATTAAGTTGATTATTTTCCCTTTCAGTCAAAATATCAAAGTGCTGCCAGATATTTGGCAAAAGTTACTCTGTATCCCTGTGGAACAGAAGAGATCCTTTTACATTTTATAAGCCGTTGAAATAGAAATATGTTTTTTCAGTGGTTTTCAATGCCAATGGGAAAGAGTGCTGGATGGGAAATAAAAAGATGTAAGAAAATATAGAAAAACATATTTTCAAAGAGAAAGCAACATTGTAAAAATGTTAGAAAGACAACAAAATCCAGGGTGCTCAGGGAGTTCAATGAGATATTTGAAGGTGCTCTTTTCCAAGGCACTCTTTTTCAAAAATATTTAAAAAGCCTTTATTATACTGACTATTTCATGATAGAAAATTTAAAAGACACACCCTGAAGAAGGCGTTTTGTGCCGCTACGTGTGGGTTGCTTCCTCCCATGTCTTCTTTTAAATTTTCTATCATGAAATAGTCAGTATAATAAAGGCTTTTTATATATTTTTGAAGAAGAGGGCCTTGGATTTCTCTTTTTTACATTGTAAAGATGTTCTTTATTGCTCACTCATAATAAAATCTGATGAGGTAAATAATGGTAGGATGTTGTTTTCATACTGCAAATGAGGCCTTTTCTTAATCTGTATTTTTGTATCTTCTTGTTTGGTTGCATACATGTTACATTTTTTATATTTTAAAATTGTTTCTTTTATTTAGAAGAGTCATCTTGAGAACAGTTTATCTTTCAGGGTATAATGCTTGTTTGTTTGTATTTGTTTAAAAGCATAAATCTAACTAAATGTATTGAGGTTTATGTTTAAAAAACATTTCAGTTAGAAAATTTACATTTTATTTCCGAGAACATGCCTAGAAATTCTCTTTTCTCAAATTATTGATTAAGAAAATAGTTTCTGCAGTATTGTTGTTTACATGTTTTGTAGTGAAGATGCATTTGATAAAGTATATGTTTGAGTCAGAGCGAGTGTTTTTAATTTGGCTCAGGTTTATTATTACTAGAGAAGAATGTTTTGAGAGCACTTGTTTAATGCACCCCCTCCCCTCCAGGGTTCTACATGCATTGATGTTCTGTAATGCCAACATGAAACATGACATGCTTGTGTGTTTTCAGTATGCGTGCAGAGACCAGGAGGATGGAGTTAGATGGAGAAAGAACATTTGTCTGTCCTTCAGCCCACAGGGTCTGCGGGGTGAGCTGTCGGGGGGGGGGGGGGGGGGGGGGGGGGGGGGGTCTGGAGGATTTTATCATTATCTCAAGCCTGCTCCAGCCTGGATTAGGAGAATGGTACACAGTTCTCCAACTGAGAACAGGCTTCTTTTTTTTTCTCCACTCAATGTACAAATGACCACTTCCCAGCAGGAGGTTCATGGCATTGGCTGTAAGGATTCTGGAGAGGGTTTGGGTCAGTGCTGGGTCAGGCTAGTTGAATTTGACTCTTTAAAGGCACCTTTGCTTGAGCTTTGAGCGGTGGATGCACTATAGAAAGGGGAGATAAGCAGCTACACAAATATGAGCTGAACAATTCTGTTTAAAACAATGTAGTTTACATAGTGACAAGAAAGATTTAGAGTAAATCTTGCTTGTTTATGCTGAATTGACTTGTTGTTGAAGGCTTTGACTAAATTCATGCTTCTTAGTAGTTGACAGGGACAGGGAACAGATCAGGAGTGGTGGTCTCCTCACATAAACAAGGACTGCTACCAAATTTCTCCTCCTTCACTTTTGACAAATAGATATAAATTCAGCTTGTAAAAGAAACCATCTGTTAGGCTGAACCGTGTGAAGAGAATGGGTCAAGTTAGCATCCGTCCGGTCTTCGGAGATGTTCTTACCCACTATAACATACTGTCATGTGATACGGTGTCACACCTAAATGATGGATGGACTCTGTGCCTTTCCTTGCAACACAAGGTCTGGCGTTCATTCAAAAACAATACATGTCACTGATGGAGACCAACTCTTTTCTTTTGGCATTACCAATAAAAGAAAGGCCCCGAGTGTCTGATATATTAATGAAAGTCTTTTGGCTTCCAACTCTGCCAAAATCAACTCTGCACTTCCTGGCTTGAGAAAAAAGGTAGAGTGAAAGAAAGATGTGTATTTTTCTTTGCTCGATTCGGAGTACTACTTACAGGCAATCCGTTTTGCAGAACTGGCCAAGACAGAGGCACAGTGCCTTTGTTTCTGAGGCTTTGATTACTTTGGCTGTTAAGATGACTGACGCACGGTATTATTCTTGATCGGGTTACCTTTTCGACTTTTTTAATGTATAATTTAACTCCGATACGAATACATAAATAATGAATTATTGCGAAAAGTTAGAGGAATTCTTCTTCTGATGGCTGACGTTTGGACAATAATTTCTTTGAACTATATCACAGGGTATTTTTCTTCATGGCACATCTGTATTTTAATTGGACATGGCTCCACTGAGTAGTGCAAACACATCCATTTCATTTAGTAGTTTGTTTTTTTATGTCACCAAACGTAATTAGTATTTATATTTTGTTTCTTAGTCACTTACACAATGGGTGGAGTGTCACCGTTTGTCCTGGTGTTTGCTGCTCTTTGTTCTATTTACGTGTTAAGCATGTATGGCATGGCATGGAAGTTTATTAAAGAGCTCGGTGGGTTTTATCGGCTGCGTAAAGTGATGAAGCTTGTGAGCGCTCTTCTGGCTTATGTCAGGCTAAGCTTAGTTGCTGCGGTAACGAACAGCCTTGATTGCTGAGTCAGGATCCAGGCCTTGTGGTGGGCCACCCACTAGCATGAACCTTTCCTGCTCCAAACTCCCCAACCCACACTCCTCCCGTCAGCATGATGACTGTACCCCTGCTAGAACATTCGATACACAAGAGGTTAAAGGAACAGTTCACCCAAGGAATTTTTTTAAAGACTCTTTACGTAGTCCTTAGTGACTGTAGCTGTCAAGCTCTAAAAAGAACAAAAAACACCATAAAAGTATCATGAAAGTCGTTCATGCCATTCCATATAAAAGTATTTTGAAGGCATACCATAATTTTGCGTGAGGAACAGTCTAAAGGTACAGCACGATATTCTGGGCTCTTGATCGCCATCTATATGTTGAAACATAAAGTTGCAAGTTTTTTATTCATTTCTAACGAAATATTAAAGCAAAAGTCCATAAGGGAAAAGAAAATCCATAACGTCATTATTCACAAATAAATGTGCCTACCCCTTGCATTCAGAATAAAAAAATGGTTACTGTAGTGACAAACAATTTTTTGTTTTTGTTTTCACTTCTGGACATAGGCCAGACACAAGCCTGTTGTGTGAAGTAGTGTTGGCTAGATGTTAGTAAAAACATCGGACTGTAAGATTGCAGATACACAATATCATCGTGCTAATTTATTTAATTATTTACTTACTTAGTTTCATAGCCGGAAAGTGAACCAACTTATAGCCATAAAGTGAACAGCCATAAAGTGAAAGGCTAAAAGCAGCCTAATGCTTCTCATTCTGTGGTCTTTAATTATGTTTTTCAAAAAAACTTCAATTTTTTTTTGAGCTTGACAGCCCTTGGTTGTTATATGGCAAAAACTGCAGAACAATTCTTCAGAAAATTCAACTTTTGGGTTGAATGGGGTAAAAAATTATATGGATTTGGAACTATATGAGTAAATAATGACATAATTTACATTTTTGGATGAACTGTCTCCTTTAAGGAAAAGAAAGAAGAAAATGTTTCACAATTCTAAATTGCATTAATGCCTGTTGTGCTATGCTCTGTTTGAATTTGGATGAAGGAATTGTTGACTCTGAACTGTGCCATTCATTTCATGGAAGATCATTGTTTAGTGCTCTAATTTACTGTATTCATGGGTCTCTCTTGATTTTTTGTTGCCAAACATGTTCTTTGGCAAACCCCCTGATCAAATGAGATCATACCTCTGAGACTTCAGATATTAAACGAATGTCACCCCGTAATTATGCACACAGAAAACAGGAAAATTAAAATCACTTCACTGAAAGTAATCATTTTTAGCTGACATCAGAATCATATTGTAAATCAGCGTCTAATATGACTTTGCTCTGTGGTCACCCTCTTATTGATCGCTTATGTTTATTGAAGAAACATGTACATAACAATTCAATTATCATTCCATCAAGTGTCTCTAAGGAGAGGTATGAACACATTCATCCAGACCCAAAAATAATCTGAGCACTTGCTCAGGGGGTCTCAACCCCCCCCCTCCCCTTTCTCTGTCATGAAAGTTCAGGGCCAGATTCCAGAACATTACAGTGTTCTGAATGAGGGGGCTGTTTTGAATCTCCATGGATACATCTAAATGACATCACCGTACTGTCAAGAGCAATGAGCCGTATTGAAAATCAGTTCAGGCAACAGTGCATTTGTGGGAGGTGTTCTTTTCATTAGCCCCAGCGGTGTGCTCTCCTCTCGGTTCCTTATAAAACCAGAACTATAAAAGATTGAGAGCAAACCTTTATTTCGTAGTATGATTTCTATCACTGAGGTCATTAGTATGAGTCCCTCTAGATTCTCTTTAAAGTAAATGTTTTAACCTTGAGGCTGTTAAGTTTAACTGTGTTTAAATTCTGCTTTATGTTGCATAATTAAGTACTACATGCATAGTATAAACTGTACTGTATAATGCATTCTGTTTTAAACAAAAAGAAGTTCAATTCTATAATGCTGAATTTGGATTTAGACAAAGACATCTGCTAAGCACATAAAATGTCAATTAAAAATGATATTATTTTTAATGGTATGTATAATAAAGAATGCAGATGTAGCATAAAACAATAGCATGCTTCCTAGAACATTCTATGTTCCTATTGTGATCAGTGTTATTTTAATATTATTAATGTGGTATTATAGATTTTAGCTTTAATTTTAATTTATTTGAGTAATTTTAGTAATTTTGCTATGTGCTTTTCTCATTTGTATTAGTTTTTGTTTTTTAAATATTTTAGCTTTACTTTTATTTTAGTTCTAAAAAATGTATTACTACAGCATAAACTTTTTTCTGTTAGTTGCCAACATTCGTAATTTACATTTTCCCTTTACATGCTTAAATTTTCATCTAATGCATTTTTAACAATACTAATACTAGTGCTGTCAAACGATTAATCGTGATTCAAAATGAAAGTTTTTGTTTACATAATATATGTATGTGTACATGTAAATATTTTCTAAATATATGCATGCATGTGTGTGTGTGTGTGTGTGTGTATTATATACATTATAAATATGCACAGAACACACACACATACTGACTAATACCAGTGTTTCCCATACATTGTGTAGATGACCACTAGCAGTGTTTTATTATGATTATTCTGTTTTTATACTTTTATTTCATGTGACTTTTATTTTGACATCATGCTATCTGCAGGGGGGACTAATTTCTCCTCGCTCACGCTTGTTCAATAAAACACAAGAGGTCACGTTACAAGACGATGCATGTTTAGAGTCAGAGATTGGAAAATATTACCGTAACCTTCAACTAAAGTGTTCTTTGAAGTGTTATACTACTCTGTGCTTGATTTGTTTGGCAGTAATAATTTGAGAATAATTTATGAAGTTGCTAGCTAGCTCTCCAACGTCCAAGTTAAGTTAATGGCGGCAGCCTTCCCTGGATCACCACTTTCTAGCACCCTTTGATATGCGGAGCGAGGTATGTGGTTCATTGTAATGTACTATTTCACATTAATTCATTTCATACGTTCATGTAAATGGTAATGCGATTCATTTCATGATGGCTGTTGCCTGCTATGCTGTTATCAATGTGATGCTAGCTTGCTAAAGTGCATTTGTCAAAGGATTATTTTGTATCTGGCTAAATTTGCCTTTGTTATTTTCCTTTAAGTTTTCACGGTGTTGATGCTATGCACACTCGTCTGAATTAAAGTACACCCGTATGGAAACACTCCCAAGCCTGTTTATTCCAAGTTGAAGGGCTGCTACAGTGAAAACTCGTTGCTCGATGTGGAGTGAAACTCAACTCGACGTTAAAAAGACTGCCATCCGCCATTCTGTGTAGAAGACTGCCACCTTCTGTTCAAACGCCTTCACTTCAACCGGCACCCAGGCAAGATCGGTCTATTTCGTTTATGCTGATTGCTGCATAAAATCACAGAGACTCTGATTGCGAACAGTGATATTTATGTAATGGACTGAAGTCACCTTTATCAACAGTATACTGTACATGTTTGATGCTCTGATTTAATCTTACATTTGAAAGGTGAATTTAAAGATACAGAAGGGTAATTTAATAAAAAAAAAAAAAAAAAAAAATATTGAACTAATTGAATCTGTTAAATGTAAATTCATTCATGGGTAGATCCATATGATAGCATTCATTGCTAAGGTGTTTGTGTGTTAGCCTTCATTTTGTTGATGATAATCGCGCAGTGCATGTTGATATTAAGTATTTGTTGAGTTATTAAGCTATATTTCAGTAATTAAACTATAGTTCAGTAGTTCAATATAACCCAACAGCAACACAACTTCAACAAAATGTCACTTAATGGAGAAGAAGTAGCTAGCACACACGACCCACCCATGAAAACAGATAACCCACAGCCAGTCAGGTCTAGTTCACGCGAAAGAACATTTACAGAAAAGGGATTAGAGATGCACAAACAGGAAGCCATTAAACACAAGAAAGAATTCATGAGAGCTTATGGCTCTTGGAAAGAAGTGGCAGGAAAAGTTAGGACCGCACTAAAGTCATTCTGTTCTCAAGATGAACTAAATAAAATCAGAGAAGAAATCCAAATTCGACACAGTGCCGTAAGTGAATGTTATGAGCCCATTCAACGCAACCACAATGCCACCCCAGACATTGTTCCGAAAATGGATGCTTGTATAGCACTCACTGCAGAGATCAGCGAAATAATAGAGATGCGGCTAGAAACTGTAGATGAGGTCTTCAATCCAGAACTTGAGAAACTACGAGTGAGGATGGCACTTAAGAAGGATGAGTATGGATCTATCTTCGGACACACAAGGACAGATACTGTACTCTCTCTAGCAGAAAATTCAACCCACTCACAGGGCTCAAGCAAACATGTAGATGCGGGAGCAGAACTCGCAGCTCAACAAGAAAAGGTTAAGGCAGTATATCAAATACAAGCTCAAGAAGAAGTTCTTAGCAAGTTAGAAGAAGAGAAGCAGCTAGTTCTTAAAAGGTTGGAAGAAGAAAAGCAAGTAGCTCTTAAAAGGATAGAGGCAAACATGCGTCAGGAAAAGAAAAGACTACAGCAAATTCAAGCAGAGTCAGAAGTAAGAATAGCAGAGGCGAGAGTAAACGCATACGAGAGCCTTGAACATGATTGCAGAGACTGGCTAAAAGAGACTAATCTCACCGTTGAATTCAAAGGCCAGCTTAATCCAAAGGCCGAAGCATACCAGCCTCCACAAGCATACGTCAATGCACTAGCATCTCCTGAGAAAGATGGCCTTACCCAAGCACTCATTAACTCACTCAGTATGAATCGCCTGCCTGCTCCTGAGCCACCAAAGTTCTCTGGCGAAGCCCTAAAGTATGTAGACTGGAAGATGTCCTTCATGGCCCTCATAGACCACCAGCCTCTCCCAGCTCATGAAAAAATGTTCTATTTAAAAAACTATCTGAGTGGAGAAGCACGTAAAGCCGTAGAGGGATTCTTCTATAGAAACTCAGAAGAAGCATATCAGGGGGCCTTAAGGGTCCTAGAAGAAAGGTACGGAAACCACTTCATTCTGCAAAAGGCCTTTAGAGACAAGCTCATGAAATGGCCCAAGGTTGGTACCAGTGATCCTGCTGCACTTCGAGAGTTTGCTGACTTCCTGCAAGGATGCGTTGAAGCGATGCCTCATGTGAAAGGATTGGCCATCTTGGACGACTGTGAAGAGAACCACAAGTTGCTGAAGAAATTACCAGACTGGATCACACGAAGATGGTGCAGAGTCGTCACAGAAAGGTTGGACGAATCCGGGGATTACCCGAGCTTTTCCTGTTTCACAAGGTTCATCCAGAAGGAGGCTCGGATAGCCTGTAACCCTGTCGCCTCTCCACTTCTGATCAAGGCCACAGATGACAGGCAGCCCAAGAGAGCTAGAGCACTTCACACAAACACTAAAGGGAACAATCCCACGGAAAAGGTTGAGAAAGTGTTCAGCACCAAGTCAAAGCCACCTTGTCCTATCTGCAAAGATGAGATGCACGGCGTCGTAAAGTGCCCTACCTTTGCAGCAAAATCTCTTGAAAATAAGAAGGCCTTCATAAGGGAAAACAATTTGTGCTACGGATGTTTGAGAAAGGGACATAACAGTAAGGATTGCAAAACGCGACACTCTTGTGGCATATGCAGCAGACGTCACCCCACCTGTCTACATGAAGAGAGAGAGAACCGATCTGTGGAAGCAAAAGAGAAACAGTCCACTTCCACAGACAAAGGCACTAGTCAGGAGGAGATCAAAGTGACGTCCCATGCAGTGACGCAGCACATCTTTGCCACATCAAGCATCGTCCCTGTTTTCATGTCATCTGCAAATGAACCACAGAAAGAAGTTATAACATATGCTCTTCTGGATACGCAGAGTGATTCGACATTCGTCTTGGAAGACCTACTCGAAGAGCTGAACGTGGAGACTAAACCAGTACAGCTCAAACTGAGCACCATGACATCTGTTGACACACCCATAGCAAGCAAAAGTGTCTACGGTCTACAAGTTCGAGGACTACAGTCTCAAAAACAGATTCAGCTACGCCAAGCCTACACTCGTGGTTTCATCCCGGTCGACAAGTCCTACATCCCGACTTCCAAGACAGCGCTGCTCTGGCCTCATTTAAAGCATCTAGCAAACAAACTTCCGCTGCTGAAGGACTGTGAGGTGGGACTGCTAATTGGAAGTGATTGCCCGTTGGCGTTAGCCCCCCAGGAAGTCGTCACAGGAGGCGAAAATGATCCATTTGCCCAGAGAACGGAACTCGGCTGGAGCATCGTAGGCTCATCCAATCCACATCTGGATCGCCAGGGAAACCAGAGGTTCGTCCATCGAGTGACAGTGAAGGAAATACCAGCGCCATCAACCACTGACGTGCTGAAGGTCTTGGAATCAGACTTCAATGAAAGGAAGTATGCAGACAAAGACAAGTATGTGTCACAAGACGATGTTCGCTTCATTCAGCTCCTGAGTGACAACATAACTCAAAGGAAAGATGGACACTATGAAATGCCCCTCCCGTTCAAGAGCACAGAGCCTCCTCTGCTACCAGACAACAAGAAGCTGGCAACAGTTCGACTGCAGCACCTAAAGAAAAAATTGAAAAATAACGAGCGGTATAAAGAACAGTACAAGGCCTTCATGAAAGATATGATAAAGAAAGGTGATGCAGAGCCAGCCTCTCCTGTGATAGGACAGCAGACTACGTGGTACATACCACACCATGGGGTGTTCCACCCCAAGAAGCCAGAGAAGCTAAGGGTCGTCTTTGACTGTTCAGCGAAGTTCCGTGGTGTCTCACTAAATGATACACTGCTAACAGGTCCTGACCTGATCAACTCTCTCCTTGGAGTGCTCTGTCGTTTCAGGAAAGAGGCTGTAGCCATCATATGCGACATCGAGAAAATGTTCCATCAGTTTTACGTTTCTCCTGAACTACGGAAC
Source organism: Barbus barbus (assembly GCF_936440315.1). Taxonomy (NCBI): domain Eukaryota; kingdom Metazoa; phylum Chordata; class Actinopteri; order Cypriniformes; family Cyprinidae; genus Barbus; species Barbus barbus. Next base: position 13,966,614 of record NC_136743.1, on the reverse strand, counting down.
TACTTACGGTTTCTCTGGTGGGAGGATGGAGACCTCGAAGCAGAGCCTCAAGAGTATCAAATGGCTGTTCATCTATTCGGCGCCGCCTCGTCACCGGGATGTGCCAACTTTGGTCTGAAGTACTTGGCACGTCAACACAAGGAAGAGTATCCATCAGCGTCAGCCTTCGTTGAAAAGAACTTCTACGTCGATGATGGGCTCATCAGCGTCCCCTCCGTAGAAGAAGCAAAGGAGTTGATCGCTGAAGCACGAGAGTTGTGCAAGAGAGGAGGTTTGCGTCTACACAAGTTCAATTCAAACAAAAGGTCAGTTCTGGACTCTGTGGACCCAACTGAGAGAGCAGTCACATCTGAACCCCTCAATCTGACCTAAATGCAGCTCCAGCAGAACGTGCTCTCGGTATCCAGTGGTCCCTTGAACATGACACCTTCAGCTTCAATGTAAACCCACAAACCAGGCCCTCTACACGTCGCGGCATCCTATCCGTCATTGCTTCTTTGTACGATCCAGTCGGATTCGTGGCTCCATTTATCTTAACTGGAAAGTGCATCCTCCAGGAGCTGTGCCGTCGAGGCATTGGATGGGATGACCCACTTCCCGAAGACTTAAGTCCACGGTGGGAGAAATGGAAGAGCGACCTACAAAGGCTGAAGGAAGTCTCAATACCGAGATGCTACCAACCACAAGGTTTCTGCAAAACTGTCACGAGGGAACTACACCACTTCTCGGATGCCAGCAATATAGGGTATGGCTCGTGTTCCTATCTGAGAAGCAAGAATGAAGATGGTGAAGTTCACTGCAGCCTTGTGATGGCAAAGGCTAGAGTTGCGCCTACAAAACTCACAAGCATTCCAAGGTTGGAACTTGCAGCAGCAGTGGTCGCTGCAAGATCAAGTGTCATGCTGAGAAACGAGCTTGAAATGCCGATCCATGCAGAATTCTTCTGGACTGACTCCCAAGTTGTCCTGGCTTATATTAACAATGAAGCAAGAAGGTTCCATGTCTTCGTTGCCAATCGTGTGCAAATGATCAGAGAACACACCATCCCCAGCCAGTGGCACTACATAGACACAACAGAAAACCCTGCTGACCATGCGTCGAGAGGTCTCAATGCAGTAGACATCTCCTCAACAAACTGGCTACCAGGACCCAAATTCCTGTGGGAACAAGAAATACATTCAGAGTCTCACCTCACTCCTGATTTGCTTGTTGGTGATCCTGAGGTCAGGTCAATGCAGGCGTTTACAACTAAAGTTGAACCTTCCAAGTCAGACTTTCTTACCCGTCTAAATCGGTTCTCCTCCTGGTCAAAACTCCTGAAAGTCATCGCAAGAATCAAGAGGCTGAATTCAAAGCAAACCCATCCTGGCAAACCTGTGAGTGTGGAAGAACGCGAGAGAGCTGCCGAATCAGTAATGAGGCTTGCACAAGAAGAAGCATTTCCCCAAGAGATGAAGATACTTCAAAAGGGAAAAAGTCTTCAAAACTCCAGCCCTCTGTTTCGCTTGGATCCCATCTTAGAAGGAGGAGCACTTCGTGTCGGTGGGAGACTAGATCAGTCATCCTTAAGCCTAGAAGTCAAACACCCTTTGATTCTACCCAAAGGAGGACATATTACCAAGCTGATCATGACCCATTGCCACGAGAGGATCTGTCACCAAGGCCGGAATCAAACTCTAACAGAACTTCGAGCCAATGGGTTTTGGGTCATCGGTGGAAGTAAGTCAGTTGCTAAGCTGATACACAGATGTGTGAAGTGCAGAAGACTCAGACGGCCTGCAGAAGAACAACGCATGGCAGAGCTTCCTAAAGAGCGTGTAGAAGTCTCTGCTCCCTTCACATACTGCGGCATCGATTGCTTCGGCCCATTCATCACTAAGAAAGCCCGCAAAGAGCAAAAGCGCTATGGCTTAATCTTCACTTGCCTTGCCTCTCGATCTGTTCACATTGAGATGCTTGAGGACTTATCCACAGATGCATTTATCAATGCCTTAAGATGCTTCATCAGTCTCAGAGGAGCCGTTCGTCAACTCCATTGCGATCAAGGAACCAATTTTGTGGGAGCTAAAAATGAGTTCAAAGAAGCACTGAAGCAATGTGACACCAAAACAATTGAGAGCTTCCTCGCAGAAAGGCAATGCGAGTTCATCTTCAATGCTCCTTCAGCAAGTCACGCTGGCGGCGTCTGGGAGCGCCAGATTCGGACTGTCCGTAATGTCCTAAATGCCACACTCTGTCAATACTCAGGCAGACTCGACGACTCTTCCCTTCGAACTCTGTTCTATGAAGCAATGGCCATTGTGAACAGCCGTCCATTAACCGCAAACGGGGTAAATGATCCTACCTCGCTCGAGCCATTAACTCCAAACCATCTCATACTGATGAAGTCCAAGATTGCCCTTCCACCGCCTGGCAAATTTGAGAAGGAAGATGTCTATGCAACTAAAAGGTGGCGAAGAGTCCAGTACCTTGTCGAACAGTTCTGGTGCCGGTGGAAGAGAGAATATCTCATGAACATCTCCACACGCCAAAAGTGGCATACGACTCGACGCAACCTTAAGGTAGATGACTTAGTCATTATAAAGGAAGACACCCCTAGAAATCAGTGGCACCTGGGACGAGTGGTTGAAACCACAAAGGAGAGCGATGGACTAGTGCGTCGCGTCAAGGTGTTAGTAGGAGAAAGGACGTCAGTTAAACAAGATCGCCCCACCAAACCTTTGATTATAGAAAGGCCCATTCAGAAACTAGTTCTTCTTCTCGAGAGTGAGTGATCAGTCTAGTTGTCTACACCTTTATCCCCTTATGACATAGGCTACTCTCAGTTCTTAAGTAGCACTCACCTGCACATATCTAGAAACACCGATACAGACATAGGACTCACGTATGAGCCATTCAGCCAGGTTGATCCTTGTCTTCACTCTTCATAACATGAGTGGTGGGAGTGTAGATGACCACTAGCAGTGTTTTATTATGATTATTCTGTTTTTATACTTTTATTTCATGTGACTTTTATTTTGACATCATGCTATCTGCAGGGGGGACTAATTTCTCCTCGCTCACGCTTGTTCAATAAAACACAAGAGGTCACGTTACAAGACGATGCATGTTTAGAGTCAGAGATTGGAAAATATTACCGTAACCTTCAACTAAAGTGTTCTTTGAAGTGTTATACTACTCTGTGCTTGATTTGTTTGGCAGTAATAATTTGAGAATAATTTATGAAGTTGCTAGCTAGCTCTCCAACGTCCAAGTTAAGTTAATGGCGGCAGCCTTCCCTGGATCACCACTTTCTAGCACCCTTTGATATGCGGAGCGAGGTATGTGGTTCATTGTAATGTACTATTTCACATTAATTCATTTCATACGTTCATGTAAATGGTAATGCGATTCATTTCATGATGGCTGTTGCCTGCTATGCTGTTATCAATGTGATGCTAGCTTGCTAAAGTGCATTTGTCAAAGGATTATTTTGTATCTGGCTAAATTTGCCTTTGTTATTTTCCTTTAAGTTTTCACGGTGTTGATGCTATGCACACTCGTCTGAATTAAAGTACACCCGTATGGAAACACTCCCAAGCCTGTTTATTCCAAGTTGAAGGGCTGCTACACATTGATTTATTTGTGGCAGCCCAAATATCCAAACTGACCACCACAAATAGTTTTTCCAAAAGGCTTTGACGTTGAATAAACATGAGCATTGCCCGTGTCAAAGTCAAAACCCGGTGCGGATGTTTTTATATCACTGTATTTGAGCTGAGTGCGTCTTTGTGTACAGCGTTACCAGGAAACCTCTGTCTCTCCCGCTCCAACAGCTCCTCCTGCTGGCAGAGAATTAATTAGCCTCAAATAGAGTATAAAGTCTGGAGGGAAACACTGCATACTATTACTTTTTATGGACAGTGTTTATTCTCAGTGTGGTTATTTAAATGTTTTGCTAATAAGTGCACTGCTCAAATGAGTTTAGTTGTTCATCTGGATCATGTATGAATATAATGGCATGTGCCCTTGTGACCTAATGTTTCTAATGTTACGGGTTAATAATGAGGCATGTGTTGATGCTTTAAGGAAACCAGATGTCATAGTGTACATAGGTGGGAAACTATTCCCTTTGTTTTGCGCTCTCTCCATATGGCCGGTTTATTTGAAACTCATTTGGCATTGGTTGACGCTCACGTCAATACTATAGCAACTACTGTAGATATGCCAGAAACTGACTACACTGCTTAAAACATGCAGATACAGTCTCATCACTAAAAGATTTTTAAAAGCATAAAAATCTACTTGTCTACAATGTAGCTCTTTTTAGCTTATGCTTGTGAGTGAAGGGACTAGAAAGGATGGATCCCACCTGATACTAAGCCATTAAGAGTATAAGCACACTTAAGTGGGCGAACACCAGGAGTTTGCAATTATAATGTTACTTATTTTTAAGGAAAGGAAGATTTGTTCTTCAACTCAGAGTAGACTAAAAGAGCTGCTTTGCATTTATATTGTGCAATCAAAAATAACAACAATACAAATATATTGTGTGCTGGAATAAGAACAAGGTGAGCTTGTGTGACTTCACTCAAGTCGCTGCCAAAAAAAAGTTGCAACATTTCTGCATGCATCAAAGCCAACAATATTTTCTTGCTATGGTTTTTATAGAATTTTCTGCATCAATCACCAAGACAGATGTTAAAATGAAAACCCTGTCATGTATGACCTTATATAAAGTTAAGTTATATGCTTAATACTGTTAAACCATTAGGAAAAGAATGGATTTAAAGGTATTTGCATTTATTTAGTGCAGTAGACCAATATCAAGAGCAGAATCTCTCTTTCGGCTCATTAGCCAGAGGCTCTTGGCTTCAGATTTTGATTTCCTGTCTCAGATTCTGAGTGGGAACTGCCTGTCTGGCTGGCCGTGAATTATCTCTGTTTTTGTCTCCACGCATTTTCCATACATCCTTTTTATGATTTCCTCTTTAGTTTGCGCTTTATTTCTACAATAATACAAGACAGATGACTTGCAGGGCTGAACATAAGCATATATATGCATGGCCACAGTATGTTTCTTGTTTTTTCTCAATGTTTTCATTCTAAACAGCAAGAAATAAATATGTTGAATCTTGAAAGACCATTGTAGGTTTATCCAGTTCTTCGAGTTGTTTTCACAATCACTAGCTCCATGTCATCTAGTTCTTTCAGAGTCTCTCTAGATTTCTAAAACTGCACATGGCCTTAATCACATAAGGAAATAAGTGGAGCTGAAAACAGCCCACACGTGTCCCACTGACTGTGCCAATGTCTTAGGAAAGACTTTATTGCCTCTCTCTGAACTCCAGAGAGGATTTTATTTCTATTTCTGCCTTTGTTTTGTTGCTGATATCATAAAAAATTTGTTGGATCCAGAAACGTTAAAGGCTTTCTCTAAATTGCTTGCTGTTGATTTGTTTGTATCAAAACTGCATGTGTCTGATTAAATTTGAGCCAAGTAAACATGCAAGCAAAGGCTTCATGTTGTAGCCCAACCATGAGTGCATAGCAATTGCTAGTCATGAAAAGGCATGATTTTCCTCAGTGTATCTTATGATTTTGCCTAGTTTTCCATGAAGATTCAATCTCGCTCAATCAAAATGCTCCAGCGTAATGGGCTGTGTTGTTTGAATTGGTCCAGACCTCTTCCACCAGGATTGGTGGCATGTTGAAGCCATTCATAAGCTAAAATATACAACACTTCCTATACCATGGTGGTGCTTTCTAAATGAGTGGAAGTCAGTAATATAGAGGGTTCTTTGAGCAAAAGCATTCCTTGCATCCAAATTGTTAACTTAGCAGACATTTTAGATGTTTGTTCTTCAGTCCTTGGCAAGAAGGGATGATGTATCAAATTTTCTCATGCATCCTTTGATTTTTTTTCCCTTTGTGTAATAAGCTCCAGATGCTTGTGCCTATTTAAAGTGTTATAACCCTGTTTGCTGTCAAAAAAAGGGGATATTTTTTTACTGTTGCATGCTAGTGTGGAGCAGTACAGTTCAGAGGTTTACAAACATAATGGTGTAGTAATTTGTCTCTGTAGTTATACCCCTTTTTTAGAGGTTGCGCTTGTTAACATTCCAGAGAGGGGGCTTTTAATGAGGGACGCTGTGGGCATGATGACTGGATCCGGAGATCTGCACCAGAATCACTATTTCTGATGCTACACAGCTGAAAGGAATTGCATGCAAATAGCATTTTATTTGAGTCTTACTGTGAGTGATGATTCCAGATGTTGGCAGTGGTCACATAGACATGGATATCCAGAATATTTTTAACGTGACAAAACGCATTGTTTCTTGTGTTGAAATAAAGCGGAATGACATACTGCAAGATTTTGTTTGCTCTTCATCTTAAGAGACTGACTGGGTCTGTTATTACTAGTTGATCATGTTTGTTAAACCGTTTGCTTTCAGGGCTGCCAGTCCGTCATGTTTAATCGTTTTATACTTCTGGTCTTCCAAATTTGTATAGTCACTAAACAATGGCCAGCATGAAATCAGTTGAGGTAATGCTCAAATGAAATTATGAAAAGAAGTACTTTATTATGACAGCTTTTGCACATTTGTTGCATTCAGATCATGCAGATAAGGCTGTAATTATTGTCAAATGGCAAAAGAATTGTTTTTCTCAAATATCTGAACTCTGATTGGACCCAGAAGGGTTCACTGCTCAGATTTGCCTAATTTATCAGTAACTCTTCATTAGTTTTTGAACTGTAGCTTAAACGTTTGAACATTATGAAGGGCTTAATTAAACATAATTATGAATCAGTTACCCACTGTAAATGTGCAAACTAATTTGTAATGGCAGCTTTAGGCCTCTATGGTTTCTGTGAGACCAGATTAGACTCCCTTGGAAGATCTTTTAGGATTTTTCAAGTGTGTTTTTTGGAGGACAAGTCTGGGTAGTGGTCCTTAAAGAGACCATAGGAAATCTGAAAGCTAATTTACCCTAAAACTAAGATAATAATTTTTGCAAAAGAGCATATTGAAGAATCACCCTTATATGTACCAAACCAAAAATCAACTCAAACATGGACCGCTTTCTGTGTGTAGTGTGGAAAAAAATATTTTTGTTGCCATGGAAATTTCCATCTCAAGTGTTGTATTGCATTGGGCAAGTGTTAGTGGGTCTTATAGCAGGTACAGAGAAAAAATAGAAGTACAGGAATTTTCTTTGAGTGACTTCCTGAGTCCAAATGAAACACAGCTGTTGCACAGGCATGGATGCGGGCCTCAGCGTTTCTGTCTCTCTTTCAAGCTCCTACCACAGCTTAACAACCTCATCTCACACAGTGTTAAAGCAGCACTTCTCTATTCTGTCCTCCTCCAGCTTTTAATATGATCCATCATGAGATCTGTAGCATGCATACTGTGAAGTGTTGACTAGACCAACAATCATCCAATGTACATTAACAAACATATGGGTTGTTGTGTGTTACTGTAAATTCATTTGACTGTTTGATTAGTTATTTTCTCATTGGGAATTTCCTGGACCAGAACCAGTCACTGCTGGCTTGTTGAAAATGACATTTTCCAGACCCTCCTTAAAGCCCTGTAGTAAAGGGCAAGGTATGGTCATCCATTCCGGGGCCTCAGTTTGCTTTTCCCTTTAGGATTTCTGCGTGTGTGTTTGAGTTTCAAACATTAAATATGTGGGTGTTTGGATGTGTGGCAGAATGTTGCCATTCATATTGCCATATGATGATTTAACTTCAATAGTAAATACAAAACATGTACAGTTTACGCAGATTTTTAGTTACTTCCGAATCAGACTGCACTGGTTGCGACGGTTTTGATTCACTTAAAAGAGCCAGTTTGTTAGATTAATTTGTATGGAATAGAATGACACTGGTTGCACACTACGCTTTTGATTCACTCTGATACACCAGTATATTTGAGTCATTTGTTTGGGAATGGAACTACATTGGTTGCGTGGTTTGCTTTTGATTCACTTAAAAGAACCGATTTATTAGTCATTTATTCAGGAATTCAAGAATGTGTCTGTGAAGTTTCAGCCCAGAATACCTAACAGATCATTTATTATAACAGCTGGAAAATGTCATTTTTGGGGTTTGTCTTAAAAATAGCTGATTTGGAGTGTATCGCTTTAAATGCAAATGAGCTGCATATTCCCACCCCGTCTCTAGAAGAGGGCGCCGTGTATACGAATCTCTGCATTGCATATCTACAGCAATAAACAGCCGGTAGAAGCAACGGTGTTTATCTGTACATATGGGAAGCCAAATGGACTGAAAGTGGGACGAAACAGCACGATGTTGCAGAGCTTGTGCTGCGCTGACCTGTCATCGGCGCGGATCAATTGACCGAGCCGCGAGATTGCGCTACCGAACGAATCTCATGCTACGAACGGTGCAAACTAATTTCACAAGCGTGGTGCTGATCAGTTCAAAATACTTAATGTACGAATACGGTTAAAACGCTGAGCACTATAACGACATGACATTCACAAAGGAGTCTGGAGTGATACATGTATTTAGGTAGATTTTGTTCACACACTGCCAACATACATTTATGTCCAAAGTCCATGTCAAAGTTGATATTGTATAATAGGTGCCCTTTAAAAGAACTGATTCATTAGTCATTTGTTCGGAATGGAATGACACCGGTTGCGCAATATGCTTTTGATTCACTTAAAGGGTTACTTCACCCAAAAATTATGTCATTAATTACTCACCATGTCGTTCCAAACACGTAAGACCTCCATTCATCATCGGAACACAAATTAAGATATTTTTGATGGAATCTGAGATTGTGTAAGGATCCTTGCTGTCTATGGAGGGTCTGAGAGCTCTCAGATTCCATCAAAAATGGGATATATCGCCCTCCCAAGGTGTTGTTCCAAACTGAAGTGCTCAAAATTAGCCACTTCAAAGGGCCCTTTGGAATGAAGGATTTCAAAGAGTACAACTGATGGACACTTCAGGCCCCCATGATCCTTTGCGCTGATTCTTTGCATGATGACGGCGCCTCTGTATAATGACTCAGAAGGGCACTTCAAGAAACAGTTGTTTGGTCCCCTAAACCCTTCAACCCTTCGAAGCTCTCACTCCAGAGGGTAAACCCTTTGAAGGGATTAGGGCATAGGGATGAGCCCTTCCGAATGGAACGCAGGATATGTTTGCACCGTTTGTTTTTGGTTCACTTAAAAGAACCGATTCATTAGAGCCATTTATTCCAGAATTTGATTACACTGATTGTGTAGTTCTTTTTTTATTCACTTAAAACAATCACTTCATTAGAGTAATGTGCACGGAATACAATTACACTGGTTGCGCTTTTATGCTTTTGATTCACTTAAAAGAACCAGTTTATTTGAGTCATTTGTTTGGCAATGGAACTACATCGGTTGGGCTGTATTCTGTTGATCATTCTGAAGTCAGAATACATTGTTTGCGCTTTCTGTTTCGCAGTGTAGATGTTATATTAACTACTGCAAGTAACTCCATCAGTCAAGTGGGAACATATTTTGCAGGAACCATTAACGAAAACAAAAGACATTCAGTTTAAAAAAAAAAAAAAAACAACAACTAAAAACTGATTTTTTTTCCCAACCCTAGTTAATAAGTAGAAAGCACTGCGTGTTTCCCTATCTGTTGCTTCAGATCACAAATTTAAGCATCCCGTCTTGGAATTCCAGCTATCTGAAAGAGCACATCTGTATTTCTTCAGTGAAATCAGCTTTTCCCTGATTTTCAAAGCACGTGTGAAAGGCTATTGGAAGAGGTTAATATCTGTGTGGTTAATACAGCTTCAGTGTTGTAAGTCCGGAGCAATTTGTCCATCTCTAGATAATAGTTTTCATTAGGTGAAAGAAACACAGCAATAAACAGTAATGTAGAAGTGATGCATTTATTGTTTTCTTTTCTCTCTCTCTGCTGCACACCCCAGTGACCCATAGCCAGAGGTGGTGATGTTGCTTGTTTACATGGTGCGGTTTGGTTATAGTTGAGTGAGGGTGGGATGGTGGGGGCTGAGGCCTCTCCTGATCTCCCCCACACAGACCACCTCACCAAACCCTCAGTGCAAATCCCCCCTACTTCCGGGGCCATAGCTTTGAGGGCCCTTTTTTGATGTTTACACAGATGTTTAGGTCTAAGGACAAGCTCCCCAGCGACCTGCCCACCCCCCAGCTCTCTCATGGGGCTTTCATTTTAGCCTGACCTGGATGCCATGGCTGCCACTCTGACCGCTGATGAGTCAAACACGGATGTGAGGCTCGTTGTGGAATGTCTGGAGTTTTTCTGGAGATAGTGGACATGTTTATTTGCTAAGCCTCAATCTAAACACAACAGGGGTCCACTTTACTCTTAGCTGTAGCAAAAACATGCAGTGTATGGCAGTCATGTACCGTTCAAACTTGCTGTTTGTCCTAGTGTGACACTATTTATGCACTGTAAAAAAAATAAAAAAAAGTTGAGCCAACTTAAAATGTTAAGGCAACCAGCTTCAGCAGATTTTTGAGTACTCTCAACTTATTTTTGTAGGAGATTCTCAACTTTTTGTTGTATAAACTTAAAACAACAAGTTGAGAAAAGTCAAAAATCTGCTGAAGCTGGTTGCCTTAATTTTAAGTTTGCTCAACTTTTTTTTTTACAGTGTGGTTGACCATTTATTCCCTCTAGATCAAGGAGGAAAAACAATTCACTCAATGGTAATCTGAACCAGACTGACACAAATCACTCATTCTCGTTCGAGACAGGCATGACACACATGGTCTCTTGCCACAGTAAGCCCTGATGGTGTAGTTTCAGCTTGGCTCATGAAAACAAACAGAGGGGCATTTATTCGCTTCCACCATCATGTGGTGAAACGCTGTGATCTCTAAAGCTGCTTTGCATGAAATCGCTGAAATAGTTGTTTGCTCCTTAGAATTCAATTTTGTCTTAAATAAATGTCCCAGTGTTTCAGATGTTTTATGTTATGTTAGTTCATGCGAGAATTTAGTTTAGAGAATTCATTCAAAGTATAGGTCATTATCAGCATGGAAAGCATAATGATACATAGAAAGATCATTTAAAAGGATAGTTCACACACAAATTCTGTCACTGTTTACTTTTGTGGAACACAAAAGAAGATATTTTTGAACTAAATTGTAAGATATTTTGATTTGATTGTAAGATATATTTTGTTCATTGTAACCATACAATGAAAGTCAGTGGGGTCCAAAAACATTTTCATTGTTTAGCCAAAAACAATGCCTTAAAAATATAATAAATATATAGTAAGAAACATTTGTCAAAACAACTTTTCTTTCCCACAGAAGAAAGCCATATAGGTTTACAACAACATTAGGTTAAGTAAATGCTGGCTTAATTTGTTAACGCAAACAAAGCCACTTTCCTGGTCTTTCCTGTCAGCACTTGATTTGTTAATTAAGATTGAGGAATATGTATTTACATCTTGCATAAAAACATTTTAATATTTTGATGCAATGTTCTTTTCTTTTGCAGGTATCCAGGAAGGAAGTGAATGCACTAAATGTAAAAATGACTGGGCCCTGAGGGTGGCGATTGCTCTTCTTTATGTACTTTGTGCACTGCTCACCATAGCTGTGGCTGTGCTTGGATACAAAGGTAGGAAGTCCTCCTGACATTGACTTTGAAGACCTTTTGCAGTGATGTGAATAATTCTGCATTTTTGCCGTTTCAGCCCACTGTGCTTTCACAATGAAGACTGCAATTAGCAAGCAGTGCTAATAGGTTTGCAATGAAATATTTAGAAGGGATAACAATATAAGATTATCCAACAAAGCACTAACAAAAATCAGATAGATAGATAGATCGATAGAAGAGAGACAAATTAACTTCTGCAAAGCACTCCAAATCTGTACTTGAAAATGTGTCCTTGCTTATTTACCTTTAAATGAATGTGATCTGATTGTCCAGATCACGTCTCTATTGAGTCCATATGTCTCCTCTGGTTCTCTAAAGCCCTAATGCCAACCAGATGAGAAGACCATGTAAAGCAGCAAGTTTCACTACAAACCTGCTCCAGAGGAGATTTTATGCCTTAGCGGCAATTTGCTGTCCCAAAACCCACAGGTTGATTGATAGGGACTTTGTGGCATTCTGAAAACACGTTATGTTTCCTTTGTTGGCAGTGCCAGAAAGTATCTGGTTACTTTATTCTGTATCACTTCTCAACAACGTCATATAGACGAGAGTTTTTAATTGTACATTCAGATTTAGTCCAGTGAGTGTCTCAGTGGTGCATATTTAGATTGAGTCACTCATTCTGTCAGCTAAGAGAAGCATCCCACTAAACTCCATTCAAAAATAACATGGCTTATACAGGAAAATAAGAAAGAGAGGAAAGTGGGAAAGAAAGAGGGAGGGCAGGAGACTGGCAGCGTTGACCTCCCGCAGACAGATTCCCAGTGTGAAAATGACCAACAAGCCTTTGAAATGGACCTCCGTGTTTTGTTTTTCCCCTACAGCATATATATTTGTTTTGTGTTTGGTTACACAAGCGCAGTTAGAAATGCTAACACCCAAGATGTTTGATGTGTTTGAGTTTGCTGGCAGTGATAGCCGAGTGCTGCATGTCTGAATGAAACATGAGTTAAAAAACAGTGAGAGCCAATACACTGGAGAGCGAAGATGATGACTTTTATTTTTTCATTCATGTTTGACCGCCAGTGAGATATTCAATGGGATAAACACTGGGAACGAGGGGGGATTCGAAACCGTTCTGGACCTTTGTCAGGATAGCCTGTAAGATCACCTCATGACTGTTCCAAAGAAAAAGAATCATGCAGAATGCATAGTGGAAGCGCCCTCTAGTGGTGCACATGAACACATACTCCTAGTTTAATGTAACACAACATTGTATAAGAACATAAATGGTCAGGTCATGGTTATGGCAGGTTATATAAACATTTCAGCCCTTAGGCATCTTAAACTAAGGTTTCATTACTGTACAAATCAGGGATGAGACCAAAATCTGTCTTTAAATGGCTATAGTGGTGCCTGCTGGGAATCACCAGAAAGGAGATGCTCTGATAGCGACTTCTCAAGATCAATTCCAAATTCCTGAGGAAATGAAGTGTCATGCATTTCCCGCATGACTGTGTGTGTGGAATGTATTTTGTATTTTTATGCATGTGCACTGGACAAGTGAAAAATGTTAAATCATGTCCACACAGGTCAAAATGGTCAGCATTTTGAAGGAATGCTGTCTCATAAATGCATCTCAAACAGCCTAATGACTTTCTAAAATTAGAAGTACTTAAGGATTTATAGAATACTTGTTGTCCATAGTGCAGACAACGTCTGACTGGCATTTACAATGTGTGCCCACAGTGGTCCAAAGAATGGATAATGTAACAGAGGGTATGGAGAATTATGGAGGGAAGATCATGGCTGTAGAGACAGACCTCAAGAAACTTGGTAAGTCCAGACCTGAGATGTTGCAATATAGAAATCACATAACTGGCTCAATGCATTATAACACTATATACAGTGCGGCTGGAAAGTTTGTGAACCCTTTAGAATTTTCTATATTTCTGCATAAATATGACCCAAAACATCATCAGATTCTCGCAATTTTTTCAAGTCCTGAAAGTAGACAAAGAGAACCCAATCAGACAAAGGAGACAAAAATACTGTCTTTGTCATTTATTTATTCAGGAAAATTATCATATTGCATATCTGTGAGTGGCAAAAGTATGTGAATCTCTTGGATTAGCAGTTAATTTAAAGGTGAAATTAGAGTCCATCTGTGCAGAGGTGTCTTCGGTCAGTGCAATGACTATCAAATGTCAGTACATTACCTGTTTTATTCAAAGAACAGGGATCTTTCAAAGTCTGATCATGTGTGGAAGTGAATCATGTCACGATCAAAGGAGATTACTGAGGACCTCTGAAAAAGAGTTGATGTTGCTCATCAGGCTGGAAAAGGTTACAAAACCATCTCTAAAGAGTTTGGACTCCACAGCAGGTTTTCACTCCTAAGCAGAACGTGTAATAGTCTGCGGGGTTGCAAATGTTCCCAGGGTAACTTTTAACCAAACAAAAGGCCTTTCTCACATTGGCTAATGTTACTGTTCATGAGCCCATCATCAGGAGAACATGGAGCAACCATGGTGTGCATGGCAGAGCTGCAAGAAGAAAGCCACTGTTCTCCAAAAAGAAAATGTCTTGCTAAAGATCATGTGGACAAGCCAGAGGACTATTGGAGAAAGGTTTAATGGATGGATGAAACCAAAATAGAACTTATTGGTTTAAATGAGAAACTATTATGTTCGGAGAAAAGAACACAGCATTCCAGCTTAAGAATCTTATCCCATCTGTGAAACATGGTGGTGGTAGTATCATGGCTTGGGCCTGTTTTGCTCATCTTGGCCAGGACAGCCTACCATCATTGATGGAACAATGAATTCTGAATTAAACCAGCAAATTCTAAAGGAAAACGTCAGGACATCTGTTTAAGAACAGTCTCAAGAGAGCATGGGTCATGCAGTAGACAACAACCCCAAGCACACGAGTCATTCTACCAAAGAATGGTTAAAGAAGAACAAAGTTAATGTTTTGGAATGGCTGAGTCAAAGTCCAGACCTTAATCCAATTAAAATGTTGTGGAAGGACCAGCAAGTAGCAAGTAAGCAAGTAGTTCATAGGAAGAAACCCACCAACATCACAGAGTTTAAATGGTTAAGCACTAAGGAATGGGCTAAAACTCCTGCATGTTATTGTGCAGGACTGATCAGCATTTACAAGAAACTTTACCTTCAGTTACTGCAGCAAAAGGGGGTCACACCAGATACTGAAAGCAACGATTCACATACTTTTGCAATGCACAGATATTTAACACTGGATCATTGTTCTCAATAAATAAATAACAAAGAACCTATATTTCTCTCACTTGTTTGATTCGGTTCTCTTTGTCTTCAGAACTTATATGAAAATCTGATGATGTTTTGGGTCATATTTATGCAGAAATATAGAAAATTCTAAAGGGTTCACAAACTTTCAAGCAGCACTGTGTGTATGTATGTATTCATATAAAAAATTATTTAAAAAAATAATTTAAAATACTATTCACACAGCTGATGAGCATGTTTTTAATTTCTGAATTACAGTTAATTTAGATATTTTTTCTAAAGGATGATAATGATCTATGGGATAATGATAACTCCCTTAATATCATAATGAAGAAAAAAGTTAATTACCTTTAACTAAGTTTATTAGCTTCAATAACAGAATTAAATTGTTGAAAATAAAACCTTAAGTATATTAGTTTATATATTTACTTATTCATTCATTCATTTTTAACAAAACTGTTTTGCTGTTTATATTTGAAAAAAAATTTTACCTGGAAAAGTCATATTGTTGGACTTTTTATGACACTTTTTAGTAAAGGTAGTAAAGTACCAGGTGTGACTTTCCAAAAAACTTAATGATTTTTTATATATATATATATATATATATATATATATATATATATATATATATATATATGAAGAGTTAATTTGCAAAAACAGATAACTCCGATTTTAAAAGGGTCATATGATGTGATTTCAAGTTTTCCTTTCTCTTTGGAGTGTTACAAGCTGTTTGTGCATAGATAAGATCCCTGAAGTTGCAAAGACTAAAGTCTCAAAACCAAAGAGATATTCTTTATAAACGTTAAGACTCTGCCATGCCCCCCCTAAAACAGCTAATTCAAACACGCCCCCACATGTCTACACATGCTTGGGAGGCCGCTATAGCTGCTACGAACACCTTGAGTGTGGTCGGGGAACGTCCCTTATCCAGCAGCTCCTGCAGGAAGGACAGAACCACCGATAAGGTAGATGGATTTTCACCACGGTCTAGGCACCAAGTGGAGAAAACAGACCACTTAAGGGAGTAGAGGCGTCTTGTAGATGGGGCTCTGGCCTCAGAAGGGGAGACCTGCACGAACCGAAACAACGCTCTTGTAAATAGAAGTTCTTTAGTAAAACATGAACTCGCGATGCCTTGAAAGTGGACAAAACCGGCTTTTTTGACAAAACGTGTTTAGGGTTCAGATTGCGCTACATTTGGAGAATAATGCACGGCAATTTTTTTTTTTTAAAGTGGCGTTTAACAGTTTTTGCAAATAAACTTCATATATATATAGGACAATTAAGGATAATGTGTTAGGACAACTTTTTACTTAATGATTTCAAGTAATCAAATATGAGCCATTAAATTAAATTAATCATCAAATATTTTTTATATTAATCTTCTACATCACTGACTCTAAATTCTTTTTTTTTTTGGCTTAATAAACTTCTAAATTTGATGTGCAGATGATCAAACGGGAGAGAAGTCAGAAAACGCCACCAGTAAACTCCTGTCTTTCAAGATGGAAATTCAGACATTGCAGAAGCAGCTCAGTGATGTTGCTGTGAAGGCTTCTAACAACAAAGCTGTTCTCGATGAGCTACGGCTAGCCGGCGAGGACATGCAGAGCGGACATCACTCACTGCGAGATCTGTTGGAGAGCAATGCCAATGTCATTAGCAAAGTAAACCGCACCTTAATCTCATACGGCGGCTTGATTGACGGACTAAAGACAGACACGGCTCGGCTCCAGTTGGACCTTCAGGTGCAGACGAGCGAACAGGGCCAAAACACCCACAGCATCAGCACTCTGAACTTCACCCAGACCCAGCAGAGGAACCTCATCAGCTCCCTCCAGAGGTCGGTGGAGGACACTAGCCAGGCTGTCCAGAAGCTTAAGAATGACTATCAGAGCCTTCAACAGGTGGCTAGGCAGACCAAAGCGGATGCCGACTGGCTGAGGGAGAAGGTCCAGAACCTTCAGGCCATAGCTGCTAACAATTCTGTGCTGACCCGCTCTAACAGTGACACTCTGGAGGACGTGACCTCTCAGCTGAACTCGCTCTCAGAGCAGGTGCAGAACGCCTCGGGCATTGCCGACAGCCATGAACAGAGCATCCGTGAGTTCATGGACCAGCAGCGAGACCACGACAATGCCACCTCCATGAAGTTCGATGCACTAGAGGCACATCTTGACCGCAACGAGGCAGAAATGGACCGCATAACAGGGAATGTAAGCTTCACCACTCAGCTGCTCGGCGTGATCAGCGTGGATCTGAATGGTCTTCGCACCTGCTCCGAGACAGTGGCCCAGCATTCGGACCTGCTGCTGGGGCTGAACAGCAGTGTGGCAGAAACCAGAGCCGACAACACAGAGCTCAAAACCCAGCAGGAAGAACTCGCCGCCAGGCTCGACAAAGAGGTCAGCAGCCTCTCCATAGTCATGGAAGAAATGAAACTGGTCGACAGCAAACACTCGCAGCTCATCACGAATTTCACTATCCTTCAGGGTAAGATCTGAGGCTAGGCCTCTATTTATTAAAATATAAACACTTGTTTAAAAAGATTTTGTTATACATAATTTAATCATTCCTATTTTATCTTTTAAATCATATTTATAATATGTAGTGTTATTTTAGAATGATCTATATGCCATTTATATACCATATAGTTACTTTTATTTCTTTATTTTCATTTTTAGTTCAGTTTTTATTCCTTTCCTTCTGTGCTTTTGACATTTTAAAAAATATATATTTTCCTATTTAGATTTTATTTTTTATTTATTTCCAGTTAGTAATTTTAGTGTTTCAGCTTAAACTTTTTCAATTAGTTACCAAGGCAACATTTAAATGTTTTGTTTAGTTTGCGTTTTCATCTAATATTTATATTTCAGCTAACATTTAATAATTGAATAATAATAATAATACAATTATTATTATCATTGTATTATTATTATTCAGTTCAATAAATGCACAATATATTACAGCATAGAATACATGATAGAATGCAATAGTGACTGCCCACTTTTTGGAAACGAAACGATAAAAAAATTGTTTATGATAATTTGTTTCTATTAATTACTAAAATCAGTAAAAATGTATAAAACTATACAGAATTTCTTGTAAAAATTATGTGGAACTACAGATTTGATGTGTAGACTAATGCACAGTTATGGTGTCTATATACTATATACACTCACCGGCCACTTTATTAGGTACACCTGTTCAATTGCTTGGTAACACAAATCAGCCAATCACATGGCAGCAACTCAATGCATTTAGACATCTAGATGTGGTGAAGACGACTTGCTGAAGTTCAAACCGAGCATCAGAATGGGGAAGAAATGGGATTTAAGTGACTTTGAACGTGGAATGATTGTTGGTGCCAGACGGGCTGGTCTGAGTATTTCAAAAACTGCTGATCTACTGGGATTTTCACGCACAACCATCTCTAGGGTTTACAGAGAATGGTCCGAAAAAGAGAAAATATCTAGTGAGCGGCAGTTGTGTGGACGAACATGTCTTGTTGATGTCAGAGGAGAATGGGCAGACTGGTTAGAGATGATAGAAAAGCAACAGTAACTCAAATAACCACTCGTTATAACCAAGGTATGCAGAATACGATCTCTGGACGCACAAGACGTCAAACCCTGAAGCAGATGGGCTACAGCAGCAGAAGACCACACCGGGTGCCGCTCCGGTCGACTAAGAACAGGAAACGGAGGCTACAGTTCGCACAGGATCACCAAAATTGGACAATAGAAGACTGGAAAAACGTTGCCTGGTCTGATGAGTCTCGATTTCTGCTGCGACATTCAGATGGTAGAGTCAGAATTAGCTGTAAAGAACATGAAAGCATGACAACCTGAGTATTGTTGCTGACCATGTCCATCCTTTTATGACTACAGTTTACCCATCTTCTGATGGCTACTTCTATGCACCGTGTCACAAAGGTCAAATAATCTCAGACTGCTTTGTTGAACATGACAATGAGTTCACTTTACTCAAATGGCCTCCACAGTCACCAGATCTCAATCCAGTAGAGCACCTTTGGGATGTGGTAGAACGCCGACAAATCTGCAGCAACTGCGTGATGCTATCATGTTAATATGGACCAAAATCTCTGAGGAATGTTTCCAACACCTAGTTGAATCTATGCCACGAAAAATTAAGGCAGTTCTGAAGGCAAAAGGGGGTCCAACTCGGTACTAGCAAGGTGTACCTAATAAAGAGACCAGTGAGTGTATATTGCCAAGATAAAGTATTCCAAAAGATTTATGTATTTATTTTATTTATTTAAAAATTATATTTTGAGCTATAATTTGCAACCAAAACATGGCTGTGTGATCACGTGGGGTGCCGTCAGGCTGAATCGATGAGCGATCTCTTTAAAATGTTCAAACTTAAACACTTTGCACATATCAACATTTCTGAATATACCCTAATAACTCATTTGTGGTTTTAGAAGAGTGGATGTTAGTTTCTTTGTTTCATGATTTCAGGTCCTCCTGGTCCAAGAGGTCCTCGGGGAGACAAAGGGTCCCAGGGGCCACCTGGCAAAGCTGGCCAGAAAGGTGAAAATGGTGAAAAGGGAGCACCTGGTGTTGCTGGGCCTAAAGGAGAAAGGGGTCCAGCAGGGCCTCCTGGTGTACCAGGAATGAAAGGGCCACCCGGATCAAGAGGAAGCCCTGGGCAAAAGGGTTCACGAGGATCTGGGGGCAGGGCGGGGCCTTCAGGAGAGAAAGGTGACCCTGGTATACCTGGGCTGCCTGGAAGAGATGGTCAGCCAGGTCCTCAAGGGCCACAAGGGCCACAAGGACTCAGAGGGCCAGCTGGACCAGCTGGGCCTGCAGGACTGGAAGGATCCCGTGGGCCCGTTGGCCCCATTGGCCCACCTGGACCTC
This sequence comes from Barbus barbus, assembly GCF_936440315.1. Classification (NCBI taxonomy): domain Eukaryota; kingdom Metazoa; phylum Chordata; class Actinopteri; order Cypriniformes; family Cyprinidae; genus Barbus; species Barbus barbus. The sequence goes on along the minus strand of NC_136743.1, from coordinate 13,946,857 downwards.
CTGGATTGCCAGGACTTCCTGCACCAGTAGTTGTGCCCCCGGTAGATCCACAAGGCTTTGTCAACCGCCAGGTAGCGCCACCCCCTACAAGTACACCAGGTACTAGTTTTTCTTATACTCACTGTTCACATACACCAGTGGGTCTTAAACTTTTTACAGTCACGTACTCCGCCAGGCATTTAACGTCCTTCTGCGTACACCCTCTTTCACACTAGTCACAAAGTATTTTAAAAACATGCACGTTATATACCTTTGTAAAGTAACTCCCTTTTATCAAACAGATCATTAGTATGCAACCTATCATATATTTTTTTATTAAAGTACGTTAAATGAGATGGGTGTGCTAGATATGATTTGCATAACTCCTGTGTTGTTTGGCTGTATCGGAGAGAGTCTGAGTCGTTCTCTGTGTCGATATTGTTCTTTATGCCAAAAATATAGGGCCAGGGCCTATAAAATGCACCGTAACACTGTTACTGCTCGTGTAATTTCCATGCGCCGTTTTGAAGTAGGCTACGCTCATTTATACGCTTTCAAACATTTCCGCCTGCAGCGTGCCACGGTTGCCAGGTTTTCACAACAAAACCTGCCCAGTTAGGCTACTACTCAAAACTAGCCCAATCACGTTTCGAGGGGGTCCACTGGTAAAAAAAAATATTTCGGGGGGTAAAATACACATTTTTTGGAGGGGTTCCCCATGTAAGATTTGCATTTCAGGGGCTAAATATCACGTTTTTGGAGGCAAACCACAGACTTGGCAACACTGTAGCATGCCAACTTGATGCTTCCTCTGAAGACTGCTTAGATGTGTAGCAGCGCTGCTAGACCGATCGGTGTGTGTGTCGTCAAAGTACCGCGAGAGAGCGGACATCTCCTTATGCTTTCTCTCGCCGTATTTTGATGTCATACACCCAGGGGTGTGTCCACAAGGGTGGCACGGGGTGGAAACTACCACCCTAAAAATGAGCTACCCCGTTGCCACCCCAAACCAGAGTTATGGGATCGATTGAAGTGAGAGCGGAGTGAAAATCATGGAGCTGCGTGATTTTGACTGAAGCAAGGAATTTTTGAAAGTCGGGAGTTGTAGTTTTCGTTCGCTCCGAGAGCGCTCCGCTACCGCTTCATCACGAGCACAATTAATGCCAACAGCTCATAATATAACTGCATTTGATCAAGAATTGACGCAATTATCTAGCTTGACACTGATGTAGCCTATCACTCAAATCAGACAGAAGGTGAAGGTTATGAAAACGGCGATGGACAGTTAATGGACAAATAATTAAAACACAGCTTCACTAGTAGAAAGACGTTGCACAGACGTGCGGGACTAATTCACATGCAATCGCGCTCTCACAAATGCATTCAAATAAATGTAATCTTATTGTGCTTCTCTATCTGTATCTGACTAAATAATTGATAAAATAACTGATTAAAATGTACTGTTATTTTAAGACTTCCAAAGAAAATTGGAGCTTCAAAACGCTACAATGACAGATTTAACGTCTTAATGCTGATAACAGCTTGGTAAATCATTTAATGCACCTAGCCTAAAAGAAAAGAAATAGCCTAACACAAATAGCCCTTTTTGTCTTATCAGATCTGCTCAAGGGCTCTTGCGTTTAAGTTACATTTACTTTATCCAAAGCAAACCGCAATGCAATTAACATAAAGAGCTACATTTTTGTTGCATTCATGGGCTATGAGATCGATTCGAACCCATGATTCTGATTAGCTACATTTTTGCCGAAATCATGCTGTCAAAATCTTCTCTAATAAAACGTTATAAATAACCAAAACATTACTTGTTACAAATAAACAAAGATGAAAGAAGTTTTTATTTTCTTTTTTCTAACAATAAATTTTATTATCAAGTGAGCATCAATCACTCATTTGACATTACAGACACTGAATTATCCTAAATAAAATGAATAGAGGAGGGAAATGCTCTGGGGTGCTGAACAGAAAAAGACAAGGGGGGGGGGGCAATGCATTAAAATGAGTAAAGCTCAACTAGTCCCATTTCGTATAAAATTTGGAATTCAAAATAGGTCATTTCTGGTGATCACAAGTTTTTGAAAACTCTTTATACTATTTATCCTTTAGTACAAAACAGTGCTAAACTTTGACAAAAAGTATTTTTTAATGATATTTTTTTTAATGTCTAAATATAAATCCTAAAGCAAAATAACTGTATTAGAAAAGGCAAATGTACCAATGAGTGATCCTCTGCAGTCATCTACTGGTCGTAGTGGTAATATCAAGTAATGTTCATTTATTACTTGATATTTTCCTCCTATTCTTTTCTTAATAATTACTGTATTATTAATCACAATATAGCTATTTTTTTATTTTATCTTTGTTACTAAAAACAAGAACAAAGATGCAAATAAACAGTAGTTTAATCAAGAGCAGCGAGTGATTCCTCTTTTCTTTTAATGTTTGATTAACATTGAGACCTACTGGAATGCATGGATATAATATAATGTTACACATCAGATTTTTCCCCAACCATTAACTAAACGTTCATGTCAGACAAAACAGATTTTGTTTGTGTGAATCTCGTCAAAACATAGTTTGCAATAATGTAGGGAGATCGCGCGCTTGCGGAAAGGTGCATTTATGCACGCGCTTTGCAAATAGCGCGATCGTTTTGTTTTCATCAGCATGGGTTTGAAAATCATATTTCACTGGTTTGGACTCATGTAATCGAGAATTCGATTATTCACAAAGCTGGAATGCTGCGCTTTGCAACAATAAACCTACAACTTGTGTTGAGAAGCAGCAGCAGTCGTCCAGAAGTGAGCAGAGAAAAGGTACACCTCTCAGAAAACATACAAATAAAGATCATTTTAGATGCGTAATTACTATTTGGAGCATTGGGATCGCTAGAAGGCGGCTTAATGAACTCATTTTTGTGAAAACCTCAAATTCGACCAAAACTGACATTTTTTTTCACTTCTTTTGTCTGTAGATCAAAATCAGGCCATGCGCATTCACACTCATTTTGCCAGCACGGGTCACAATTGCACGAGGGGGGATAACAACACTGATCTTGCAAATTTGCGCCCCTGTTGACAAGCCTAGTTGTCACCCCTCATTCTGCTCTTGACTTGCCCCCCCTTTGCCACCCCAAGTATAAAATCCTGGACACGCCCCTGCATACACCGATCGATCTTCAAATCGAGCACACCTCTCTCGCTTGCAGTGTGAAACCGGCGTCACGTGACAGTGTAATCGCAGCCTCTGCAGTTGAAAAATAAAGGTTTTCATATCGCAATATTATCGCAAATGCAATTAATCATTCAGCCGTAGTTTTTTATATCAAATGAAGATATCAGGATATGCATATCAGTTCTTGATATGTTCAATTCAGATCAGTTCATATGTTGACATGCATTTTGTTAATTCAAATGAAAAGTTAAAAGTTGTCAAAATTCCACAAACCACAAATATGTAACTGATTTAAGTGTTACTTTTTTTGACAGTACAAAAACATGATTTCAGCACAAAACTAAAAAAGATGCATTGCACATAGAGATAATAGCACATCGTTTGCAACATAATTTCAATTTCCTTACAGCTTGAAAACTTGAATTAAAACCAGTCTTTCTCATAAGTGCTACTTTTAAGCACAAGTGAAGATCTAATAATATTTTTATGTTTTTTTCCATTTTAATGTTTTCTCTTTTTTTATCTTAGGGTGCCCACCTCAGTGGAAGAGCTTCAAAGACAAATGTTACTACTTCTCATCAGAGAGTCTGAACTTTAATGAAACGATGGAAAGTTGCAGCAACAAGAGTTCAACTATGCTGATTATCAATGATGAAGACGTGCAGGTAAATCCTGGATACTATTCTAAAATATATAATGCATCTTAAATAAACAGAATTAACTCTAATAAAACAGTCGTCGCCAATAGCCTTGTGGACAGCTTGCAGTGTTAGAACTCTTGAGTTTTAAACCTAGCATTGCCCTATAAATGTTACTCAATGGTTATTTTATCTGTCACAGCTATGGATAAAGAGGCAGATTTCTGGAAAGGGTTACTTCTGGCTGGGCCTCACTGACAGCGTTGATGAAGGCATCTGGAGATGGGTGGACGGGAGCCTGCCCAACTATACGTGAGTGAATAACTGAAATAAAATTATTGTTACTCCAGTGTGTATATAATACATGTGTATCCAGTGTATAACATTTTTTTCCATTATCTTGAGGGTCCTCAGTAAATTAATGAGGAGATGGCAGTGTGAGGAAACATTCCCCATTAGTCTTGTCTGATTTTAATTGAAAGGAAATGGAAGCCTGGACAGCCTGATAACTGGAGCCATGGACACGAGGCTGGGGAGGACTGTGCCGGGTTAATACACGAGGCCAGTTGGAACGACTTTTTCTGCACAGAACGCATTGGTTTCATTTGTGAACGAACGAATGAATGTAAGTTACAATTCTTTACAGTTTCTTGCACACATTTTTAGCTTCTTTTGGTTGAAAAGAGTTATCTGCTTGCTGTGCTTGAGTGCATTTAATTCATCGCGGTCTTTTCTCCATTATTCACAGTCAAAGTTCCAGTTTTATAGCACCTGTTGAGAATATTGGATGAGACAATCACAGAGACAGTTCAGAAGACTTCTGTCACAGTATCCTTTCATAAAGCACGAACGATCGCTTTGCCCTGAGAGCCACATGTGTGACGGACACAAAAGTAAATGTCATCGACAATCACGAACAATTCAAGACTGCACACTATACAATACACTGATCACCAGTCACGTTAAGGTTTAGATAAGTGAAAACGCTGTAATGTATTGTAATCATGTGATTGTAAATACCTGTTTTACCTGTGTCATTAACAAAGCTGATGCCACATTATTCCAGTGCAATACAATGAAGCTTTGTAGCTGCTTTAATTAAAATAAAGCTTTTAACAGACAACCGTAAAGCTACAATTAATATGTTGATATGTTTTAATGACTATAATCCAAAATTTGTTCACACCAGAGTTTTACATCTTACATCCTGGACATCATTAATTTGATTTTATGAATAAAATCTTTAAAGCTTTGAATTTTTCAAATATTTGATTATGCAGTAGCTATGTATAAAATAGTTGTGTATTTGAATACATGTACATGTATGTAGTTATCATCAAAGACCATGTTTTTATCTGAAATAAAATATAGTTGGTATTTTTCAATGTTTTGTTGAAATCCTTTTGATAAATGTTTCATTGTGGAATGTCCCACATGTAACACAATAATGCAGCATCAATTGTAGCTACTTTAATTATAATGATTTGCCAGTATGTATTTGTCTGTTGATTGTCTTTTGCAACTATATACAGTGCTTGTCAAAAATACTGTATATATATTTTGATTCATTATGATTTTTAAATGTTTAAAAAAAAAAAAAAAGTTCCTTATGCTCACCAAGGCCGCATTTATTTGATCACAAAATACAGTAAAAACAGCAATATGAAATATTTTTTACAATTTGAAATAAAGTAAAGTCGTGACGTATTGTCAAGTATGGTGACCCATACTCGAAATTGGTGCTCTGCGTTTAACCCATCCAAGTACACACACACACACACCCGGAGCAGTGGGCAGCCATGCTGCGGCGCCCGGGGAGCAATTGGGGGTTCGGTGCCTTGCTGAAGGGCACCTCAGTCGTGGTATTGAGGGTGGAGAGAGCGCTGTACATTCACTCCCCCCACCTACAATTCCTGCCGGCCGGGGACTCGAACCCGTAACCTTTCGATTACGAGTCCGACTCTCTAACCATTAGGCCACGACTTCCCCAAATAACTGCTTTCTATTTGATTTTTTTTTTATATAAATGTAATTTATTCTTTTGATGCAAAGGATCACTTTAGAAATCATTCTAATATGCTGATTTGGTGCTCAAACATTTATTATTATATATTACATTTATTTTTTTAATTATATTATTATTATTTTATTATTATTACAGGAATAAATTACATTTAAAAAATACTATATATTAAATGGAATAATATTATAAATGTATTATAAATATAGAATATATTTAAAATATACTATAATTATATCTTACTATACTATATATTAAAATAAGAAAATGTTTTAAATTAATATTTCACAATATTACTGTTTTAAGTTGTATTTTTGGTCAAATAAGCCAAATAGACCATAATAGACTTTAAAACTGTATATTTTTTTTAAATAAATTATAAAACATTTTTAAAATAATTTACATCATATATAAAATATGTAGACTATATATTTAAATTTTTAATTTTATAATGAATGACTAACATTTATGGAAAATCCCCCTTGTCAGGTAGGTCAGTGTAATTTTATTGTGTTTACTTGTTTATTTATTGATTATTATTTACTTGTTTACCCAAAAACAATGTCAAAATATGATGGTTTCGGAATTTATGAATTATCCTCTTTTTAAATCAACATGCAAAACCACTGCTAGAGAAAACACACATTTGTCATTGCAGTTTTTCCTCTTAAACTCTTATATAGCTCTTGACAACTGGTCTGCCTTATCATAAAAGTCACAATTTAATATTTTAACAAAACATGCAATAAGACAAAAAAAGCAACAACAACAACAAAAAAGTGTTCACATCATCTCGTGACTGCTGTGTCAGATAGGGTCTATCATGTGATTAAGTCATGTGACTTTATTTATCAGCTGTATTTTCCCCAACCTTCACAAAGGCCGTTTCTCAAACGGAAGGCTGCATCCTCCGGAGGTCGTATTTGTAGGCTGCATACTTCATCAAGCCTGGTTTATTTCAGTTAACTGAGCATTACATTCGGGAGTCAAAACCATATTAATTAATAACTGTTAATATTCTAAAATAAGATCTTCTTTATGACGTATGCAGCCTACAAATGCGACCTCCGGAGGATGCAGCCTTCCGTTTGAGACACGGTTAGAGTCGTCTTTTTCATTATCCGATTAAGAGATTCCAGTGTCGAATAACAAACATCTCGTTCACATCCCGCTCATATTTATTTGGATATGCCCAGCTGTTTGTGTGTTTTAACTGTGTGGTATGTGCACAGTCTGCACACTCCAGCAAATAGCTCTGTTACCCAGAATGCACCGCTGTAGGGCTGCGAGTAAGTGACTGAGGAGGGGATCCCATCAGCAACATTAAGTGTAGTTTCTATTTTATTATGTTTATTAATTCACTTTTAACCAAGTGCTGACAGGGAGAGGATCGAGCTTAGATTTCGTCGCGTGTATATCTCGGCCATGCCTCTCTTCGCGTCAAATCCCTTTGATCAAGATGTTGGTAAGTTTGAGATGACATGCAGTTAGCAGGCGAGCTAACGGGAGCTCATCTGTGTCTATTGTTGTTCATGGCAACCCACCGGCTTTTTGTTTCTTTTCGATATCACTATAACTGTTTATGGGAATTTCGCAATGGCATTCCATTGATTAAATAATTCCCATTAGTGGTTTTAACCAGAAACTTTTAACGTTGGCTTTAATGACAACAGTTCCTCGGCTCTAGAGAGCTTAACATGTTATTAGCCTGATGGCTAGCCAAGTTTGTAGCTAAAGAAGCTGTGACTGACTGTTAGCGAGCAAAATCTCATTTTCTTTATTTGTATGGCACTGACAGCGCACTATTGAGTAAAAACAGACGCTTTGCAGTCCACTTCAGATGATTTGAGCCTTCTCGGTCTTTAATGGTTTAACGTTAATTCATCCTCGACCTGAAGCGTTCGCACCGGAGCTAACGGTTCACACGGTGACTCTGCAAATGTCTCCAGCTGTTCCTTTTATATATTAAGAGCCGTGTTTGTTTTGCTGACTGATGATATTCCAACTGCATGACTGCATCCTTTATAATAGGCCTTTATTAAGATTACAGTGTTGTGTTGTCTATATCATTATTGTATTATGACTTATGAGTCTGCTGATAATAGTGTTGCTGGGGCAAACAGCCAGTGCAGTTACTTTTACTTTACTTTTGTCATTTAGCAGACGCTTTTGTCCAAAGCGACTTACAAATAAGAAAAAGTAACTAAAACTAAAAAGTTACAACTCTATAAATACTATCTACCCACATATTTAAGAAAATAAAGAAATTAAATAAAATTAACACATGCATATAACAACAACATTTCAATAATAAACATATCAATGAAAAAATTAAATAAAAAGCTACTACTATCCCTTGCCGGTGTCCCTGCCCGGTGGAGTCGCACGGTAGAGTCGATGGTCTTTACACTCTTTACTTTTTTACTTTTGTCATTTAGCAGACGCTTTTGTCCAAAGCGACTTACAAATAAGAAAAAGTAACTAAAACTAAAAAGTTACAACTCTATAAATACTATCTACCCACATATTTAAGAAAATAAAGAAATTAAATAAAATTAACACATGCATATAACAACAACATTTCAATAATAAACATATCAATGAAAAAATTAAATAAAAAGCTACTACTATCCCTTGCCGGTGTCCCTGCCCGGTGGAGTCGCACGGTAGAGTCGATGGTCTTTACACTCTTTACTTTTTTACTTTTGTCATTTAGCAGACGCTTTTGTCCAAAGCGACTTACAAATAAGAAAAAGTAACTAAAACTAAAAAGTTACAACTCTATAAATACTATCTACCCACATATTTAAGAAAATAAAGAAATTAAATAAAATTAACACATGCATATAACAACAACATTTCAATAATAAACATATCAATGAAAAAATTAAATAAAAAGCTACTACTATCCCTTGCCGGTGTCCCTGCCCGGTGGAGTCGCACGGTAGAGTCGATGGTCTTTACACTCTTTACTTTTTTACTTTTGTCATTTAGCAGACGCTTTTGTCCAAAGCGACTTACAAATAAGAAAAAGTAACTAAAACTAAAAAGTTACAACTCTATAAATACTATCTACCCACATATTTAAGAAAATAAAGAAATTAAATAAAATTAACACATGCATATAACAACAACATTTCAATAATAAACATATCAATGAAAAAATTAAATAAAAAGCTACTACTATCCCTTGCCGGTGTCCCTGCCCGGTGGAGTCGCACGGTAGAGTCGATGGTCTTTACACTCTTTACTTTTTTACTTTTGTCATTTAGCAGACGCTTTTGTCCAAAGCGACTTACAAATAAGAAAAAGTAACTAAAACTAAAAAGTTACAACTCTATAAATACTATCTACCCACATATTTAAGAAAATAAAGAAATTAAATAAAATTAACACATGCATATAACAACAACATTTCAATAATAAACATATCAATGAAAAAATTAAATAAAAAGCTACTACTATCCCTTGCCGGTGTCCCTGCCCGGTGGAGTCGCACGGTAGAGTCGATGGTCTTTACACTCTTTACTTTTTTACTTTTGTCATTTAGCAGACGCTTTTGTCCAAAGCGACTTACAAATAAGAAAAAGTAACTAAAACTAAAAAGTTACAACTCTATAAATACTATCTACCCACATATTTAAGAAAATAAAGAAATTAAATAAAATTAACACATGCATATAACAACAACATTTCAATAATAAACATATCAATGAAAAAATTAAATAAAAAGCTACTACTATCCCTTGCCGGTGTCCCTGCCCGGTGGAGTCGCACGGTAGAGTCGATGGTCTTTACACTCTTTGGTCTTCACACTAAGAGGGCTTCACACGACGACTGCCGCGACCGCTGCCGCGGTATAATAACCTTTATTATACCAAACCAACAAATGATCATTTCAATTCAGCTGGACCCACTTTCCTGTTTATCAACTACAAATGGCCAAGCAAGTGCACACACTGACAAGATACACGATACAGTACGAGACCAAACGCGATTTCAGCAACTCTCATCCTAGTAAACAAAATAAGCGTTTCCTAGCAACGGCAAATGCGCTAAACACTGAGACAAGTAAATACACTTACGAGCTGATTTTAAACTTCCGCTGATAGACTGCTTCTCTTAAAGACCACTTCATTACACTGCCTTCTGCTGGCGCTTGAACCCACTTTCCTGTTTATCAACTACAAATGGCCAAGCAAGTGCACACACTGACAAGATACACGATACAGTACGAGACCAAACGCGATTTCAGCAACTCTCATCCTAGTAAACAAAATAAGCGTTTCCTAGCAACGGCAAATGCGCTAAACACTGAGACAAGTAAATACACTTACGAGCTGATTTTAAACTTCCGCTGATAGACTGCTTCTCTTAAAGACCACTTCATTACACTGCCTTCTGCTGGCGCTTGAACCCACTTTCCTGTTTATCAACTACAAATGGCCAAGCAAGTGCACACACTGACAAGATACACGATACAGTACGAGACCAAACGCGATTTCAGCAACTCTCATCCTAGTAAACAAAATAAGCGTTTCCTAGCAACGGCAAATGCGCTAAACACTGAGACAAGTAAATACACTTACGAGCTGATTTTAAACTTCCGCTGATAGACTGCTTCTCTTAAAGACCACTTCATTACACTGCCTTCTGCTGGCGCTTGAACCCACTTTCCTGTTTATCAACTACAAATGGCCAAGCAAGTGCACACACTGACAAGATACACGATACAGTACGAGACCAAATCAGTTAGAATACAAATGCACGCATTTTAGGAAGTACATGAAATTTACCTATAGGGCTATTTTTGCACATTCACATATGAGTTTATCTGAATATGTTCAGGCTTTGCAGATTAAATCATTGTGATGTGGGGAATGTCAGATTGTGATGTACAGTAGCTGCAGATGGCATTGTTTGAGCTGGCCTGATGACATGATGAATTTTCTGTGTAGAATAAGTCTCCTGGCCGGTTTTGTTCATTGTAAATGTTTTGTAGGGGTGTTTCTGTACTAGATCACTGATACTGAACACCACCAGTGTGTTTATGTTTTGGGTGACCTCTGTCCTCTATTTGACAGCTTGCTAGATTGACAAACAGAATCTCACAACAAATGTATGTCATTGGTTAACCTTCTGTAAACGGGGTTATTGTTCTGTCATAAATTAACTTTTGTTGTGGGAAATATTTTCTGTCTGGGCTGGAATGGATTTTCATGGGGGTTTAAACAATTTTGGCTGTTGATTATCAAATTGAATCCACATCAAAGTAAAATAATAACAGTTGCTGTAAATAGAGATTCATAACAAAATATTGTGGCATGATTAACATTCTGGTTGAATAAATTAACATAGAGGTTTCTAAACAAAGACACATTCTTAAATGTAATGGAAACACAGATCTGGCATATACACTACCATTCAAAAGTTTGGGGTCAGTAAGATTTCTTTTTATTTTTTTTTTATTAATAGTTTTATTCAAGAAGGATGAATTAAATTGATTGAAAATGACAGTAAAGACTTATAATGTTACAAATGATTTGTATTTCAAATATCACTTTGTATCACAGTTCCCACAAAATATTAAACAGCACTTTTATTATTGATAATAAGAAATGTTTCATGAGCACAAAACTGAAATGTTTTTGTTTGTTTCTGTAATTTTGTTAAATGCATAAATTCAGCCTTGATGATTATGAGACTTTCAAAAACATGAAAATAGTTTTGCCAACCCTAAATTGTATAGATATATCTGAATTATAACCCATTTTTATAACTCATTATTATTACCGTATAACCTGGGGCTATTTTTGCACTCACATTTTGAATATCTGGGCTTTTTATTTTTTTGCGCATTTCGGTGGCTTTTTTTTTTTTCTTTCTTAGTCACTGGCTAATTTCTGACTCTGGTTTCTATAATTAGGTGTAACAGAGCCTGTGGCCTTTCACAGATACACATTCATTAATTTGCAAATGAATGTTATGCCACTGAATCTGTGAAAATCACAGGAAACTTTTATCATGAGTGATAAACACTTGAGTAACTATTCTTTTGCAGAGAAAGCGACAAGTGAGATGAACACAGCTGAGGACTGGGGCCTCATTTTGGACATTTGTGACAAGATTGGACAGTCTCGCACAGGGTTAGTGAATGAGCATTCTGGATTTTTTTTTCATTCTGGAAGAGTGTCTTTTAGATTAATGGGTGTATAAAAGATTAAAAGTAATTTCTTGTCCTCTGAAGGCCTAAAGAATGTCTGCGATCTATAATGAGGAGAGTGAATCACAAGGATCCGCATGTTGCCATGCAAGCATTGACGGTAAGTCAAATGATTCTTAATGCCTTCTGCTGGATGAGAATGCATGCTTCAATCTCAAGTATGCAAACATCAGAAGCCATTAATGAGCTATCAAGAATCAAATGAGTGTTTTCTCCTCCATAGCTACTAGGTGCGTGTGTGTCAAACTGTGGAAAAATATTCCATTTAGAGGTTTGCTCCAGGGAATTTGCCAGTGAAGTTAGCAACGTGCTAAATAAGGTATGTTTTTCATTTTGTTTGTAGAAATACTGCATGCTTAAATTGTTTAGTCCAGCAGCAAAAGACTGATGTTTTGTCTTTTTTTCTCAAGGGTCACCCAAAAGTGTGTGAGAAGCTGAAGGCTCTGATGGTGGAATGGGCTGAGGATTTCCGTAATGACCCCCAGCTCAGCCTCATATCAGCCATGATCAAGAACCTCAGAGAACAGGGTGTCATCTTCCCTGCCGTGGGCTCTCAGGTGAACAGCCTAATCCAGCTCCTCACTGCACAGATCTGCCTGTTCACTGGATTCTGTAAAATGCCGTAGTAATTTATATAAGTATGTAATTAAATGTGTGTCAGGAGTGCAGTTTCAGTTTAAAGGCCAAATCACAGTCTTTAGAACATAAAACTTGCACAACATGATATTAAAGGTCCCATGGCATGAAAATTTCACTTTATGAGGTTTTTTAACATTAATATGAGTTCCCCTAGCCTGCCTATGGTCCCCCAGTGGCTAGAAATGGCGACAGGTGTAAACCGAGCCTTGGGTATCCTGCTTCGCCTTTGAGAAAATGAAAGCTCAGATGGCCCAATCTGGAATCTTCCCTTTATGTCGTCATACGGGGAAAGGTTACCTCCCCTTTCTCTGCTTTGCCCGCCCATGAGAAAATGAGCTACGACCGTGCGAGGCGAGCACAATATTTTTTTTTTCCTCGAGAGACATCATGGCTTGCAAACGAGCAAAGCATTGTTTTTTGGCACTTCAGATCTGTTCTACTCTGAACTGTCACATACTGTAATAGGGCTGGGTAAAAAATATCGATTCTCCGATTTTAATCGATCTTCAGTTTAACGCAACCATATCGATTCGGGAAATCCCCGAATCGATTCTTAATGCGCGTGCTTCACGTAAGAGGATATGAATATTCACCTCTCGTCCTGAAGGTGTCACCATCTTTCGAATTGCTCCACTAAAAAAAACAACTGTGTGCACCCTATTATTAATGTAGATGTGTATTTCAGTAATAAACTTAAGTAGGAGAGTTTCAGTTACCAGCATTTATATCAAACTATGGATCCCATGTCTGCAAAACTAACATTTTAAATGAAATATTGATAGCTAATCGAAATCAAATCGAATCGAAACCATAAAAATAAGAATCGAATCGAAGAATTGGTCACAATACCCAGCCCTATACTGTAATACAACCCGAATGCCCAATAAAGCTGTTCACATTTACATATTTTCTGTTGTCATACATAAAACAAGTATAAATAGTAAACACGACCCATTAATAATACGTTAACCCTGAATCACTCTCCCTATACTCCTTAAATCCTGATTTATAATCGCAACATTGTCTGATAAAATCAATATACATCTAACTTGCACTAAAAAGCGACTATATGCAGTGGTTTTGGCTATTTTACTGTTTTGCGTCTGAGTAATAAACTGTTAATATTATATAAATATTAACAGACAAATTATGTTCATATTTAAAAGTCCAAACACTCAGTAAGCGACAAGTGCTTGGAAACGCTGTTTTGTAAATGATTTATTGATGAGTCTGCTGCTTTAAGGCAAACTGAAAGCGCTGCTTCTCTGCCGCTCGCTGCTCAGAAAAGACGCAGAGAGAGGTGACACTGTGCCGGCAGAGTCAGACCTCGCGCTCGCGGGGCAGTACTGGAGGCAGGCAAGTCGCTAGGTTTGTTAGTATGTACCCGTTATGGGGAAAAAAGCAACCAAAAGGGTCTGAAAGTTACTAAATATTGTTCTAAACTCGCGCTTGTGTGTGTGAGACACGGGAGCTAATGGCAGCAGGCGGTGGATATTGTTGCGGCCCGCCCAGGTAAAGTCTATGTGTGGGAAACACATAGACTTTATCCAGACACAATATTTTAAACTAACCATTCGGAGACGTCCTGCTGTAGCCGCTGAGTTGCAACTTCTTCATCTGATGCTTCTCCATCCGCATCAGATTCTAGGTCAAACTGAAAAGCTTGAACGTCTGCGTGTCTACGAGCCATTGTGATACATCCACTGTCAACATTAGCGCATGGTACCGTGGCCGCAAGCTACAGGCCACACACACATCCACCCTCCACCTTGCCCCGCCTCTCTCCTCCTCATTAGCATTTAAAGCTACAGAAACGGCACGTCCTAAGGAAAGCTCATTGTGGGACTGGCTCATAGTGGCTGAAATTCTGCACCAAGGCTGAATTTCGGGAACGAGACTTCAGATACAGTACTAGGGACCACTTAGGCCTATATAAAAGCATCCAAAAAACAGCATGTCATGGGACCTTTAAAGAAATTTTCAAATGAAAGCAATCTAACTCCCTCACATTGAGTCAGAAATACACATATACACACACACACACATATATATACAGTGCCCTCCAAAAGTATTGGAACAGTAAAGACAAAATTGCCCGGTTTGCCGTGGAGTTAAGAAATCTGTACATATGAATAAAAGATGAATATGAGACAACTACAAATTGTCACATTTTATTATTGGGTGTTTCAACACAGATGTTTTACCAGCTAAGTAGATCAGCACTTTTAGACTTTCATCCCTCTATCTGATGTGAGCATAAGAATTGGAACAGTTGCCTCACAGGTCTTTCTAAGTGATCAGCTGTGTCCTGTTGCATTAATTCTTCAGATATGAAAAGCAGGGAATGTGTCATATCAGTTATATCCATTGCTTCTGCATTCTGAATCTTACATTCGATGACAACACACACAAACCAGGATGAAGACGACTTTGAGAGAAAAGCAAGCAATTTGGATACTAAAAGAAAAGAGGAAGTCAATTAGAGCTATAGCAAAAACAAAGGGCATGGGAAAAATAGAGTTTGGACACCACCAGCAACAATGACCTGATCGACTGAGGAAAACAATAGCAGTTGATGACAAATCATAAAAGCTGTGAAAATGAACCCTAAAATGTGTCTGTAAAATCACCAACAACCTCCAGAAAGCTGGGGTGATGCTCTGACAATCTACTGTCCGCTGGAGACTTTGACACAGAATTACAGAGACTACAGCAAGATGCAAATCTCTGACCAGCACCAAAAATAGAAAGGCAAGATTAGAGTTTTCAAAACAGCACAAAGGTGAGCCAGAAGAGTTTTGGAACTGCGTCGATGGACCGATGAGACAAAGATGAACCTTTATCTAGGTGATAGGAAAGCAAAAATGTGGAGAAAAAAAGGGAACTGCAAATGATCCTAAGCATACAGCCTCATCTGTAAAGCATGATATAGAAACTTTACTGATGACTTAATGTATGATGACTCTAGCAGAATGAATTTGGAAGGGTACAAAACCATCTTGGCTACCAATATTCAAGAAAATGGCACCAGATTCATTGGGAAGTGCTTCGTATTGCATCAGGACAATGACCCAAAACACCCTGCCAATTCAGTCAAGGAGTTTATAAGGGCAAAGAATTGAAAAGTCTTAGATTGCCAAAATCAATCTCCAGATTTAAATCCGATTGAACATGAATTTCACCAGCTGAAGAGGATACTAAAGGCAGAAACTCCCCAAAACAAGCAACAGTTGGAATTGGGTGCATTAAAGGCTGGGAAAAACATTTCAAAGGATAAGACCAAGAGTCTGGTGATGTCTATGGGTTGCAGACTCACTGCTGTGATTGTGTGCAAGGGATCTGCAACTAAATAATAGCTTTTAATCTTTTACGTCTGCCTTAAATTTAACTGTCCCAATACATATGCTCACATCTAGTAGTAGGATGAACATTAAAAGTGCTGTTCTTTTTATTTGGTAAAATGTGTGTGTTGAAATACAAATAATAAAATGTGACATTCTATAGTTTTGTTTCATATTCATCTTTTAATCATATTTGCAAATGTCTTGACTCCACAGCCAACAGAGCAATTTTGTCTTTACTGTTCCAATACTTATGGAGGGCACTATATATATATATATATATATATATATATATATACACACACACAGTATCTCACAGAAGTGAGTACACCCCTCACATTTTTGTAAATTTTATATCTTTTCATGCGACAACACTGAAGTAGGAGTGTACAGCTTGTATAACAGTGTAAATTTGCTGTCCCCTCAAAATAACTCAACACACAGCCATTAATGTCTAAACTGCTGGCCACAAAAGTGAGTACACCCCTAAGTGAAAATGTCCAAATTGGGCCCAATTAGCCATTTTCTCTCCCTGGTGTCATGTGACTCGTTAGTGTTACAAGGTTTCAGGTGTGAATGGGGAGCAGGTGTGTTAAATTTGGTGTTATCGCTCTCATTCTCTCATACTGGTCACTGGAAGTTCAACATGGCACCTCATGGCAAAGAATTCTCTGAGGATCTGAAAAAAAGAATTGTTGCTCTACATAAAGATGGCGTAGGCTATAAGAAGATTGCCAAGACCCTGAAACTGAGCAGCAGCACGGTGGCCAAGACCATACAGCGATTTAACAGGACAGGTTCCACTCAGAACAGGCCTCACCATGGTCGACCAAAGAAGTTGAGTGCATGCGCTCAGCGTCATATCCAGAGGTTGTGTTTGGGAAATAAGACGTATGAGTGCTGCCAGCATTGCTGCAGAGGTTGAAGGGGTGGGGGGGTCAGCCTGTCAGTGCTCAGACTATATGCCGCACACTGCATCAAATTGGTCTGCATGGCTGTCGTCCCAGAAGGAAGCCTCTTCTAAAGATGATGCACAAGAAAGCCTGCAAACAGTTTGCTGAAGACAAGCAGACTAAGGACATGGATTACTGGAACCATGTCCTGTGGTCTGATGAGACCAAGATAAACTTATTTGGTTCAGATGGTGTCAAGCGTGTGTGGCGGCAACCAGGTGAGGAGTACAAAGACAAGTGTGTCTTGCCTACAGTCAAGCATGGTGGTGGGAGTGTCATGGTCTGGGGCTGCATGAGTACTGGGGAGCTACAGTTCATTGAGGGAACCATGAATGCCAACATGTACTGTGACATACTGAAGCAGAGACTGGGCCACAGGGTTGTATTCCAACATAACTACCCCAAACACACCACCAAGACGACCACTGCCTTGCTAAAGAAGCTGAGGGTAAAAGTGATGGACTGGCCAAGCATGTCTCCAGACCTAAACCCTATTGAGCATTTGTGGGGCATCCTCAAATGGAAGGTGGAGGAGCGCAAGGTCTCTAACATCCATCAGCTCCGTGATGTCGTCATGGAAGAGTGTAAGAGGACTCCAGTGGCAACCTGTGAAGCTCTGGTGAACTCCATGCCCAAGAGGGTTAAGGCAGTGCTGGAAAATAATGGTAGCCACACAAAATATTGACACTTTGGGCCCAATTTGGACATTTTCACTTAGGGGTGTACTCACTTTTGTGGCCAGCGGTTTAGACATTAATGGCTGTGTGTTGAGTTATTTTGAGGGGACAGCAAATTTACACTGTTATACAAGCTGTACACTCACTACTTTACATTGGAGCAAAGTGTCATTTCTTCAGTGTTGTCACATGAAAAGATATAAAATAATTTACAAAAATGTGAGGGGTGTACTCACTTCTGTGAAATACTGTGTGTGTGTGTGTGTGTATATATATATATATATATATATATATATACAGTGCCTCTAAAAAGTCTTCATACCCCTTAATTTTTTTCACATTTTGTAATGTTGCTGCCTTATTTTAAACTGCTTTAAATTACTTTTTTTTCCCACTTCAATCTACACTCAAAATGGCAAAGCAAAAAACAGGTTTTTAACATCTTTGCAAATTTATTAAAAATAAAAACCTTAAACGATTCCATTGAATAAGTAATCATACCCTTATCTGGGACAGTTGAAACTTAGCTCTGGAGCATTCATATTGCTTTTAGATGTTACTGCACTTCGAGTGGAGTTATCCTGTGGCAAATTCAATTGAATGGGTATGATTTGGAAAGGCACACGCGTTTTAATAAAAGGTATAACTGCTGAAAATGCATATCAGAGCAAAAACCAAGCCCTGAGCTCAAACAAACTGCCTGTGGAGCTCAGAGACAGGATTGCATCAAACCGCACATCTGGGGAAGAGTTCAGAGAAAAATTCTGCTGCATTGAAGTTTCACAGAAGCATCTAGTCTCCATTACCCTTAATGGAAGAAGTTTGGAACAACCAGGATTCTTCCTTGAGCTAGCCTCCTGGCCAAACTGAGCAATTGATGGAGAAGGGCCTTGTCTAGACTGGTGATCAAGAACCTGATGGTCACTCTAGTTGAACTCCATGATCATATGTGGAGATAGGAGAAACCTACAGAAGGACAAACATCACTGCAACACTCCACCAATCTGTGCTTTATGCTGGTGTGGCCAGATGCAATCCTCTCCTCAGTGAAGACACATGAAAACACACTTGGCACTAAGGTTCTACTTACAACAGGACAATGACCCTAAGCACACAGCAAGAGTGGCTTATAGACAACTCTGTGAATGTCCTTGAGTGGCCCAGCCACAGCCAAATATTTCTGGAGAAACCGGAAAATGTGCATCTGCCCCCATCCAACCTGACAGAGCTTTAGACGTGAAGAGATGAGGAGATGGAATTGGCAGATAATTGCCAAATTCTGATATGCAAAGCTTGTCATATCATACCCAAAAAGACTTGAGGCTGTAAAGGTGCTTCAGCTAAGTACTGAGTTAAGGGTATGAAGACTTATGCCATGTACTTATATCAGTATGTTTTATATTTTTTTTATTAATTTATGAAGTTGTGACAATTCTGTTTTTGCTTTGTCATTATGGTATATGGAGTGTAGATTAATGTGGAAAAAAAGTAATTCAAAGCAGTTTAACAAGGCTGAACAAGGCTTTCCACAAAACGCGGAAAAAATTAAGGGGTATGAAGACTTTATAGGCACTGTATATAATATATATATATATATATATATATGTGACCCTGGACCACAAAGCCAGTCTTAAGTCGCTGGGGTATATTTGTAGCAATAGCCAAAAATACATTGTATGGGTCAAAATGATCCATTTTTCTTTTATGCCAAAAGTCATTAGGATATTAAGTAAAGATCATGTTCCATGAAGATATTTAGTAAATTTCCTACCATAAATACTTAATTTTTGATTAGTAATATGCATTGCTAAGAACTTCATTTGCACCGCTTTAAAGGCAATTTTCTCAGTATTTAGATTTTTTTGCACCCTCAGATTACAGAATTTGAAATAGTTGTATCTCTGCCAAATATTGTCATATCCTAACAAACCAGACATCAATGGAAAGCTTATTTATTCAGCTTTCAGATGATGTATAAATCTCAATTTCGAAAAATTGACACTTATGTATGATGTTTTGTGGTCCAGGGTCACACGGGTGTGTGTGTGTATATGTGTATATATATATATATATGTATATACGCATACATGCATACACACACACTACCGTTCAGAGGTTTGGGGTCAGTAAGGTTTTTTTTTCTTAGAGTATATTCATTTTTTCATAGGAATAATAAATACAAATGTATGCTTTTATTCAGCAAAGATGCATTAAATTGATCAAAAGTGACAGTAAAAACATTTGTTTTAAAACATATATTTATATTTCAAATAAATGCTGTTAGTTTGAGCATTGTTCTCATAAAGAATTATAAAAAAATATATCTTGGTTTCCACAAAAATATTAATCAAAAGTAGATGAATAAATTTCATAATAAAATAATAATAATAATATAAAATATATTTAAATAGACAAGTGTCATTTTAAAATATATTTCATAATATTACTGTTTTTACTGTATTTTTGATTAAATAAATGCTTTTAGCATATGACTTCTGTCAATAATTATTTTATATTATATGCAGACAGTGTAGAATACAGTATGTTGAGTGTTGATTATATGTTACCCTGTTTGTTCTGTTTTGTCAGACTTTGTGTGAATGAGCCTTAACCTTTATAAGGAGAAAATGTGTATGATATTAAGTAATGAGTTGTTTAACTTTATTTGTTCAGGCAGCAGAACAAGCTAAAGCCAGTCCTGCATTAGTTGCTAAAGACCCTGCAACATCAACAAACAAGAAAGAAGAAGAAGACCTTGCTAAAGGTGGGTGCAAATCTGTAATCCTGAGGTATACAATGAATTGTCTTGATGAAAGAGGTAATCTCTCTCTCTCTCTTTCTCAGCGATCGAACTGTCTTTGAAGGACCAGCGGCACCAGCAGCAGCCTCAGGTCTCTATGTCTGGCCTCTACCCGAGCACCAGCAGCCTCCTCACATCTCACAAGGCTGACGGCAGAAAGGTCAGGGCCATCTATGACTTTGAGGCAGCCGAGGACAACGAGCTCACCTTTAAATCAGGCGAGATCATCACCATCCTGGATGACAGGTGAGTCTGGTTCTGTTCATTGATGGTCACAATGAATTTCACTCACAGGCTATTTGAAATCATTCCCTTCATATGATATTCACTACACATTGGTCATTTTTGTTCTGTTTGGAAGGCTTGTTTGCACTTTGGTCAGTTTAATCAATTCAGCTGATTTTGGTTGCTAAGCTACTAGCACATGACTATGAAACAGAAGTAGTTTGAGGTGGTTAGTAGACATTCAGCACTGTGTAGAGATTGAGTGAATGATTCCAAACACAGCCAAAGAGTTTCATTTCTTTTTTCTTTTTTTTTAAAATGGCAATTATTGGGAGGTGGCTTAAGCATCTCTTCTCTCACAGTGACCCTAACTGGTGGAAGGGTGAGACGTATCAGGGTGTTGGGCTTTTTCCGTCAAACTTTGTGACAGCAGACCTGACAGCAGAGCCTGAGATGAGTAAGTAAAGTTGTCACATCTACTCTTTTCCGCCTGATAGTCTGCAGCCCCTCAAAGTCTCTTCCTGTTTCACAACATTTTCTAATAGTTTTTCTCTTTTCACTTTACCATTCCATTCAAATATTTTTTTTTTTTTTTTTTACTTTTTTGTTGTTTTTTCAAACATGGTAATAATAAGAAATGTAACTTGAGTAGTAAATCAGCATTTTGGATTGATTTCTGAAGGATCATGTGACACTTAAGACGGCAGTAATGACTGTTGAAAATGTAGCTTTTCCATCACAGGAATAAATTACATTTTAAAATATATAAAATAGAAGTTATTTTGAATTCGATTTATTTTATTTTTTCAAAATTATCTGAATTCTTCTTATGATTTTCCATATAAGATCAATTTTAATATTTTACATGTCATTTTTTTTTTGTTGCTTTATCATGCCAAGCAATCATGCCAGCATGATTGGAGAATGAACCAAAGAGCATCTAGAGCTTCTTTGGAAGAACATTTGACCATCTATACAAAGGAATTCACATGACCAATATCACAGTCCTTGTTTTGAAAACCTTCCAAATATCAGTTTTTGTTCATTTCCACGATTCAATCCCATATTTTCAATGTGGTCTCAGACTTTTGTAGCCCAGTGTGCATTATCATAACAATATCCTTTTGGGTTTCTGTTCTCTGCTTATTACATTACATTGTCATCTTTAATATTTTTCTTTCCTTAGTGAAAACAGAGAAGAAGACCGTGCAGTTCAGTGAAGACGTCCAGGTAGAGACGATTGAACCGGAGCCAGAGCCTGTCTACATCGATGAGGTGAGGCTGCATATTTCTCACAGTATAAGGCACTGTATTTCTTATACATACCCCTTACAACTACAAAGCACATGAAATTGCATAGTGAAATTAATGATCCACTATTCACGTTTTCCCTTCAAAGACATCAGATGCTCTCGGTGGAGAACTGTGTTAGAATTAGTCGTTGCAGCTCTCATTGAAGTGTCATGCAGTCTAGTTTGTAATGTCTTTTCAATGTTCTGCAGGAGAAAATGGACCAGCTGCTTCAGATGATCCAGAGTGCAGATCCAACGGATGACCAGTCAGACACCTGTGAACTCCTGCAGTTGGAGGGTTAGTCTAAAACCGTATCTGTATGTTGGTTCTGTGTTGAAAACATTGATTCATAGTTGTTCCTCTTCTCCCAATTAGCTGGTTGCAACCAGATGGGTCCTCTCATTGATCAGAAGTTGGAGGATATTGACAGGTATTCAAAAAGTCCCATCTAAAATCTAATTTAATGCAAATCCATCCTTCCATATATCTAGCAAAGCCTGTAAACTAACCTCCAATTATTTTTAGTGAATGAAATCCAATGAGAAAAATGCACACGTCATTCCCCATAGATCTCATGTGTAATAAATCTGCCATGTTTGTTTTCAGGAAACATTCGGAGCTGTCCGATCTGAACGTGAAGGTCATGGAAGGGCTGTCTCTCTATGCTAAGCTAATGAATGAAGACCCAGTATACACTATGTATGCCAAACTACAGAGTCAGCAATACTACATGCAGCAGACCCCTAACGCTTCCCAACAGGTGAAACTCAAAGTGATCAAAGTGTGTATGTTGTTAGTTTGCTATATATGATTTAAATTTCTATTATAGCGGTTTATTTTTTATTGTTTTGTGTAGTGATATATTAGGGTAGGTCTCTGTTATTTTTTCAGGTGTACCCTGGCCAGTCCACTGGAGGGCAGTATGCATTGGGCAGCACAGCAGTACCAGGATACAATGTTCCAATGGAGCAGCTCTCTGCAATGAACCAAACAGGAACACCAATGGGCGGGCAGCAGGCTCCCAGGTAATCACACTTAACTATATTACACTAATACAATAATTTTAGTATTTTAAAAAAAATTAGCCTGATTTTTATTATCAGTTTTATTATTATTATTAAAAAAAGCTATATCAATGAATTAGTAAAAATATAATAATTTATTATAAGCAATTCATTACTTAAATTTATTGGTAATAATAAATAAAACAAGTTGTATCAGTTAACTGATAATGATAATATTGATGAGAATGATAATAATAATAAAAGTTATATAAATTCCTTAAAAATAATAATAATGTTGTTGTTGTTAAGTTTTAGTTTGTATATTTTATAAAAAAATTTAATAATTAATTATTGTAATTATTATTACATTTAAAATAATACAAAAATCTTTTGACGCCATAATATTTTTGTATAATTATATAAATATTTAATAATAATAATAAATCAAACAAGTTATATCAATTCCTTAATAAAAATGTTGTTTTTATTAAATCATTTTTTAAATATTAGCAATGCCTTAATAATATTAAGTTTATTATTTTGTATATTTAATAATAATTATTTATTTTTATGTCATTATTACATTTAAAATAAAATTTAAAAAGCTGTATTGATGCCATATTATTTTTGTATAATTAGATAAAATATTTAATAATAATAAATCATACAAGTTATATAAATTCCATAATAATAATAATAATGTTGTTGTTATCATCATTATTATTATTATTATTAAATAAATTAAGAAATGCATTAATAATATTATTATTATTATTATTATTATTACGTTTATTTTGTATATTTAATAATAATTTAGTATTATATGTTATTGTTTTTACATTTAAAATAATAAAAAATAAAAAAGCTGTATTGATGCCATAATATTAATGTTTTAGTATAATTAGGGCTGGGCGATAATTCGATAACAATAACTATCGCAATATAATTTTCCTCGATAAAACGATATGAAGAGTTCGATAAATGTTCGATATAATGTTTATGCGCCAAAAGCTCGGATCAAAGTTCAAACTGCCGCGTGGCGTAAGCTCACTAGAGAGTTTACTAATCAGATGCGTTTACTCAGTCACGCGAGCATTAAACTGTGAGATCCAGTGTGAAGCGCTTGAATTCAACGAAGAACACAAATGACTCTGTGGTAGTTTAAAGTTTAAAGCCAAACAGGAGTACATACTTGGACATACTTGACCTGTACATACATAGTTGTCTATATTATATATTGTGTTTTTGCTGCTTTGTACATTTGCCTATTTGGATATTATTATTATTTTATTATCGGTGTCCTGTCCGCCGTCTTTCTGTTGCACTGTGGAACTTCTGTCACTACAACAAATTCCTTGTATGTGTAAACATACTTGGCCAATAAAGCTCATTCTGATTCTGATTCTGAGTAACATTGTGTGCAACGAGACAGTCAGAAGGCTTTTCAATCTACACATTGCCATCATTTACCATGGATTTACTGTAGTAACACTCACTGCACCATTGTGGCAGAAATGTGGGCTATTCACACTGAATTTTATTACAGGAGTAATGGTATATAATTATAGTAGGTATTTGTGATTAAGCTATAGCATGTGTGCATTTATACTGAATGTTTTTAGACTACTGTTTTTCATACAAATAGGTTACCTAAAAACCATATAGTTATATTTTTACCATGGTATTGAGGTGCTATATGTGGTTTTAATTGTGTTTATCATCATTTAAATGTATGCTACTGTGGGAGACCAATGCTTAAAAAAAAACACTTGCCACAATTTTTACAGATGTTACTGATTTTGATAATGAACAAAACTTTACCTCTGCATCCTAACTCAAGCTACTATCAAATGTGCATTTCTAAGGAGACAAAAAAAGTGATATTATTATTATTATTATTATTATTAATATTATCTGGCAACCCAAACCTGTTTCTTGATTTGAAACACTATCACTAATTAGAACATGCAGAAACTAAGAAATACATTTTTCTATTTAGATATTTATTTTGTTAAGGAAAATTAATGGTCTGGTTTCTACAACTTTCACTTTGGAGCAAAAATCTGGCTTTAAACTTGAAAAAAATAAAGATTTTACATTTATTGTGATAATTATCGATATCGACTGATATGAAAAAAATTATCGTGATAATTTTTTGGGCCATATCGCCCAGCCCTAAGTATAATTACATATTTTTGTTGATATTAATAATATAACGAGTTAATTAAATTAGCCATAAAAATAAGAAGCTATTTTTATAATACATTAATAATAATGTTTGTATGATTAGATAAAATATTTAATAATATTAATATTATTATTCAAATTAAAATAATACAAACAAGGCTGTATTATTTATTTAACAATAACCTATTATTATTATTAATGCATTACTGGTAGTGGTGATGATGATAATTATGATATTTGTATAATTAAATTTAAATAAATAGATTTTTTATTATTTGATCTGTTTCTCAGTGATGTCCATATGTACATGGGCCAGCCTCCAGTCTACAGCCCGACCCCTGGCAGCATGCCTCCAGCTGATGTCCAGTCCTACCAGGCTCCAGCGGCCATGAGACAGACCCCCGGCTACACCATACCCTCCACCGAGAGCCAACAGACCCATTACCCTGAGAAAGCCCTCTTATAGGATCCCTAGAGACTCATACAAACACACACACACACTTACAGTCAGAAACAAGGAACATTCAGCTCACAGAAAGATATCTCATCCTTTTCTTTAAGACACTACAAACAAACACTGATTCTGATGAAGACAGGATGTGCCGATTGTTGACTACTAACCAGTGGTGTTCTCACAGAGTGGTTCTGATCCATCTTATACTTCTTTGGTCTCTTTTATAAGAACATCTTGTGGAAGGTGATGAGGAACACTAAGTTATACGGTTTATTTGGCAGCGTCATTATAGTAATAATTAACTGGATGTTTCTTACAGGAAAACACACAGCATGCTTGTGTTGTACATACGTTTCCGTACCAATGTAGGTCCCGATAATCCAGTGTTTTTTCACAACAGTTCCTGAAGGGGAGGTTACGTCGTCATTTTAATTTCTCATCACTATATGTGTGTGTGTGTGTGTGTCGGAGAGAGAGCGTGTTTAGGCCCTCAAGTCATCTCGCCTCTCCTCCAGAACCATGTTGCGAAACACTGCCATTGTCTTGACAGTGACCCATCACCCCAATGTCTTTAAGCTCAGTTTTCAGTGTTAAGATCAGATGTTTTTTAGTGCATTTTATTTATATTTTGATTGTCGTTTTGCTGTTTTAATGGACAGTACTTTAATAGAAGGATGTAATATTCTGCCTGTGTGCAGATGTGTATATACGAGAGCTCACTTCTGTCTTTAGAGCGTAACGTTCAAAGCAGCTGCTTCTTCTGTAGAAAGGGCACATGGGAAATTGAGGAGTAATGCTACTCCACATCATGCACTTTTAATTTACCCTTGTCATTACCCTTATTTCAGATGTGTCCACTTAAAACATACGTTAACTCCGCCCTCGAAGAAGAACCACCATGGCATTAACCCTGCACTCGAACTCTTTTCCATAACTGTTTCAAAATAAGCGACAGAAATACTTGGCTTGGATTTAATTTTTTCAAACTCTCCGTATCTCCTGGGAATTAATGCTAGTGTGTAAATGATCTGTAGCGTGTGGGATGATTGAACTAACCTCTTATTTTCGTAAGTCCTGGCAAGGGCTGAGACTGACACTAAAGAGAGCAGACTCCATCCGTTCATTTACATCTCCTACTCTGAACCAAGGCAGTACCCCACTTCTCTGTCTCTGTATAGCTCGTGTTATCAGAGTAGTTGTTGACGTTTCATAGAGAACATTTTGGGAAATTGGGACCACGGGCCAGTTCTAATGTACCACCTAAGCATTTGCACACGGAGATGATAATCCTTATGTCAACCTTATCCACAGGGAAATGACTGTTTTTGGTGTGTATCAGTTCTATGTACCCCGTTGTTTGTATGCACTATTTTAATCATCTTAATTATTAGTATTCACAATAAAACTAGGCCAAATGTACATGACACATTGTGTCTCATGTTTATGCATCACTTTGCTCTGGTAGAGACGGTTTAGTTGGATTATTGATGGTTTATCGGTTAAATAAGCTCTTGTTATGCTGCAGGTGTGCAAATTTAACAAGACATATTAAACTTGGTAATTGGTTGTTATTAATAACAACAGCAAAATAATAGTTTTAATAATAAATACATTTTATTGAAAAGAAGAATTTATTATCCACTTCAAAATAATATACGCTACCAGTCAAGTGTTTGTGGTCAGAATGTTTTTTTTTGTTTGTTTTTTTAAGAAATCAGTACTTTTATGAGCAGGGATGCATTAAATTAATCAAAGATGACAGTTTATATTTTACATTACCACACACAAAAAAAAACATTTTCAATAAATGCTGTTCTTTTTAACTTTTTCACAGAATTGAAAAAAAAACTATTTCTATATAAAATAAGTTAAGCAGCACAGCTGTTTTCAACATTGATAATAGATGAAGAAATGTTTTTTGAGCATCAAATCAGCATATTAGAAATATTTTTAAAGGATCATGTGACACTGAAGACTAGAGCATAGCTACTTAAAACTCATCTGTCATAAGAGGAATAAACTATATATATATATATATATATATATATATATATATATATATATATATATATATTAAAATAGAAAACAATTTATTTAAATTATTACATTTGGCAATTTTACTGTTTTAATGAGTTTTTAATCAAATAAATTCAGCTTTGTTGACCATAACAAACTTATTTCAAAGATGAAAAATCATACAGACTCCTAACTTTTGAATGGTAGTGTACATCTTGCAATTTGTTGGGAAAAAACGTGCACACACATACAAACAAAAATACTATGTTGATTTAATACATGTATCTTGTTATAAGGGAGTCTGGCTAAAAAATAAAGATACCGATTTTTTTTTTTTTTTTTTTTACTATATACTAATACTATAAGGCATGAAAAATAAAATAACTTACGTTTTCCTGTTTTGTGCTAAAAACACCATTAATACATGTTCTTGATGTGGTGACATTGCAGTGCATGTCATTATGACTGTTATGTTTCAGTTTGCTACTGGCACTTTTTGCTTCCATGACACCATAAAAAAAAGAATTGTGACTGCTTCATTACTGTGGCAGTAAAAGAGCACCTGTAAGAATGCAGTGTAAGCAGCAGCAGTGTACAGAGTCCAGAGCACTCAGTCATTAAGTTCTGTGAGAGATGCATTCAGTGATGGCTCACTCGTAGAGGAATTTACTGAAAACTCATACTGTCAAGATGCTATCTGGAAAGACTGTCAAACTCATCCTTTATGAGCTTCTGCAGTTCGCATGTCTCTGTATTCCTGTGTTTGTAGTAATGGAGCACTTTGCTTCTGTCATTCATAATGTGAAGTCTAGTGTCACTGCCTACTGGCTGGTGGTGGCCGCCTCGGTGGCCTATGTGGCGTCTGTAACCCTGTTTGTGTGGGTTCCTTTGAAGTACTTCATCCTAAAGACACAGCTCTTCTCAGAAGTGACCAACTGGTGAGTACTAAACCGTTCTCTACACTGCCACTGTTTTATAAGGGTAGCTGATCCATGAACTCTCATTATTCAGCATTAAAATGTTAGTTTGAATTTTCATAGTAGTGCAAATGTACTCCGTTCAGAGTCACCTCTTTGCCTTTACTTGTTCAGTGTAAATCGTTCCATATAACTCTGGAAGAACTATATGAGAAAATACTCAAATATTTTCAGATTAATTAAAGCATGCCACTAAAGAAATGTCTAGAAATTAAAAAATCAACTAACTATAAACACAAGTTGCAATATAAATCCATTTGATATGAAATTTTGCTCTTAATTTTTAAACTTTGTTTCTTAGTTTGTGATGCAAATCATGTTCCTCAATGAAAACACCCTTATTTCTTCTGCAGGAGACCTGTTACACTTGCATACGTGATCCTCAGCACTTTACCATGCTTTGCTATAATCATAGCCAGCTCAAAGGTAACGCATTATTCCGTCTCACTAGGAAACTACCATATGACTGAGCACTTCATGATTATTAAAATCTATATTACTACCAAGAACCGTTATTTACTGTACACGCTTAAAAATAAATGTTGTTTATTGGCATCTATGGTTCCATGAATAACCTTTTCCATCCATGGAACTTCTCCATTGCACAAAAGATTCTTTATAGTGGAAAAAAAAGAGATTGTTTAGATTTTTAAAATGTTCTTCACATTAACTTTTATAGAACCAAAAGTGGTTCCATGGCATCACTGTGTCATCACTGGCAACACTGTGTTTTTTATCCCTTTTTTTATGAGTGTAGAGGGTTTTCAAGTTTGAAACACATTGATTTCATTGGGTTCATTAAAGCTGGTGATGGTTTCCAGACACCTAGAGTATAATTTTTCAGAATAAACTAAAAAAAAGGTTCCCTTATGGCACTTCACACTCTTTTAGAACATTTTGAATATGTATCCATTTGAATGTATTTATACCATATACTGATCATTTGTAGTCTTACTTTCAGAATGACATCCACAATAAAATCTGTAATAAAAAAACGTAGGGCTCATCAAGACATCAGAAACTTTTCGTAAACATTCTCTCCAAGGAACTCAGTAACTCACGGCAAACCAGCAGGTTTACTATTAACCCAAAGATGGGGTATAATAGACTGTGGAATGTGAATAGATCTGTATCACAGCCAACTGTCAATGTATTACCAGTTTTGAAAAGGGTTCTCACGGTTTTTGACTGGTGAAGATATGAATCTTCACATTGGTCCAGCTGTTTTAAATGAACAGTGTAGTTGGTTTTTGGTGATACATCCAAAACTGCTTCCACTTTCAGTCTTTCACTACAGTTTTCTCTTGAGGATGATAAAAGGCTTTTTGCTCATGACTCTTTGTTCTCTCAGCAACCCTCTGGTCTATTTATGGTTGTGCAGGTTCAAGTTGATGCTGGCGTTAAGTATGACCGCTTCACTGAGCTCCCCGTCTCTCTGGTCTTGTTCTCCCTCATTTGTGTGGACATAGTGGAGAAAATTCGCCCTCTCCGCCTGACAGGACAGGGTAAGAGATAACCGCCGATAAATTTGTCCAATTAAATTATCTGTCTAAGTTGTGCTCTATTTTTATCCTCTTTTTAAAAAAGCAAGCGGATTAGAGTTGGATTTTGAGATGCCAGGCCCGGTGTTGACTCACTTGGAGCAGGTGACATCAGTTTCCGGACAGCTGCAGGCTAACGGACGGGACGTCGACGCGTCTTCAAGGTCGCCGGTCAGGAATGGGACACTATCAGGACGTTGGAGGGATGCAGATGAAGGCGGCACCTCTCGCACGGCATATCTCTACTCCTCTCATTCTTACTCGGGTCCGTTTCACTTCGTCTGGATTCGAGACCCTCGGCATGACCTCTTTGTGGCCACCTTCATGTTTTGGTTTGACACCGTGGAAATGGTGAGGGTGGCTGGGACTGATTCGGTGTATTACTCAGCATGGGTGTTTCCCATATACATACTGGCTTATCTGTCCATCCTGCGTGTTGTTATAACTCCAGACAGTCCTTTGCTGGCTTCATCAAGAGTTCTCTCCCAAGATTTGCCCTTCCTGGTGGTGCGTATATGCCTGGTGGCTGTTTTCGGTTACATTACGCCTGTGCTGTACATACTAAAGAACATTTTCACTGTGGTATCTTTCGTGTACTTTGTCTTTATGACTAAATTAAAACTGCTGAACAGAGGAAGCATGTTCTGAGGGCATTAGGAAATCCATACAGATTTACAGCTGATGTATTTAGATTGTAAATACGTTTTAGAGTTCAGAATAAATGTGTATATTTCTGGATTTTTATTTTACAGGTGGCCAAAACGATACACAGACATCCAAATTTTTAGTCATTCTATTAATATTTATTGTAGAATATATTGGTATAATACCGGGCAAACGTTTTAAATAATTAAAAATAATGTTTTTGAAAAAGGTTTATTCTGCTCACTAAGGCTGCATTTATTTCAGCAGAAATACAGTAATATTGTGACATTATTACATTTAAAGTAACTGTTTTTCTGTTTTGATATATTTTGAAATTTAACTTAATTAATTTGATAGTAATGCTGAATATTCAGCAGCTGAAATCATTGAGAAATCATTCTAATATGATAGTTTTATGGTATTTTGATCAAATAAATGCAGCCTTGTTGAGAATAAGAGGCTTTCTTCATAAACATAAAAAAATCTTAATTATTCCAAACTTGTGTAGTGTAAATACTGTGTTAATATTTTGAGTATATTATTACATGTATTAAGGCTTTCTGTTTTGTTGTTTTTCTATGCATAACAGTTCATGCATTTTTCAAGTATTGTACATTTTAATTCATTGTGCCAAATATCATGTTTTCAAATTTGTAAAATATAGCAATTTATTAAGAGCATCTGATGTTGCACATGTTTATTGTTGGATTTCATTTCAGCACGTGAGTGCAGCTACAGTTGATACTGACTTAAGGTAATGCAAGTTGATCTTATACCAGTACATAATGTAAAAACTGATTGCTTTTCATAAAAAGCCTGACCAGTAATGCTTTGATTCAACTATAATGCATATTATAAGATACAGCTTTTGAATTTCCATGATGTTTAGAAATCCCCTTCCATTGCATCTCATATACTGCTGCACACTATAATTCCATCTATCATTTTTTCGTTATACATGGTCACACTTGTTGTCAGAGACCATGTGATGTGTTTGTAACCTTGAAAGAATAACAGTGTGACTTGACAGATTTAAGACTTCTCTTCTCTTTTAAGGATTTTAATTAAATGTAATCAATTTAACAAAAAAATATATTAATATTTTATCAATAATTTACTGTAAAATACATTATATTCTTTTAAATACTCAAATATATATACACACGCAATGTCTTCCATATTTTAACAGAAAATTACATAGCAATTCATACTTTTTACTTCCAGAAACAGGTTTTTACAGCATATTGCAATAAATTGGGAATAATTGTACTAGTGTTTGTTGTTTTGTTTTTACTTTATATTGTTAGGTAACTTATCATTATATTATGTAACTTACCAGTTACCTAACAGCTAACCAAATAACACATTTTTACTTGATTTGAAGTGTATGACCAAGATGTTGTGCTATATATGATATAAAAAAATTCTAAAATCCCAAGTGTAAGTATTCAAGGAGAAACCTCTGAATAAAATAGCTTTCTTTCTCGGTCTAATACTTATTTCAAGCCTATTTCAAGCATTATTCTCATATAACCAATGAGGCGTGATTTATTCCCTCGAAAGGAGATGTTAAAAACCCATATCTGAGTGTGACTAAATTGTTCGCCTCAGCGTGTCTCCCACGGATTTCAGAATAGAGCTTAATTTTAATTCATTCCGTTTACACTTGACAGTCAGCATGTGAACAGATGCTGCAAGTGAAATTGCATGAGGTCTCGCTCACCTCCTCAGCAGGGGACAACAGAGGGAGACAGCAAGGACAGACACTCAGATACAGTATATAGATAAAGAAAAAGAGTGGACTGACTGATAAAGAAAAGGCGCTGAGATGCCATGAGAGGAAGTGCATTTGAATTCAGCCTGTGTTTCTCCTGCATTTAGTGCTCTAGCATGCAGTGTAGCAACACAGGGAGCGAGAGAAAACAGCAAACTACAGCAACAGAAAGGACACGAGGGGGTAACACAGGTAATCAGGAGCATCCCTGATAGCATAGAGCGAAAAAGAGACAGAAAGAGCCTGAATCCACAGGGGAGGGAGGCAGGGAGGAGTCGTGGAGGTAGAGAACAGCAGAAAGCGGGGAGGAGAGACAGCAGATGGTGGACTCCAGCCTCCTCTGCCTGTGTGGACTGGAGACAAGGCAGCCCAGACACGGCTGGCATCTGCATTCTGATTGGCCAGGGTGGGCAGGGACAAGCTGACGCAGAGAAAGTCAGGCAGGAAAATGACATTTACACCGTGTATCAATTTTAAACTCCAAGCCTGTGTCTGTCTTTGAAAAAAAGGAGTGCGGTGGGAGGGGTGGGTTGGGGTTTGTCTGGGGAGGGCGCGGGCTGGCGTAAATAAATAAGGAGAGGAACTCAACGAGGGAAGAGCCGAACAAATAAAATTGCACACACACCTGGAGCCAGCGGACTGTGAGCCTGTTGGTCTCGAACAGCAGGAGGATGTGAATCACTCACTTTGACTGACTGCATAGCATTCTTCACCGTTTGTGGAGGAATGTCCGCTTTTAATACTCTCTGTAAACCTATGGGCTGGACCGGAGGCTGTGTGGAACGGAGACACTTACCTGCTGCTGCTGATGCTGCTGTGTCTCTCATCAGACTGATGTGATGGCTGTCCCTTACAGAAAGGGATCCAGAGGCTGTGTGTCATAGAAAGAGTGATTTAAACTCTTCTTGGCTGCACCATCATCACGACCCCCCTGGATGTTCTCTTGATGTATTGCTGTGGTCTGGGACACTGGCGGAGAGAACAGTCCACCTATGTGAGTAACCGCAGCATACTTAACGTGATTTTCCACCATCAGGATGCTCTTGGATAGAAAACCACTGCATCTAAACAAACAATTCTGAGTAAGGGTTACAAAATACACTTCAAGTAGAACTTGAAAGTGTGAAATGGTACGTATTGTCATTCTAAGCCTCCTTAAAGTTTTCATTGAGTGTTTTTGTGTAGCCTATGTTACTTTTCATAATACTAAAAACAGGGGTGATGTATGTCATAGTAATGTCCAGACTGTTTTTTGCATTCTGGACTTTTATGATTTCAAAATGGCAACCTGTTCCCTCTGTAGCATTTAGTGAAGAGGTCAGAACTGAAAATATCCCACAAACCACCTACTAAACCACCACCACAGTATTTCTTCGAGTACTTCATCATTCATAACATTTGACGTACGAGCACGTTTCAGCAGGAACTCGACTCAAACGTAGAAGGTCTAAAAATACACTCGCTGCTATTTTAAGCCACGTTTTTACTGTCACCTGGACTGCCGCATGGAGAGAAAGTGAATGAGTGTGTGTGTGTGTGTGTGTGTGTGTGTGTGTGTGTAAAGAACAGAATGAGAGACGCGTGAGTCACTGTGTGTGCCATGATGAATGCCTTACCTAAATACCCCCCAGAGCAGGCGGAAGGGGATCACAGTCACACAGAAGCTCCAAAGCTGTCAAAGCAAACAGGTAGTAAATAGGCGTATCGTGCCTCAGGCCGTATGCAGTGTCAGGCAGCAGAACTCGAAGTGCAAAGAAAGGAATTCTTGAAAGCGCCATCTCTTACTGTAACCCATGCGTCAGATGTTTCCAAATCCTCAGAAATGTGCTGTTGGGGTTTTCGGTACAGTCAGGAGTCAAGACGATCAATGTCTTGCGCTAGTAGTCGTCAAACTAGAGCTAGCTTCATCGCGGGACTTAATTAAAAGATTATCCAGCACTAAAATATAAACACTGGTTTTCAATTAAGTCACCTTAATAGGTGCCAATTTCTCAGATACCTTCACTGCAAAAAATGCTTTTCTTACTTAGATTGTTTTTGTCTTGTTTCCAGCCAAAATATCTAAAAATTGTTTTCAGGAAAAAACTTGTCAAAATTAAGTGAATTATTGATTGAAACAAGCTAAATAATCTGCCAATGGGGTAAGGAAAATAATCTTGTTTTCTGTTTGAAATAAGATTATTTTGTTCACCCCATTGGTAGATTATGTAGCTTGTTTCAAGCAAAAATTCACTTAATTTTGACAAGTTTTTTCCTGAAAACAATTTTTAGATATTTTGGCTGGAAACAAGACAAAAAAATGTAAGAAAAGCATTTTTGCAGTGTTTTTGTGGAGTGAACAAGAACATGAAATTAAAATAAACTCTATTTTGTTAATAGGAGTTTCCATGTTTATTGCGAAAAACCATCGATTCACAAAACAATTTGTCTTTGCGATCTTTTATCTAAATGTATTTGCTCTTATCTCTTTGTAGAGCAAATAACTCTTTTCTGAAGCGACTTTCTTGGTGCTGACGTCACTTAGCCCATGTGGGCTATTTTATGATGTTAATAATAATAATAATATGGTTTTATGCTTTGTTTTTCCTTGGGATATGTTTATAATTGAATGCTATAGATTACAAAATATTACTAAAAATTGTGCAGTATACATACTGTATATACTATGCATTCTATTGCATTTAAATCCAGTTTTGAAAAAATAAGTTGACACTGATCATACTGAAAATGAATTCAGGTCCATTGCATTGTGGGATGCAGTATTTGCATACAGAAAATTTGCATACTGGGTACTGCACCAATAAAAGTATGGTAGTATTGTGCTGTTAAAATTAGCATTGAATGTCCTATTCCACTCTGAAATATATCATATTGCAAACAAGCTGTAAATGTGATTTTGTGTTTGCTTAAAGAATGCTTTTATATTTTTATTAGAAGACAAGACCAAAAGGATTATGTGAGTTGCTTTTGTTTTTCCAGCAAACTCCAACATCTATTTTTGTCTGCAGTGTGGGAGTTTTGTGTGATATTGATGTTGGATGGATTGAACTTTCATGTTAAGCCTCTGAAGTGCACTTGGGAGGTGCTGCCTGTTCCAATTCCTTGCCATGTGTTCTTGGTTTCTGTTGTGTATCTAATCCCCTAACATGGATTATACTGGAGTATTTGTGTAAGAGACACCATTTAGAATTCATACAGGCTTACATGACATTTCTTGTGGAAAAATTTGCCACTTCTCTTGACAAATACTCTCTGACTCAGTGGTGGCACTTGAGGGCTTGTGAACTTGATCAAAGGTTATGCCTACTGAGTTGTACATATGTTTGTTTTTAGATGGTTTGTTTTTTTGTTGTTGTTTTTTTAGATGTAGTTCACGTCAGTATGATTTTGTGAGAAAAAAAATGATTTAATCAGTAATCGTTTCATGAAGAAATCATTAAATGGAAATGCTGTCACTTAGCAGCTTAACCTGACAAGATGAAGTATTAAGGACTTAATATGAGAGGAAGGGTTGAAACATGGCCTAGTTCAGCATCGACTTTAATGTTCTTCCAATATAACATTCAAGTCTTGTTTTTCTTTGGCAGATATTGAACTTGAGTGAACTTGAATTATATTAAGTGTTTGTGTGGCTATTGGCAGTGGCTAAAGGCAGATCACTCCTCTCTGTCATGATCCTGCCAGGATACTGGAGACAGGATGGCAGCAGATGAAGGACATGCCTCTGTTAATGCCGATTTCTGGCATTCAAATACACCACATTATATAAATGAAAAGGTTGAGCAAACTCATTCTATTTTGTTTGATAAGTGAGCTTTCCTCTCTTGATTTATGTGCACACATGACACCTTTGCAACAGGCCCATGTATTTCATAACCCTTTGGAGCAGGGAGCATTTTATTGTTTTATACGAGGAATCATGTGTTCCATGAATAGCAAAGCTGAAAAGTTTTTGAACAAAGGGAATTAAAGGGCTAGTTCACCCAAAACTGAAAACTCATTTAAAAGTTATTTTGAAGAATGTGAGTAACCAAACAATTGCTGGTCCTTATTGACTTCCATGTGTTCAGCAGAAGAAAGAAATTCATACCAGTTTGGAACAACTTTTTATTTTTTGGTGAATTATCCTTTTAATGCAGACACAAACATTTTAAGTTTCAGCAGGGGTGTTGATTTGATTTGAACACTGCCAATGCTGAAGAGTAAGCTTCCTCATTTGATTGATTGATTGATTGATTGATTTACAAAATGATTTTTTGTGGTAGTTTACCTATAATCCACACATGTAAAGTTGATTGATAGCACAACTGCAACTAATAGTTAACAATTAACGTACTTGTTTTAAATAGAATATTTTATACCTACTATTTAAGGATCTGTATCCTATTCGTTTAACAGAATTTTCTACTTTAAAGTGCCATAAACTAACTTTACATTTTTGTATACTGTTGTAAATGTTTGTTTGTTTATTATAAATTCTACAACAAAAATGTGTAAAAATTTACACAGTGTGTGAACACCCCCTTACTGTAATATAACGTGATACTGATTTTCTGTATCTAATTCTGATTCTGATTCTGATTCTGATACAATCTAGAGAGGCTGTGATTGGTTAAAAAGCTTTCTAATGAATGTTGTTGCCGGATGAAATGTTCTTTTTTCTTCCGTCTTTTAATTTTATGTAGCTGTTTATGATTTTTCTGTATAGCATTTTAAAGACAAAGTTTGCCCGGCTCAAGTCCCCAGGTAACTTTTCATCTAAAATCGATAACGAAGACGCATGGCGGAAGTTTTGTTTGTAAGAGACAACTTTGAGCAGTCTGATGCTACATGAAAGTAGCGCCAATTTCAGTTGATATGTAGAACTCCTTTTTGCATTTAATTGCACGGCATTCCTATTGTTTTTTCCTATGTGAACGTGCACTAGACGAATGTCTCGCGCATGACACAGTGTTCTAAAAATGCGGCGCTCAAATGTAAATAAGTTTTAAGAATCTTTTAAAAACGCGTCTCTATAAAATGCGGGTTTACCACATTCAATTGCCCTGCGTTTCTCATTTTTAAAGGGAAAGCTCGGAGTGAGTAACCTATAAATTAACAGAGGATATTTTGTACTCTTATAGTTCAAATCTGTTGGTTTACTACCAAACGTTTTGTACACAGTCTAGACCTTAATGCTGATGAAAACAAGTATGTGAGGGTAATACAAATCTTTACCCACGGACCCATTTTGGGGCTCTAAGCAAATTCAAGACTTGAGGGCCCTTCGGTAGAAATGGCATTCAGGGGGTCTCTTTGTCAAAAAATTAAATATGGCGCTACCCTAACTCTAGGCCATCATAGTTGGAGAAGGTTGGTGGTATGTTGATGGTTATGAAAAGCATGTTCTTTTGCAGTATTCAGTGCTTTGACCTATTCCAGAGGCAGGACAGAGAGTTTTTGAACAGTTCTGGAGGATTATGAGCATTGCTCATCCTGTTTTAGAGAGGCATACAATCTGTCTGACAACACTGGGCAGGACATGCCCTGTGCTCCACCTTATTCTTTCTACCATTTTAAATCTCTTCTCCCAGCTGTTGGGTGGGCAGGATTGGCCACTCTTGAGTTCCTGCCTCCAGCATTATGGGGCGGAGCATCATCCAGATGTTACGTCGCATATTCATGCAGTATTTTAATGCATTGCCAGTCAGAGGGGCTAAGGAGGAAGAAAATGATAGAGACAAGATGACCAAACGTTGAGTTTTTCTTCATGTCCTGGCATTGCCAGTTGCTGTACACATCATGTAGATGGTGGCTGATGGCCACTGTGTATCATCTCAAAGCCTAACTTCAGTGGGATCAGACATCAGCGCTAATGGGCCACAGATCTCAGAGGTGAACTTGGGGCATCACTCACCGATTCTCTTTGCAGAAATGCCCAGAACTCTCAAGAATAAAAACGTCTCTTGGGTGAGTACTGTCTGAAACTAAAACTGTAAACCCTGAGGTACATTGCATGTGTGTGTCTAGCTAAATTGTCATTCAAAGCACATGGATTTCATTGGTACAAGTGGCTTTAGATGAACTTTAGGTGCACAAAACTCTCTATTGACAGCTGTAGTTTGTGAGGGCCAGATTGTGATTAGAAGGATATGACTTGTTTGAAAAAGGTCATAATTTGCATATAAAGATGGCAGAATAAAGTATGCTACCGCATTAGCCGTTATGCGACTTTACAGCTTTTGAAGACCTTACAACTTTGATTTATAATGCCATATTCAAACAGATGTGAAGGGAAATATGCTTTCATTCCAGGATGCATTTCAAACAGGCATAATGAGTGACCTGAATGCTGTTAAGAACAAGGATTACTGAGAAAAAAAAACCCCTCCCAGAAACACAACTTAAGCTCTTCTGGAGCATTGTAATCAGAAAATCAGATATACAACATTTTAAGTATAAAAAGAAGCCAATATTCAGGTTGGTACTAGACTAAATTCAGAAATTAATTAAAGTTAGAAATAACCCTCAGAAATTTCATATGATTTACTCAGTTCTATATTACTTACTTTCTTCTGTGGACCCCATTGACTTTCACTGACTTGAAATAGTTAGAAATCTTCAATAAAAGATCATTAAAGATAATCAGACAGGTTGTGACATGAGGGTAAATTATGACATTTTAATTTTTATATTAAAAGACATAATGAATTTTTCTTTTTGTATGAACTGTCACTTTAAAAACTGAAGAGCAGTGGAGTTTAAATTTGCGGTCTCCCACTGAAAGGCTGATCATTTCTGATGTGATTGTAAGGTCAGACAGATGTTTGTCTTCCAGCTGGATGTGTGTGTGTGTGTGTGTGTGTGTGTGTGGTTGAATGGTCCAGAGGAGAGAGCTGCTGAGGCCGGAACTCCAGCAGTGTGTGTCTGCTTCGTTGTGCCCTTCTGAGCAGTGTATTACTGAGCGTGGCTTTACACTACACACACCCCTCTGTAAGAAGCTTATAGATTCACTGTGTGTGTGTGTGTAATCCAACTGCATGTGCTTTCACATGCATATTAGTGCATGTTCATTCCCATGAGCATGAATATGTGTTTGTGTGCTATATTTATGTATTTAAATGTGCAGGTCTATAAAATAACAATTTTATAAACAGACGAAGAGCTGTATCCTAATTTGGAATGCATTAGCCATGTCTAGGGTAATACATTACTAGGACAATATAGCAGATATTTCTATGGTCAACGGATGCTCCACAGAAATCCTATTCTGTTAGTGTAGCTGATGTAAAGTGTCTCACACTAAGATTTGTCATCTACTAATACTAATTTATTAAGTGCATCTGTGTGCTCACAGAATGATCATGACTGCTTGTGTGTGTGTGTGTGTGTGGGTTGATGCCATTTAAAAGTGAGAAATATATATATAAATATATATATTATTTTTTTATAAAGATTGTATTGTTCATACACTTGGCTACTCTCAGAAATTACATAATTGTGATTTTTGTCACTTTTACTAGTCCATAAAAATGTAATTCTTTGAAAGTCTAAAGAAATGAAAAGAAATATGATTTACTCATTTCCACTGAGTATACCATTTAAGATTAATTTGTTTTAACCAAATTAATAAATTTTCAGAGACAGTATTATAAATGGGTTATTATATTGAGATTTTTTATAAGCGTTTATTGCCTTATATATTTGATAAATATGCATCTAAATAGAAGTCAAATAAAAAAATTAAAGATAGTTTTCAAAACTATTCAGAATGATCCAAAGATACTGTCTATGCCAAAAGAACAATAATCGTAGGCATAGAGTTTTGTGTCTTATGTGTATGTTTCTACTTTCTCACTTTTCCTGCAAGGTCTGTGTTAGTGCATTCCCATTCTTTCTGCATTTGACAACTTTATAGCATCTGTCACATGCTGAAATAAGAATAAGAATTATTACACACTGGCTAAGGAATAGTGAAGTATACAATTACAAGGCCTTATATTGTATAAAAAGGGCTTGTGAAAAAAATCATGCAAATAAACGATTGCAATTTTGCAAATCAAATTATATTTTCATGTCTAGCCATGTTTCATGTAGTTAGGTCAATAAATAGTTTACTTGAAATCAAGTGCACACAATATAAGTATTCTGAGCTCAAAATATATCATTTAAAAGTGCTGAAATTCAAAGCAAGCATTGCATAATCTGTTGTCCCCATAGTCTGGATTTTACTGTCTATAATTTTCATTTAGTCTTCTGTCATTTTTAAAGCAAATTTGAAGAGAAATCCACATTCAAAAACAAATCTCTCTCTCTCTCTCCCTCTTTCTCTCTCATAGGATCACAATCACTTACTCTCAGGTGTACACCTTTAATACTCTGTCATCTGATCAGTGGCATATATAGGGCATCTAGAAAGATGTAGTGGTCTTTAGTGGGTTACAATGTTAGTCTTTAGTAATTATTGTTGATTGTTTATATCAACAATAGAAGTTTACAGTATTTCCTCATTTAGATAGCGATAGCAGGGGTTCTCCAGTCTGTTGTGATAGGGTTGTGGTCAACAGGGAAAAACATTGCTAAATGCCACTTATAAACGGCAACTAACCAAATAACTGTGCAGTAGTTAGGGCAGCAAAACAAATAAATTTCCTTTTTAATTTTTTATATAATACTTTTTATATCTTTTGTTGTTGATATCAAATGTTGTGTGTCTGATCAAACTATAGTATTTTGGTGCAGATTCAGCTTTCACTTTGTAATATAGCTAATGCTAATATAATATTTGGCCCAGTGTTTGTTCCATGTGTGAGTCTGGTGAATCATACTCCTGCTGTTGTTTATGCATTTAAAATGTCCAATTTTCTGTCACGTAATTTGCATGTTATTGAGCCTATGCCATCTGATCTGATCTGAAAATGTCTGATTTTAAGAACATTTTGTTCTAAACAGTTAGTTCCGGTCAAATCTCACTGATTGAGTGGTGTTCTGAGATTGCTCATATAACAGTCCAGAGCAATGGGCCATTTCTGCAGGCATTTTGCCAGTAGGTGGCGACAAGTGACTTTAAAATGAGTGAGTCATTGACTCATTTACTCAACCGATTCACTCAGGAGTAGGAATAGCTTACTTACTATTTCTGTGATTATATGTCATAAAT
Organism: Barbus barbus; assembly: GCF_936440315.1. Lineage (NCBI taxonomy): Eukaryota > Metazoa > Chordata > Actinopteri > Cypriniformes > Cyprinidae > Barbus > Barbus barbus. The sequence goes on along the minus strand of NC_136743.1, from coordinate 13,905,140 downwards.
AATAAGAGTAGTATTCTAGTATACTATTTAGTGTTTGAGTCATTGAATCATTTACTCAGCCGATTTGTGGTTCATTCAGGAACGCCATAGTGTGTTTTTCTGAGACTTAAAAAAGTTAATTCGTTTTTGAAAATGTCATCACTAATATAGTAAAACATGATGAAAACCAACTTGAGAGGACATTTGAAGCAGTCCCTACTCCCCAAGGCTCATAAATCTCAACTCATGATTAATTTTAAATCTACTGATTTGCCTGTGAGGTTTAAGTGTAGTTGAAATGTTAAAATTAGGGCTTGGCAAACATCTTTATCTCAATATAAAAATGATATGTATGATATGTCCTATTATATACCATATACCGAATAGCAGTTTTGCTAATCGCACAGGTTTGCAGCTCGTGCTTGGAGCAACAGATGCCACGTTGTGGAATAAAGCTCTTCAGAGCGGGGGAGGGTGGAGGAGTAGTGTGGTAAACTCCACTCACAGCGAGAGCTGCTCACACTGCTTGTGTATCCACTCATGGAGAGACCTTCGGTCCTCATTGTTTGCCATAACTATCAGAGAAACCCGAGGCTCACGACTTTATGATTTTCACCATGTGCAAAACATGCCGTAAAACCTGCTTAGGGCTCATCTGACAAAGTTGGCTGGCTGTCCTGGGACGGAACAGATTAAAGGGGATAGTACATGGATATTTCTCAGTCGCTGGTCAATCTCGGCTGTGAGAGCATAAAATTGACCACTACTTAAGCTGTTAATCGTGGAGAAACGAAAAGCGAGCAAGTGGGCATGCCACCCAAGAAAAAGGTAAAACGTCTTGTGTGTTAGTGTGTTTGTGTTTGTGAGGGAGTGATGATGAGGTAGACATGAGAGTGCCATCTGTTGCTTTCAGCTGTAATCCATGTGAGCTTGAGCTGCTATGCATCATTGCTTTTATGTACCATAGACAATACGTTGTGTGTGCACCAGTACTGGAGTTAAGAGTGCTCTGCCTATGCTGGATGTTTTCTTTGTCAAAAGTAAATTTGTCCTGAAGTGTAACCTCCACGTGACAGGTTGCACAATCATTGCGATGCTGAATTGTGCTGAGCAGTGTTATGAACATAATCCTTTTCCAATTGTCAGGATTACAAAACTCGGCTGTTTATCAAATGATCTCTAAATATAGAACAGGTGTGTGGTTTGTGTTTTGTTTTGTTTTTTCCATAGTTTATATTTTTTGGGAAAGTACCCGGACTAGTTTGCTTTAAAAAAATTATGACCTCTGTCAAAGGGGCATTAAACTAGTCCCTTCTTGCTTCTATACTTTGTTCGCCATGATAAAATAAAATGTTTTCAGAGTTTATTTTTCATACCCCAATTGGCATTTTCAGAGTTCATGTTAAATCAAGCTTCTTTTTCATACCGTAGTTGGCATTTTCAAAGTTCGTGTTAAATTAAATGTATTTTTCTTACCACAATTGGCAACAAACAAACAAACAAACAAACAAAAGGGGCCATGAGAAAAATAAAACTTTAAAAATTAAAGATGTATAATTTAATGTTGCTTGTCATCTGGTTTAGATATTTTTACTAGAAAAAAAATATAGATTAGAAACATTTTGTAAATTTTGTCTGCTGAGAAAAACAAAAAAAAAAACAAGTGGTTTCAAAGTCCTTGTTTTGTAGCTGTGGGTCGTTGAGGACGTGTGAAACTCTAGTCTCTATCTGCAGTGTTGTCCATTGGACAGGACGAGTTTGCATTTGTCTCTTTCTCTCCAAATCCTGGATTGACGCATGCCATCTTAATCTCCTTACAGAGAAGCAATCATGACCAGGAGGCAACAGCGAGAAAAAGAGATGCAATGTTCATGAGTGTCTCTCCCATAGGTCTCATAGTGTGTTTTGTTTCAGTACAGAACAAGCCGGATCTGTACCTTTCTATACATTGCCTTAACTGGCACAATGTTTTGTTGATATAAAAATACAGGTTGACGTTGTGATTGTCCACCACTGAATATGCTGGTGATATGCAGTGTATTTTTATGGGAAAACACTAAAAGCATCTCTAAACTAAACTAAACAAAATCTAAACTGATCATTGTGATAAACACTCCTTATCAGTGTTTACTGTGTTATGATATCTGATATTAAAGTCCTACTATTACAGAATTATAAAATTAATCAGAAATAGTTCAGTCTACTGTATTGGATGTGTATCTGTCTGTTTCAAGATAATAGTCTTATTTACTAAAAATCTATACAGTCATTACTTTATATTGTACAAACAGTAACATTTGGCATAGCCTAGAATAAAGAGCAGTTGAACACCTGGGCGACCTGCCAGAGCTCATTTAGCATCTTAGTCTTAATTAGATTAGGAGGCAGTTTCAAATAAGAAAGTGTGCTGCTCCACCATCCACATTTTGTCCTCTGTTTTGTCCACTCAAAGCTCAGGAAAACATTCCAGCCTCTCAGAAAATCTGTATATTTTCTCCGTCACCCGTGCATTCACCTGAGACCAAACTGAACATAGCCCTGAATCTGCTTAATTAACTAAAGTCTCAAATTTTGTATTCAACTTTATATAAGCATGTTAGTTAAAACATTTTGACTGAATTTCCGGCTCCTGCTGTACCCCCAGTGTTGAAGTGAAAGGTGCTGACTCACTAAATGTATCTGACCCAAATCTCATGACATGTTCAGTGGTGTGGTAGCAGGAGTCACACAGGTAGGAGCACAGCCCAGAACTCAAACCATTATAGCACTGGACAAAAAATCCACTAGTGTGATATTGTGACATACTCGTGTCTATTAATCACAATCTTTTAACTGTCCTAATCATTTTTAGAAAAGCACACAATACATTAGGTTGTTTTATGAAAAATCTAATAATTTTAATGATTAATACAGTATTTTGTAGTTGGGAAATGGGAAATCTAGATTTTAAGTCATACACCACGTGAAATTTACTGCATAGCCAGCACATTTCTTTTTCTTGAGGTTTCCATAGCAACGTCTGTTCTTGGCTCGATCCCTTACAGCTTTTAATGCAGACACACACACATAGTTCTATTGTATTGATGACGAATGATAAAATCTTTTTTCCTCATTTATATTTCATAATGTCATCAATCTGAATTAATCTTATAGTAATAATATTTTATATTATACAATGGGCACCTTAAAATACAAAGAACAAGTTTCTAAGCCATTATAATAATTAAAATTGCCCAGACTGACCCTATGAAAAACTAATTATGGAAGTTTTTGGAAGATACATTGTCTTCCTGGTGTAAAGCGAGTACTGATTCCATTGTAACAATGTCATACTGCAGCAGAGTGATGGTATAGGTATGTTTTGCTGTAGGACCTGGACAACTTGCAACATTCCAGACAATTCTTAAAGATATTGTCCATCCGTCTGTACATGAGCTGAAGTCTAATTGGGTGATGCAGCAGGACAATGAACCAAAACATAATCAGGTCCGTGTCTGAACTGCTCAAAAAAATTCTGACAATTCTGCACAATTCTGACATTATACTTTTTCACAGAATTATTGTGATTTTTTTTTAACTCAGAATTCAGAATTTTCTTTATATAAAATAAGAGTTGCGAGTTCAGAATTTAGGAAAAATGTCTGAATTGTGAGAGCCGCAATCAACTTTTTTTTTCTTTTTTTTTTAAGTTTGGGTAATTTTTTTCACTGCAACAGCAAAATTAAATAATGATTTAAAATGAGACATTAAAATAATGGAGTGTCTGGTTCCCTTTGTGCGATGTTACATTTTGATTGATTTGTTTATTTGCAACTACTTCTCCAAAGTGGAATATCATGAAATACATTTCCACACCTCTATGTATGTCAGGTTTGTCATCCAGGGGATCCAAGTCTGATAGCTGACGCTCACTTTATGGTTTGTTAATTGGTTTTGCACTAGTAAGCCAATCACAGACTCATTGGTAACGTACCTATGAAGATGAAAGAACACTGAAGTCCAGTGTGTGGTTTAAACAAAAACAGGTGCAACATATGATTTATCTGCAGAGATTACAGAATCAGATTCCAAAAAATAAATACTTGTAATTTAGATTCAATTACATTATAAAATACTCAGAATCAGACTACAGTTACTTTTTTATTGATTACATGATTACATATTATTCAATAGCAATAAGTTATTCATAATTCATTAATTCTCCCTGATTCTTCTTTTTTGTCTTTTAAATTTTCCTTTCTAAAATTGCCCACTGCGTATTTACAGTCAGAAAGTTTTCTAGTTTTGCAGACATTCACAAAAAGACCAGTCACTAGTCAGGTGGATATAATTTCGCAGAAATTTGACCACTGGATTTACAAAAATCATTTCAGTTTTAAGAATTGTTTTCTTAGCAATTCAACATTACAGCAACTACTGATGAACATGCAGAGGGTTATTTAATCACGTATTACTTTGTCTTTGGAAGGCTTTTGTCTTTTTAAACACATTAAAATGCACAAATTCACATTATTTCTTATTTACATTGAATGAAGGGATTCTCAAACTTTTTTCACTAACTAATATATTTACTTTAAGTACCCCTGAGATTTTTAAATAAATATTTTAAAAATTAAGTATAATATTTGCATGATCACAGTTCTCAGACAATGGTTAATGGTCACATGACATGCAGGTAAACAAATAAAATATTTACAAATTTTAGTAATTAGTTTTACTTTGATGTTATTTTAAAATTACTTATTTAATTTATTTTTAATGATTGAATTAATTATTTGTTTTTCATTAAACTCACAAATCAGTAATGATTACAAAAAGTAATCTACCCAGCTCTGTTTATCTGTGGTTGCCTTTGTTAAATTTTTGCATGATCGCACCAAACCTTTAACAATGACTAGGAAACATTGGGAAGAGATGGTCATATCATTGACTCAAAAAATCAGCTACTCCCTTTGAATATATTGGAGAGGCTTCACTCTTCAATACATCTAAGAATGAGAATATAAATGATTCCCACTAAACTCAGTGGAAAAGCATCTTAGTGAGCGTGGCATTGGTTAATAATTCAGGAGCGTTTTGTACTGCTCTCTCTGTGACATTGACTTGCAGGAGAGGCGGCACTGAGTGAACAGATGTCTATGGCAGACATGAGTAAACAAAAGCAAGCACCTCTACATGACTGTGCCTATATGACAAGCCCCCTCCGCTCCCCACCCTCCAATTATCCCGGTCTCCTCTAATTCCTCATTTTATTCATTCCTTTTCTCAATCTTATTTCACCACCTTCTCTGCTAATTAGCCTTATTTCTTTCAACGCAAACTATGTTATGTTTGCTGCATGCCCTTGAGTCAGTTTATCCAATGGGTCCTGCATTCAAACTGTTTATTTTAAACACTTGTGAGCACAATATTTATTAATAATAACATTCAAGCTCACATTGACATTCTTGACAGACTTTATGAAACATTTACAGCATTTACAACTTGAATTACGATTTTGCTTTGATGTGATGATGAAGTTCAGACTGGGTCTTGCTGGTTTGGTGCTGTTTACCAGCAAAAAATAGTTGGGTAACCAGCACTTCAGTATCCAAAACACAACATATACATGAGACCAGTAGTGCTGGTCTTGTTAGCAAGGTTATCAGCCTTATATTAAGGTCAGAATGACACCAGTGTCTCTCGAGGGGCTTGTCACGGTGCCATTCCTGTCAGCGTGTTAGTGTGCATGTGAGCATGCGTAGGTGTGCCTTTGGGAAAAAAGTGTGCTTGGGTGTACATTTGAAACTGTTTTACATTGAAAATTTGGAATCTTAAACTAAAACAATATGCATAACATTTCTCAAGAGCAGTTTTTGAAGGGGACACAAATAATACAGCTAAAATTGTTCTTGTAAGAATGTATACACAGAAGAAAGCTACTACAATTAGTGTAGCAGGAAGACTTAGGAGTTATTTTAATGACAAATGTCGAGAGCGCATTGTAGCACGAAAGCAAATGAAAATAATGCGCGAGCGGGAATCTCTTCCCTAGCACGCGGATTTTCTTTGCTCTCACAGACGCGCGCTCTCAGAAACACGTTGCTCTGAAAATAAAAAAAATAATCACTTCATCCGATGTTTAAGTGAATAAAATTATGGAAGAATATTCAGGATTTCAAAAGGAATTGAAAATTGTATTTTCAAATGCGTTTTCCACATGTGGGCGCATAAATTGTGACATAATCCAAATGCAATTGCAAATCTTGCATTATCTTTTTTTTATTTTCGCTTTCGCGACTGCCACATTTCAAATGAAAAAGCAAAGTCCAGTGAGTCCACTCACTGTTTCTCTCATTCCCATTGATGCAAATGAGTAAACAGACAGTGCAATTCTACACTTATGATTTCTTACAAAGAAATGTAGAAAATACATTTATTTTAAAAAATTAGGCTACACCACTGTATAATAACATTGAACTAAATTATACACATATGCAAATCACAGTTTTTACTAATATACATTTATTAACAATAAAGATTAAAAATAATAAAGATGCACATTACAAATAGTCGTTGTAAATGAGAAACTGTGACGAGTCATGCAGCAGTAATAACGTAACAATAACATATACAATTTCAATCAAAATGATCATATTTATTCAGGCATTTAACATTTATATTTAATTAAATGTCAGTAATGAACTGCATAAATTATAGCGATCACGAAGAAGGTCCTCTGTCCCAAACTCGTACAATAGGCTATAGTTGATACAGTAAACAACTCCCCATCAGTAGTAGATACTACTGATCTACCTTCATACTATACTGCCACATGCTGGTGCAGTTGTGTAACTTGGAGAACAATTTTTGTTATGTTGAGATCGCGAGTAAAATAAGTCATGATAACGAGAAAACAACGTTTGTAATGTCGAGGTCACAACAAAAATAAAGTCGTGATCATGAGAAAACAAGAGGGAAAAAATGCATGGCTTCTTAGAACCTCCGTAGTAATAGAGAGAGCATCACCTGCTTCAAGATCTTTTAGCCTACTGTTTGCACTCCGATTGAAACAAACAAACAGTGCAAATCTGCACGTATTTACCTATTTGCCACCTATATCTTAGTCCTATCGTATAATAGAGCACCTGCCTCTAGATCTCTCAGCCTGTGTACACTCCAATTGATGCACTTGACAAAACAGAAAATGCTGCTCCTACTCTGCCTGCCTTAGATGAGACTTCACTTTACACCAATGATAGGCACAGCTGTCACAGAACATGCCACAGCCAAGGTGAAGTAATATTAAAAATCATGTGCATCAATCGCGGTGTCCGGTGGCTGTACACAGTGAGAGATCTGGAGACTTGCCCGACGGTTTGGTGCCCATGCCCATGGGATGCGTGCTCCATTACGGATTAAAACTGTTAAAATATGAAATAATACAAAATAAATACGGTGGAAAATGGGTAGATAAATATAGATTGGCACTGTTTTTCCATCACTATTTTACAGATTAAAAGAAAGGAATAAAATGTACTGTAATAAGTGTAGAATTGCACTGAGAGAAACAGTGAGTGATGTTAAGACAGGTGAAAAGGGTTTGGGTAATAGTGAATATTGACCTGTTGTGCGTACCGTTGTTGCTCCCAGCAGGGTATAACCGCTACATTTGGGGTAAAAAAAAATATTATTATAATAATTATTATTATATAAAAAAATGTTTATTGTTCCAGGAAGGTTTTTTGTTCGTTCACACAGGCACGAACTGATTGGCAGCTGCCTTTATCAGAGCCTTTCCCGATCACCTGCATTGATCAAAGCATTCGGCAGGGTCGTCTGTGAGTGACGTCAGCTCCCAATACAAACACGCCCCCTAGTATAGTCCCGCCCACTCACATTGATTGACAGCTTTCTGCGAAGACAGGAAATTCAAATGAAAAAGGAATTGCGATTCCATTTGAGTTTTGGCAGGTTACATGCAGGACGCAGAGAAAGTGAAAAGGAAAATGTGGTAATTAATATTGCTATTTAAATATGACAGGCTCATAGCTCATAAGACATGGGAAATACAGTTGAAAATGGACTTTGCTTTTTTCATTTGAAATTTGGCAGTCACTGTGCGTTCGCGAAAGCGAAAATAAAAAAAGATAATGCAAGATTTGCAATTGCATTTGGATTATGTCGCAATTTATGCGCCCACATGTGGAAAACGCATTTGAAAATACAATTTGCAATTCCTTTTGAAAAAAATCCATATAAAATAGCCAACTGACAGCCTTACTTACTGGAGTTCCACAGCTATTGAGACGTATTATCTCTTGACTTGTGTGTGTGATATAAAAGAGGAAAGCATTTGGACCAAATCACTGTAAGGCAAAGGAGGGGGAGACTCAAAATGTTTCTTAAACACATTTTTGCTCCGTTTGCGTTTGTGTTGTTTTACTACTTACACAATTATTTTAAGTATAAAACATTATTTACAATACACAGCATGGTTTTTTAAATCATATTTTTAGGGGGGACAACCCTCAGATGACCCTCAACCCCCCGAGATTTCCGCCTATGCTAATATCTGATATAAAATCCTTCAGCAGGTCATATAGAAGATTTAATATCATCACTGCTTCTCAAGTGAAGTCAAGTCACTATTATTTGTATAGCGCTTTTAACAATGCAAATTGTGTCAAAGCAGCTTTACATCGGCTTGATATAATGCTGGGTGGCTTTATATCAGCTTTACAGTATTTAGACGGGGAAATAGTTTGTCGAAATAGTGTCCTTCTCCTCTGGCCAGACAAAATCAGCAGTTTAAATCTAGGCTAAAGCAGAATCAGATTGTGCAAAGGATTGGTTCCTGTGGTCTTGTCCCGATGGCCGTCTAGGAGACAGGGTCTTCACTGGGGATCAGTCTCTGGGGCTCATCTAATTGTCCTGGTCTCCGTTGACATTCAGGGCTGTTAGAGGTCATCTCTAGGTGCTGATCCACCATCTGATCTGGATACAGTCTGGATCTGGGTGGCTACGATGACCTCACATCACTGAGTTAAAAAATATTATGGACACTGTGTTATGGAATGTTTTTAAATGCAGTCTTTGTTTTGTGGTAGCACTTTGTCATAGATTAGTGTTGAAAAATGATAGGGAGTGTTATGCTCATATCAATTTACAAGCTCAATTTGACAGAGTGAAATGGTTTTGCTTTGAGTTCTTATTGCCTGACATTACTAAGAAATTATCTGCATGACTTTGAACACTGCCCTTTGTGAGGAGTTGCTAATAAAATTTGATGACGGAGCCCCGAAGGAGAAAGGATCATTTGTGACTTTGATGACACTGTCATTATATAGTGGAGTGAACTCTACTGAAAACGACACATCAATGCATATGCCTCATTTGATGATTTTATGATAACATGATGATGTCTTTGTACCTGCTTATGATTACCTCTGTTTTTATATTTTATTAATATTTTTCATTTTAAAGGCAAAGGCAGCACAGTTACCGCTTAATCATCTCAACACTATCACTGTTATATTTGATGATATGTGCACAGTCAAGTGCTTGTTACTACTGAGTCAGAATGGACAGAAATGTCTTGTGAAGGAGAATGAATTTGGGTGTTCTAATAATGCTGGTTCTTACTCTTGTTTGAAAAGGGTTCGGCGGACCGTCAGGACTCAGGGGCCTCTGAGGAGAAAGAGAAGAATGCCCAAGTCCAGCTGGAGAAGGCCAAGGTAGATTGCAACTCCATAATTCTCTCAGCTGCCCGTTCCTGCTACCAGTGACGTTGGCCACATGGACCGAAATATATCACAGCTTTAGATGTGCTCATAAATTTTGCACGGCTCTTTCTCCTCTGTCAAAGTAACAAGGTAGCTGTGTCAAAAAGCTAAGTACCAAGTGCCTTGGTTGAAACAGCACATCAGTGTTAAATCTTGTTCTCTACAAAATCAGTGCTTTACACGTGACTGACAAACGATAGCTACAATTACCTTTTCTTCTGTTCCTTTACACAGCCCAAAAACAGATAAGAAATAAGACAACAAATGCTTGGTGTTTTATCATCGGCTCTTTACAGAGTCCAGTTTTGCTTGGCTTTAAAAACTGAATGAAACCCCCCTGTCTGTCAGTGAGCTCCCTGAGGTCCTTTTTAATTAAGGTACTGAGCAGACGGCATCACGTACTGCTTCAGTCCACCATCTCCCACAGAGCATCGCCTTTTAAAACCAGGCTATAAGCAGTTGACATTTGACTTTCTTTTAATTAAATACTCCATTATAATACAACAAATTAATAGAACAAAGCAGTTACTTATCATTGTATGATTTATTTATTATTGTGTTATGACTCAATTACTTGGACTTAGCTGATTTTTTTTCAAAGATAGAAAAAGTTATACACTGTGAAATATACTAACCAAACTTTTTTTAAGTCTAAAAATAAAATAAAAAATTGTATTCCAGATTTTCTAAAAAATTCACTAAAAAGCATGAAATTGTGATTATTTTGTCCTTTTTAACCTGTAAGTGTAATATCAAATATCAAATCCTTCCGCAGGTCATATAGAAGATTGAATATTATAGCTACTTTTCACATCACATCATTATTTTATGGATTTTTATAAATGCAGTTTTTGTTTTGTGGTAGAGACTTTGCCATTGATTAGTTTAAAAAAATTATAGGGAGTGTTATGCTAGACTTCCATTGTGCTGATATTTGACTTTTGACTTCTTTTAAATCAAATTCAAATTATAATACAATAATTAATTAGGAACAAAACAATTGCAGTATTTTCAAGCATGGAGACTTGGAGGATTGTTTTTTTAAAGAAAAAAGGGTACAATTTACAATAAGGTTCCATTAGTTAATGTTAGTTATATTAGCAAACATGAACAAGAAATGAACAATACTTTTATTACTGTATTTATTAATCTTTGTTAATGTTACTTAATAAAAATACAGTTGTTCATTGTTGGTCCATGTTAATTCACAGTGTATAACGAATGTTAACAAGCACAACTTTGGATTTTAATAAGTGATTAGTTCATGCTGAAAGTAACATTAACTAAGATTAATAAATGCTGTAGTATTGTTCATTCTTCATTGTTTATTATTAGTTCATTTTAACTAATGAAACCTTACTGTGAAGTGTTACCAAAAAAAGTTATACATTGTAATCTACAGTAAGATAATGTTTCCCACTTTTTTGTCTTTGTAAGACTCAAGTAATCATTTAATCCCGTTTCTTTTACATTTATACCAGATTTAAGGCAATCAATCAATCAATGAGATTGTGATTACTGTAACCTTTTTACCTTTAGAGATTCCTTATTTGAAGTTTTTGTTTTATATGTTTAACTAATCAAAATTGTTCCCAAAATATTGTACAAATAACCCTGTTGGCAATCACTGACCCAGGCAAACCAACTGTTTATCAAAAAATCTCAGTTGCTACTCAATTGTCCTTTTGTCCTTTACTGTACATATATGTAAATATGGATGAATCAACTCTGATCACATGATCACATGCAGCTTACCCTGCTGCACTCCATAGAAATTATCATTGCAAATTTTACAGCACTTGAAGGACAAGTTTTAGGTCTTTGCAGATTAAATTAAAATGATCTTGTGTGCATTCAGTTTCATCCTATGTATACAAACCCGCACTGTCCTCAAGCCTCATGTAGCTGCCATTACAAAATACATTACCCTTTACTGGGCTGATATGGAGCTCTTTGACAATGAATTTATGCATTGCAGTTGGTTTGAAGGTAAATGAACGAAAGCTATTATTAGTAACTTGCCTGGGGCAATACAGCACATGTGCCGTTGCTCAAATCAGCAGTTGTTTTGTTCCCGCACTCTCCTCAAAGTTGCTGCCATTCACTCATACACAGCCTCATGGACAAATTTACAAATATTTTTATCATACATGGTTGAACTACACACAGAGATTTTGTTTACAGAACTGAAACACATACTGTCGCAGTTCATGTGCTCACAAAGAATTCTGATGCAAAAGTGTCACATTCAATGTGTTGTGTTATCAAAATGTAGAGGTTTTACTCTTTCCTTTTTGTTGCGATTATTCAGTTTAAGCATGTTGCTTTCGCGGTGCGCACAAACTTCACCTACACTCCTGCAGATGATGACAACGTCCCCATACCAGGGCACGGGGTTTCTTTTGAAGCTAAAGACTTCCTGCATATCAAAGAGGTCAGTGTGCTCCCAGATCAACTGCACAATCATTACACCGAAGTACATCAAATTGAAGGGATAGTTCACCCAAAAATGAAAATTCTGTCATTAATAACTCACCCTCATGTCGTTCCAAACATCAGAACGGCGGCTCCTGCGTCAGCAGCACCACACATGCGTGGCTCTATCATGAATGTGCTTCGACACAGAAGAGAAGAAATTGTTTAATAAAGTTGTTATTTTTGTTTTCTTTGCGCACAAAAAGTATTCACGTAGCTTCATAAAATTATTAAAATTACCGGTTGAACCACTGATGTCAAATGGATTATTTTAAGGATGTCCATTGAATATGGTAGTTGCAATGCAGGGTCAGAGAGCTCTCAGATTTCATCAAAAATATCTTAATTTGTGTCTCAAAGATGAACAAAGGTCTTACGGGTTTGAAACAGCATGAGGGTGAGTAATTAATGACAGAATTTTCATTTTTAGGTGCACTCTTTAATGTCAGTATAGTCAGTGAAGATGGTTTTTAAAATATTGTGTTGTTTTTGTTGTTGTTTACAGAAATTTAACAATGACTGGTGGATTGGACGGCCTGTGAAGGAAGGGGGAGAGGTTGGTTTTATCCCCAGCCCGGTGAACCTGGAGACAATTCTTATCAGAAGAGAGGTGCAGGCCAGGAAGGCCGCCAAAGCGCTGGCCAAGTAAACAAACATGATTAATAATGCAGTGTGGAGTCTTCATTTTGTAATCCTTGTGTTCTTATTGCATGAATGAATCAGCCATTTAAATGTGCATAAATTGCGGTAAAATTAATTTTGCCTTTTTTCTCTTGTTTACAGTAAAGCGGCTAGTGCTACCAAAGATGATATGAATGCAAAGAAAGCTGCTCCACCACAAACAGGTGCACTGACACTTCATATTTCATTATTTGAATTATTATTATTTTTTAGACAAATTACTAAATTTAACCAAATTTGCACGCATGTTTCCTTTTATAATTTATTATCCTTAATTTGTTATCATCCACTTATCTGGATGAAAAGTATGTATGTTGAACATAAATAATGTTATTTTATGTTTCTGTGTGCAATTCAATTTCTAATTTTTCTCAATTTATCCTTTAGTTCAGCAAGTGAAGAAGAAATCGGTACGCAAATACATACAGTAATGCTGTGATTATGACCACACCACACACACATTTATGTTTATATTCAAATACTGCCAGTTTGTTTCAACATATCTTCACCCATTTTCTTTGACTGCAGGGAGAGCAACTGGCTGCATATGATGTTGTACCTTCCATGCGTCCTGTGGTACTCATGGGGCCTTCGCTCAAGGGCTATGAGGTGAGGACCATTTGCTGCTGTATCCGTATGTGCCATGTTCAGTCATTCACCGTCCAAACTCTCTGAGGATCTTAAGCATTAAAGCTTTGAAGGAGCCAGTGGCTCAGAAGACATATAAAAATATATTACTCCTAAAATAAAACTTAAAAAAAGTACCATTCTTATTTTAAATGGTCTATAATGTGTCTTATCGCTGAATCTGAGGATTATATTCTTATGTTCTCTTTAGCCACACTTATGCTGTACAAATATGTACTGCCCTCTCTTGTACATAACAGAAACTACACTTTTATGAAGTACAATTACTGAGTTGCATATTTTCTCCCTTTTATTTTAATTTACAGGTTACAGACATGATGCAAAAAGCTCTCTTTGATTTTTTAAAACACAGATTTGAAGGAAGGTATGGTACACAGACTGTTGACTCAAAATGTGTGTAGTAGTTGTAGTAGTAGACTGTTGTGACTTTTCTAACATTTAAATCCATTGCTAGAATTACTATCACCCGGGTGACAGCAGATATTGCACTTGCCAAGCGATCGATCCTGAACAACCCCAGCAAGCACGCCATAATGGATCGCTCCAACACCCGCTCCAATTTAGGTATTCACTTATGTTTGTCTGTCTGTATGTCTATCCATGCAAATTAGATAATATATTCTAAATGTATTGGCGTGAGATATTAAATAATACATTTAGTTCAGAATCAGAGAGTTTAGAAAGAATTTATTGGTCATTGAACACAAACGTGCATATACTTTAACACTGGGATAATAGAGCTTGATGGTGCACTGCAATAAAACAAACAAAAAAATCCTAATCAGTATTTTGTCTTGATTTTCTTTAATGCATTTACTTATATAAAACTGCATAAACAAGTAAACTTAAGTCGATTTTTTTTGTATGATAGATTTCTCAATAATTGTTTGAAAACAAGACAAAAATACTGACTAGTCAAACTTTTTGCAGTGTGTTCAGAAAACAAAAAAATGATCCCACTTACAGAGAAACTCCCACTGCTTTTAAACTGTAATTCTCCAAACACTAAAAGTTGTATCTTTTATTATTAAATTATTAAATGGCTGTTTAACATTAGTGGGTGTGTTTTCTCACCAAGTGTGGATCTGAGGTGTGTAGCTAGCTTTGTTAAGGGGATCTGACTGGTTTTCTCCACTCTGTCCCTTGCATTGCTCTCTTACCTCAGATGTCGCGGGTATGTATAACAGCAGTAGCCTATCCATGTTCCCCAACTCATTCCTGTTGGTGTCATCAGAACTGCTTTACCTCTTAGAAAACACTATAAGTGTCAAAGTACCCTGATACTTTTAGTAAAGGTCACTGCTTCTAAAAGCTTCGGCTTGTGTTAGACGCCATAACCACAAAATCTCCACTGACATTCATAATATGTGTTTAATTTTACTGGTCAAGCAAATGCAAGCCAAAGTATTTTAATGTGTACGTAAGAGTGAGTTTTGTGCGGCTTAATCTGTAAATTTTGTTTAGTTTTTCTGAAAAAAATATATGAGCATTCTTATAAAAAGATCATTTACGTAAGATAATAAGAATGTTTTTCCCTGATTTATGTTTAACAAAAGAAAACTATTTCTCATTGGAGTAAAAGGAACAAAAGAATGTTTTGATATTTTTACTTAAAAACAATATAAAACAACTGATTAAACCAACTTTTTTTTACAGTGTGCTGTAAAAGATAATGTTGAACACCATGTGAGATGATTTTGATCTTGTCCTGTTTTTATCATTAAAGTTTTGCTCACTTTGTGGCAAGAGCAAGTTTTAAACCTTCATTGTTCTGTTACATCCTGTGGGCAAGGAACTGTCCTGTCAGGATATTTTGATCATCTCTATTTTCATTGACATATTGCATGAACTGTGTATGGAATGCATTTAGTTTTGAAGATGAGACTTTTACTTTAATATGTCCTTTTATATCTATACTTCATGAAATAGTGCAAAAAGCTTTTCTTCTTGATCGTTTTTGATGTTCTTCTTATGTATAATAGAGGAATTGGACATAAAAAGCTTCCCATTACATTTGAAGTGCTTTTGGCTACACTTCAGCAGATTTGTACTTTGATAGAATAATATTTTTGAAGATGTCATATAAGGATTTTAGTTTGACTAGTCATTTATTTCTTAATCTGCCCCTACAGCCCAAATCCAAGGAGAGGTTGAGAGGATTTTTGAGTTAGCACGCAGTCTACAGCTTGTGGTTCTGGATGCCGACACCATTAATCATCCTCTCCAACTAAGCAAGACCTCCTTAGCCCCGATCCTTGTGTATGTCAAGATTTCATCACCCAAGGTCAGAAACTGTGTTCACGGCGCTCGCACACATTCTTTTAATAGTCATTTGTTTACTAATGAAATAAACTGATTAAACATTACCATTCAAAAGTTTGGGGATAGCAAGTCAAGTCAAGTCACCTTTATTTACAGGTGCATCTCAATAAATTAGAATGTCGTGGAAAAGTTCATTTATTTCAGTAATTCAACTCATATTGTGAAACTCGTGTATTAAACAAATTCAATGCACACAGACTGAAGTAGTTTAAGTCTTTGGTTCTTTTAATTGTGATGATTTAGGCTCACATTTAACAAAAACCCACCAATTCACTATCTCAACAAATTAGAATACTTCATAAGATCAATAAAAAAAACATTTTTAGTGAATTGTTAGCCTTCTGGAAAGTATGTTCATGTACTGTATATGTACTCAATACTTGGTAGGGGCTCCTTTTGCTTTAATTACTGCCTCAATTCGGCGTGGCATGGAGGTGATCAGTTTGTGGCACTGCTTAGGTGGTATGGAAGCCCAGGTTGCTTTGATAGTGGCCTTCGGGTCATCTGCATTGTTGGGTCTGGTGTCTCTCATCTTCCTCTTGACAATACCCCATAGATTCTCTATGGGGTTCAGGTCAGGCGAGTTTGCTGGCCAATCAAGCACAGTAACACCATGGTCATTGAACCAGCTTTTGGTACCTTTGGCAGTGTGGGCAGGTGCCAATTCCTGCTGGAAAATTAAATCAGCATCTCCATAAAGCTTGTCAGCAGAAGGAAGCATGAAGTGCTCTACAATTCCCTGGTAGATGGCTGCGTTGACTGTGGACTTCAGAAAACACAGTGGACCAACACCAGCAGATGACATGGCAGCCCAAATCATCACTGACTGTGGAAACTTCACACTGGACTTCAAGCAACATGGATTCTGTGCCTCTCCAGTCTTCCTCCAAACTCTGGGACCTTGATTTCCAAATGAAATGCAAAATTTACTTTAATCTGAAAAGAGGACTTTGGACCACTGAGCAACAGTGCAGTTCTTTTTCTCCACAGCCCAGGTAAGACGCTTCTGACGTTGTCTCTGGTTCAGAAGTGGCTTGGTAGCCCTTTTCCTGAAGACATCTGAGCGTGGTGACTCTTGATATACTGACTCCAGCTTCAGTCCACTCCTTGTGAAGCTCTCACAAGTGTTTGAATCAGCTTTGCTTGACAGCATTCTCAAATTTGCAGTCATCCCTGTTGCTTGTGCACCTTTTCCTACCGATATTCTTCCTTCCAGTCAACTTTCCATTTAATATGCTTTGATACAGCACTCTGTAAACAGCCACACCTTTCAGTAATGACCCTCTGAGACTTACCCTATTTGTGGAGGGTAAGTGTTCGTCTTCTGGATCATTGCCAAGTCAACAGTCTTCTCCATTATTGTGGTTTCAAAGAACAAGAGATACCCATAATTTATACTGTAGGGATGGTCATTAATTGAAACTCAAATGTAAATATTCTAATATTTTGAGATACTGATTTTTGACTTTCATGAGCTGTAAGCTCTAATCATCAAAATTAAAACAAAAAAACTTTTGAAATGTTTTACTTTACATGCAATGAATCTAAAATATATGAAAGTTTCACTTTTTGAATTTCAATTATCAGTTAAAGGCATTTCATTATTGAATTCAGCGATGTCATCGTCCAGCTCAGTTCAGTTTAAATAGTGTCTTTGTAAGGTAAGATTTTTTTATTGTTTTAAAAGTCTCTTAATGCTCACCAGAGCTGCATATACTTAATTAAAAATACATATAATATGTATATAACAATATAACAATATTATGAAAATATTATTACTGTTTAAACTTTTTTTTCTTTTTGATTATATTTCAAAAGGCAATTGTAAAATGTAATATTCTTGTGATAGCAAAGCTGGATATTCTTAATATTCAGCCATTACTCCATTCTTCAGTGTCACAAGATCCTTTAGAAATCATTCTAATATGCTGATTTGGTGCTCAAGAAACATTTAGTATTATAATCAATGTTGAAAACAGTTATGGTAAACCATTTTTGTGGAAACCATGATGCATTTTTATGGATTCTGTGATGAATATAATGTTCAGAAGATGCATTTATATGAAATAGAATTTATTGGTAACATTTTAAATGTCTTTACTGTGACTTTTGATCAGTTAGTATGTTTTGGGTGAGTAAATAGTTTGTTTGTTTTTTTCATTTTAAAATATGTTTTTATTAATGCACATCGTTCATTTAATATGTAGAAATAACTAAATAAATAAAATAGCTTTTCATTTAAAATCTTAACTGCATTCAGCAAATATTAACCTCAAAGCAATTCCAAATTCCACATTTGTTTATTCCAAAACAGGACTTATTATGTGTGGAGAATTATGTTCAACAATTAAATAATGTTCAATACTTAGTCATCAGTTTAATAGCTATTCAGTCATCAGAAAGAAATTAATTTAGCATTCACTCATTATGTTAACCAGCTCCAGCTGGTCTATGCCATTTCCCTAGTCTGCAAAAATATTAAAAGTATTATTTGCTAGTATGTTCAAGTATTTCATTGGCTTTATGGTGTGAGCTAATATTTGGTATAAAAAATATGATTTGAGCCACTAGGAGGCAGAAACAAGATTATTCTGTCAGTACAGCGGGATCTGATGTGGTACTATATCAACTTGTTTGATAAACTTGTCTCATTTCTGATAACTGCAAATGTCTTTTAAAGTGCACTATATCATTCAAAATGATAAATATCTGTCATAGGAATAAGATCTATCTTTCTGTCACTAGGCTACACAAAGCATGGTTTCATTCATTGTCCAAAAGTTTTTTTGAATGTGCAGCCATTACATTTATATAGGAAACGCTAGTTTACGAGAAGCCCGGTTGCAAAAAAACGCTAACCTTTCTCTTGTGACCCAGCATGACCTAACGTCCACTGTTCTTTCACCACGTATGCCTCCCACTCATCCTTCCTGTCCCTTTTTCCTTCCTCTTTTCATCTGCTGTTCAGGTTCTGACAAGATTGATAAAGACCAGGGGAAAATCTCAGACTAAACATTTGAATGTTCAGATGGTGGCCGCAGACAAACTGGCCCAATGTCCCAATGTAAGTGTGCCCTCTGTAAACACTTAAATACATCCTAAAGACATTAAAATGTTTTCCATGTGATTGCAGATGACCCGTCTTAAAAATCCACCCCACTTAAAGGAATAGTTCACCCCAAAATTTGCAGAAAATGTACTCAGGCCATCCAAGATGTAAATGAATTTGTTTGTTCATCGGAATAGATTTGGAGAAATTTAGCATTGCATCGCCAGTGGATCGATACGGGACCTCTATCTATAATATAACTTTCTCCAGTGAAAAAGACCACCCCATTTAAATATGACCACTGTCATATTTGTTTGGAACTGTTTTGGACTGTTTTTACATGTAAATGGTGCCTGAAGGCGAGTAAATTATTAGCAATTTTTTGGGTGAACTATTCCTCTAACTTTACAAAATATCCCATAGGAATGAATTGAAAATTTTCTCGATAAGCTCTATTTTCATGTGGATTGCTTAATAACGTTTTAAGGCATAGTGGTCAATTAATCATGAGACAAAATGTCACCTTGTTTTGCACTTGATATATTACCTCTGATAAACTTAGAGTCTGTTTCTTTAGAAAATCAATATGAACACCCAAATTTTGAACCTCTTTGATGGCCTCCTTTTAACACTGCCCTTATTTCTAATCCAAGTATAGCCGGAGGGCTTAATCACAAACTGTCTTGATCTGATTATCAAGAGACTGTTATTTTTATTCTGCATCATGCAAGGCACCCAAGGCAGTAGTTGACATAGATTAGCCTCCCAGCATTATCCTGTGTTATGTGCTTAATTTCTCTGTCACTTATACTTACACTTTTTGTGACGTCACTATTGGTCTCTCTCACAGGAGCTGTTCGATGTCATCTTGGATGAGAACCAGCTGTCAGATGCCTGTGAACACATCGCTGATTACCTGGAAGCCTATTGGAGAGCCACACACCCTCCTGAAATGGAGCCTCCCAACCCCATGCTGGAGAAACTGGCAGAAAACACACTCCCCACCAGCCCCACACCTGCTAAGGTACTGGACGCACTGAGAAATACAGGAGATGAAGTACTGAGACTGAACATTTACAGACAGAGCCTGTGGATTTTTAGGAGTGAACAAACACAAATCAAGAAATGCTCTGTAGACGTGTGTTTTCTGACATTCGCTAGGTAAATTTGTTCAAAGATAGTAAATATACTCATGGTGGTTCAAATTTTTGGGGTCGGTAAGATTTGTAAATGTTTTTGAATAAGTCTCGTAAGCTCACCAAGGCTGCATTTATTTGCATTTTCACAAAATACAGTTTAGATAGATAGATGTTGTGAAATATTATTGCTATTTAAACCATTTTCTATTTGAATATAGTTTAAAAGGTAATGTATTCCTGTGATGGTGAAGCTGATATTTGTCAACCATTACTTCAGTCTTCAGTGTTACACGATCCTTCAGAAATCATTCTAATATGCTGATTTGCTGCTCAAGAAACATTTCTTATGATCATCAATGATAAAAACAGTTGGACAGCTTAAATTTTTTGGTGGAAATCTTGATACATTTTTGGTCACACTTTAAGGTCCAATTCTTATTGTAAACAAACCATTAACTATGACTTTTGCCTCAAAAAACTCCTAATTTGCTGCTTATTAATAGTTAGTAAGGTAGTTGTTAAATTTAGGTATTGGGTAGGATTAGGGATGTAGAATATGGTCATGCAGAATATGTGCTTTATAAGTACTAATAAACAGCTAATATGTTAATAATAGGTGTGCAAATATGCAAATAGTGAGAATTGGTCCCTATAGTAAAGTGTTACCCTTTTTTTTTTTCTCAAAATTCTTTAAAGAAAAAAAAGTTGAAAAGAACAGCAGTTATTTGAATTAGAAATATTTTGTAACATTATAAATATCTTTAATGTAACTTTAGATAAATATAAAAAAAGTAAAAAAAAAATATTTTTTAAAAATTATTACTGACCTCAAACCTTTGAATGGTAATATACTGTACATATATTCATAAATCATAAAAAGTTCATACACAGTGTCATTTCCACCACATTTCACATTATGTATTGTGTTTTAATAGTGTTCTGTGGTGGAAATGGGTATGTCATTTTTTTTTTTTTTTATATATAAAAATTTTATTTTTATTTTTTTTTGTCTTGTTTCGTTTTAAGTCTAATGTCATTGCTATCATTTTATATATCCTAAATACACACAATTAAATATTAGTTTCACAATTTTTTCACATAATCTGACAATTACAATTTGATTGAAAATTACAGGCCATTTTCTTTTGTTTCCTCACATTTCACTTATCATATTTCATCTCAAGTATATTTTATGAGTAACCATGTACACTAAGTTTTCAGTATTATTTTCTCATTAATGTCTCTTATACCTTCAGTTTAATCCACAATCTAACATTTTGTTCATTTTTGTTAACTCGTGCATTCTTTTGTGAGTGTCCTAAATTACAACTGTTTGGAAACATCTGCAGGCTCCATAAAGTCTGAAACTTTAGCTTAGTGGTTTGTCATTCTGTGACATTTTCAATTTCCTCTCCACCTCTTACTAAACTTTCTTGGACATTTAAAGAAGACTTGAGTTTTAAGGACCTTCGATGAGTGAGATGGTGGCCTCTGAGGTAAAATGCCTATAGTGTCAGTAGCTTGTATTCATAGTATTAGTAATAGCCTATCTTACGTAGGTGTTGTAAGTAAACTTTATAATAGGGCAGAAGTGCCACGTTTGTAGTTCTTGTAGCGTCTTTGGTTATTTCCTTCTCTGATTTGTGGAGATATGTCTGCAGAATCATGGGTAATGTAGTTTTTCACTAGGATTTTTGCAGTTAAATATAGTTATTTAAAAAATAAGAAGGCATAATGAGGGCTTACTATTTCAACAAAAGCATATTCCACTGATTAACAACCTTGTAGCTCACAGTAGGTCTGACTGTAAAGGTTTAAAAGTTATCAGTTCCCCCACAGAGAAAATTAATGGGATTTTTACTCCTGGAGCCCAAATGCTGCACTTTATTTTGGTCTGTTTCTGTTCCAAAGCTAACAGACATGGACTAGAAGCCACAAAACTCTAATTTCATGTCATGTATCTCATATACAGGATGAACAGAAAAGCAAGAAGACGGCTGCCACCAAGAGAAAAGGATCTCAAGAGCACCAGCAGGAGTATCAGCCCCAGGCTCAGGAGACGAGAGAGGAGGAGGAGGAGGAGGAAGAAGAGGAAGTGGAGGAGGAGGCCGAGGAGGAGGAGAGGCTCCTTCGTAGTGAGCCAAAGAGACATAGCCATCATCATCACCACCATCATCACCACCACCGCTCCAGCAGACCAACAGAGCCCCATAACAAACACCAGCACCACATACGCCACCAGCAGCCTGCCGACATGGAGCTGCTTCCTGCTAAAGACGCTTCATATGTGGAGTCTCGGAGCAGGTGCACGCTCCCGGTCGAGGGCGACCCGGACCAAACGGAGGTCTACCACAATAGGACTACAACTCAAAGGGACCATAACCATCACCATCACAACCACCACCACCGGCATCACCACCACCGCCGCGGGACCACAGACGTTCAGCCGGATTATGCCCACCCCGGGCAGCAGGACTACGAGCTGGAGCACAACGAGCACAACAGGCAACAGAGACAGTCGAGCCAGCTGCGCTCGCACAAACAATCGCACCACTACCCTCACTCGCACCACAATCACTATCACTACCAGGGACGGGAGCGGGACAGGGAGAGGGACAGGTGCGTCGAGACAGAGGAGTGGACTGAAGACATGTACATTCATCGCTGAGATGGACGTTGTTTTAATGCTGCTATGTGAAATGCTGTCTACTGTGTACTCAGGACAACATGGTTTCTCTTTCTTTATCCATTCTGCTGCATTATCGCCTCCTCTGGTCCACATCTAATTTCTTTGATTTTCAGTTTTCATTCACATAATTTAGTTTTTCTCTTGCTTTATATTCATGTCTTGCTATCAGGGCTTGACTACTGCATAAGTAAAAAGAGTCAGCACATTGGTCCTTCCAATCCTGAGTATGTGGTTACTTCTTTGCTTGTTACTGTTCCTGTTTCCTGATATGTACAGTCGTCGTCAGAATTATTGGCACCCTTGGTAAATATGATCAAAGAAGGCTGTGAAGATTAACCTGCATTGTTAATCCTTTTAAAAAATTCAAAAAAATCTAACCTGAAATAAATGTTTTTCTCTAATACACATTGGCCACAATTAGCGGCACCTTTTTATTGAGTACTTTTTGAAACCTCCATTTGCCAGTTTAACAGCTCTAAGTTTTCTCCTATAATGCCTGATGAGGTTAGAGAACACTTTGACTAGAGATCAGAGACCATTCCTTCATCCAGAATCTGTCCAGACCCTTTAGATTCCCAGCTCCATGTTGGTGCTTCTTCTCTTCAGTTCATCTCACTCATTTTCTACAGGGTTCAGGTCAGAGGACTGGAATGGCCAGCAGAAACTTGGTTTTGTGCTTAGTGACCCATTTTTGTGTTGTTTTTGAGATTTGTGTTTGAATATTATTGTATGGTTGGAAGATCCAAACATGGCCCATTATAAGATTTCTAACAGAGTCAGTCACTTATTGATTTTTATCTGTTGGTATTTGATAGAATTCATGATGCCATGCGTCTAAACAAGATGTCCAGGACCTCCAGCAGAAATATAGGCCCACAACATCAAAAATACAGCAGTATATTTCATTGTACACATGGGGTACTTTTTATCCCTGTGTTCACCAAACCCATCTTGAATGTTTGCTGCTAAAAAACTCACTCTTTAGTTTCATCTGACCATAGAAGCCAGTCCCATTTGAATTTCCAGTTGTGTCTGATAACTGAATATGCTGGAGTTTGTTTTTGGGTGAGCGAGGATAATTGTTCTTGAAACCCTCTCAAACAACATGTGGTTATGTATGTGCTGTTTGACAATTTTTATTTAAATTTTCTGACCCTGAGACTCAACTATTTTCTGCAATTCTCCAGCTGTGGTCCTTGGAGAGTCTTTAGCCACTCAAACTCTCCTTC
Organism: Barbus barbus; assembly: GCF_936440315.1. Taxonomy (NCBI): domain Eukaryota; kingdom Metazoa; phylum Chordata; class Actinopteri; order Cypriniformes; family Cyprinidae; genus Barbus; species Barbus barbus. The sequence continues at coordinate 13,881,165 of NC_136743.1, read as the reverse complement.
ACACCATGCATTAAGACGATATAGACACGCGTCCTCTTCCAGGCAGTTTCGTAACATTTTATGTTGATTGGAAATTCTTAATTACTGCCCTGATGGTGGAAATTGGAATTTTCACTGCTCTAGCTCTTTTCTTAAAGCCACTTCACTAATTTGTGAAGCTCAATTATCTTTTGCTGCACATCAGAAATAAATTATTTCGTTTTTCTCATTGTGATGGATGATTAAGGGAATTTGGGCTTTGTTTTTCCTCCTATTTATATTTCTGTTAAACAGGAAGCCATGGCTGGATAATTTCATGTTCATAATCACCCTGGAGTGCTCAAAATTGTGAATATGAATGGGAATATACTTCAGAGATATTTTACTCATAAGAATTTCTAGGGGTACCAATAATTGTGTCCAACGTGTGTTTGAGAAAAACATTTATTTCATAATAAGATTTCCCCCATTTTCAATTGTTTTAGTTCAATGAAATGTTAGATTTTTGTGATTTAAAAAAAAATAAAAGATCAAAAAGATTAAAAATGCAGGTTTATTTTCAGAGCCTTCTTTGATCATTTACCAAGGGTGCCAATAATTCTGACCACGACTGTACATGCAAACTGGTCACGTCTTATACTGCTATGCTCTTACGCATGTTTATTTGTCACCCTTGAGAAAAATAACTGGATTTTTTTGACTTGTGAATTTTTTTTTTTCAGTTGGCCTTTTGTAGAACGTGCTGCTACACTAGTGGTAGATATGAAAATATTAAGAATATAATAAGGGGCAAGCCACACAGAAATATTAATTATGCATTCACATTGTGCTGCCATTGGCTGCATGAAATTTAGGACTACGCTCACTTGGGAGTTTTCACCTCAAGGATTGGAAGGTCTGTTTTTTTACCAACATTCAAACAATGACAGTCTAGTCTAATATTTTTTTATGCTTTTTGTCCACCTTATTTTTAACATAGTGCTGCCATTTGTAATTGAAATGTGCAAGGCTTCTGGGGTCATTTGCTTAGTTATTTTAGCTGTACAAAAACGATCCGTTATGCTGCTTGATATATTGCAAACTGGTATTTATTTTCATATTATTTTAATTGATCAAAATCATAAATGCGCTGATTTGTATTTCAAAGAAATTTTAGTTTAAAATAATTTAATTACACTCTTTTAGTTGTAGTTATTTACCTATCTCGCCTAATGAATCAGAAGTCTTGCATATTTACATAAAAATGCTAAAAAAAAATAAAGTGGATATTTTGGATGTTAACATATTTTCTGTTATGCTAGTTTAAAGCACAGAAACAAGAAATGTGTAGGTTGATTTAACTGAAACGTATAAACATCGTGGCTCTGTGGCACAACAGAAAAAAATATATATATATTTGACAATCTCAACCAGCCTGACAGCAATGGCTGCCATAAATACTATGTATTTGTCTGACCTATGGCAGATTGGGAGAGGGTTCAAGGCGCCTGTCTGAAAAATCATTATTATGTTTTATAATTTCACTAAATAGAATTATAAAACATAATAATGATTTTTCAGACAGACTTCCATAATCTGAAATATCTCAGAGGGACACAGAATTTCAGTGAGATTCAAAGCAGAATATTTATTTTCATATTTCAATTTCATGTTGGCTTTAATGTATACAAAGTTCAGCGTTTAGTTTGGCCTGGTTTTGTAGATTGTATGTCACAAAAATCAATCCAAATTTTATTCAGTAAATTTAATACAAAGGATTGTTTGTGTCAATACAAAGACCTTAGCTGATCACATCAACTCTGGAGCCATACTATGTGTTATTTGCTCATGCAAAATTAGTTCAAATGAACACTTTTAATGTTTATGAACAGTTTAATTTTGTTCCACATTTATAATGTATACAATGAGATCATTTTAGCCAACCAGCTGCATGTATTTATGATTTTCAAAATGTTACATACATACAGTATGTATATCAAATGGATATATATTTTTTCTTAATCGTTACTTTCATCTTCACAAAATAAAAAGGCACACTCGAATGTCCTGAGAAAAAGAAGTACAATGATTCAGAAAATACCTATTTTATTACAACAGAATGGTAAAAGATTTGTTTCCAGTTTTGTTAGAAATGAAAAGAGGAAGATGGCAATGATCTCTGATCTGTTCATATTCTCAGTGCATCTGGAACCATGACATTTCTTTACACTTGATACCTTTATGTTTCCTGAGTGCTCTATGCATTAGTTTGTGACAACACTCTGGCTTGAAAATTGTTTCTATGCATTTGTATATACCTCATAAATGCCTTTGTAGATACTGGATTGATAAAACTGAGTACAGATACTGCTGCACTGTAATATAGATGAACTTCTGTATTCAGTTGGTCTGACTGTATATTGTCTTTGAAATGTTCTCCTAAACAAATAATGCACACGTCCGATTTACCATTTGATGTTTTCCCCGATGTGGCTCTCATTGTGCATTCACCTCACTATGTATTACAGTAACACTTTACAGTAAGGTTCAATTTGTTAACATTAGTTAACTACATTAGTTAACATTAACAATGAAAAATACTTCTAAAGCATTTTTTTGTTCATTTTAATTTCAGCTTTTGATTTTAATAATGTGAAAGTTTTATCGGTTTTATTTGATCTGTTTATGCATTAACTAATAGGACCTTATTGTAACGTTGCCAATATTATGAAGGACTTTTTTTTTTGAGCACAGATTCGGTATAAATATAAAATCAGTACAGTTCTGAAAACAAAAAAAAAAGTTTATTTAACACACTTCTATATTTGAATGTGTTTCAGGAAAAACAATAATTTCCTTATGGTTGAAATTGCCACTGAATTCAAAGCGGGCATAACATTTTCTGAAACTAAAAATGGAAAAGTTAAATTGTGGTCCAACACTGTCCTGACACTCGAAATGCTGCCATGTCAGCTGACCTTTACACATCATCTTATCCTGTTTTTTGGCATTGCACAATTTTTCCATGCTTATACTAATTTGCACTGCACAGTTGGTGTGTAATTGGTGGTTTGCTCAAAAACACATATATCAAACTGAAAACCCTAAAAAAAACATACACTATACAGAACAATGGCAATGCCATATTAAACCAGAGATTCTTTGCAATATTAAATTCTTACTGCACATTTACAACATTCTGCAGTTAGATATTTTTGGCATAATGCGTGCTGAACATATAATTAACAACTGGCTTTTACATAGCTATGTTTCATCTAACATAAAATATTTTCTACTCAAATTAATATTTGGTGAGTAGCCATGTAAAGCAGGATAACATACAGCCATTATCGCAAAATAAACCTGATGAGCCCTGTCATAGATTTGATTTATTTATTTTATGATAAAAATCGACTGACCATCCCTTACATATATACAAGTAATTTGACATTATAAAACAGTTCTATTCAGCGATCTCAGTGTTGCCAATCAACGATTTGTTATCTTTACTATCTGAATAGGCAGCATCTCTGTTATTATACATGGGATTTTCAAATGTAGGCAATAACTGTCTTTTTGAATTTCTGTAGTACAAGAAAGCTAGAGCTCCCAATATGCCAATCACTACAATACTCAAGAACACAGCCAAACCCGTATTGACCTTGTGAGGTTCAGGACCTGTGAAGAAATAAGAGACAAAAATAATAAGACAAACTATCTAGTGTGAAAATGGGATATATACACATTACATCAAACTGCAGTTTTATTACATAACATATGGACTTTTGAGAATCAGTCTATTTAAAAGTAGAGAGGTTGCTGCATTCTTGACATAAACGTTTTTAATATTTCTTGACAAAAAGAAGTGCAAGTGAAGTTATAATATTACCTTCTTCCGGGGCCTTAATGGTAGGACTTGTTACTGCAGAAAAAAAAAACAGAATTTAAAAAATCTGGTCTTTTTTTTAAACAAGAAATGTTGTATATAACATCTGTCTATAAAATGTTATAGGCAAATAGATTGATCATGTAATGTTGGTGATTAATTTCCCCTAAACATTAATATTTAGCAGATCTATTGATCACGTCCAAAATTATGTTTGGTGAGACTATTTGTCACAAGTTTTACTCTAGTGAATAAATTATTTTTTGTCTACCTAAAATATATTTTTGAATATAGGGTAAATTCACAAAAAATGTGGACCTGCCGTTATTCAACAAGAATATATTTTCATGAAATATAAATGTCTAAAATAAAAAATTACATCTTCCACAGCATACTTGCATTTAAAATATATCATAGGGTATTTAATGGCTTTTCAGGAAGATTTAAACAGCAAAATACTGAAACAAACTGTGGTCACCTGAGTCACTGCACAAATAATTTACTGCACAGTACTTTTCATTTGGAGGACTGAGTTCACAAGACAGGTTTGAATTAAATGTTTGAGAACAGCATAGATAAGCACTGCTAGAGAAACAATGCAAACATGCTATTGGACATTTTACTCAAAACATTAGTTAATGAGACACAATCTTCTGTTTCTCTGACTAATTCTGCTTTCCCCATATGTTACAAAATGTCACTAAAAAGGCTGTTTTGAAATTTTACAATACATACCTTTGGCAGTTTTGCAGATAAAGGATAACATTGAGTAATCACAATGCTGTTTTTTCCATTTTTTAATTTTGGTAGAGATTAATGCGCAGTCCGTATTCCAAGAATGGTCTTGATAGTCATCTTCATAATCATTCACAGTTGCCCAGTTACTGTAATCTACCACGGTATTGTCTGACCATATCCAGTGACCTGTGTAGTTGGATAACCCAGGGTGAGTTCAGATATAACCACCTCTTTTAGGCATATGAGTTCATTCACTATTAAAGGGTTAGTTCACCCAAAAATTTAAATTCTGTTAATAATTACTCACCCTCATGTCGTTCCAAACCCGTAAGACCTTTGTTCTTCTTCGGAACACAAATTAAGATATTTTTGATGGAATCTGAGAGCTCTCTGACCTCCCATAGACAGCAACGATATTACCACGATCAACGCACAGAAACAATAATCGCATAATTTATTCAGCAATTCTTCTCCCCGAGTTACCGTCTTCCGCCATTTTGAAGAGTACCCCAGAACATAATCACCGTAATCAGCATTGTTCACGTTTAGCATATCATTGTTTTCTTTGCACACAAAAAGTACTCTCGTAGCTTCGTAAAATTATGGTTGAACCCCTGATGTCAGATGGACTATTTTACCGATCTCCTTGCTACATTTCTGTGCGTTGATCGTGGTAATATTGTTGCTGTCTATGGGGGGGTCAGAGAGCTCTCAGATTCCATCAAAAATATCTTAATTTGTGTTCCGAAGATGAACGAAGGTCTTACAGGTTTGGAACGACATGAGGTTGAGTAATAAATGATTTGGGGCCACCAGAAGTGTTAGGCAGAAGAGATTCTTGTATGTAAATGTATATTTGGTGCATTACCTTTCTGGGTTTGGAAGAGCCCAATCCAAAAGTCTTTGTAACTTTCAAGGAGCATAATGTTGTTCTCTATAAACTTCTGTTCCCCTTCATCCCTAATGCTGACAAGAGATGCTCCTGAAAACCAAAGTGCAAACTTTCTTACTCTTTTGTTCTTTGCACCTGTCATGTAATTGAGTAAACAGCTTTTTAAATCAATTTATATCCTTACCCCATGTCATACAGAGTCTAGCTGCTCTGCTCCATGATTTCATGTCCGTCATAAAAGCATAGCAGCTGTCTTTGAACGGTATCCACCTCACTGGACTGTCATCATTTTCATGTGGGCAGTGCCCAGGCTGCTGTGCTGGAATGGTCGGGGGAATGTCTGAGGAGAACGTCACATGGAAATAGTTTTTACCAAGCTATTCAAGAAGTATTATCCATTCAGTATGGAATATGATTAGATGTGTGTCATTTCAAAAACTGAGTATTAAGGCTTTTACCTGTTTGTATCATAACGCTTGTGTGTGTTCGCATGCAAAAGACAGACAGTGCATTTTTACTGACTCTTTCTGCAGATTACATTGTTATGTCAGTAGGTGGCGAAAACTGTATTTATAAATAAGATATGGAATCATTGATTCAGCCAATCCATTGAAAAACACTTATTCATTCAGGAACAGGAAGTGACTGGCTTTCTGGGTGAGTGACAGAATCCTTCACTCAACCAATTTGTTTCACTTCTGTCTGTGTGACCAAAGGTATGACTATTAACACAACTCTGAATGGCTGTTTGAAAACAATTAAAGGAGTCATGAACTACCTCTGTTTTTTATTTAGTACTGTTCTCTGAGGTCCACTTATAATTTTATCAAGATTTTTACATCAAAAACATCATAATTTAGAAGTAATAGGCTATGTTCTGTCCTGTTTTTAACCCCCCTCATCAGAACGCTGTTTGAATAGGTGTGGCTGATTATACACTGAAGTAAACGCCACATGCTTTGATCAGCTAACAGTTGTGTATGTTTGACAGACTACGTCCTTCACAGATGAACGCTGCAGTGATTAAGGTTAAAAACTCATAAATACTCACATCAAATGATCTGTTTAACAGATAAAGCAATAGTGAGCATGTAATAAAAACAGTAGTCTCAGTCTCAGACTTCACGCCCACGAACCGTTGGCTAAAAGTCTGATGCATATGGCACACTTATCTGGAAACACTTCAGGAGTTTCAAAGTCGTCATCGGATTGGTTAGATTATACAGGATTCCCGGGAGACGTGTGTGTTGCGTTCTTTAACGTGGCGTCAAACCCCCTCACGAAAGAAGAAAGCCGTCATGTTTATTGTGGCAACATTTCCACGCCCCAAAACATGACGCTGAATGAAACGAACTGTGATTGGTTGTTTGACATTTTGTCAGTCTGAAGGTTTGGCTATGTGAGACTATAAAAACAATTACTCACACTTGTTTGTTGCGACATTACTGCTGGATCCAATATAGTCGGACACAGCATCGTCTTTCAGTTTCAATTTTTTTTTAAAATCTTGTGTCTAATTGTGCCTTGTTTGTTAACCAATCCACGGTAAAATGAAGTCAACAAAGGACCAAGTTCTTGACGCGGTCTGGAGCTTCATTAAAAATAAAGTTCATCCACTCTTTTCTAATGTTGGGATCAGAAGGAAGGAAATGCAAAGACTGTTTTTCCACAGCTTGGCACTGCACAGCATCTTTTTGCCTTCGGGGCCATCTTTGCATGTGCAAATCGGTGGGCGGGGCTAAACAGGCAGCGATGTAGAAGCAGGCATTGATCTTTTTCTGCAGAGGCGGTGTTTAGCCACACTATTACGTAATAAAGTGGCACACTCCCCAACCTGTCATTTTGGCAGACTGGCTTCAATATAAGCTGTTTTTAGACTAACGAGAAAGTTCCGAAACTTACAGGATGTTTTTACAGTACAATGACCTCTTATATGTCAAAAGATCAAGGGGATTTTGGCTTCTCATTTAAAGACACTTTTAAATACTGTTTGACTTCCTTTATTCATGACAAGTGGCAAGTGACATATACAGAAACCTTTGTGTATAGGATTTAATGGATAATAAGCTTTCTAATGCATTCTAAAAGTCTAAATAATTTGATAATAATGTATCTAGAATTATTTGCTGTATTTTGGGACACACACACACACACACACACTTGTATCTCACCTGTTGTTTTCTCACAGACACTGTAGTAGGTTTGATTGCAGAGCGTTGTTTTCCATTCTCCATCCATCTCCATGTATGCACAAGGGCGATTGGGCCGTGGTTCAGAAGGTGCCCATTTCTCCATATTCATAGGCCAGTTATTTGCCCATAAAAAATATCCATGTGTCTGTTGGATCCAAATATACAATTTGTAGATTATGAGTCATCATCAACATATCCCATACAGAAGAGTAGGATATACAGAGTTAGTTTTTAAAAGACTAATTTAGAAAAAAACACTCCGTTACATTTATATTTTCCACATAATGCTCAAAGTAAAATGTAATTTTGTCATTAAATGTGATTAATCATTCACGTTCATTGTCTGGCAATGAGCAGCCTGTATATTCTGCCAAACATCTGCTTTTGTGTTCCACAGAACAAAGAAACTCATACGGATGACATTCCCATTTTGGCTGAATATTCCTACTAATTGCAATGCCATGATTTTCCCTTTCTCACTCTGGTGCATTACCTGTGCACTGCTGAGACCGATCCACATGGGCTGTTTGGACCTATAGACCTGCAACTCAAGGTAAGCCTGTGTTATCAAATCCCGAATGCTGGCCAAATGAGCCCCCTCTGCCTCACAGCGACGGTTTGCCTCACTCCATGTTAGATTCTCTTGAATCACTTTGAAAGATGAATTTCCGAGATTGACAAAGTGTTTAGGAACTTCAATAGGCACTGAGGCAATACCAGGATCTGAACATGAAAAAAATTACACAAAGGAAGCAAAATATGAAGAACAGTAAAAGCCTGCAAGATATCTACAATTTCTCTGCAAGTCCACAGTGTTCAGTTAAACTCACCAACATCACGACTGCAGATAAAACCGTGAGTCGCATTACAGTCAGTTGCCACCCACTTGCCAAAGACAGAGCCTGACGATTTGCCCATAAAAACACATTCCTGTTTGAAAAAGAAACACTCTATTGAAGTCACTAGTTTTATCACTAAAAATAATACTATTCAGTTATAATCTCAGTTTGTCGCAGTACCTGTTCATCCGAATAGTGATATTTTGTCCAATAGTATGAATGCCACTGTGAGTGGGGAAAACATTTCAATAAATAACTATAAAAACAGTCCATCGTTATACCAAAACATCTTCAGGTTAAGTGTGGATTTTCTTAAGCAGGTTTACATACATAACTTTGAGGTTCTCCTTTGGCCCAATCGGTGAATGTAACTTTAGTCCCATCTGTCCACTTGAACCTCCCGCTTGCTAAATTGTTGAATCCAATCCAGAAGTCTGTGGTTTTATCTCTAATCAGTGTCCTTAAAAAGGCTGCAGCAAATATGATGTAATAAATAAAACATGCAGTGTATGATAATGATCATGTCAAAGTGTACAGCAAACAAAATAAATAAATCTCTCTAATCAAGATACAGCAGTTCTATATTTTAGAAAAAGGTCCCATTTTAATCTATCTATGCGACTGTGAAAAAGCCAATTTGTCACCAGAAGAGAAGGACTACAGCTGCGTAAGTGTTTTGAATAACTTGGTTGCAGTTCTGTTGTTTAAATAATTTACTTGCTACTAGGAAGGAATAGTTCGTTTCCTACCTATTTCTACTCTGCATTTTCGCTGTTTTTTCTGTTAATTGCGCTTGCTGGAAATTAGAATAATTTGCGCCTCAGGTCAGAACGAGCCTTTGTTTTTGTGCAAAGTGTTAGTTTCGTCTTGAGCTATTTAGCAGTCCTTTAACCTTATTGGCTGGGCTGATCAGAAGCCGGCAACAGCTGTTTTCACTCTAGTTTCTTAGACTGTATTTAGTTGATGTCGGAAGCGTTCAGCCTCCTCGTGTGAAGACCAACGAGTGTAAAGACAGACGACTTTTTCCTGCGCGACTTTGACCGAGCAACGACACCGAGCGCACACTTAAGTATCCTTTATATCTTCCCTCACGCTTTCCTATCCTCTATCATGTGTTTCCAAACCATTCCGGTTCTCTCTCTACCTCGCTCTAAAAATACATGCAGAAGGTCACGTAACCCTGCCAACCTGCGCACTATCTCTACATCTTCCACTGCACCTCTTTCTTTCTCTGTAGGTCTTTGGAATTGCCAGTCAGCTGTCAACAAAGCCGACTTCATTTCTGCATTTTCCTTACATTCCACACTCAGCATCCTGGGCTTGACTGAGACCTGGATCCGTCCAGAAGACACGGCAACCCCAGCTGCTCTCTCTCACAATTTCTCTTTCTCTCACACCCCTAGGCAAGTTGGCCGGGGTGGGGGCACTGGCTTGCTCATTTCTAACAATTGGAAATACTCTACCCACTCTCCCCTAGGCAATCTCAACTCATTTGAATCGCATGCTGTTACTGTGACAGCTCCTATAAGACTCCAGATTGTGGTAATCTATCGTCCGCCGGGCCAAATACCACCAACCTTCCTAGACGAGCTGGACGGACTGCTGTCGTCTTTCATGGAGGATGGCACGCCACTCTTAGTCTTCGGCGATTTCAACATTCACCTAGACAGGCCTTATGCTACAGACTTCCAGTCACTCCTAGCTTCATTTGATCTCAAACGCCTCACCACTACTAGCACGCACAAATCTGGTAACCAACTCGACTTAATTTATACACGCAATTGTTCTACAGATAACATTCTGGTACAACCACTCCATATATCTGACCATTTCTTCATTACATTTACGTTACATTTTGCAACTCAGGTGCCACCATCTCCCTTACCGGTTACTTTCAGACGCAACCTACGCTCCCTTTCCCCCTCCCTTCTTTCCTCTGTAGTATCCTCCTCTCTTCCCTCGCCTACCCATTTCTCTTCTCTGGATGTAAATGCAGCCACTGACACTTTATGCTCTACCTTAACCTCTTGTCTAGACGACATCTGTCCTCTCTCCTCTAGGCCAGCACGGGCTGCTCCTTCTAACCCCTGGTTATCCGATGTTCTTCGTGAGAATCGGACCAAACTCAGAGCGGCAGAGAGAAAATGGCGCAAATCAAACAATCCGTCGGACCTGAGTAGGTATCAGTCTTTGCTTTCATCTTTCTCTACTGAAGTCCACACTGCCAAATCCTCACATTTCCACAACAAGATCACCAGCACTCCAGACATGCGTAATCTCTTCAGAACATTTAATTCTCTCCTCTGTCCCCCTCCTCCACCTCCCACCACTTTGATAACCGCTGATGACTTTGCCTCTTTTTTTCACAGACAAAACTAGAACAATCAGCAACCAGTTCTCAACTCCGCAGGACCTCCGATCAACCACATCCACCGCTCCAGCTCCCATCTTCTCCTTCTGTCCCCTCACCGAGGCAGAAGTATCCAAACTTCTCCTCTCCAGCCATCCTACAACATGTCCTCTCGACCCGATCTCCTCACATCTTCTCCAAACAATCTCTCCCACACTCTTACCGGCACTCACACACATTATCAACACATCTCTCCTCACAGGCATCTTCCCCACAGCATTCAAGCAGGCTCGGGTAACCCCACTGATCAAAAAACCTACATTAAATGCTTCTCTTTTAGATAACTACAGACCTGTCTCTCTCCTTCAATTCATAGGGAAAACACTCGAACGAGCTGTCTTCAACCAGCTCTCGCGGTTTCTTTCACAGTACAACAAGCTGGATGCTAAACAGTCAGGTTTCAGGAGTGGCCATTCAACAGAGACTGCGCTACTCTCAGTCACTGAAGCCCTGCGAACTGCAAAGGCTGATTCCAAATCGTCAGTCCTCATTCTGCTGGATCTCTCTGCTGCTTTTGACACTGTCAATCATCAGATTCTCCTGTCTACACTCTCTTCACTGGGCATCACTGGAATTCCACTTCGCTGGTTTCAATCCTATCTCACCGGTAAATCCTTCAGGGTGACCTGGGGAGGGGAGGTATCCAAACCACATCAACTGATCACTGGAGTTCCTCAGGGATCGGTTCTTGGACCCCTCCTCTTCTCCATGTACACTACATCGCTGGGTCCCATCATACATGCACATGGCTTCTCCTATCACTGCTATGCCGATGACACGCAGCTCTATCTCTCTTTTCAACCAGATGACCCAACGGTAGCTGCACGGATCTCAGGCTGCCTGGCGGACATCTCGGCATGGATGAAAGAACATCACCTACAGCTCAACCTGGCAAAGACGGAACTTCTGGTCTTCCCTGCCACTCCGACTCCATGGCATGACTTCACGATTCAGTTCGGCTCATCAATGATTACCCCATCAACTTCGGTCAGAAATCTTGGTGTAATCTTTGATGACCAGCTGACCTTCAAAGAGCACATTGCAAAGACTGCTCGTTCCTGCAGGTTTGCACTACACAACATCAGAAAGATCAGGCCCTTTCTGACAGAGCATGCTGCGCAACTTCTTGTCCAGGCCCTGGTTGTTTCTAGACTGGACTACTGCAATGCTCTTCTGGCTGGTCTGCCATCAAACGCAATCAAACCTCTACAAATGATTCAGAATGCAGCGGCACGACTGATCTTCAACGAGCCCAAAAGAGCGCATGTTACACCTCTCTTCATCTCCTTGCACTGGCTACCAGTGGCAGCTCGCATCCAGTTCAAGTCACTGATGCTTGCGTACAGATCTACCACAGGCTCTGCACCCTCCTACTTCCACTCACTATTACGAACCTACATCCCCTCCAGAAGTTTGAGATCTGCTAGTGAGCGACGCCTTGTGGTACCATCACAGAGAGGCTCAAAATCACTCTCCAGAACATTCTCGTTCACCATTCCTGGCTGGTGGAATAATCTTCCCACCCCTATCCGGAACGCCGGATCTCTGGCAACCTTCAAGCAACAACTGAAAACTCATCTCTTTCGGCAGTACTTGACTTCATCCTAAACTTTAAAAAAAAAAAAAAAAAAAAAAAACTTTCCCTCTATCTTTCTCTCCACCTACTAGTTTGTACTTATTTGAACAATGACTGAGACTTGGTGTTACGAGCACTTCCTCTGTCTGACTGCCTCTTCAAGATGAATCGCTTTTTGTATTCCCCAATTGTAAGTCGCTTTGGATAAAAGCGTCTGCCAAATGACTAAATGTAAATGTATGCAAAATATAATAATGCTACAATTTCAGTGTACATTTACATTTTTTAACATAATTTTGAGTAGCATTGAAATCTCTTGTCTAATTCATTAATTGAACAACCAAGCTTACCTTGTTGTTGTCTACTCATAATAGATGCCAGATCTCCACCAAGCTCTCTGCAGTATTCTCTCGCTTCAGTCCACTTTTTTATGTCTTCTTTTATGTTGTAGCACTATAATGTGTTATATAAACAACCATTATTTATCTTCTTCTAAAAATTAATAGCCATAAAAACAGATCATGACACAATTTCACAAATGTTGGATTGGAAAATCTATTACAGCAGTGCAAAAACAATTTTTTGTGATAAGCACAGCTTTATTCTGTGGGAGGTCTGATTTTGCTGTGAAACATTTTAATTTCATTGAGCTATAGAACAATCTGGTGCAGAACTGTTTAAATATTCTAATATATAATATTTATAATTATTCTTATATTTATAATTTATAATATATTTAATTCTGTGTTGAGAGTTGCTGAAATCGCGTTTGGTCTTGTATGGCGTATCTTGTTAGTGTGTGCACTTGGTTGGCCATTTGTAGTTGATTAACAGGAAAGTGGGTTCAAGCGCCAGCAGAAGGCAGTGTAATGAAATAGACTTTAAGAGAAGCAGTCTGTCAGCCGAAGTTTAAAATCAGCTCGTAAGTGTATTTACTTGTCTCAGTGTTTAGCGCATTTGCCGTTGCTAGGAAACGCTTTTTGTTTACTGTGTTGAGAGTTGCTGAAATCGCGTTTGGTCTCGTACTGTATCGCTTATCTTGTCAGTGTGTGCACTTGGTTGGCCATTTGTAGTTGATTAACAGGAAAGTGGGTCCAGCTGAATTGAAATGGTGATTTGTTGGATTGGTATAAAAAAGGTTATTATACCGCGGCAGTCGTCGTGTGAAGCCCGAAGAGTGTAAAGACCATCAACTCTACCGTGCGACTCCACCAAGGGATAGAAGTATCGCTTTTTATTTTAGTTTTTCCATTTATTTGTTTATTATTGAAATGTTACATGCATGTGTCAATTTTATTTAATTTCTTTATTTTCTTAAATATGTAGGTATATAGTATTTATAGAGTTGTAACTTTTAGTTTTAGTTACTTTTTCTTATTTGTAAGTCGCTTTGGACAAAAGCGTCTGCTAAATGACTAAAGTAAAGTAAATATACTGACGGAAACTACATAAATATTGCAAAAATGTCTAAATGTAAAACCTGAAGGTATAATTTTAATTGTAACACTATTATTATTTTTTTTTTTTTATATATATATATATATATATATATATATATATATAATTTTAAAATATGTTTATAATTACTTTTCCTTTGAAGCTTTTCCACTCAGGAGCACAGCCTCCTTTTGGCTCTTGTGTAGGGGCCACCGTGGCATTCACTGGAGGTGACTGACTTCGCTTACAAACAAAATTATATTCATCACCACAGTTAACGGTTTCCCAGAGTCCTGTAACAGTCAAAATACGTTTTGTTTAATGTAAATTATCAAATGTATCAACAGTGACTTGATCATACATAAGAAACATTTTCTGCACCAAATTTATCAGTGGTCAATAACACATTCCATTTATTATACTGTATCCACCAGATTTATAGATAAGAAGATATGTTGTACCTTGAGATGTGGTCATCTTCACACATCTTTCCTCACTGTTTTTAAAAGCAGGCTGATTTGTTTCCCAAGCTTGAAATACTACAGGGGACCCATCCATCCACCTTTATAGATAAAAAAAAAATGTATTTGCTTATTTGTTCTTTTGCAAGGGAAAATAGAATGCTACTTGCATTATTTAAACCTACTGGTAAGTCCTATCCATATCAACTGTCAAACCAATGATATATTCATTGTGCGAATGTTTAGCCTGCAACACAGAAAAAAGCCCAACACTAAAATCAGTCAGAAATTATATAGAAAACATATTCAAAATCAAATGATACAAAGATACATGATGTGTGATACATGCAACACAAATATGCTGCTAGAAAATGTAGCTCAGCCCTCATACCTGATGCCAGAGGAACACCCGCTCGTCCTCATCATTGATAACCACTAGATCACCATGTGATTTCTTACAGAATGTCCGTGCGTCGTGCATAGAAAGTGCTGAGTACTGAGATGCAAAGTACTGGCTACCTTTGAATTGAATCCAGCCATCCTCTGTTTCATTATAAACTTAAATAAAAAGAAATAAATGTTTTGAATTTGAGTTCCTCATTTACCCCATCAGTGTGACAAAAACAAACAAAAACGTTCGTGCAAGTTTAAGACTTACCTGGACCTGTAATATTTACTTCCTTTGGTGTCTTTCCTAAAGACAAAGCATAGCAGTTAGCTGTCAGGTATTTAAATAAAACATTTTAAATAGAATTTTCTGTGACACGTTAGTTGCCTAAATCGACCAATTCTCACTATTAACTAGTTGCATATTAGCATGCCTATTATTAACATATTAGCTGTTTATTAGTACTTATAAAGCACATATTCTGCATGACCATATTCTACATCCCTAATCCTACCCAATACCTAAACTTAACAACTACCTTACTAACTATTAATAAGTAGCAAATTAGGAGTTTATTGAGGCAAAAGTCATAGTTAATGGATATTTGTTAATAGCAAGAATTGGATCTTAAAATAAAGTGACCAAATTTTCTTTTCAATTGAGTGATGATAGAATTAGACTTTTGCCAGATTGACATGTACCTTTTCGGATCTGACAATACCAGTCCTTTCTATCTTGACAGTTTATGTCATTCCATGCTCCATCACTGTCCCACATTGAAATTTTCATTTCAACACAATTTTCCATGTTGTTCAAATTGTTTGGTTCATCACTAGCCCAGTTTTGATAGGATGACTGAAAGAGAGTAGATTTTGAAAAACCAAAATGATATCAAATGTGAATTCTATTTAGCATTTGTTGTCTTTGTGAACTCACCGAAGAACCATCACTCCAAACATAACCCACAGCGGGATCGTACATTCTGTAACCAATCCATGCTGGGTACACTCTAAAAGCAAAAACACATAGTTTGTTTATTTATTTATCTATCTATCATTAATTTATGAATTAATAATTTTTAGTCATGTGACTTTTCTTCTCATCTATCATTTCACAAATTATCAAATTAATGGCATGGTATACAAAAACACAAGAAAAACATGGAGACAAATATAATATTAAATGATATGCAAGTGTATGGAGATGGATTGTGGTTTAATTGTGGGTAATTATTGTGAATTATTACCGCTGATGGTCAGTGTCACCTGACTGAAATACATGTCTGCTATTGATCATGATAAACAAGTTTTTCCATTAGCTGGACATTCATCAGCTATCATTTTGCAGAAGGAATGATAGATATTACCCTCCTTGTTTCCAAGGAATATCAGCCTCATGATGGATACTCAGGAGATCGCCGCCAAGCTCTCGGCAAAAGTCAAGAGCTTCATTCCAAGTCTTCATTTGTCTCATAGGTACATTAAAATGCTGCCAGAGAGAGAAATCAAGTCTTTATGATTCTATAATAAGCAAGGAAATGTGCTACAATGTGGCTTTTATTTTGTTTAAATAACAAATTTAGCCAAAATTCATCATGAAAACAACTTAAAAAGCCTGTTTTACCTTGACACAAAGGTTTCTAGACAAAAGTGGCAGCCAGTCTTCGTGACAGGCCAAAGCAGGTGTGGTTGGTGGGGCTGGAGTTGTAACTAGTCCATCGGCTCTCTGCTTGCAGATGTATTTTTCCTTATTTGAGCAGCTGAGCACATCCCAAAGCCCAGCAATAAGTCCAGTCGTCATGGCAACACAGCCTTGTTTTCTTCCTAATTTTGTAAAGACAAAAAAAAAAAAAGAGATTTTCTAAAATGTAATACTGTAATTATGAGAAATCAGAAACATAATAATTTAATTGACACTGAGTACAGTACCTGGCATCCCAGCATTGAAATGAGAATAAGAGACTTCCTTAGTGTTGGTCCATTCAAAAGTGTGCAGATCCCTCTGATTTGACAATCCAATCCAAAAGTACTTCTCTGGTCGAGCTCCAACTAGACTAACAAGGAATGCATTTTCTACTCTAATGGGGAAAAACAGATTAAGTCTTTTGTGAGGCAGAAAATAACACTGAAAGCTGTTCATAGTTTTTAAATATGAAATAATTTACACATTTTGAAAAGTTTTTTTCAAATGCTTCAAGATTTTAGTCAGTGTATTAAGAATTCAATGTCAGATGTAGAAAGGACAGAAAGCATGTAACTGAAGAAGTGATCTGACCTGGATGAAATATCAACCAGTTGAGAATCAGCTTTTGCACACATCTGTTTTGCTTCTTCAAAGGTCTTAGTCTCAGATCCTGCCATGTAGCAGTAGTACCCATACCTGGTCCAACCCTTCTCAAAAAATAAGACAGCTGTCAGTGAATACATTTTACCACCTGATGACCAAGAACATAACTAGAAGACATAATTCTACAATTTTAGGCCATTTTCTAATCGTACAATACGTACTGTTTTGCATCCCGGGCTTGTGACAGCTGTGTCATTATTTGAGGCTTTAGAGCTGGCCTTCTTCTTACAGATTAATCCATACTTATTTTCACAAATATCATCGGCCCATTTTCCCTCCTAAATGAGAAACATTATGCAAATGTTCAGTTCAGCAACCCATAATGCTATGAGAAAAACTATGCAACTAGAATTTAAGATGACTTCTCAAAAAATGTTTTTAGTAAATGCTTTTTACTTCTTACTAATGAAGTTCTTACCTCTCCTCTTATTAACACGCAGTCCTCCGCATAAATAGCACTGTGACTCGGCTCTCTCACTTCCCATGAGGCAAATGGGACACTAGACTGGTCACTCCACTCAAACAGCATCTGTGTTTTACGGTCATTGAAACCAATCCACAGCTCGTCTGTTTTCGCTGAGAATAGAGATGTAGATGATCACCTAGTAACCTTGTATAGGGGTGACTTCTATACCTTGTTTACAACAACACTGTTAAAAATGTATTTTAATTATCAAAACGTACAGTATCCAAGTTGTGTGATGACAAAGCTTTGCTCTTCTTTGCTGAGAATACTCAGCAGGTCTCCTCCTTCCCGCAGACAGGAGTCTCGCGCCTCCAGCCATGTTCGCTTGCTGCGATGAAGGAGATAACAGTTGCCTGAATATGGAATCCAGGGGCTATGGCAAAAACCAGTGTGCACCGCTGTCCAAAAATACAAAGATAACACATTACCGACACTTTATACAATACAGTATGGTAGAGGATACCAACATTTTGGATACCATAGAAATTTTACAATTCTTGTCACCAGTGTCAATATCACAAAACAACAAATACTAGCCTAAATTAAAAAAAAACTTGAATTAACATGAATGACAGACTGCTGTCATAGACTGCTGTCACTTTAAGAGCTGTCCAGATCCAATATACTGTTACATGTTTTCTTTCCCAGCTGTTTGCGTTCACTTAAGACCTAAATTACTGTGTTTACGAAGATACTTGCAAAGACTGGCTTTTTATCTCATAGCTTGTGTGTATTTAACTGTTCGAAGCCTACAAATTGGCAAAAATAACACCCTTGCTATATGAACATCGTCTTCACATGCTCGCACCTCTCTGACAGCGTGTGCATATAGCGAAATGGGTTTTCTTTTGCTGCTGATTGCATTTCAACGGCTTAAAATCACTTGTTTGTAACCGCAATGCTTAAAAACATGTGCAAACAAAACATTTTAGTAATCACGTTGCACAGCAACGTCACGTGAGCGTGTAACCAAAATAGTCCAAAATCTCTACCAGTTGACAAATTTCTACCGGTTAATCGTGTCTACCGGTATATCGCCCACCCTTAATAGCCCATATTGAAGTAGGTTAAAAACGCACTGACATGCAGTTCAATAAGTGTGCCACATGTATGAGAACCACTCCGAGGGATTTGGTGAAAAGATCCGACTCATAAGAGTCATTTGTTTGTTAATTGGAATACACAGATCACGCTATATGTTTGTTTGTTTTCCTAACAGTTCTCGACTCATAAATCCCAGTTCCACACTTTGAGAACCCCTGCTATACGAAATAAATAGTGACTGGGAAGCCTACCTGGAGGAAGAGTTGGAACAGAATGGCCTCTTTGGCAGACGTATCCATGTTTTACAGAACAAGGTTCATTTGACCATTCAGAACCAAAAGCATTTTTCAGGACACCACAACTGTAGCCTGGTTGTGTGGTTGGGTATCCTTCAACAAAGAAAGAAATTATCATTTCAGTTCATTTAGTTATTCAGTACAAGCTAAAACACATCTAGGATATGGTTAATAAAGGCATAGTGAAGGTCTCTCACTTCACGCTACACTTACATTTATTAAAGTACACATTCCTTTGTATCAGTTTTTTTTGTTCACTAGGAATCAAACTAGTGTTGTTGGTATTATACTCTTCTAATTGAGCTGCATTAATTCAATGAGACTGAATCCTTTGACTCAAAGACGGTCTTACCACTGAGCCATTTCAGATAGCGTAACGGCTGTCCATTGCTCCATTGCCATCCACTGGTTTCATCTAATTTATTGAGTCCTGTCCATAGTGCATTTTGAGTCGTCTGGACAATTCCTAGACAAGTCAGTTTTCTTAATGTTTTATTCTTTGGATATTTCTAGACATTCATCAATATTACATTATAGCATATAATGATGAACAGTTCCATTCAGAGAATCTTTTTGATGGGAATGTACCTGCTACAAAGGTGTGTTCGTGAGGTTCAGAGACACTCAGCAGCTCCGCACCTTGCTGCTGGCAGCTCTTTCTAGCCTGGTACCATGTCAGGGCAGACCCACTATTCACTTGGTAATAGACGTTTGCCAGTGGATGTTTGGCCCAGAAAGTATCTGAAAATCATCACTACCCATCAATATGTGCAAGCCAATGTTTCATTGTTAGAATATATATTATTAATTTGTTTAGTCTTCAGTGATGGACAAGTAACAATTGTAGTCTCAAAGATTTAATATTGATCATGGAGGTAACAATTCAAATGTAAAGTGAATAGGAAATAAACCTACTGTCAGGTGTTGGGCAGTAGCCCCAAAGCTGATTAACACCGTAGTCCGTCTCAACAGAACACCATAGACGTTGATTTTGTGTATCAACTTTGGTACAATCTGCATACCATTTTTTCTCATAAAGAAAGGGAAATTGGCATGGGCGCCCAAATGCATTCCCACCAATGCTGTACAATTCTGTAAAATAAAATGTAAGAGTTTGTAGATCAGTTATTTGAACCATCATTTGTAGTACTGGTGAAATGAACAAATTATGCACAAAACTACATTTGCAAAAAAAAAAATATATATATATATATATATATATATATTAATCATTCAGTTAAATATTAAATAGCAGAGGTTGATTAGACAATCTGCTAAATGGAATTGAATCGATTAATGTTGGAAATCACTTTGTATTCAAAAATGTATATAATTAATTAGTTGCATTGGTTTCAAGGCTAGTAATAGTAACAAACCATTTCCTGATGAAACTAGACAGTGGGTCCCATGTGACAAAAGGCATTTGATTTACCCAATCACTCATATATAGTGTTACCTTGGATTATAGCAAATATTCAGTATGGATGCAATGATTGACCAATCAGAATAAACTATTACATGTACACGGACATGTACAGCTATGTACTGTACTCAGGTTTCAAGGGTACTTAGGAATGTTTTGATTTTGTTTTAAAGCCTGTAAAACATAACTGATGACATACAGTAATTTATTTTTTAATAATTTAGGTGTTAGATCTTTTTTGTGATTGAATCCAGGGGCCAGTTACACATAAACATAACCACTATGCTCAGACTTCCCAAACCAAGGAATAATCGGTCTTACTGTTCAGATTCAAATCTATGTTTTTATGCAACTGACTTGGAAAAAAAATAGTTATGACCAGTCTTAAAGAAAACACAGATGACTAACTTGTAAGACTAGTCTGACTAGACCACTGAACTGCTGGAAAACAAACAAGCTCAGCGGTCTCCTTAAAGGGAGAAGCAATCTGAGTCTTCACAAACAATTTTGATTCATATTTGTTTACAAGTCAAAATAAAGGGCATTTGAATCAAATTAATGAGCAAAATACCAGTTAGGGGGAACATATACTAGAGACTTACTAATGAGGATTAAAAAAGGCTGGGAATGAATGTTTTATTTCACCATTATTCAGAGAAATAACTGTTGTATTTTGCTCCCTGATTAAATAAAACACATTTGCATAGAAAAGAAAAAAGTTCAATAGACACATTAAGACACATACCTTCATAAGGCTTAGAGCAAATGCTGTTTAGTGTTCCATGAACTGTCCATTTGCTCTTCGCTCCAGTGTCTTTAGAGATCACTGGCTCACCATTATTACTTACAGCCAGGTACAGAGACTCATTCTTTAGGCCAAGCAATGTATCACTGTGGCATTCCCACTTCTGCAGAACACTGTCATCTTCACAAAGCAGCCACTGCAGTTTTTTTCCCACTGTTTTACTTCCTACTCCAAGGCATTTCTTTGTGAAAGTGTTCAAAATGCGATTCTTTGAAGTCCAGCGAAACTGTTGTGGGTTACTGTATGGGTCACAGGTGGCAAGCCGTTCCAGGGAGCTGCTCATGCATTTGTTATAATCCACATTATATACTAGAAAATTTCCTCCTACACAAAAATTGTATGAGATGATGCAGCATTCAATTATTTACACACATATAGAATGTGCTATAGCATACCCCCCCCCCCCCCATACACACACACACATAACAAATAATACTATTTGCAACAACAAAAAGCATGATTAATACTTTCATTCATTTTTCAGCTTGATTAAAGAAAAAAAGACATACCTGTCTGTGCAAAGCAGTTTGCTAAATGTAATACGAGCAAAATCACTACTGTTATTATTTTCATCTTGATTCAAAATGTATTTTGTGCTGCTGCTAGGTTCATTCCAGTGTCATCCTCTGTCTCTGGTTGAGATTCTGCAGTCTCACATTTGCTCATGCGGACCTGCCCTTTAAACTGGTCCGATTGTCCCAATCAGAATCACATCCTGTCACATGTCTCTTTCTTCAAAATTGTTGAAACGCTAACGTCACAAAGCTTCTTTGGAAAGGAGGGATCTTCTCAATGATCGAAAATATGGTCTTAGTCAGCTTAATTTTGTGAATTTTGGTGTTTTGGTTTAGTTATATGAGGAACACAGATAATTTCTGTTCTAGAAAAGTGACTGCTCACACCAGACCATTCGGAAGTCAAACCTATAGTCGCTGTCACCTCCTAAATCACTGAGACATTCCCTCTTCCCAGCAATGGTTCTGCCCTGTCAGCATACACAACAATAGCTGTACAAAGAAACTGAATTACACTTAAAATTTATGATCTGAATGCAATTTCCTGTTATGCCTTGTACTCATGTTCCTGGACATCCTGTGTAAAAACTTGTGGTGACAGCAATTTACCACATACGAAAATATGTTAAGGTCATGCCTGCCCTGATACTATTAGATACTGTTACTGTCTGTGAAACCACATGTTACTTTATAAATAATATTTATAAATATATAATTATATAAATATTTTATTCAGTAATTATAAATCATTATAAATCATTTTTACAGATTGGTCTCCAATCACCCAGTGGTATTTCAGTTCATTTTGCATGCATTTATACTTATCACTTGTTATGATGTCACCATTTTTCTGCCTCATGAGAACCAGGTGTCAGATGCCTACGAACACGTCGCTGATTAACTGCAGGTCTACCGGAGAGCCACACACCCTCCTGAAATGGAGCCTCCCAAATCCCATGCTTTATAAACTGCATGGTGGGGAAAAACTGTTTCCTCAACAGCCCCACATCTGCTGTGTACAAAGAAAGATACAGACACAAAGATATTAATTTATAGAAGAAAACAATGTGAGAAATATGGACACTTAAGCGATAGGCCTACTTTTGCATTTTATGGTAAAATATTAAATCACATGGGTATTTTTAAAGGAATATGGAACAAGCACACCTTATGATTATGATATGATTCCATTCAATTCTGAGAGGAGAACTGCAAGAACTGTTTAACAAGAACTGGCAGTAATACCATTTACTGTATGTATCCATCTGTCATCAATATTGGCAGCATGAGGGGGCCGGCCAGGTGGCCCCTTACCTCTATAACAGGGGTGTCAAACTCAGTTCCTGGAGGGCCACAGCCCTGGAGAGTTTAGCTCCAACTCTAATTAAACACACCTGATCCGGCTCATCAGGTTCTTCAGGCATATTTGAATACTACATGGTGTGTTGGAGCAGGCTTGGAACAAAAAACTCTGCAGGGCTGCGGCCCTCGAGGAACTGAGTTTGACACCCCTGCTCTATAAGCACCCCACGGAACGCGATTTCTACCGAGCCTTCTGTTGTGGTTGCTAACCGGTTCTTATCTGTTGTAGTAATACTGTCGTGAAGTCATGCTGATGCGCGGACTTCACAGTTGTACCATATTCCGTGCTGTTGCCGCAGGAGTTCCTTGAGTAAACTAGCATTCACCCGAAGCTCCATATGTATGCGTTTTTGTTGAACATAACATTTGGCGACGAGGATGGCTTTATCTCTGCCTCCCCGTGAGCCATTTCTGCCCCACACTGGTGAACCTGTCGTTCAGTGGGAGCGCTGAGTATGTGTCATTTCAGACGTACCTTGTAGCCGCGGGCTTGGATGATGTCCCGGACGGGAGAAAGCACGCACTTCTCCTCCATTGTCTCGGCGCTGAGGGATTACGGATCTTCCAGACGCTCGGCGCTGCAAATACATAATCTGACGCTGTTGCACGACTGAAAGGACATTTTCAAAGGACTCATAGCGTGCTGTTGAAACGCTTAAATTTCAGACAAAGATGCCAACGTTCGGGTGAGTCAGCCAGTCAGTTTGTGGCTGATTTAAAAAGCCTTGCTGAGCCATGCAAATTCGGTGCTCTCCGTGACGAATTAATTAGAGACCAACTTATTGAAAAAACAAACAGTGCACGGGTCAGAGAGAGGCTGCTTATGGAAGATGATAGATTTACTTTGGATAAGGCTCTCACTCTGGCACTCCAAATTGAAGAAGCTACACAGTGTGCAGCTAAAATTGCTGAGACTAATGCAGCTAAAACTGATGTCACCTCTAAAACTGATGTACCTGCAAATACAGTCATGAATGATGAGTTCCAGCCTGCAGGAGGTGCAATCATCCAGCAAACACAGCCTCAGTCAAGTCAACAAAAACGGAAATGTAGCAACTGTGGCTTCATTCATCATGCCAACAGGTCCCCAGACTGCCCAGCTATAGGCCAAAAGTGTAGACATAGTGGCAAGCTTAACCACTTTGCAAGGTGGTGCAGATCAAAGTCCAGTTCGCAGCCTTCACCAGCAGTAATTCATACAGTTGGTCCTCACTCAGTCACTTTCTCTACATGTGGTGTGCAGCTGAAAGACTGTTGTATTCCCCTGCTTTTTGACACAGGAGCTAAAGTGTCATTGCTTAATATGGCCACTTACAAGAAATTTTTCTCTGATGTTGAGTTACAACCATCACCTCTGAAGCTCTGTGGTTATGGCCAAGCCAGCATTGCAGTGACTGGAGTAGTTAAACTGCCAGTACAATATGGGCGAAAATGTCTACCAGAGTTTCCATTCTACGTAACTCAGCATGGTGCTAACATCTTGGGTCTTGACCTGTTCCTTAGCCTTGATTTTTCTCTGCATGACAACAGCGGTGCACCCATCCTTCAGGTGGACTCTCCATGGCAGACACAGTTTCCAGCTCTATTCAGTGGTTTAGGATGCCTCTCTGTTTTTTCCCACAAACCCCTGCTTAACCCAGATGTACCTCCTGTATCGCAGTAATCCAGCTACTGCGACGAGTGCCTCTCGCCTTGCGTGACAAGGTCACCACTGAACTACAGGGCATGCTAGCTGCAGACCTTATTGAGCCCATTGATGCTTCCCCTTGGGTCTCAAATCTTGTGGTGCAAAAACGGTCTAGTGGTATACGTCTCTGTGTTGATCTTCGGGGGCCTAACAAGGCTGTGGTGCCAGACAAATACCCATTGCCGACTATTGAGGAACTCACAACACTCTTCTATGGTTCTTCAGTGTTCACAAAGCTGGATCTTAAGCAAGGTTACATGCAGATACCCCTGCACGAGGACAGCAGAAACCTGACTTGATTCGTGACTTACATGGGGTTGTTCCATTTTAAGAGGATTACTTTTGGCCTAAGTTCAGTACCTAGTTGCTTTCAGAAAATCATGGCTACTGTCCTAGCAGGACTCCCAGGTACGGCTGTGTACTTAGATGATATTGTACAGCTCTGTCAAGACACAATCAGACATTAAACACAGAAAAATGCGTGTTTGCTGTCCCAGCAATAGACTTTGTGGGTCTTCGGGTGTCCAGCTCAGGTATCACACCATTGCAGTCCAACATAGAAGCCATTCTCAACCTTCCAGTGCCAACCTCAGCTGGACAGCTTGCATCCTTCCTTGGCATGACTGCTTACTATCTCAGGTTCTTACCTCAGTATTCTGAAATCACTGCCCCTCTATGACAGCTACTCAAGCATAACACCCCCTGGGCATGGACGGCAGATTGTGAGCAGGCTATTTCGATGACTCAAACACCTTCTCACGTCACCACCAACTTTAGCTCATTTCAATCTCTCCAGTCCCACCCTGGTGACATGTGACACATCAGCAGTAGCAGTCGGAGCAGTTCTGACACAGCTGCATGATGGCATTGAAAGGCCTATTGCTTTTGCTTCACGGGCTCTGAGTACTGCAGAGCAGAAATACTCAGTGGGAGAGAGAGAGGCATTAGCGTGCATTTGGGCATGTGAGCGCTGGCACATGTACTTATATGGACGATCCTTTACTCTCAGAACAGACCACCAGGCTCTCACTACCCTCATGTCCTCTGCTGGAACGGGCCACAAGCCCCTCAGGCTTCACCGATGGGCTGACAGGTTGAGTCAGTACAACTACCAGCTGCTGTTCACTACTGGAAAAGACAACGTGGTTGCAGATTTCTTGTCACGCTCAGCTGCAGAGCCAACTAGCACAGCCAAGTAGCCAGAGTCAGATACAGAGAGCGACCTTATGCAGTTAGTGTATTAGCCCTTACAGGCCGCAGTGTCTCTTGAAGAACTCAAGTGAGAATCTGCTGCAGACCCACTCTTCGTTACCCTCTGCACGAACATTCAGAACTGCTGGCCTGCTCGGGTGAGTGCTGACCTGACACCTTTCTCCCGAGTCAGGCCAGAATTGACATGTTGGGGTGAGTTTTGCAATGTGCGGGGGCACCGAGCATTCATTCCTTTGTCCCTTAGGGGGCAGGTGCTCTCAGTGGCACACGAGGGTCACGTGGGGATAGTTAAACTGAAGCAGAGGTGCCGAGATTTGGTTTGGTGGCCAGGAATTGACAGAGAGCTAGAAGCTCTTGTACGTGACTGTGCACCTTGTCTGCTTAGTGGTAAAACAGGTGCTCCGGCACCGCCACCTTTGCAACCTGTTGACTGGCCCACCAAGCCATGGGAGCATCTACAGATGGACATTTGTGGGGAGATCGCCTCTGTTCCTCACCATCAGCGGTTTCTAGTTGTGGTGTATGACCTCCACTCAAAGTGGCCCGAGGTTGTGGCCATGGGCTCAGTTACAGCCTCCGCAATGGTTGATTTCCTGGAGCGACTCTTTTCCCAATGGGGAATCCCGCGGGCCATTACCACTGACAATGGGCCACAGTTCATTTCCAGTGAGTTTTCATCGTACCTGGCTGCCAGGGGTATAGCGCATATACGCACCGCCTTCTACCATCCTCAAGCTAATGGCGGCGTGGAAAGATTTAATCAAAGTCTGAAAAATGGCATCCGTGCACACCTTGCCCAAGGTTTCCCATTTAAGGCTGCTCTCTCCCAGACCCTCTTGCATTATCGCGCTACCCAACATGCCACCACTGGGGTGTCCCCTGCCTGTCTCATGCTTGGCAGTGAACTAGAATTACCATTGAACAGGCTGCGGCCACCTCACCAGCTCCCAGTGAACACTGCGATTCGGGCACAGGTTCATCAACATCAGCGCAACATGAGAGCCAGATATGACAGCAAGCATCATGCTCGGCCCACAACGATAAGAGTACAGGATTGGGTAAGAGCCCGTAGGACACATCGCAGCAATAAATTGAGCTCTTTCCTCTCTGAGCCCCTCCAGGTCAAATGGCAGCTTGGGCCAATCACTTTTGAGCTAGCTAATGGATCCCGCTGGCATGCCAGTTGTCTTCGTAGACTACCCACCCCCTCTGTTATGAAGGAAAACCAGAATCAGCCTATCGACCCCATTCTGCTACCACTAAATCTGGATGTAGCAACCAGACAGAAAGTGAGAACCGAATGCTGTCAGAGCCCACAATCTGAAGATGCCCCTATGACTACTCGCCCTGTGAGGACGAGGGCACGTCCTGCACACTTTCAGGACTTTGAAGCTGTTTCATACTTAAGCTTGGTGGGAGGGGGGGTAATGTTGTGGTTGCTAACCTGTTATTATCTGTTGTAGTAATACTGTCATGCTGATGCGCAGACTTCACATTTGTACCGTATTCCGTGCTATTGCCGCAGGAGTTCCTTGAGTAAACTAGCATTCACCCGAAGCTCCATTTGTATGCGTTTTTGTTGAACATAACGCCTTCGTCTAGTCTAGAAAAGCAAATGACTCTGTTTGTACTGCAGACTTACTGGTGTTTCTGATGAAAGTATGACCCTACGACGGATTGAATGAAGGACCGTTTGATTCAAAACAGTAATTTGTGTAGTGCATCTTTTTGAATTCAAGATTCAAGATTTTTATTTGTCACATACACAATTATACAGAGTATAACCAGCAGTGAAATGTAGGTCAGGTCCGCTCCAAGGACAGTGCAATTATAAAGTATACAAATATTAAGAAAAAGAAAAGTAGAAAAAATAAAAAGATAAAAAATATAAATGTGCAGGTCAGTATGGCCACGAATGATTCATTAAATGAGCCAACTCATAGAGTCATTTGGAGAATCGGATGACATTTGTCACCATGTGGATTTGTTTGCGGCGTTTCTTATCTGTATTTGTGTGTTTTTTTGTTTTTGTTTTTCATAGGTTTAACTTAGACTGTAACCGAAATGAACCGAAGACGACCCCTTCCGGGCACCGTATGTAACACCTCATATCCAAAAAAAACAATTCGCGAACGGCAGCGCATGTTGTCTGCTACAATGAATGAGTTTCAAAAGAGTTTGCGTGCGTTTCCTCTCGCTCCTTGATAACGCGGATTCTCGAAGTCCACAATCTGGAGTGAAGCTTCACTATGGCAAGACAAAAGAGCACGTGAACTGGGAGGGAAAATCTTTGTTGTTACACTTGACTTGATCCAAGCCGATATGATATCATCGTGGTTGTGATTATCTGGGGCCTCGTGGATTGCAAAGCGTGATTGCAAGTGTTATTGCCCAAATAATCTCAATCTCTAAATGTGCTTCGATAACGAATGAATGCATAATGAGCATCATAAAGCATATCATCATGGTCATTACCATGATTTTACCTTGACACAAGTTCCTGGATTCAAGTGGTGCACATGCATTCTTGAAGGCAGGTGTGATTGGCAGGGCTCTTCATCAGCTCTCTGCTTGCAGATGTAGGCCTATGTTTCCTTATGTGAGAATCTGAGCACTGACACTATAGACCATGACACACTCATAGATCAATTACAAAACTATACTGGTATTCAAGGGCAGGCTTTAAGATGGTTTAGATCCTACTTGTCCGATCGCTACCACTTTGTTCATTTAAATGGGGAGTCATCTCATAAAGTATGGAGTACCACAAGGATCTGTCCTAGGTCCTCTGCTATTTTCAATATACATGTTGCCCCTTGGTAATATTATTAGAAAATACGGGATTAGTTTTCATTGTTATGCTGATGATACTCAACTATATATCATAACAAGACCAGATGAAACTTCTCAACTATCTATGCTAATAGATTGTGTAAAAACTTTTAAAGATTGGATGACCAATAATTTCCTCCTATTAAATTCAGATAAGACAGAGATATTACTTATTGGACCAAAAAACAGTACACAGAATCTCTTGGATTACAATTTACAACTAGACGGATGTATTGTTACGTCCTCTAAAGTCAAAAATCTGGGTGTTGTATTAGACAGCAACTTGTCCTTTGAAAATCATATTTCCCATGTTACAAAAACAGTATTATTCCATCTTAGAAACATTGTCATGCTTCGAAACATGCTACCTGTTTCTGATGCAGAAAAGCTAGTTCATGCATTCATGACCTCTAGACTGGACTATTGTAATGCACTGCTAGGTGGTTGTCCTGCATCTTCAATAAACAAGCTACGAATGTGTCTTATCCACTGCGCCATCACCACCCATATATGATCATATTACCCCAATTTTACAGTCTCTGCACTGGCTACCTATTACGTTCCGTATCATTTACAAAATATTATTACTTGCCTATAAGGCCCTAAATGGTTTAGCTCCTGCGTACCTAACTCGTCTTCTACCACGCTACAATCCAACCTACTCCCTAAGGTCGCAAAACTCTGGACTTTTGGTAGTACCTAGGATAGCAAAGTCCACTAAAGGAGGTAGAGCTTTTTCACATTTGGCTCCCAAACTCTGGAATAGACTTCCTGATAACGTTCGGAGTTCAGACACACTCTCTCTGTTTAAATCTAGATTAAAAACACATCTCTTTAGCCAAGCATTCACATAATGCATCTTATAATCTTGTACTGCAGTTATATCTGATCAAATGTACATTATTATTATTCTTTAGCTTGGGTTGAACAAATCATTTTTGCTTAGATGGAACAGCAGCTACGCTAATTATGTCTCTATTTGTTTCTCTGTTTCTGGGAATTTTTTGGTAACTAGGAATTACAGAAGCTTCAGTCTGGATCCAACCCTTAAATGATCTGAGATGACTGAACACCTGAGAAAAGATAATGCCAACCCCTCAGAGGACCTCAGAGGATGCCAATGCTCAGACAACATACAGAATTAACAAATTTTGCCACAAGTTAAATATATTAAGGTTCTGCAATATATAAATATATTGTGGAAACTTAATTTCCTGTAGAGCTGCTTTGCAACGATTTGTATCGTAAAAAGCGCTATACAAATAAACTTGAACTTGAACTTGAACTATGCAAGTGTGTAAAATTGCATTTCCTTGAAATGGTTTTCTAAGTAGCAGTTCTGTTTTTTTGCCATCTTTGCAGATTTTTCTAATCACCTCACAGGTCAACCTGATAGTCAGCCTTTATGATTCCATGTGTTTGGATTTGTGGAATTGACTCATGAAGTATAAGGAATATGAACTCATGAACTGATGAAGGAAAGCCAATTTCACTTCCTTTTTTGTCTGGAGTTACATAATTATTCTTTTCCGTCTCTCGCTTCCCACAGTGATTCCAAACGCATCTGTTTTTATGTCGTCTGTGCTGAGTTTGCACGGTGGGGACACTCATAGAGTGAGTAAGAGAAGAAGTGGGGGACCTAACAGACTGGCATTGATGATCTGTGTGTGATGGGTAAGTGTATTGCACAATGTCCACATGATTGTGTGTACAGTGAGTCTGACCTTATGATTGCTCAATTTATTATGAAAATTACAAAAAGAGACTTGAAAAGAGAAATTAAAACTCTGAACTGCAACAGACTTGGATTTCAGAATCTGAGTAAGTTATGCATGATTAAGGAAGCATGTGTATTATTTTTTACCTATTTTATATAACCTATTTCATCTTCACTACTTCATTTTTTTTTTGGTTTAAATATTCCATAATTTCTCTCCATTAATATGGTCATAAAAATACATGTGTAACAAGAATTTCCAACTTCCCCTATACAATCTACCTTAAATAGTTTATAAACTGCATTTACATTCCCTTATAGAAAATAACTGTTGTTTTGTTGTTGTTGTTTTTATTGTTTAGCTGTGGTGAATTTTCCGCAGCCACCACTAGTGGTCCTGGGTTTCTTCTTTCCCCCCTCATGCTTTGTATATACAGTGCCTTGTGAAAGTATTCATACCCCTTCATTTTTTGTTTTGTTGCTACTTTATGTGAAACTGCTTTAAATTACTTGTTGTCCACATCAATCTACACTCCATACACCAAAACGTTTTTATCATCTTTGCTCATTTATAAAAAAAATAAAAAACTTAAATGATTCCATTGCATAAGTATTCAAACCCTTATCTGGGACAGTTGAAATTTATCTCAGGGGCATTCATATCACTTGTAGATGTTACTACACTTTGAGTGAAGTTAACCTGTGGCACCACAGCTAATTTGAATAGGTATGATTTGGAAAGGCACACACTTCTCAATAAAAGGTCTAACAGCTGAAAATGCATATCAGAGCAAAAACCAAGCCCTAAGGTTAAAAGAGCTGCCTGTAGAGCTGTAGAGAAACAGGATTGTGTCAAGGCACTGATGAGTAAAAAAACAAATTCTGCTGCATTGAAGGTTCACAGAAGCATGTAGTCTTTGTTACCCTTAATGGAAGAAGTTTGAAACAACCATTTGGTTAGAGTGGTGAACAAGAACTTGATGGTCACTCTAGTTTAGCTCCATGATCATAAATGGAGGTAGGAGAAACCTACAGAAGGACAAACATCACTGTAACACTCCACCAATCAGGGTTTTATGGCAGTGTGGCAAGACTCAATTCTCTCCTCAGTGAAAATACAAGAAAACACACTTGGAATTTGCAAAATTTGCAGACTGTGAGAAACAAGATTCTCTGGTCTGATGAACTTCATTTCCAAGCATCATGTTTGAAGGAAATCAGTCACTGCTCACCACCTGCAGAGTACCATCCCAAAAGTAAAGTGGTGGTAGCAGCCTCATGCTGTGGGGCTGTTTTTCTTTGGCAGGAACTGAAGGACTTGTCAGAGTAGAAGAAAAGCTTGATGCACCAAAATATTGAGATAGCCTTAATGAAAACCCAGTCCAGAGCATTCAGAACTTCAGACTGGGCGGAAAGTTCACCTTCCAAAAGGAAATGATCCAAAGTACACAGCAGTTTATAGATAACTCTGTGAATGTCCTTGAGTGGCCCAGCCACAGCCTGGGATTGAACCCAATCAAACATTTCTGGAGAAACCTGAAAATGTGCATCTGGCTCCATCTAACTTGACAGAGCTTGAGAGTTGAAGAGGTGAGGAGAAGAATTGCCGATAATTGCCAAATGCAGATGCGCAAAGCTTGTCACATCATACCCAAAAAGACTTGAGGCTGTAAAGGTGCTTCAGCTAAGTACTGAGTTAAGGGTATAAATACTTATGCAGTGTACTTATTTCAGGTTTTTTATTTATAATAAATTTATGAAGTTGTATAGAGTTTAGATTGATGTAGAAAAAAATTATTTAAAGCAGTTTGACATAAAGCAGCAACATAACAAAACGTGAAAGAAATTAAGGGGTATGAATACTTTCGCAAGGCACTGTATATACCAGAAAAAAAGTTATCTATTGGAGTCGCACCAACTGTGCCTTTTAATGTGTCAAGGAGGTTAAGACTGGTCAAAGTTTACAATTAGTTATGTTCAAAGATTCCTTTCATTTATTGCCTCTTGGAATTAGTTTCCCTCCAGACACATTATTGAGGTGAGACTTCCAAGTATCTAGTGCTGCTTGCTCAACACCTCTATAGTGTCTGTTGAAATCATGGTTGTGCTTTACAAGGGCCTAAAGTAGAGCATATTTCTGCACCGGTTCTGAGCTTTTTTACTTGTATCTAGTTGATTTAGTGCAACTTAATCCTGTATGACTTAAAGCATTGGCCTTAAACTCAATTCCTGGAGGGCCACAGCTCTGCACAGTTTAACTTGAACCAGCTCTAAATCACGCCTGCTTGGAAGTTTCTAGTGATCCTGAAGAGCTTGATTAGCTGGAGCAGGTGTATTTGATTAGGGTTGGAGCTAAACTGTGCAGAGCTGTGGCCCTCCGGGAATTGAGTTTGAGACCAATGACTTAAAGCATTTTTAACCTTTTAGCACACGATGCATTCATTCTTTCCCAGTACAGACTATTGATGTAATTATAACAGTACTAGAGAACAGTTCACTCAGATCTTATACGGTTAGTGCAGTAAACCTTAATGTCATGGAGTACAGCAGAATTCAAAGTTATGTAAGTCTTAGAGAGGCTTACCATTTTAACAAATTAAACAAATGTTTGCTTTACAGGATTTATTTTACTTTCTGAAATATTAGATATAACCAGCATATAAATTTCAGAAATAAAGGATTATTCTCAGCAGATTGCTCAAAGGAAACAATAAGGACCAATTTTCAACAGCTGTTTTAATGCTATTAGTACGGACTGTAAATGCTTTTTTTATCTGGCCTCAGGAAGTATTAAAAAGCTGACAGGTGAAAAGTTACATTTGAGGTTGTTGGGTCCACTGAACTTTAAAGCACACTGATAAGCATCCCTCATTACAAATGATCTACTGTATATAAGGAATGATCATAGTCTCCTTGACTTGTTCCACTGGCTCCACAAGAGACATTTGGAGGAACAGTAGCTTATTGAGAATCTCTTCATTCACGTTCTCTTCAAAATGAGAGGATTGTTTCTACTGCTGCTTGGTGAGGCCAGATGTTTTCTTTTATATAAATTCCAATAAAGTAGAATAAAATTCAATAAACAGTTGTTAACAAAAAAAAAAATCCAATAAAGTACATTATTTATAGTATGTTCATTTTCCTCTGAACCCGTGAGGGCCCATATAAAGGTCAGGAAGGTCATCAGGACCATCTACGTTGTATAATGATTGTTTTGTATGCATAATGTGTGGTTTTATGAAATTCTTTCCTTAATATTCCTCAAGGTTCCAGTCAAAAAATTTAATATGCCTGTTTGAATTTGTGTTTCATTTGGGAATCTTTTAAAATATCTTAATGCGTAAAAGAAGTAAATCAGACTAGAAACTGAAATAAAGGAAGCAAAGTGTGCAGGATATCCCAAGTAGCATAGGGTTGAGATTAAGAAATGCCAAGAGTGTGCAGTTGAGATATCAAGGCAAAGGTTGCTACATAATTCCCAGTTATTTCATGCTTTTGATGACTTCTCTATTAGAATTTAGTGATAAATAATGAGTATGTGCTAAATGCTTGTTTGTGCATATGATTTTATCTGACAATTAACCGCTCTAAATTTTAATACAATAGAATTCTAAGAATGCAGAATGCAAAATTTACTTTCTTTTTTTCCACTGCTATACATTTTGTATTTTATAAGCAGTTTCGATGGGTTTGGCCTCCTGTCCCGATGAACAGTTCCAATGCATTGATTCTCAAGACTGTGTTTCCATGGAGAATGTGTGTGATTTCCACCCCAACTGTGCAGATGGCTCAGATGAAGAGTTCTGTGGTAGTTACTGTATTATATCTTGCACCCTTATTCTCATTACATCAGATTATATTTTCCCTTGCTGATCACACATACAGTCCTTGTCATGTAGTAATATGAAAACTATAAAACTAGAATCCTATAAAACTGCTTGCAAACAAATGGAAAATTATAGCTTTACAATGTAATACTAAATTCACATTATAAGAAATATCCTTCCTCACAGGCTCTTGTGATTTTGAGGAACATGCATGCGGATGGAATGACTCCAGCTATGATAAGTTTAAATGGCAATGGGAGATGGCAAACATCAGTGCTATCACTGGTGTGGACCATACCACAGGATCACCTTGGGGTAGGCCTTTGGACTAAGTCAATCGTTAGACTTGATTTGATATCATGTGAATTTTTATATTTAGACTTCTTTTTTATTTATAGGTGGAATTATGCATGTAGAAGGTGATAATCAAGATATTTGGACAAAGGCGATTTTGGAGCACACACTTCCCCGGGCCACTGCACTCGGATTCAAGGTGCAGAAGCAGCACAAACAATTAGTTTTAAGTCAAGGCTTCATATACATTGGATTTTTAATGGATTAATTGGATAATAATTTTTTTCTTTAGTCAGATTCTCATTCTTTTGTTCATTTATTTTTTTTCTTAAATGCTTAAGAATGAGAGAACAGCTTTGCAACTTTATATTTCAGCTTTTGGTATCATCTCCATGATGCTGCAAGTACCTCTTCCTACTTTTCCCCGAGTTTGATCCGCAGCACTTCAACTGTAGAGTTATGGTCAATTAAAAAGGGCCAGACTGACGGTTGGGAAAATGCTTCGTTGTTAATTGGTAATCTTCCTCTGGGCTCGAAGGTAATGCACTGCATGCAGAGTCATCTTAATCATGATAATTTTTTGAGGGGGGTTCTAATTTGAAGAGTACATGTTACAGATTTATTTGCATATACTGTTCTTCACTTGTTAATGATTTCTTATTCAATTCCAAAAACACTTGAATTTTCTTTGGATTCTACATTCATTGGAAATCAGGATATCATGCTGGATGACATTACACTGACAGATTGTGCAGAGGGAGACAGCCAGCTGTGACTTCGAGAAAGATGCCTGTTCCTGGTGCCATGACCAGTCAGCTGACCTCAAATGGAAAAGACAACATGGACAGAAGCCATCCTTTGGTTATGAGGGACCTACACATGATCACACCACTGGTTCTGGTAGATATGCATATAATAATTTATATATTTACAGACTTTGAAAGAAGTCTCATATGCTCATCAAAGCTGAAAATGTTGTGAAATGTTTTTACAACTTAAAGCAACTGTTTTCTATTTTAATATATTTTAGAATGTAATATATTCCAGTGAAGGCGAAGCTGAAAATTTAATAGTCATTGCTCCAGTCTTCAGTGTTACATGAACCTTCATAAATCATTCTAATATGCTGATTTGGTCAAGAAACATTTTGCTGAAAACAGTTGTGCTGCCTAATTTTTTTTTACAAATCACAATACATCTTTTCAGGATTCTTTGATGAATAATAAAGTTCAAAATAATAGCATCTATTTTACATATCATTTTTTAATACATTATAAATGTCTTCACTGTCACTTTAAATCAATTAGTGCATTACTGGTGAATACAACTATTCATTTCTTAAAAAAACAATTACTGACCTCAAACATTTGAACAGTAAACTATTTAAAATTATTGTACTGTTTTGCGCTATATGTAATTGCGCGTTAATGTAAAACAAATGTTTTCAGTTACTGATAGATTTCATTGCTTTACAAGCAGGCAGACATGATTCATTTATAATAGGAGTGAAAGTGTGTAACAGTTAGGAAGAGTGTAATATTCGAATGGTCAGGTGATCTCCAATTGTCAGCCTCCATGTGGCGACCAGCTCCTTGTAAAATGAAACATTTTTGTCAGGCTACTGGTTTAACTTTAAACACTTTCTGTAATTTTATCCAAAGCGACTTACATTGCATTCAATTTACAGTTTTTACATTTTATCAGCTCTTGTTGTCACTTTCATTCATGTAATCTAGTCATGTCTCAGCCTCTGGTTTTCTGCTGGGATTACAGGTTGTATTTGAAGCAGTGGTTGGAGATGATCAGAAGCATGATATTGCAATTGATGACCTAACAATCCTAAATGACCCTTGCCCACCTCATGGTAAGTTCTCAAATTTCTTCTGCTTGTGATCTTGAAGCAGTAAAGTAATTGATTAACATCTATTCACCTCACAAAGCACTTGACAACAATGTGACTGTTATACCATCTAAATGAAGCAGTGCACATTATTTTCTTCAGGGTTTTGTGATTTTGAGATGGACATGTGTGGATGGTTGACTACTCGTGTCAGTATCTCCAGTATCGACTGGAGCTGGACCTCTGGAACCAGTGCTGCTTCATTTGCTCCTGAGGTTGACCACATCACCAACACTGCCATGGATAAATATCAACACTTACTTAATGCTGTATGTATCAGGGTAATGCTCCTTTTATTTAATTATTTCACTCAAAGGCACATGTGCAGTATAGGAAAGTAAAAGGTGCCAAAGGGTTGTAATGTTTGGAGTGCCACATTAGTAAACCAGCTGCTCTTATTCAGGTCTAACAGTCCTTTAAGTGGCTGCTACTATGTTCTGACATCCACCGGTTCTCTTCTATCCAGGGCACTACATGGCTTTTGACTCAAGTGCATTATATGATCAGATTTCTTCAGAGTGAGGTGATGGAGCCTGAATCTCAAGGTTGTTTGGAGTTCTGGTACCACATGTATATGTGGAGCATAGGTGAGCATCTTTGTAGAGAGCTTTAAGTGGCTTTTAGACTTTGAAATATTAGGGACTTAAAGCTGCTGATGGAATGACAACAGTGTTCTGCAAAAAAAAAAAAAAAAAAAAAATTATATATATATATATATATATATATATATATATATATATATATATATATATATATATTGGCAAAAAAGCAAACAAACACTTATTTTGCCTTCTTTGGCTACAGCAGTTAACAGTTTACTTGTTTACAGTCGTTGTTGCTGTTCCCAATTATTGGAAGATAGAAATGACGGTTTTTAGAATAATCGAAAACAGTGATTAGAATAATCAACTAAGCACCCGGCCCACTAGGGGGCCTCAGCAAACTCTCAAGGCGGCCACAAGATGACTTATGTTAACATTATTTCAATTAATGTTAACATGTTAACATAATTCAACCTGGAGGCAGGAAGTATCTGGCTCCATGTGGACAGCAGCAGTGGCCATCCAGACCATACATACAGAACTAAACTTGGTGAGTAAACAACTGTTTTTGTTGTGAAAGGTTTTTAGTCATGTAATAACCAATTTGATGTATTTATGTCACATAACAGGCCATTCAATGGCTGTGCTTGGAGCCAAACTTGAGAAACCAGAGGTCTCAAATCTTCTGACACCAGAGTATAGCCCATCTACAGAGTCCTGCGTGCAGTTCTCCAGGGGGCGTATTACAGAAAGTTTCTTATCTTAGGCCTTAAGTTAAGATATGATACGTTAAATTAGGATTTTTCGCAAATTCGTATTACAGAAGCAAATCTTAACTTGATTTGGGATTCTTATCCTATCTTACAAAATAGTATCTTATCTCTAGTTAGGAAATCTTAAATGGCATAATCAAGCTCGCCAATCCACTCTCAGGTCTGTTACCAAGCAACCAACACTGCTGATGAGGTAAACAAAAGCTAACGTTACTTCACTTTCAAAATCGCCCTTTGCAAAGAAACGTAAGACATTAGTCACTTGCACTACAACCAGTAATGCTCCGTGACACTTTTGTTGGTCTCTATAATGCTGGTTGCAGTTCCTGTGCTAACTGTAATATGTTGTGCGGCAGTCTGTAATTACTTATAAGTGTTTTGTCATCAAAATATAACACCTCTTCAGGGTCCTCCAAGAGTCTTTCTACCATTAAACATCCTCGTTCTTCATTTTTAACTATTAATAAATGTAATGCCATTGTCGGACAGCACAGTTGTAAGCGTTTTTTTCCGTTAGCTTTCAGATCATTTTGAAGTTAGGACAGCTGTGGGGTTGTCCTAAAGTTAAGACAGTTTTTAGGGTTTTTGTCAAGTTAGGAGTTTTCTGTAATACCCCTTTCCTATCTGTAGTTAAGATAAGATAACGCACTTAGGAAATGCTGTTCTGTAATAGCGTTTGTCCTAAATGTTATCCTAACTGAAATTACCATGGTTACCAAACAGATAAGATAAGATTTTAAAGTTAGGATCTTTCTGTAATACGCCCCCTGGTAAGCAAATAATCTTGTGTCTGTCCATTATGGTAGCTACAGATTTGTTGTTAAGCTCTGTCTCAGCCTTAACAATCAGTTATCGAATGTTCAGTAAGATGTTTTGCCTGTTTGTAGGTATTGGCTGTCTGCAGGCTCAGGTGCTTCACTCTCAGTACATGTTCTTCTGAATGGGGAGCTGGGTCCAGCTCTCTGGTCTCTTTCTGGAGCATCTTCTGATAGTTGGGAGGTGGCAGAAGTCACTGTGTCATCTCCCTCTGAATTCAGAGTGAGTTTTTTCATTTTATAATATGCATTTGCTTGTAAAATAAAACTTCTGTCATTATATTTACTCATCCTCATATTGCCATCAAGCTTGTTTGACTTTGTTTTCTGAACACACACACACACACACACACACACACACACACACACACACAGAGACATTTTGAAGCTATACAATAGCTTTGAGTGAGAAAGTGTTTAAAGGGATAGTTCCCCCAGAAATTAAAATTTTACTCACTCACATCATTCCAAAACCATATGATTTTTTTTTTAATTCTGTGAAACATAAAAGAAGATATTATGAAGAATGTTGGTGACCAAACAGTTTTGGTTCCTTTGACTTCCATTGTGCAGAAAATAAACAGTGGAAGTCAATGGGAATCAAAAATGTTCCACAGAAGAATGTAAATCATATGGTTTGGAATTACATGAATTTGTGTAAATCATGATAGAACCTCATTTTGGATGGTCCATCAAGTTGCTTTTCACTGATCATTTTGATATCCACCCTAGCAAAGTAGCAATTTGTGAATTAATCACTGAATCGGATTGTTTCAATAAAATAACTGGTCTAAATTATTTGCTTTTCTTCTGTTCTTATTTTTGCTTGAGTTATTTCTGGGTCATAAAGAGTCATACTTCTTTCTTTACCTGATTCAGTCTCTCCTTCCTTTGCTTTTTTCAAAATATTACTTTCAGAGTAACAAACTAAATTGCATAACACATGCAGTTTCTGCATTTTAATATGGAAAGACGTATACAGTATGGTATGTGTTTTTTCTGCATTTATTCATGATTTTGCATTCACACACAGGTGGCATTCAGAGCAGAGCTCAGTGCAAACTCTGAGTCATTTGTTCTTCTGGATAATGTCTCAGTTAAAACTGGAGCATGTTCCCCAAGAGGAAGTTGTGATTTTGAGTCAGGAAAGTGTACATGGGTGAATGTTGCTGTTGCTAATGGCGTCACAGATGGACTTGACTGGATTCATGCAGACAGTCACTACAAAGGTCCTTTGGTCGATTACACTACTCACACTGCAGATGGTGAGAGTTTACTCCTTTATCTATTATGTTTGTTGATATTGCAAACATTTTTCCCAAATCAAATTATATATCAGGACAGCTGATTAGATACAACACATGATGATCATTGTTTTTCCTTTTGCTCTTTCAGGCAAGTTTCTTTTGAGCCCATCTCAGAGAAACACGCAAGGCCAAAAAAGTAGTTCTGTGCTGATCTCAGAAAAGATCCAGCCAACCAGTGACTTTTGTTTTGAGTTCTGGTACCATATGAATGGAAGGTTTGCTCTTGCTTTCCCATCTTTTTGCTTCAGCTAAAGACATCCTCTCTTCTACTGTTGGACTGTCAGGTGTGATTAATGAAGTTTTTATGGTGCACTTTTCTATTGGCAGTGACCCTGGAATCCTTAGAGTGCTATTTGATTCAGGTGCAACAGAGCAAGAACTGTTGTTTGAAACACAGTTCACTGGGAGCAACTGGAAAAATGTCTCTGTCAGTATAGCTGAGACCATACCCTTTCAGGTGTGAAATACCCATTTATTATTTGGAAAGCTTTTACCATTATGTTATATCAATTTGTAGTCATGCCAGGTAACATTTGTAAACCTTGAATATCAGATTCATATAGAGGCTCATCCGGGCAGTGAAGGCTACATTGCTGTGGATGACATTAGACTGACAAATGGGCCATGTAAAGGTAAACAGCTCAGTACTTTCTACTGAATGAAAAAAGAATAGTTTTGTATTATTAAAGTATTATTTGAGGAATAGTTAATGTTTTTACTGATTTACATTTACTGACAGACATCAGTGTGGAAAGTGGAGTGTTTGTTGGCAGTGACTTCGAGACAGGTACCTGTGAATGGAAAGATATCAGTGTTGGGCAGTTTGTTTGGGAAAGGGACCAGAATGGTACAACCACCGCCAGCACTGGACCATCAGTGGACCACACAACTGGCACAGAGTTAGGTCAAATCTTTCAGACGACAACTATCCCAGGATAAATCTATTATCTATCTGTGTCTATAAATCTACTATCTGTTTGTGGTCAGTAACATTTTTTGGAAGAAATTAATAATTTTATTCAGCAAGAGCACATAAAATTGATCTAAAGTGGCAATAAAGACATTTATAATGTTATCAAAGAATCCTGAAAAAAATCACAAAAATTAATCAGCACAACTGTTTCCACATTGATAATAAGAAATGTTTCTTAAGCACCAAAGAAGCATATTAGAATGATTTCTGAAGGATCATGTGACACTGAAGACTGGAGTAATGGCCAAACATATGGTAAACAAGTCACTTATAAAAGTGACAAAAGATACCCATAGAGAATATAAACATTGTAATTTTGTTATTGTTTTATAGCAATATATAAAATGGTTCGTGTACCACTGATATTATTGTCCTCTTGTAATGAAATGGTTATGGCATGTTCCAGGTCATTACATTACTCCAGCATATGATCTGGGTGAGATCCAGACTGCAGAGATCACCTCCAGCACCCTGCTGCCCAGCACTGATTGCACCGTGAGTCACTGTGCAGGCATCAATCAAAGCTTTTCTACCTCGGTTAAGAGCAAGGTAAGAGAATTTTACAGTATATGAGTCGTTTACATCATTTCATGCATTAAATAGGCTACTGTAATCATGCAAAAGAAATATATCTGACTCAACTTTATTTTCAGATTGTTTTCCAGTATGTGGGAATGGGTGAGGCTCATGTGCCACAGACAGCAGTGGACGATCTATCATTCTCTGTGACGTGTGCTCATGATCCTGACAACAGTGAGCTGCCAGTCACACCTGAACCAACGATGACACCAGCTACAACAACAACACCAATGACTGATGCTCCTCCAGCTTCACCAACAATCAACCCTTGTAAGGTTAGGACATTTCAGCTGTAACTCTACTGTATAGTGTATACACTGACTTGTGTACAAAGATGAAGTGTAAATATGTGCCATAGTCTTATTTTTGCTGCTTCTTTAATTCTTGATAAAAGCATTGTGAAATCTGTATGGTTTTGGTAATACACTTGATTTGTCAAATTCAGGAGAATGAGTTTCACTGCTGGCGATCAGACGGTGTAATGTGCATTGCAACTGGTGCTCGGTGTAATTATGCCCTAGACTGCCCTCTAGGGGAAGATGAAGAAACTAAATTAAATATAATTGCCAAAATAAATTTGAAATGTTCTGAAGATCACATAGAACTTGGAAAATAATATAATTTTATATCTAAAATATTTTTATTATATATATATATATATATATATATATATAGGATTATTGTATTATATTATTGTTATATTATATTAATATAATCATTATATATCAATATGAAAAATGGGTGGGTTCAAACAAAAGGTGCTATCTTCTAAATTGTGTATCAGATCCAGATGAAAATACCTGTAAATAAAAGCTGAAATGTTAATCTCTCATCTCATATTCATCTTTTGATGTCAAACCCAAATGTTTACAGTCTACAGCAAAAATAAAGGAATTGGCCTTACTGTTCCAATACTTTTGGAGGGCACTGTATGTATACTATGTATTATTAGTAGTAGTATGATTGTTGTTGTATCTCTGTAGGTCCATGCAATTTTGAGAATGGACAGTGTCAATGGAGTGATATAAGTGTAGGTCCTAACAAATGGCAATGGGTGAAGGCCTCAAACAATACAGACCTGCCCACTGACCACACCACTGGAACAGGTAATTCAATGCTAAATCAATTCATGAACATTGCATAACAAAATAAATACAATTCATCTTCTCTCTTTACCCTTTACTTCTACTCAGGGCACTACATGCAGACATATATCATGGATCCATCTAACAATGAGGCTGTGTTTCAGAGCCCATCCCTGCCTATCAGCTCTGCATACTGTCAGCTTTTGTGAGTTCATTCATAATGATGATGATGATGTGCAAAACTAGTGTCAAGACCGCTTTTATTAAAAAATTCAAGTAAAATATTCTTGTGAAACAAATAAATACTTCTATTACACAACACTGAATCATGTTCCTTGTACCCAATTGTCCTCTCTTGTTTATCTCTTGCACACTAGGTTTCACTTCCACATGGGTGCAGGAAGCGCAGGCAATCTCAGCGTGATCCTGCAGAAGGGAGAGGAGGACAGGAAGCTGCTCTGGTCACGATCCAGCAGCACTTCAACTCAGTGGGTCCCAGAACACTTACCACTGGGCAAACAAGAGAAGCCTTACAGGGTATGCCAATGTCAATGTGTGTGGGAAGCAAAGCACCTTCTGTACACATGCAATCATGAGTCTGATATTTAGAGATTAATCCTTGAGGATCCCTGCCTCATACACTTATTCAGGCAAGTTTTCTGCACGAATATAGACGTATTTTTCCTGTGTACCATTTAAGATCATTTTCAGCAGCCAGACCTCACTCAGACAGGATGATTCTATGTCTACAACTTGGATCATGGCCCTGGATGATATCTCCTTCCACAACTGTGAGAAAGACTTACTGTTTTTACTGTATTTTTGATCAAAGAAATGTAGCTTTGATTCGCTTAAGAGACTTCTTAAAACAACATAAAAAAAATACAGACTCCAAAACATTTGAAAGTTACTGTGCATTTTTAAATTTGAAGTTTTGTTCTGAGCGAATCAAGCCCACATTATGAGATTGTGTCTCAATTTTACTGTTTTCCAGAATTTTCCTTGGCCACATGCTCCTTTGAGAAGGACTTGTGTGGGTGGATCCAAGGAGCTGCAGAGGACCTAGATTGGGAGAGATGGAGTGGACCTACTGAGACTCCAAATGCAGGTCCTCCGGGTGACCACACCAGTGGAAATGGTGATCAAACAACCATTTTCACCATATCACTATCAGCTCAATCATCACACGTCTTAATTATGTGTCTCTTGCTATATTACAGGGTATTATTTGTATATCAAGAGCTCAAGTCACAGCAGAACAGGGGAGACAGCTCATCTGACGTCTCCTCTGTCTCCCCCAACTGGACCTGATGGGTATTGCTTCACGTTCTGGTATCACATGTTTGGAGCAACAATGGAATCACTAAGAATGTCCATATATGGCATTTCATCCAACCACATCACATCAGTAAGACTCACAAAAATAAAATTTTCAGGGCATTTTCATGGGTTTTTCTAATTTCACATGTAAGAAATGCTTTTATAGTAAAATGTAAATGCTTTACTCTTATAGTAAATGTTTTAATATAAAATATGTTTTATACTAACCAGATATTTATACTACTTTTATTGTTTCCCCCCTAAAACTGTAGATGTGGCAAAGGAAGGGTTCTCAGGGGACTGAATGGCCATCTGAGGGCCATCTGGTCACATTGCAATAGATGATTTATCTGTCACTAAAGGTGCCTGTGCTCCCACAGGTAATTAATAACATAGCTTAGCATTTGGTCTGTTGTTTTTCACATTGTCCTGTTGAAATTTCCTCCATGCTTGCTAGAGCACCACAAGAATTTGGCACAGCTGTAACATTATGTTGTATTTATCCATCTAGATGCCATTTTCAGTATCAAACTTTAACTCAGCTTAGTGACAAATTTAGGGCATTTTTTTCATGTCAAAAGCAACTTACCATGCAGAAATGTGCGCCTGGAGAGGGGTAATTTGATCAAGGGAGTCTTGACCATAACATTTTATTGCATTACTATACCTCACCACTTATGAAAATCTTTTATGCTACTAGGTTTGAGAATTAGTGAAATAATATATTTTTGAACATTTACAGTTAATTGGTGAAATAATGTTTATTAAAATACATGACATATTGACACCATATTGGTTATCAGCTTTGCCATCTAATGATTACTTAAAGTTCATCTTTAAAATTTAATAATGTAGTTAATTGTAACCTTTAGC
The DNA here is from genome assembly GCF_936440315.1 of Barbus barbus. NCBI lineage: Eukaryota > Metazoa > Chordata > Actinopteri > Cypriniformes > Cyprinidae > Barbus > Barbus barbus. The sequence goes on along the minus strand of NC_136743.1, from coordinate 13,836,395 downwards.
GAATCTCAAATTAAATATAATTGTTTAATATATTTTACGTTATAATGTTGTGATGCCTAAATTCACTTGTTGAATTTAAAATAACTGATTTTAGTTTGTTTGTTTGTTTTGTTTTTATAAATAAATATATCAGATGTAATTTTAATATCAGCTCATCCTTACATTTTTATAAATTAATATTTATTAATATTACCAACCCATAATAGTTTCAGAGGAAATTTGTGACTTTGAAGAGTGGGATTGTGGCTGGACACAACAGACTGATGATGACCTGGACTGGATCCGAGTGTCAGGAAATCTAGACCTGATTTTGATCATACAACCAACACAGCGAGTGGATACTACTTTTATATGGAAAGTGCGCCTACTCATGTGTCAGGACATACTGCTAGAATAACATCTCCTCTGCTTCAGACAGGTGAGAGAGAATTGGGTCTCGTTCTGTCATCTGTGAAATATGTAAACTATTACTTTGAGTGTCAGAAAACTCCCATGAAAAGACTCAATCTTCTCTTCCAGGTGATGCCAAGTATCTCCAGCTGTGGTATTACATGGAGGGACAGGGCACTAGTCTGGGACCCTAAATGTGTATCAACAATTCTCAGACAAAGATCGGCCCCTGCTGGTGACCCAGTCTGGAGAACAGGGTGGACTGTGGAGGTTTGCTCAGACTCCTCTAACCGTCTCAGGGTCAAACTACAGGGTGAGTCCCTGAATCAGCGCTCTGTCTGGTGACTGATCACAATGTCCAGCACATATTTTCAGACTTACAATCACAGATTATTGCAAATGATGGCCTATGTTATATGGAGTTGCTGTCACTGGTTTGTACAGCAGTCACGGATCACAAGCTGCACAAATCTGTTCACTAAACTACAGTCTGTACCCTTGAGTTTAATGATGTGGAACTGCAGGAGTGTCCTCATTAATACAGCTGTCTTTTCAGATTGTGGTGGAGGGGATTACAGGCCAAACTGAACAGGGAGTCATAGCACTTGATGATGTTCAGGTTTCAAACTATCCCTGTATTGCTTCAGGACAGTGTGACTTTGAGGTAAACTCCTGCAGCTGGATGAATCTGTTGTATGTGGATGATACTGACTGGCTCAGAGCCCAGGCAGGCACTGGAAATCACACACGACCCAGTGTGGATCACACCACCAACACTTCCACAGGTGAGCTGAAAGAGTTCACTGAGCTTCCTTAAAATGTCAGAATTGGTTTATGAAGGAAGTATAGATCTATCTGATGTTAGGTTTTCTTTGAATCGGGAAAGAAACTGGCACTGTTTACTCCTGGTATTAAAGGGATAGTTCTCCAAAAAATGAAAATTCCTCATGTCGTTCCAAACCTGTAAGACCTTTGTTCATCTTCTGAACATAAATTAAGATATTTTTGATGAATTCCGAGAGCTGTCTAACCCTCCCGTAGACAGCAAGGATCCTAACACGATCAAGGTCCAGAAACGTAGAATGGGCATCGTTAAAATAATCCATGTGACATCAGTGAAAAGAATACTTTTGTGTGCAAAGAAAACAAAAATAATGATTTTATTCAACAATTCGTCTCCTCCGTGTCACCCTGGCACCATTTTGGAGATTATCCACTGAACGCAAATAGCGTACGGTGTTCTGTGTCAGCAGCAGCGTACACGGATATGTTGTTTACGCTTTGATCTGAATGTGAACAACATATCCACGTACATACGTTGCATGCATTGTTTACATATGTGATACTCTCCAAAATGGTGCTAGGGTGATGTGGAGGAGACGAATTCTTGAATAAAGTCGTTATTTTAGTTTTCTTTGTGTACAAAAAAGTATTCTCGTAGCTTCATAAAATTATGGTATGTCGCATGGATTATTTTAACAATGTCCTTACTATGTTTCTGGACCTTGATCGCGTTAGGATACTTGCTGTCTATGGGAGGGTCAGAGAGCTCTCGGAATTCATCAAAAATATCTTAATTTGTGTTCCAAAGATGAACGAAGGTTTACGGGTTTGGAATGAGGGTGACTAATTAAAGCTGCAGTCCGTAAATTGTGCCTCTTTGTCGCCATCTCTGTTTGAAAACCTGGAAATGCAGCTTTTTGCAGAATTATCTTCCTTGCGTGGGATGTGCTCCGGCACGGCTCCAGCGTGGATGAATCTAATGTTTTGAGGTGAATGTGTGGCAGTCAGTCACGCACGGTTCGGTTAGATCATATCACATTAAACCGTGCAAATTATTATTATTGTTATACTTTATTCTCAAATTATTAATGTTAACAACATCAGCATTGCGTAACTATGAGTATAGTGTGTATTAGCGTGTAGATTTCAATTTCTGTACAGTCTAATCTAATTGTCATGCCATTCGAATTTCATATTTAGAAATTCTTTTAACCCAAAAAGCAAACTATACTCCCTTCAAACTGGTTTTCTTTAAAATACAAATCTTGTGTAATCCCAGGCTATCTGTAATCAGAAGTATATTTAAAACTGGAATATAATTTAATTTCATTCACACATTTCATAAACACAATCCTTTCTGGATCACAATCTGCCATCAAAATTATACATTTAATTATTCTAGCTGCTGTGAGAAAAGGCTAAACGCTCCACCACCTGCAGGATCCTCACATGTGATAGCCTACTAGCCGGGACAGCTTCTTTATGTTTACAGACGTGACGTAATGACGCAGTGCCATGCTCGAATTTCCCGCGAAAACCTACCCGTACCACTCAAATTAGAAAACATTATTATAAGCTAAGCATCGTGAATCGGGCTAAAGTAAGGCGATAGTTTTGAACACTGGCTGGTTATATACTTGCTCAAATATTGATTTCAGATCATTTTTAACATAAAAAGTTACGGACTGCAGCTTTAATGACAGAATTTTCTTTTAAGATCTGTTTTCAAGCGATCCGATCATAGTGTCAAACTAAACTATTTAAATGTTGTTTTAATACAATAGCAAAATGTTATTAATGATAGAGTGCAAAAAATCAAGTCTTCAAGTCTTTATTTTACCAAAATACAGAATGATAAACATATAATGTTTTATATTTTAGAGCTGTAAATGGTCACATGATCCTTCAGAAATCACTCTAATATGCTGCTTAAAAAACATTTCTTTTGTAGTTGTAGGTATTGGTGTTGGAGTGGGAGTGACACTCTTTGTGATATTTACTGTTGGCACTGTCCTTTTTGTGCTGAATAAAAAAAGAAAAAGGTATGTACTACTCATTACGTGGACAGTTTAATGAGATAAAAATTAGAAGCGTCTTTGAAATAGATTCCATTTCTTTACAGGGAATCTATACTTGAAGATGACGTGCTTGATATTAACTTTTCTTATAGCTACTTTGACAGCAACATGAGTGTGAGTATTTTTTTCTAGACTATAAACATACACTAATATGCATATAGTGTTGAAATAATTAGTCTCTGAGGTTTTCCACTGCTATTTTTTGCCAGGGTTTTACATCTACGGGAGAGAATGGAAACTCCAGTGACTTAAGGAATATTTCATTTTCAGCAGATGGAAATAACACATCTTTCTCATAAGATGAAGAATCGTAGACACAGATGGAAACAAATCTTTATAAATATCATGTCATCTACTGTATACCTTTATTATACTGAGAAATAATTGCAGTCCTCCTACCATTTGGATTAACTGTAGCCATATGGCATTTAAATGCCTGACTGACTGAATCATTGCCAAACACAGCACCAACTTGAGAGGACACCATGTGCTGTAAAAACAATAAAACGGCTCATTGACAATATATGTGTGATTCTTGCAATCTCAAATATTATATGATAACTTCTAAATGTATATACTTACAGATAATTTAAGGTATACCTTATTGTCCGTCATGTAAATTCAGACATCAAGTGTCATTTTCATTTATTTTTAACACTTTTTTTTTTTTTGGAATGTACCCTTTCACCTACAACAACGATGCTTCCCTATCGATACTTCACTCGTACTGCGTCGCTAGACGCTATGGGGAAAAACTCCTTTTTCTCTGAGGACTGAAGACTTTTTAATCACGCAGTGTGGCTGCACGGCCATTGGTTCGTGCAGTGATATAAAAAACGAACCAATGGCTCGTCAGCGGTGCTGCAGGGGCGGGGCCATCTGGCTATATAAGTGGGTGCTTCGCCATAGGAAATCAGATCAATTATCCTTCAGCGACGACTTCTTCTCTTCACTGATCTCAGTACTCCAGACACTCGCCGTTGACACCCCTCGCTGCGTATTTGAAGCTGCCTTTGGAATGATATGCCAGATAAGTGAAGTGACATTCAGCCAAGTATGGTGACCCATACTCGGAATTCGTGCTCTGCATTTAACCCATCCAAAGTGCACACACACAGCAGTGAACACACACACACCGTGAACACACACCCGGAGCAGTGGGCAGCCATTTTATGCTGCAGCGCCCGGGGAGCAGTTGGGGGTTCGGTGCCTTGCTCAAGGGCACCTCAGTCGTGGTATTGAGGGTGGAGAGAGCGCTGGACATTCACTCCCACCACCTACAATTCCTGCCGGCCGGAGACTCGAACCCGCAACCTTCGGATTACAAGTCCGACTCTCTAACCATTAGGCCACGACTTCCCCCAATGTAAATGGAATATTTACATTGCGTGAACATGAGTCTCCTCACTCTGCGCACTCAGATCGCTTTCTTTTCAGAGAGCGAAGCCTCTCCTCGCGCCCTCCCGTTTTCTTCCTCCCAGGGACTTGTGGGGAAAAAACGGCAGGGCAAAGGGATTAAGTGCTTAGCGGCGAGTGAGCTCACGCCGGCTCAGACCGCGTGCCTCGCCCCCGACAAGCAGAGAGGATTCTCCCGTCCTCATCTCCCATCTCCCTTCATCGTCTGCCGAGCCCAGCGACTTTTCCGCATCCTCTCTAAGGCAGTCGACGAGCTGGGTTTGGAATGGTCTATGCCGGAGGAGCCCACTCGTAGTCGTCTGGACAAATGGTTCCTGCCGGGGCGCCGTTCGGCCCCTTCGAACTGACGAAGTCGTTGCGCGCTCTGTACTCGGCTCGCCTTCGCTCTAACTCTTCTTCTACTCTCTCCTCAGTGAACGGCACGAGGGGCTACGAGAGGATGTCCGCTCTCGACAAGGCAGTGGCTGCGCACCTTTGCCCGCCCTCCGCTATCGGATGGAAAGCAAAGGTCGCTCACCCCTCCAAGCTCTGCAGGACGACTTCTGCCCTCACTGGACGAGCTTATTCCTCCGCCGGGCAGGCCGCTGTGCTCCAGGTCTTTCACGCCAAACTCCTCCAGACCAGACCTGATCCCGCGGCTTTCAGTGCCACCGACCTGGCTCTGAGGGCCACCAAAGCCACAGCACAGGCCATAGGGAGGTCAATGGCCAACCTAGTGGTATTGGAGCGCCACTTATGGCTAAACCTCACCGAAATCAAGGAAGCTGACAAGGTCCCTTTCCTCGACTCCCTGGTCTCCCCTACGGGACTCTTTGGACCTGCCATCGAGGGATTTGGGGAGCGATTCACCGCAGCTCAGAAGTCATCCCAGGCCATGCGACACTTCCTGCCGAAGCGGTCCAGCTCTGCAACAGCCGCTAGTCGCCCCAAGCCTGCTCCAGCGCAGCAGCCAGCTAAACCCTCGCCGTTGCCCGCTCAGCCTGCTCAGAAGCTTGAGTCTCGACAGCGCTCCCGCTCTGCCAAGCGCTACCCGTTTCCGAAGCGTCAAGGACCCCGGCCCAAGCTGACCTTGGACCCGGCGTCGTCCTGATCCGCTGGAAAGGAAGAGGAGGGGGCAAAGTCTCGCAAATGCCGGACCAACCCCTGAAACGCCCTCTGTTTTGCCTTCAAGCACCCCGTTCGGTTCCAAGTGCCAAGGACGGTTTGTTTGTCACAAGAACTGTTGTGAATCACAGGCCCTTTCCACAAGTGCCCTTACACACAGCCGCTGTTATAGCAAGAAAAATTAAAAACAAACATTTTCAAAAAGAGAGCAAATTTCCTCTTCCAGTTACCAAGTGTGTCAAGTCCCCGCAAGGCGACTCACCACCCGAACTAATCCAACCCCTTGCCACACGGGCCGAGGCCTGGCGGGCCATCCCCGGAGTGTCACATTGGGTTCTGGGGAATATAGAACACTCAAAGACCCCCGCGGTTCAGCGGCATGGTCTCCACCTCAGTGCTGAGCAGCAATGCTCCACGTTCTGTGAGCCGAGGTAAAGAATTTGCTGGCAAAAGGAGCTATAGAGATAGTTCCTCCAGCTCAGATCGAGTCAGGCTTCTACAGCCGTTATTTCCTCGCTCCCAAAAAGGATGGCAGCCTCCGGCCCATCCTTGATCTCAGACGTCTGAACCATGCCCTCATGAAACGGCCGTTCAGAATGACTACACTGAAGCAGATCCTCTCACAAATTTGCCCAGAGGACTGGTTCTTTTCGCTGGATCTGAAAGACGCTTACTTTCACATCCAGATAGACCCCCGTCACGATTCTTGAGATTCGCCTTCAAGGGAGTGGCTTATCAATACACGGTCCTGCCCTTTGGGCTGGCTCTGGCTCCCTGCACTTTTACGAAGTGCATAGACGCGGCTCTCTCCCCTCTGAGACAGATGGGAGTGCCGTGTCCTGAATTACCACGACGAATGGCTCATTCTAGCACAGTCGAAGGCCGAGCTAATAGCCCACAGGTCACTCCTCCTCAGTCACTTGCGCCTGGGACTCAGGATCAATTTGGCCAAGAGCTCCCTGTCCTCCAGCCAACGAGCTTCGTTCCTGGGGACAGCTTTCGACTCAGTCTGCATGAGGGCGCAAGTCGCGCCAGATCGTGCTCTGGCTATACGACAGCTCACGGCTTCCTTCAGAATTGGAGCCTGCTACCCACTCAAAGCGTTTCAAAGGATGCTGGGCTTTATGGCCTCCGCATTGCCAGTTCTTCGGTTGGGCCTTCTCAAAATGAGACCCCTTCAGTACTGGCTGAAACCTCTAATTTTGCCCCATGCGTGGCATCATGGACGCATCCGCATCAGGGTGGACCAGGCCTGCGTGTCAGCCCTGGCCCCCTGGAAGGACCTACAGTGGTTCGAGCAGGGCGTGAAAATGGGTTTGGTTTACAGAAGAAAGGTTGTTACAACAGATGCCTCCAACACGGGTTGGGGGGCTCTGTCCGATGGCAGACCGACCTTCGGCTCCTGGACGAAAGCGGAAGGCCAGCTACACATCAACTGCCTCGAAATGACGGCAGTATGTCGAGCTCTTCAGGTCTTCCTGCCAGTCCTGAAGGGACACCATGTGCTAGTCCGTTCAGACAGCATGACAGTGGTGTCATACATAAATCGCCAGGACGGGCTCACCTCGAAGCGCCTTTTCGAGATGGTAGAGCACCTCTTGGTATGGGCACATCTCAACCTGCGTTCATTGAGAGCAGCTCATGTGCCCAGCATACTGAATCAAGGAGCAGATATCTCGGAACAACGTCCCCTCAGAGGAGTGGATGCTCCATCCACAGACGGTTCAGATAATCTGGCAGATCTTTGGCAGGGCAGAGGTCAACCTCTTCGCCTCCAAAGACAACTCTCACTGCCAAACTTACTTTTCGAAGAGCAAGGACACGTTGGCCCACAAATGGCCCAACCTCCTACTGTATGCTTTTCCCTCGATCGCTCTGATTCCCCAAGTAATCAGGCAAATCAGGGAACACAAGCATGCTTCTGGTGGCCCCACTCTGGAAGAACCATAATTGGATCTCAGAGCTGTCTCAGCTGCTAATAGCGGCTCCGTGGACCATTCCCCTGAGACGAGACCTCCTCTCTCAGGCGAACAAAACGATATGGCACCCCCAGCCCGAGTTGTGGGCCCTGCATCTATGGGCTCTCGATGGGAATCAATAGATCTCCCCAAGAATGTCCTAAATACCATCTCGCAGGCTAGAGCCCCATCTAGGAGATGCCTCTACGCCCTTAAGGGGTCTGTTTTCTCGGCCTGGTGTGAAGCCCACGGCGAGGAACCAACGACATGTGACATATCAGTGATATTGTCCTATTTACAAGAGCTGTTGGATAAGGGCCGCTCCCCTTCCACACTCAGAGTATAAGTGGCAGCTATAGCAGCTTCTCACGCTCCTATAGCCGGACAGTCGGTGGGCCAGAACAACCTGGTTGTCCGTTTCCTGAGGGGTTCTAAGAGGCTTCATCCGCCCGACCCCTCGCAGTCCCTACATGGGACCTGCCCACAGTCCTGAGAGCCCTCAAAGGCGCCCCCTTTGAGCCGCTACAATCTGCAAGCTTAAAAACACTGTCGCTCAAGACCATTCTGCTGCTGGCGCTAGCATCGGTGAAGTGAGTAGGTGACTTGCAGGCTCTCTCTGTAAGCCCCGCCTGTCTTGAGTTTGGACCTAACGACTCTAAGGTCGTCCTAAAGCCAAGACATGGTTATGTCCCTCTACACTCCGTTTAGGGCCTAGGTTATTACACTCTCTGCGCTCCCCCCTTCTGAGGAGGACCAGGAGTTTAACCTTCTCTGCCCGGTCAGGGCATTGAGAACTTACATTGAGCGTTCCGCGCCCTTTAGACAATTGGAACAACTCTTTGTCTGCTTTGGCGGTCGCACCAAGGGGTCTCCGGTCACAAAGCAGAGGATATCTCAATGGTTAGTTGACGCAATTGCACTAGCATACTCCTCCCTGGGCCTCCAGAGCTCCATTGGAGTGAGAGCCCATTCCACTTGAGGTGTGGCCTCTTCCTAGGCGTGGTCAAGTGGTGTGTCCATGGCAGACATTTGTGCGGTGGCCGGCTGGGCCTCGCCGTCCACTTTTTCCAGGTTCTATAACTTGGATGTTCCGGCCTTACAGGCCCGGGTTCTGTCTGCTTAAATGATACACGCCTGTTTTAAGCGATCTTTTCAGGCATTGCCTGATTCTTCAAGAACGCTCTTGGCCCTATTACTAGTGCTGAGGCTGTACTTATGACCGTTGGAACGATGATCTAGGCTGGACTGACCTCTAGGAGTTCAGTCCTCTTGCCTCCTGCAGGATTCTTCCTGCTCATAATTGGTCCCTCTGAGCCTTATTGCTCAAGGCCAGTTTATATTGTTCCTCTTCATGGCATGGTGGGATTGTATTTGTTCCCCACAGCGTCCCTGAGATACGGGAACGAGTACTGCGTACCGTGCCATGCCATTCAGCTGCACAACTCAGGTCGTCGCTTCAGTCGAATTGATCTGATTTCCTATGGCGAAGCGCCCGCTTATATAGCCAGATGGCCCCGCCCCTTCTGGCGGGCTTTGCCACCATAGGCTCGTGCAGCACCGCAAACCAATGGCCGTGCATTTATTTAAAGTGTTGGGAAACCAGCTCTTTTAAATGTACTTTATAAGGATGCAAATATTACCAGTAAACACTAATGCAATATTTAGGGCTCTTTGGTTTTGTATTATAGGACACCATATCATATGACTTCTCTCAAAATTGTATTTAGGCAAATTACAAGAACTTTCTGATGTACTGAAAATGACTTTAGACCTTCAATAGTTTCAATGTGATTTAATATTCACCTTTAGACTTCTTTTATATCCTTTTTCCAAAAATGAAATCTCAGCAAACAGAGACTTGGGTGGAATACATTGGATTTAAACCGCTTTATTAAACCCCTGAATCTTGAGGTGACCTACCATATTTCAGGAGAGGGCTGTCTGACTTTTCCAAACCAAAGGGGCAGAGAATCCTCTCAGCTCTATGAGACATGTCACACTTCCCTAATCCACTCATTTCTCACAGGAACCACTTTCCTAACGGTAAGCCAATGCTCTCTCTTGCTGCCTTTCAAACGAGCACAGACACTCTCACATAGCCACATTCAGCCATACATACGCCTACAAGCAAGGATAAAATATAATTTAAGTGCTCAGATGAATCAAAATGAAAGGTGGAAGTTGATTTTCATGTCTGTAATGTCTCTGATAAACTACTTCAAGGTTTGCTAAACCACTGTTTAATATGGCTCTGTTTATGCTGACATAAAGTCTGCTGTTAATGTTGAGGAAACATGGTTGACCCGGAGTGATATTCTCAGTGTGGTTAAATACCTTATATTTAAAAGTGTTTTTCCAAAAGAAAAAGAAAAACATCGCATTTTAGATTTTGGTGCTTCGTGTTCTTCAAACACATCTTCAAAATTCATATCTGAGGTGTCTGTAATGTTTTCTTCAAGGAGGCTACATTTATGAGTACAAAATATGTTTGTCGTCTAAATGAGGTTTGCAGCACATTTCTATGCATATCCATTAGCCAACAATTTTACCATGGTATTATAGTTTCTTCAAAAATAGTAACCGGAACTCTACTGTTGAGGAAGATTTCACCGTCTTTTTTTCAGTGACAATGGTGGAAAATGTTTTATTGTAAACTCTCGTGAACTCCTCATATGCACGTGATGTCACTGGACAGTCTCGAGTACGTGTTTGGAGCACGCTTTATGCGTCCCGGTCGCGTGCAGTTCAACAACTTTTCTGGCTTCTCTCTTCATTTAAATGTACAAAGGAGACACATTAAAATACAGTTGGTTATGGCACTGCCGACAAGACCACATGTTTTCTTAGGAATTTTTGCAGTTATTCAGATTAAATTCACTTTACAGGAATTGCCATCCAGTGGTAAGTCATTAATTTTATTATTATTATTATTTATTTATTTAGCATTTTTTCATTCAGTGGTCAAAATACGCAGTAAGAGTTACCTATAGTTATTTACTTTCATAATTTATGGATTTAAATTTAATCTCACTACCTGCAAACTGAGGTAAAGTAGCCAATAACTCCTAATACTGTAAAATGCTCATGTTCATTTTTCACCTAAAACTTTATTATTATTATTTTGTGGCTTTTAATATAGTTTAGGTCTTCGATTTTATTGTTACATGTTGATTGTGTATTTTATTTTGTATGGTGGCTTTTATAAAGTACCAAAATGTGTTGTCTTTAAATGTTCTTCAGAAATAAATGGAATTAAATGTGTTCATAGCTCTATTCATATAGACCACCTATATATTTGTAGCAGTTAAAAATATAGTAATTGTAAAGGCATTTTATCATAGAACATATGCGCTCAAGTCATTGACTGTGTGAATTGGATTTTTAATACACTTTTAAGATCAAGACAAAAATAGTGTCACTGACCCATAAATCATCTAATTGGCCCATTGGCAGGCATTATTATTAATTAGAACAGAAATAATATTGTTTGGCTTTGTCATGAAGAAGCAGTGTAATTGTAATGAATATTAATAATCCAAAATCATGTTTTTTTGGTTTTTTTTAACTCAAGCACCTACCCATGCAGAAGATTTTTTTGGCCCACGCATGCTCACCCTGCAGTCTCTGTCAGCATGTTGAAAATAAATGTGATAGACCTGAGAGCATAACACATACTTACAATGCCAGACAGGAAAAGAACAGCACGTTGTGTTTGAGGTACAGGATCTTAAGCTTTTATTGAATGTATTTTATTTCTCACATTAGCATCAGATTACTCTGGAGATATAGGTACAGTATAGAATCAAGGTTGGCAGAATTCAAATGAGAAGGACACAGCAAACAGAAACTCTGTGTTACCCCAGTCAAAACACTGCCCTGCCCTGCCCTCATACTCCCCCATCCAGCGCTATGAGGAATTCTGAGCATGTTTCACTCTCTCATGTGAAAGAAGTACTTTGGACACACGCTTGTCACTGCAGGATGTGAGGAACTGTTTATTTGCATAAAAGGTCATTTTCATCCATAGTTTCACAGCTGCTAAAAATCATTATCAATGTTTCATTCTTCAGTTCTCTAAAGAGCTGAATATGTTTATTGTATTTTATGTGAACTTCTTTGTGATTCAGAGAGCAATTGACATGCATGTAGGTTATCAACGATTCAGTCAGCATATAATATTGTATAATTAATCTTTATTCATCAGGGGTCTCCTGCTGTACCTTTGAAGGGCTCTCTAAGCAACAAAGTGCTGGTGTAAACCTCAAGCTTTGCAATAAAAGATGGAGAAGATGGACACTCTCATCCAAACCAGTGGACGAGATCAGGCAGAACCATGATCTGGAACATTATGAAAAGCACGGCAGATTGGATTCAGAGCACTTTTCAGAAGTTGTGACAAATGAGAGTCACGGTCACTTATCCATTAAGGTGAACAGTAAAGAATGTATTAACCTATATTTATAAAATACCTTCTCGTGTACATATTTTGTAAGTAATGTGTATATTTGTTAATTAGAGAGATATGGATCATATCTACTACACTTCCAAATTCTATGGGCCCACAGATAATCCAGACAAGGATTTGTGGGTAAATATTGAGCAAATGGACATGGGAAGAGTTCATGGAATTCTTTCCAACTCACATCGGCAAACTTTGGTACGATCATACAATCACCAACAAAGTTTCTTAAAAGTATTTTTTGTAAAAGCAGTGTTTCCCTGCCGTTATATTAGGCAGCCTATTCATTTTTTGTTAAACTTTTAATAAATTGATATTAGATTGTTTAAGTTTCATGATTTTAATTAGCTAGACATGCTTTTTGATTAATAAAATTTAATTTTACCATTACAAAGGAGTCCAGAAAAATTAAAACAGAAAAAAACAGAACCCCCCCCCAATAGCTGAAAACCTAGGGGAAACACTGGTAAAAGTATTTTGTAATTGTTACTCATTTTTATGCATATAATGTAGTGTGGTTTTCCTTGACTTAATAGAGAGTGAATCTATCCTTTGATTTCCCTTTCTACGGACATTCATTAAGGGAAATACATGTAGCCACAGGGGGTGAGTGATATATATTTTAACTTAAAGCATTATTTAAAATAGAAAACTTCTTTACTGTCAATTTTAATCAATGTATGCATCCTTGCTGATTAAAAGTATTAATTTCTTATTTTAAAAATCTTGACCCCCACATTTTTTAACAGAATTGTATATTTTAAATATATTCAATTTCCATTCAGGTTTCATCTACACTGGCGATGTTATCCACAAAATGCTGACTGCTACTCAGTACATCGCTCCTCTCATGGCTAATTTTGACCTCAGCATCTCACAGAATTCCACAGTCATGTACTGTGATAATGGTAAAATGCTCAAATTTGAACGTGCCCTGATTTATTTGCATTGTTGTGTTATGTTTGAATGGCTGTATTATGAATCTACTTTCTGTCAGGCACAGCTCTTGTTGTGCAGTGGGACCGTGTGTACATCCACGATGCATCTCATCTCGGCAGTTTTACCTTCCAGGCAGCTTTATACAAGGATGGCAGAATCGCCTTTGCATATAAAGAGGTTGTTTTTTTAGACATGTTTTCTTTTACAGCTGCCATCACTGTTTTGTAGATGAAGCGAGGTTTGATTGTAGAATCTCATCTGTTTTTAGGTTCCCATTGACATTAGCAAAATCAACTCAGTGAATCATCCTGTGAAAGTTGGGCTCTCTGATGCATTTGTGGTTCTTCATATGATTGAACAGCTTCCCAGTAAGTACTGTAACTCTTCTTGAAAGGGAAAATAATACTTCTATTTTTAAATAAATTCTGTCTTCATCAGTGTTATTTTAGTATTTATAGTATATAGCCTACTATTATAGAATTTATTAGTATTTTGAATGAGCTTTTTATTTTTTCAGTTATGATTTCAATTTTACTTTTATTAATTTTGTATGCTCATGTCATTTTTTGATTAAAATGGGGTTTATCAATATTTCTATTTAGCTTTATTTTTGCTTAAGTTTTAGCTTTAGTAATTAGAGTACTTAAAATTTTATTTTATTTCACAAACAATTTGAATCATTTGTTTTAATTATCAATAATGATACCAGTCTTCCGTTCTATTGTTTTTCATGACAGATGTTAGAAGAAAAACAATATATGAATATCATCGGGTAGAGCTCTTAAAATCCAAGATCGCAAACATCACTGCTATTGAGATGCTTCCTCTACCAAGTGAGTCCAAACTAGTGACAGAACTAGATTCATCTCCCATATCTTTCCCTAGTACTAATCACTTATTGTGAGAAGAAGTACCCACGTCTTTCACATGTCTCTATTAAAATGTTGCTCCTCCTGCTATCAGCCTGCCTTCAGTTCTCCAGCTGTGAAACATGTGTTACGGCTCAGATCGGCTTCAACTGTAGCTGGTGCAGTCGCCTACAGAGGTACACACTTCAATAGCCAAATAAATGTAGTGCAGTGTGCTTCAACTTTAAGGCTAGGGACTCAACAGCTGCAAATAATGTTTCTCCTGCAGATGTTCCAGTGGTTTTGACCAGTATCGTCAGGACTGGGTTGACAGTGGGTGCTTAATTGAGGTGAATAGATCCAATATATCCTCCACTTTCATCTTTTTGACTCATTCCTCTTTTCCAATATCTCCCATTTTTACTAACTTAATGTAGTTATATTTTAAGACAAAGAGCCAGAGCTGTGACAGAAAGCAGCCTGTCATTAGAAGCAGCACTCCGGCGGTGCAGACAGGAGTGACGGAAGTGTCTATAACTACAACATCACCCACATCAGCCTCCTCAGTCACCACCAAACTGACCAGCACACCCTTATTCATAAGAAACCTTCCCACCAGCATCCTCGCTGACGGTATGTATCAGTCTTACTATGTCCTGCAGATCATTGAGAGGATTTTTTTTTTTTTTTTCATTATATATCTCACTTCCAAATGAGGTTTCCACATGAGACTAATTATAAGAGCCCTACAAACCAAGATAAAATTGACACCTGCACAGCATTTTTCCTTAGGCCATAACCTTTTACAACATGACACTTAATTCATAATGAAAATCTGACCTTTTCCTCTGCAGAATAAACTTCCAGTTTTTATATACTGTATGTTTAACATCGAGAACTTTTGGTTTCTGTGCTGCATGTTACTTTGAAATGAAAATTCTGTCAAATTTTGTTATCATTTACTACTCTACCCACATTTCGTTGATGATCAGGCTCACTCGCGCGTGAACAGAGCAATCGGTCATGCCACATCAAAGAGTGTCAAAAAGGTATTTATTGTTTGAATTTCCTGAAAGAAATTGACGATTTGAAAGATGAGACTTTGTTTTTATCAAAAGTAACAATAAATAAAACTGGAAGTTTCCAATGAAGTTTCACTTGTGCAGTTTGGTTAAAACAATGCTACACATGCGTACCGAACCGAACGACCCTTACCAAAAATGTTCGGTACAAATACGTGTACCGTTACACTCCTAATAGCATCCATATAGAAAAGCCCAGAACCCCCTGACAGTGTGGCATTTGGGCAAAAGCCATTCACATTTCTTACAGAAAATATAAAAATCTGGTTATAATTATTGTTCTTTACAACAAGTGTAAATATCCTCTTCTGTTCTCTTTCAGACTCTCAGAATCAGATGGATATTATAGAGAAGCAAACAGAGGAGCAGATGCAGACTGGTCTGCTCATTGGCATCCTCATCACTATGGTCCTCATGGTGGTTGCTGTGTTGGCCACTATATACATGTATTATCATCCCACAGCCAGCGCCAGTCTCTTCTTCATAGAGGTGAACTTCATAAGTAAAGCATATACAGCTAATGGAAGTGAAAAATATATTTTTTAGCACATTAATATACACTACCATTCAAAAGTTTGTTTTGACAATGTTGTAATTTTATTCTTGATATATAGAGACGATTAACACACTGGCCTGCCATGAAATTTCAACGGGGTTCAGGACACCCGTCATATGCAGAGGTAGAGGCCATGGGACAGGACAAAGAAGGATTCATCGTGATGGACCCTAGAGACAGTTTTCTTGTGTCAGACAGGAGAGAGAGCTTGATTCTGACGGATCAGAGAGAAGGATTTATTGTGGCTGACCAAAGAGAACGTTTCCTTATCATGGAACACCGCTAAGATTTATGTATAAGCTCCTCTGTTTTTTAGAGGAAGTTGCACTGGATGCTGGGATGAATGTGGTTTTTGTTTGACCTTATAACAGCGAGTACTTCAAATGTGAGTGATCTATTGCACCATCACACCAAAGTACAATGTAAACAATGTGGACACATAAATGTTTTTTCCAACACAGTGACGCCAGTGGAATTGCAGTGCTCAGGGAAAACCTTCACATCTGAGCTTTTATTTAATTTCTCTCCAGAGGCCCCCTTTAAACCAGGGTCTGATCATGTTCCTAAGAGTCCCCTTGTTGGTGTCTCTCTTCTAATCAGATGGGTCATTAAAGCCTATGTATTGCAAACACCTCACAGAACTTCCTGTGTAAAACAGGGAAGCCTGAAGTATATATTTTTGTAATATAAGCAATACCTTTATACTATATTTATACTTAAAATCCAAATTCATGTGGATAATGTTAAGGTACAGTTATAGAAGAATCTTAAAAACTTTGATAGTTCTTTGAAATATTCTTGAATCAAATATTTTGCAGTGTATCAGAGAAACACTGAGATACAATTGATCTAACACACACACACTATAAATATAGCACTACTTAAACACACATCCAAAGTAATCTTATGAATTGCAATAATAACCGCACATGCCTCCGTTAATGTCCTCATAATGTCTGTGCTTTGTATTTGTAATATGTAGTTTGATTTGTACATTCGAAATACTCTCAAACAGAAATATAGATCTCAACAACTGAAATGTTATATTGATGATTTCAGTAAATGAATACCATAAAATGTTCAGGTTATGTAATGAGAACAACTCAATTCAACAACAACAGTAACAACACAAATCTGTGTACAAAAATGTACTATAATTGAAATATAATCAAACAAAAAAAATCCATTAATTTACACAGATCATTTACACTTTACAATAAATCATTGTCTTTACAATAGTTTGTAAACTTCTCTATTATCAAATCTAACATCATAAATTTATATTATCAGCATGAATTAAGTTCTGCATGATTCATATAGCTGACACATGGCTAGTATAATCTACTCTAAATCTGACAGATAAATCAATCAGAAAGATTAATCCACAAAATATTTGGCCCGGAATTCTAATTAATCTGTATCTTTAATCTATATAAGGGATAGTTCACCATCTCTTTCATCTATGGAATAGAATTAAATGATGAGCTTGATTCACAGTAATGGTCAAATATGCCAAAACAAAGCTCCACATCATAGTATAATTTGATATTATTTTAGTTTATTATATATTATAAGGGAAGAGAGGTAATAAAGCAATAAAGTTATTATTTTGTGTAAAATGGCATCACTGCATGCATCAGTATATTTGAATCTGTCAGCCAGAGCTTGAGTCCATAAAATCTTACCTATGAGCCATGAGCTTCAAGGCACATGTGATCAGTGGCTTTTTTAAGTTTGTAGTTATTTAACTTTGTGATGATGCTTGCTGATGTATCCCACCATCCTCTTTATGCTTCATCTGAAATTTACAGATAAAATGGGAGATTCAAATCATTTTCAGCAACAGATATATGTTTTGAACTATTTTAGACCTTTGATTAATGCAACGGAAATAAATGAAAGCCCATATAAAGATGATGGGTACAATTTCTGCAGCATTTGTAAAATAAAACAATTGCACTTTTCACCTATAATTATACAGATAACATTTTTTTTATATATATATATATATATATATATGTCGGTTTTCAGTATTGATTATGAGTAGCTCTTACCTTGTTTTGGAGGTGCTGGCAGTCGCCTCCTCAGTTTCCGAGATGAGCCAATGGTTTGTGTCTGAAAAAAAAGTATTACGACAGTTATAGTCATAATAAGTCACATGAGCATGTAGGAATATGTGTATGAACATTACTTAAAATATGAAGACAACACCTTGGTTTTTGGAGTCTTGACCTTGGTAAATTGGGTCTGTGGAGTTACATTAAGACCAGCACTTTTCAGAGCAGCAATTCTTGAAGAAATGTCTAAAACCTAGGGGATAAAAGCACAGATCAAAGCAAAAAGATATGAAAATGACTGTTTTGATTGTGAACAGTAAGGCTTTGCAGAAAGACTGTTATTTGAAATGTTATTGGCAGTTTTGGGACATTCTATACAGTATGTGAAGTATACAGTATATACGGGTCTATATAGTATGTACTGTAAATAGGAAATCTACATTATTTGAGTGTTATTTTAATATTATTTTTTAGTGCTGTCAAACGATTAATCGCATCCAAAATAAATGTTTTTGTTTACATAATATATGTGTGTATACTGTGCATATTTATTATGTATATATAAATACACACACATACAGCATATATTTTGAAAATATTTCCATGCATTTCCATGTATATATTTATATTCATATAATTGATATTATGTGTAAATATTTTAAATATATAAACATAACATATATGTGACCCTGGACCACAAAATGAGTCATAAGAGTCCATTTTTCGAAATTGAGATGTATACATCATCTGAAAGCTGAATAAATAAGTGCTTGTAGTGTTTATCAATATTTTTTCATTCGTTTTATCCTTATATTTTTAGTTTTTATTTAAATTTTTGTTAAAATTGAGCAATTTTGTTGTGTTTGTCATTTATTTAGTTGTTGTTTTTTCTATTCTATTAAGCTTTAATTTATTTTTATTTCAGTTTCAGTTGATAATTATGGTACTTGTTTTTTATTTCAGTTCTACTGTCCATTTGTGTTTTTCATCTATTATTTATATTTCATACTACTGCTCATTCTACTGCTGAGATTCAGAAAAAGAGAGAGAGCACAGCGTCCAGGCCGAACGCACCTGGAGCTCAGACTGCTGCACCTGGGCTGCTGCAGAGGCCACCTGGTCCTCCAGATGAGAGAGCTGTCTTTCAGTGGTGGATCCACTGATGCAGCGTGCACACTCCTCCAGATCCCCCAGTTCAGCCTCAAGTCCATACACTGTACCTGCTGCCACATACACCTGCACACAGTGAAATGAATCAGAATAAATTGAGAAGCATCTCATAAATGCCCAGTGGCGTGAGAAACGTTCATCTCAGAAAGAATCCGTACATTCTCCTCCAGTCTGCCGAGCTGCTCGTCCAGTCTTCTGGCCTCGTCAGGGGGAATGATCGAGACGTCACTGTGGTCTGACTGGCATCGTCCATCTCCCATAGATCCGTGAATCAGATCCTCTGTAGCGTTCAGTACTTTTAGCACCTCTGTGGTGATGCTGCGCAGTGATGCCGCTGAGTACTTCTATTCACGGTAAATACACAGAGGAAGGTACTGTAACTTTACACATTAACATTCACATTCATATATTGGAATGTGGAAATTAATGGGGTATGGGGCAGGTCTAGTGTGACCATACCTAAATTAGCAAAATTATTAATACTGATTTAACCCTCTGGGGCCGGCTGTATCGCCGGCGTGACCAGCTCAAACATCCCAGAATACTGAGTGTTTACTTCGGTTTTTTAAGATCTGTGCAAAAAGACACTAAAAATGACTGATTTTACTTTAATTACTGATTTTGACCTTCATTATGTATGTTTTGATTATACTGTTGTAAATAAAATACAAATAATTAAAAAGAAAACATTTTTTCAATCTCCTCACACTCTGTCTTACCTGCCTCAGTCACAGTCACACTGATGGGCCATTAGCAGCTTTAGGGGAGGGCCCTTTGTCTCTCAGGTGAAAATCACTTAATATTCAAGGCCATTACCACTCCCTCGCATATTTCGATCACAGAACATGTCTTTAAAAATTTAAATCAATATATTGTTTTCTGTGAATGATTAAGCAGAATGATTTTCACATAATTGTGAAGTAAATATTCTAGCCTACAAGACTGATTACTCAAAAGTCTTATTCAGGACGATTTAGTGTGGCTTTTATGGCCTTATTTCAGCTACATTTTTTCCCCCAAAACTTACTAACCACGCATAATATTTTTTTTCTACAAAAAATGCAAACATGTACATCCATCTTGGTCACATATTATTGTAGCACATTTTGTGCTGAATACAAAAAAACACATGTTGGTCAATAGTATATTATAAGTAGCTGAAATTATCACAAATATCAGGGCATGTCAAAACATCTCAAGTGCCCCAAAATCACCTCAGACCCCAGAGGAAATACGCTATTAAATACGCTGAATACAGTTAACATTTAAATATTTTTTTGGATTGACCAACGACATGCTATATATTCATTATGTGGGCTACTTAACATTAACAACCACATAAGAAGAAAAATAATGCTTTGTGAAATCTTAATCAGTTCATAAAAAGTCACAATTAAAAGATTAAAAAGTCAATTATGAGATTTTAAAAAATGTAAAATCTTATTTTAGACAGATTATGTCATGATTTTAACTTTTATCTCAATTATTACTTATGTCATAATTTAAATTTTTTTTATCTCATAATTATGACAAAAAGCATGAAATGTAGAAATTATGACATACTAAGTCATTTTTATCTCATTATTATGACTTAGTATGTCAGAATTTTTACATTTTATGGAAGCATGATTTTTATTTTATTTTTTGGTTATGTAGCAGAAATTGGCTTCCAAGCTTATTTACACTGTCTACATATTATAGGTTATAATGAGAGGATTTTCAAGTGAGCTTGCATTGAAAACAAATCTGCAGTTTGGAGTGGCATTGAGTGGACATCTCTGACTGGCCATTGCTTGGGCTCAATGTGTTCCACCAACATATCTATGAATGGATACAATGCTCAATGCTGCGAAAAAACCTTTGACCCAACTTGTATGCATCTAAATAGAATATTATAATCCACTTCTTTATGTGGCAGCCATAATCATAATCATGATTATTTATTGATTAATTGTGTCCTAATTGAATGTAAAATATGTCAAATATAATACAGTAAATAACGAGCCCAGAATCAGACAGCAGATGAAAACGCACAGAAGAGAACATGTACAGTAGCCAAATTAATTAGTGCAGAAATAAGAGCATACTGTCCATATCAGCATACAATCATCACCTGCTGTAGTATATTGGAGATTAAATGTAGGTTTTTCTCTATGTCCAGCATGTGTGCATCCTAATAAAGATCAAATAGAGGCAGAAGACAAAGAAAGAAATAAGAAATAAAGAAGAACTTCAGAGAAATAGGTTAAGCAGATTAAATAAAAGCATGTTAGTTGCAAGCAGCCTGTAGTGTTTAGTATAGTATACTGTAGTTATATGTTACCTTGTATATCTCCTCCGGTGACAGATACTCCTCCTGACCAGATGGGGTGCTGTCAATTGTGGAGTCCCTCTGTTTCTCCCTGTTTTCAGTCCAGTCACCTTGACTTTGGCCGTCCTTCTCTTGAACTCTCTCTTCTGATGATTTGCTGCATTGTTTGTCTTCTGTCTCTTCGGTATATTCCGTGTTGCTCTTTAGTGCCACAACTTCATTGATCTTGCCCTCTTCCTTCATTTCTTTTTCCTGCACCTCCTTCGATTTTCCACCAACAAAGCATCCCTCAGATATTGTGCTGTCATCCGTTTCCTGTTCAGTTACATTCTCCTCCTGTTCCATCATCTCGTGTTTCTCTCCCTCACTTCTCTCTCTGTCTGAAAATACCCCCTCACTAGTGTAAGCTTCTATGTGTTCTTCCATATCATCCAAAGCCTTCACTACAGTATTAATGATCCTATCATATTCCATCTTTCCATCTTCACTAATCAATCTACTCAAAGCCAGTTCACAGGATGTATTCTCAGCTCTGCTCTGCTGACCTTCAACTGCATTTCCACAATCTTCTCCCTTGTTCTTTGTCTCTTCAGTTCTCTCTCTAACTATCTCATTTTGTGCATCTGTCTCATTAAGTGTCTGTTTTTGGCTCACATAGCTCATTTCTTCTGACAGTTGGGTCTCACCCATGTCCTTTTGCTCACTAACGCCCTGCTTTGCCACAGTGTCCTTTTGCCTTTTCTCTGATCTCTCTTCTTCTGCTTTTTCAACCATCTCTGCATAGTTTTTGGTTTTCTCATCAAATTGTATCAGCACCTCAGTTCTTCTTGACTGATTTATACCCTTGGTTTCGGTTTGATACTCACACCTGTCCAGTTCATCTTCAGTGGAAGAAAGTAGTGTCTCACTGACCTGACTGGTCAACTCTCTCAGTTTGGAAGACAGATCATCTTCTTTCAACATCTCAGTTGATCTCACTTGATTTGTGGATTCAATTTCATCTGATCTTTCTTTCGAATCAGCCTCAATCGGCAATGCAGCATCTCTCACTTTTTCTTTTGTTTCACCTTCTTCATTCCCCATTTGATACTCCAACCTGTCCAGTTCATCCTCAGTGGAAGAGAGTTGTGTTTCTCTGACTTGACTGGTCAGTTCTTTCAGTCTGGTAGTCAACTCCTGATCTAAAGATCCAACTACACCAAGGGCCCCATGATTGGAATTGCTGGGAGCATTGAGACCAAGTCCAAATGGATCAGGGGTCATGGCTCCAGAGCTCAAGATGTCAGGAGTAGCCGTGTCTGAAGTGTCTGCTTCCAGACTATGATCACATGATCTTTTTCCATGCAAGTCTGAGTCTTGTTTCACATAGCGTCTCTTCACCAGAGCATCTGAGAGGTGGCTACTGGAATCCTGCCAATAAAGAATCGGAGTAATGAAATGTAAAAAATAAATAAATATTTATATCCACACATTATCGTTAAAAAATTTGGCTCAGAAAGTTTTAAATAACTGAATACTTTTCTTCAGCAAGAATGAATTAAACTGATGAAAAGAGATTATTTTAAATAAATGCTTTTAAGCTTTCTATTCATCAAAGAATCCCAAATATTTCAAGGTTTCAGCAAAAATATTAAGCAGTAAAACTGTTTTCAACTGTTATTTTATATTATAATTATTTCTGAAAGATCATGTAATACTTAAGACTGTGGCTGGTAAAATTCAGATTTGGCATCACAGGTATAAATAGCTTTTTCAAATAACTATTTTAAATTGTATTAACATTTCCCAATATTACTGTTTTGACTATATTTTTCGTAAGCATTACAGACTTCTTTCAAAAAAAAAAAAAAAAACTTACCCCAAATTTTTGAACAGTAGTGTGTATAGTCTATATATAATGTATAACATACACAATCTTAATTATTTTTATTTTAAATAATGATATAAATTTTTGGTCTTTTCATTCTGCTTTCTAAAGACTGGTCAGAAATCATTAAATTAACTGCACATTTTTGAATATAATAATAGCAAGAAATTCAAAACAAAAATAGTATAAAATAATAAAATAAAACAAATACTTTGTGAACTTTTATATTTTCAATATTTTATATATTTTCAGATATTTTTTGTTTTGATTGCAGTACCAATTATTTAATTTTGGAAACAACACAGTATAAATGGGTATTTATATATGGAAATATATAGCTGGCTTTATTTTTTAGATATGTAGGGTGCTCACAAGAGGATCATCATATGTGGGTGTAGTTGACATCAAAAGGTTTAAAAAAAAAAAAAACCCTGTTCTAAATCAAAGCCAAGACATGTTGTATAACAAACAGTCATTCTTACCGGGACATCCGCAGACAATACTGACTGTCCTTTCCACTCTGCCTCCTCTCTCTTATTTTTCCTCCTTCGCCGTGACCTTTTGACCCTGCTTTCCTCTAGGCCATCCTCACTGCTTTCAGCCCCTCCTGGATTGAAATTTATCTCCATGATATTTGGATGGCGGGCAGATGAGGGTCGTCTGTGTTCTAGCGACACTTTTCTTTTCAAGAAGGGCAGCAGAGTTTTCTGGGACTGGTGTATCTGCTCATCTTGTCCTGCGGAGTCCTCGGTGTCAGCAGTCAAGGTGTATGCTGTGAGATGTTGTGCTTGTGCATTCAAAGGCAAGGTTGCTTGACGGCTGTAGGACTCTGGGTAAGTCAACTGCTTATTGGCAGACATTTTACGCCGAAGCTCTTCCAGAGCAGCGCCCCAGACCCCATTAGCTTCAGGCTCTGTTTCTGAGCCCATCTCATCGTAAGCTGACACCACGCCAGACTCCCTTTCCAAGACGCTGTAGACCAGACTTTTGCGCTTAGTTAAAAGGCCTGGTCGAGAGAGCAGGTTGCTCTGATAAGCTATCCAGTTACCATCAGGACTCTGTAACACTGAAGACACACACACACAGCATTTAGACATATATATAAATGAAGAGGGTCAACAGTTTAAAAGTTCCAAATAATTTCAAATCTCTGTCATGAACAAGAAGAGTTGATTAACTATAGTTAAGAATCATATGAATTTAAGTCAAGGATCTAACTGGAATTGTCCAGTCGGTCGACACTCCTCCAGCTAGGCATGGCCTGGACAGGCATTGATTCTTCTTTCTTCATTTCAAGAGTATGACTTATAGAGGATGAAAGTCTTGACCCAGTGTTAGAATGCTGGTCTGTTTTCTCATCAGTCAAGAAACAGAAAGCTGAGCGAGACCTCTGAGGGGAGAGGAAACATTTCATTCAAAACATTCATTCAAAAAAGCTAAAGAATCAATCCAAAAGCATTGCCAAATTGCAGGTAATTTAGTCTTTAAAAGAAATAAAAAGTCACTATACCCAAAGAGAAGCATCAAATGCACTCTGGGTTTGATCAGGAGAGATTCCATCATTGTTCTGGTCCAGATTACATCCAGACTTCATCTCAGACAGACCCTTTTTCCGGCGGACAATCTGATATTTAAATATTCCAATATAATAAGTTTTTTCAAACAGTGTCATAATTGATAAATAATGATATGATCATTTAAAATTAACCATTTAAAATGCTATATAGCATATAATAATTTTAAATGTAATGTTATATCAACACATATGTTAAATGCCACAATTTTGCATTGTCTTTTTGATTGTCTGTTTGATGTTTGAGTGTGAATATATACAGATAGGCAGATCTTGATACAGTGGGGGAAAAAATGTACGTTTGCCCACTGATAAAGAAATGATCAGTCTATAATTTTAATGGTAGGTTTATTTGAACAGTGAGAGAAAGAATAAAAATTAAAAAACAACAACAGGACAACTGCACCGCATCAAAGGGGCGATGGACGGGGCTAGTGGTCGACCGATATATCGCCACGGCCGATATCTGGCATTTTTTAAATATTGGCATCGGCCGATACGTTTTTCTGTTTGGCCGATGCGTTCGAGGCGGGACTTTTATTTCGACGGCACAACAGACTTTTATTTTGACTGCGCTGAGAACGGCAGCGCGTGAGCACACAGTGCTCACATTCTCACTCTTGCTGTCGTCATTAACAGTTCTGGATAGAAGCCTTTCTAATAATCTATGGAAGCCCGTTTCCGCCACTGAATAAAAAATAAAAAAGGTTATTGCAACTTTTTTTTACAGAATTGTGAGATATAAACTCGCAATTGCAAGTTTATATCTCAGAATTGCAAGTTTATATCTCAGAATTGCGAGTTATAAAGTAAAAAATAAAAAAAGGTTATTGCGACTTTTTATCTCACAATTCTGACTTTTTTTCACAGAATTGTGAGATATAAACTCGCAATTGCGAGATATAAAGTCAGAATTGCGAGTTATAAAGTCAGAGTTGCGAGATATAAAGTCAGAATTGCGCGATATAAACTCACAATTCAGATTTTTTTTCTCAGAATTGCGAGATATAAAGTCAGAATTGCGCGATATAAACTCACAATTCAGATTTTTTTTCTCAGAATTGCGAGATATAAAGTCAGAATTGCGCGATATAAACTCACAATTCAGATTTTTTTTCTCAGAATTGCGAGATATAAAGTCAGAATTGCGCAATATAAACTCACAATTCAGATTTTTTTTTCTCAGAATTTGCGACATATAAAGTCAGAATTTGCGAGATATAAAATCACAATTCTGACTTTTTTTCTCAGAATTGTGAGATATAAACTCGCAATTGCAAGTTATGAAGTCCAGTTTTGAAGGGGAAAAAAAGACTGTTCTTAGAATTGCGACTTTATATCTCACAATTCTGACTTAACTCGCAATTGTGACTTTACCTCGCAATTCTGAAAAAAATATCCGAATTGCGAGAAAAAAAGTCAGAATTGCGAGTTTATATCTCGCAATTGTGAGAAAGTCGCAATTACCTTTTTTATTTTTTATTCAGTGGCAGAAACTGGCTTCCATAAATAATCAGATAGAACTGTTAAACAAAGGAATATAAAGGTATACAAAAAGTATTATAACGATTGCTTTTATATTATTAGTAATAGAAAGGCAAACATTACTTTATGTTTGCCTTCAGCATTTAGCAAATGCCCATTTATATCATTTAAACAAATCTTTGAATGACTAATGAACATTTAATTTCACAAACCTTGCAGACTAGTCTATGGAAGCCTATTTACCTACATTTCACTGCTGGTTATACTCTGTATAATTGTGTATGTGACAAATAAAAATCTTGAATCTTGAATCTTTAAACCCTTTTCCGCCACTGAATAAAAAATAAAACAAGGTAATTGTGACTTTTTATCTCACAATTCTGACTTTTTTTCTCACAATTCTGAGATATAAACTCGCAATTCTGACTTTTTTCTCAGAATTCTGATATAAACTCGTAATTCTGACTTTTTTTCTCAGAATTCTGAGATATAAACTCGCAATTCTGAGATATAAACTCGCAATTCTGAGATATAAACTTGCAATTCTGAGATATAAACTTACAATTCTGAGATATAAACTTGCAATTCTGAGATATAAACTCGCAATTCTGAGATATAAAATCACAATTCTGAGATATAAACTTGCAATTCTGAGATATAAACTCGCAATTCTGACTTTTTTCTCAGAATTCTGATATAAACTCGTAATTCTGACTTTTTTTCTCAGAATTCTGAGATATAAACTCGCAATTCTGAGATATAAACTCGCAATTCTGAGATATAAACTTGCAATTCTGAGATATAAACTTGCAATTCTGAGATATAAACTTGCAATTCTGAGATATAAACTCGCAATTCTGAGATATAAAATCACAATTCTGAGATATAAACTTGCAATTCTGAGATATAAACTCGCAATTCTGAGATATAAACTCGCAATTCTGAGATATAAACTCACAATTCTGAGATATAAACTCGCAATTCTGAGATATAAACTTGCAATTCTGAGATATAAACTTGCAATTCTGAGATATAAACTTGCAATTCTGAGATATAAACTTGCAATTCTGAGATATAAACTCGCAATTCTGAGATATAAACTCACAATTCTGAGATATAAACTCACAATTCTGAGATATAAACTCGCAATTCTGATGTAAACTCGCAATTGCGACTTTTTATCTCGCAATTCTGACTTTTTTTCTCGCAATTGCGAGTTTATATCTTACAACTCTGACTTTCTCACACCATAGGAAACCACTCTCTGTGTAAGACTTTGCAGTGCTTCGTTCAATTTGATATAGATGAACTATATATTGAACTAGATGAATGTTGCGTCCGAATATGATTTTTCAACAAACATAAAAATGACTCATTATTCTCGATTTCTGTGTTTTGCGCTCGCGGTTGGACAGTACCATTACCGCCGGGCAGGGTGCGGGAGGGGTGACGGCACGCACAGCTTTCAGACACAACATTCTTCATTTCTTTATAGTTCTGAGTTTGAGGCAGCTTTATTAGCCTTTAAAAGTCTAATATAGAAACGTCTGACCTCTGTGATTGCCAGCAAGGGTTTTGCCACCAAGTACTAAGTCATATTTTGCGAAGGGGTCAAATACTTATTTGACTCATTAAAATGCAAATTAATTTATAACTTAACTTTAAATTGTGTTTTTCTGGATTTTTTTTTTGTTTTTCTGTCTCTCACTGTTCAAATACACCTACCATTAAAATTATAGACTGATCATTTCTTTGTCAGTGGGAAATGTACAAAATCAGCAGGGGATCAAATAATTTTTCCCCCCACTGTACATTCAGATTAATGTATAATCTCAAATTATACATTTTAAAAGCATTAAAATAAATAAATAAAATTATGCATTACATAATGTTTTTGTTTTATAAACAGTAATGTGTAAAATATGGGTAAAATAATGGGTAAATATGCTCACCAAGATTGCATATATTTGGTAAAAAAAAAATATAGTTTAAAATATATGATTTCTGTTTTAATATATTTTAAAATGTAATTTATTCCTGTTATGGCAAAGCTGAATTTTCAGCAACCTCAGTCTTCAGTGTCACATGACCCTTCAGATATCATTTTAATATGCTGATTTGGTGCTCAAGAAACATTTCTTATTATACAAGACTTGTGCCGTTTAATATTTTTGTTGAAACCTTGACACTTCTTTTTAGGATTTTTAGATGAACATAAATAGTTTGAAATCTTTTCTAACATTACAAATGTCTTTGCAGTCACTTTTGATCAATTTCATGCATCCTTGCTGAATCCATGGGTCCTTGCTGAATACACTGAATTCTACAAAATTTAAAACTCTGCATTCATGAAAGGTCATTGCTGTCATGTGTTGCTCACTTTCTGTACTATAGTTGTGGTCAATTCCTCAATCAGCTCTCCTCTGTTCTCTCGCAAATAATGAGCTTCGTTCTGCTTCTCCTACAAGAGCAAATGTCAAATAGCAGCCATGTCACACTTGCCAAGTTATTGAATAGTAAGAATGAATGAACGAACAATCTTATACCTATTAAAGGGAAAGTCTTACTTGACTGTCAGCCTGACTCTCAGCCTTAGCAATGGCCTCATCTATGGCCTCTTCTGCCACCCGCAGTGCCACATTAATAGTATCAGCCATGCTGTGCTCTGGAGAGAGACATAATAATTAAAGTATTTTCAAATGTCCACTGTATGAAACTAATGGAACCAAAACTACTGATATACAGTAAAAAACCATACATATCTAAATAATTATTTGATCACAAACCTTCACTTTGCCTGTAGAACGTGGAGTCGCTCTCATAAATACTACTCTCATTACAGCCGCTCTCTTCATAAGTGCTACCCTCTGTTGCTGCAAAAAATGTTACAGCTCATTTCATCAAAGAAACTTTATAACCTTTCATAATCTATCCATTTTCAGTGGCAGAGGATGTATAACTTTAGAAAGTGTATGTATGTTGCATGCCATGCCTCGATTTCGGATGCCAGAATGATTTCTGAGGGCATCAACCATTTTTTATAAAAAAAAAAACACCCACCTAATAACATTTCTAAGTTTCATATCTAATAGTAAAATTAATTTAAAAAAATGGTCAAGAGTGATAAGGTAGGACAAGCGTGGAATAAAGAGCTTCACTCAATATTAAATGAAAAAAAAAAATAAGTACAACCATATGCATTAAATATTTCTGTTGTTGTTGTTAGTGTTATTGACAAACTGTTCCTATGATAAATTGAGCGATTCAACAGCACTTCCAGTTAAGACACATGATTTAATAGCAGTGTCGACAGGTTTCTCTCTCTGACAGACACTGTCTCAGTCTCAGAGAGCTGTTGGATGACAAATCATTTGCTGGGTAAATACTGGCATATCAATATGGCCTCAGCTCTACATAGAGCAATTTAAAGTGCTCCCCTCAAGCCGGTAAAGGTCAAACTGCCTCTGAAGCCACCGGATACCACTCTATGAAAACACCTGCCCTTTTCCTTTAAGCCAGTGTTTACGCCTACATTCTGCTGAGGAGAGCAGATCAAAGTAATATCATGAATCTAGCTTTTTCTATGAGATAAACTGAAGACTGATGTTGCGGCTTAAAAACCTATAATGCTATAAGCTTATCGCTTCATTCTTAGCACTTGTCCGACATTAAACTCAAACAGATTATCTCCTAGCTTTTCTCTTCATCAAATTTCCCAAAGCTTGACCACATAGAGCATTGAGTTTTGTGGCCAAAGCTCTTTATTTTTCATTGCCATTGTAATGGTTTTACTCTCCTCCACAGAGAGCTATTGTTCCTCAGAGGATACAGGGGTCTGCTGAGGTGACAAACATCTACAGTCATGGTCATCCATTGTTAATGTGTCATTGGCCTTGCTCTAAACTGCTTTCCTCTTCATGGAGAAGACATACTCTGCTCACAGACCTCAGCAAAACTGAAATGGAGGCTGGGCACAGATCATAACTCATTTAGGGTTGTGCCCACAAACACAAGCAAAGGAGCTTCAAGCTGGCGTGGAAGAGAAAAAATAATATTTTATTTTACACATCCAAACAAGGGTGCACAGTAAAAATATTGTGAATTTGCAGTATATTTTTGGCTACTTCTGGCTGTACTTTCACAGTATTTTTTTGTAAAAACGACAACTGATTGAACGGGGAGCAGAATAATATTATTCAATATATTAATTAAATATTCAGTCATTGTGAATAAATGATTTGCCTGTTAATGTAATAAGTAATTATTGTATAGAATTATATGTATATGCTTGATTTTGATTCGCTATTTAAATCTTAATAATACAAGAGGGAATGGATCTATCAGGTCATAATCAAAAGTGCACAGCGACCCTTCCTCCATAAACATGAATAATTATCATAAATCCTGCGGCTGTTATATTGGATACAGAGGAAGCAAGTCAGACTAGTGGAGCCCTGTCTGCTCTTTTCTTAACCCTCATGAATTAGTGCTAAATACATGCATGCACATGCAACCATAAGCTGTGAAAAAGACAATCTAAAACTGACATATCCACTGAATGCAGATGGCATTTGAAATGCAACAACTCCTACAAACATGCAACATGCAAACCAGCTCTTTTACCCCCAAAATATATACTAATAAATAATTATAAAATGTCATAGTATGAAAGCATCCTTTATCTTCAAGGAAGGTCATACAACAGTCCAGATGGCAAGTACCTGTAAGCTCTGCTAGCGCTCCACGCTCGGCCGCATGCCTCCTGTAGAGGTTCTTTAACACTTTGGCACTGCCAAACCTTTTAAAACGCTCTCTCACATTATTGTAGAACCATTCCAGTGACTGGGTCTTCAGTAGCCTGGAAATACACAAACAAGGCTGCATTTTAATGCTCATTTAAGAGCATTCCTCAGTTTCTGTTTACACTATACTGATTAAAACCTTGCAGAACATATGATTATGAAGACTGTGACATTTGTCCTATAATCACAGGCACACACACAAACATATTTACAAAGAAAACTCACTAAATATACATCCAAAGGCACTTTTGAGCATGCTCAATATGAAAGACCTGGTTAAGCCTGTGCTACACTAATATTCAGACTCTCACTGCTAAAGAGACAAACAGCTTGATGTTGCCATGCCACTGAGAGCAGAAGTCCAATAGTTTGAATTAAAATGAGTTTGTTTGTTTTTTCAGAGGAATTGCCTGCTGAGAACATATAATATTATTGTTTACTTTGTATACAGTAGGGAATAGTGTCAAAAAGAAAATGAAAGATCAGAAGAATCTATTATTATTATGCTCCAGGGAGCAGGCCAAAATTGCCAGGAATTTTAACATTCAATAATTATCAATTAATAATAATGTTAGCAACATTATATCAACAACCAAGATTTAATAATCTGTTAAAGAAATATGCACAGAAATATGAGATGTTGGTAAAGACTACAATGTTGTTTTTATGCTTAAAATAGCATTATGTGTCCTTTTACCATAATGTACACACTCCCTGAGGGCATATGATATTTTTTCATACAGGAAAGAATTTTACTTTAAGATGGCCTTTAAATGGGAATTACTTGTTTATGCATTTATTTAATTAACTAGACAAGAAGCCACATGTACTGTAAACAGATAGCTTAGATACTACATATACCTGTTCGGTCTAGATTATTAGATTATTGGAATTAGATTATTTTCCAAAATCGTTCAGCCCTAGATCTAACACACTGATCTTTGCAACGAAAACTGGAATGACCATCCGTTTTATTACGAGAGGACAGAGAAAATACGAGTGGATGTGTATAGTATCAAAATTCAACTCCATTGATGGACGTAATCTCTGTTTAAGTGTGTGTGTGTGTATAAAACAGGAAAGAGAAGGAATAATCCTGCTATAAATAAATACAGTGATGTTTTGCACAGAAATGCAGGACTTCTGTAGGACATAGTAACCTTCCATGCACAGTGTGAGAAGCGTAAAGCTCTTGGGTTTCATTAGCACAACAGATTCACATCACATCTGTAGAAACACTGTAATAAGACAGAAGGTTACCCAAAATTGAACTCTGCCTTCATTGGTTAGAAAAATCTAATTGGTTAAACATGAATTGAAGGTTTTATGTTTGCAGGCCAGTATTTATCCATTAGTGTGCATGTAAGAAGTGCAAAAATATTTACTGTCTTGGTTCAGTAGGATTCTGACAGCACTCTGTGACATTTACAAAGGCATTTGTGCGCAATGTCATGTCATGCTCTATTCTTGTATAATACATAATAATTCTGATTCTAATAGTCTTAACAGTGTTATTTGAATTCTCATCAAGAATACTCTACTCTTTCATTAAACCATGAGTGTAAACAAACCCACAGACATACAGACACTCACTAACGCTCAAATGACTACTAAGGTGCTTTGAAATGTACGTGAAACACAACTCATATGAACATAAATACAAACAAATGTTCATGGTACAGAGTCAAGTTACAGAACCAGACCTGAAGTTGTTTTTTTAAAACAAACTTTTCAGTCTATTTATAGGGATGAACAAATATTACATTTTCCAATGATATTCTATATTATTTTGTCTAAATAAATTAACAATAAATTGCTAAAAATAAATGTAATGATAGAAGTGAATTTAGGCATTGCAACATTATAATGTACAGTATGAAAAATGGATATTCATTTTTAGATTTGCTAAAGACTATATTTAACTGTGTTATTAAATTATAAGTGTTTTTAACTGTATGAGAAATGTATGAGAAATGAGCATGCACAATTAAATATCCAATACTGACTGATACTGTCAATTAAAAAAAATATATATCTAACATCAACCAATCACCAATACAGTACTACTATATCATGAATCCCTAGTTTTTAAATCCCAATAACAACCAGAAGCATCATGAGCCTTTAATCTGCAGGTGTTTCCTGCAAAAGCCCCCTGATGGAGCTCAAGCTCACAACAGCTCGGCAGAACTGACCTGGTCTTCTGGCAGGAGGAGCACAGCCAGCCTTTGTCCTTCTTACTGTACGTGCAGCAGCCCTTGCAGACTTTGTAGCAACAGTCCAGACAGGAACGTTTAGGGTTGAGCAGGAAGGTGAAGGGAGAGCAGCAGCGGATGCAGCAGCGCTCATTAAACCTGTGCTGCCGCGACAGTAAAACAGACCGACTGCCCTCCTCAACCAGTGCCTTCTTCATCTCACTGGAGCGAGAGAGAGAGAGAGAGAGAGAGAGAGAGAAAGAGAGTAGAAAAACAACTGTGAAATAAAGTACTTCACTAAAATTATACTTGAGCTGATGCATATTTGTCTGAGTATTAGGATGATGCATTAAAAACATACATAATTAATCTCTATGTAAGGCAGGCTGTAGTGCCCTATAAGTGGATCATGTTCACATGACATCTGCATGTTGACAGATGTGCTGCATTTGCCCTTCAACGTCTTAAATCTGTCTGTATTTCCAGCCGTACTGCAGCCTCCAGAGAGGAGAGAGCAATTCTGAGTGACATTTAGCAGAGAGATGAGAGACCTAACACTATTTAATAGAGGGTTGCAACCAGTACATACACATTTTGTTTGGACTATGCCCATTAGATTTATGCTACTTAATTATACTTATGTGCCCTTAGGATATGAACTAAAAGTCAGAATTGTAGGGTTTATAGGGTTCAGTAAGAAGGCAATTGATTAAATCAAAGTAAATAAGAAATATCTTAATCAGGAAAAATGCATTAGTAGTGTGTTTTTCCAGTAAATCTTCCTTGAGCTTACTTTGATGTGCCAGTAGGTGGCGACAAGTAACTACTCACTGAATCGATCAGTCAACTGAATTGTTTCATTCAAAATGCTGATTTATTTCACAATGAAACAAGTGGCTGCATTCAAAAACAAGTACCTACACAGAGAGCAATTAATTGCTTAGTGACGATTAAAAAAGTATGTTCTATATTCATGAATATGTTCTGGATCTACTACATTCATCATGTTGTCATTGTCAAGTGACCTAGCATCAGTTACCTCACATCCTCTCTGTGGCCTTGTGGGATAAGTGTCTATTGAATGCATACTTCAGAATCAGTTTAGTAGGTCATCCCTACTCACAATGCTGTGAATTCAGACATACTACTCTGTTCACGTAATGTTTTTCAACTATTATGCAATTTATGCAGTTTTGGATGTAGCCACTGTGTTTATGAGTGAATCATTGAGTCCCTGACTCATCTGAATAGATTCATTCAAAAACACTTTTTCATTCAGTAATGCGCTAAAAGTTTATTTTGCTTCGACTTTGGCAGACCAAATTAACATTTCCAATTGTGCTGCTGGTCTTAATATCATCATGGCAGTGGTTTTCTGTGATTTACAGGTGTGAATGCAGAAAATTAAAACAAAGAAAAATGTAATACAAAATATATCGAATGTCACTGTAGAGTGAAGACATAGGTGGACAAAGAGGACATAAGTAAACATCAATCATCATGACACATTTAAAATTATTTAAATTTCAATATTAAATTAAATTTAATATTGAAATTTAAATCATTTTAAATAATGTGTCATGATACATACTGTTATAAAAGCAAACCTGTGACTCGTAGAGAGAGGAGCTGACAAAGAAGAGCGGAGAGAGAGAGAGATGAAAAACTAGAAAGGAAGCTTTGTATTGAAAATCTCTGCTTGAGGTGTGGCGTTTACTTCGTCTCTCCAAACAATGCCAACAGGAAATCATTATGAATGATTAGAGCCACATCTTGAACTGATCACGTGAATACTGAGAGAGGGGAATTGAGGATAATCTGAGCAGATTAAAAACAGACAGACAACACACAAAAAAAATGGTAAAGAAAGAAAACAAAGGCTGTTAAGACATAACACACATACAAGGGTGGATAATACATTACGGTGATGTTGATTTTGTAACTGTGGACTTGGGAAACACAAATTTATAACACTGCATTTTTGCATCTACGTGTGTGCACAGAAATAGTTTGCTGACAAATTTGTGCCAAAACCTCCCTTTTACTTGAACTCAGTGGAAAACAACTCTTGCACTAAATCCAAGATGCATGTAGTTTGTAGATTAATCTCTAATTGTGACATTCAGACCACCAGAGATTACGAACAGACTTCCACCAGTTTGTCTAGACTGAATCAGTGGCAAGATGCATTTAGAGTAACAGCCAAAAAGCACAAAAGAAGATAATAGCTGAACAATTCTTACAGACCTGAGCAGGATCAATTTCATGTCCCTACAGTCACCCACAGTGATGATACCCCATCGGGGGTCTCTCCAATGAACTTATAATTGGATACTCAGCAGGCCATTTCCACAGAGTTCTCAGAAACATGGTCTGTTGTTTACAAAGCAAGCCGTTGGCAGAGAACAGCAGAGGCGTACTGTGCTAGTAGGTGCAGATCCAAGCGAAGGTCTACTAAGTGACTCATGCCAGATAGCCAGACTGGGCACAGGTGTGATGAACAGGGGGTCAACCAATGCCAAAATTTTTTACTAAGTCATCTGACACACCAGTATCTATCATGAATGACAGGTTATATATAATTAGATACAATCTGCAACTGCAGTACACAATTTAGCATATCCTCTTCTTTTCCCATGCCTGTTATGCAGTATGTATCTATAATACATTTTACAGTATCCTTTGTAAAGTTTCTAATGCACTCGAGTTTCTAATGTTTGATATAAATGACACGTTTTACTGGTCAATATTTGATGTGTATCAGGTGATATTATATATTTTTATTAGATGGTGGATTTTTTTCCTCCAATTTTTACACTTAGATGAAGTGAGCATTAGATGATGGCAAAGGTACAGTTATTTTTTAAACTAATAATTGAATAACTGGTAAATGTTTGTTTTTTTGTAAATTTTAACAGTAATATCATCGTTTCATTCTTTACATTACATTTTAGTGTGTCCTTGTTACAGTGTAATTATACCTTTAGATACTGAGTAATATTAATTAACTACATTAGTTAGCTGTTGTTACCAAATTTAAATGTATTTGTAATTAAGTCTAACTTCATACTAACTTCATTCAATTCATACTAAATAGTATGAATTGCATGTAATTAAAGCAGCAATCCTATCATAACTGTTTGTATAAGGCCAATATGGCCCACTGAATAGTGTGCTACAAGCCAAAATGTCTGCCCAGATTCACTATGTTCTGTGCGCAGTTCCATTACATTTCCCCTTCATGTAATGGATTAACAGTGGCCTCACAAAATGGCAGAATCTGCCATCTGTTTTAAATCTTTGATTTAATGAAATGGAAAATCAGGGATGAGTGCATGGATAGATGGCAAACTCTAGGGTGTCTCAAGATTTTTTCCAAAGTCTGATTTAGATCAGTGGTACCCAACCAGGGCTTTGCATACCCCTGGGAGTACTTAAGCATGTCCTAGTGGGCATTTGGAAAGTACATAAAATGGATATAATTTATTTATTATTTTAATAACTGCGAAGAAAAGCTAGATGCATGCAGGCAGAACACACTTGGTAGAAGAAAAAAATGCTGTCTGCATAAAATGAGATGGTTTTGTCAGGATTGTGGACTGTTTTGCGTGTTTTGCTCCCCATGTGTTCTGTAACCCAGTTTCTCCCTCATGTTGATTGTTTAATTTAATTCCAGGTGTGTCTCCTTAGTTCCCTCATTATCCTGTCTTTAATAGCCCCAGTCCTTTCAGTTAGTGTCTGTTGGTCCTAAATGTCTATCCATGTGTTCCTGTGTCTCCTAGCTTCCCTGTGTACCCTGTTGGACATTAAAGACTCTCGTTTTTGTGAATTGCTCGTTCTCCTCGTTCCGTGATTTCCTGACTTCGTGTGAAGTGTGACAGAAGGACCGACCTACAAACAGTTACCTCTGCGTCTACCCTCCGTTTTGTTTTCCGTTTTTCCCCTCAGTGTTTTTTTTTTTCCGTTGTGCCCCATGGATCCCTTTGTCCGGCCCGAATTCCTCCTCCTCCTGCTGGAGCAGGGGGATGATCTCTCGAGGACCATACGTGACTGTTCCTGATGTTAGCTAACGCCACCAGCTACCCGGACGACGCGCTCTGCGCATTCTATGATGCAAGCCTGAACACCGCATGCAGAGCGCTGTCGTCCGAGGATGGTCCTGAAGAGGATTTCGCCGCCTTCGTGGAGTGGACTCTCCACTCCACGAAGGATCCACTCCAGACCCAGAGTCCAGCCCACCATCTCCCCGCAGTGCGGAGCACCAGCCCGAGCCCACTGATGACTGAGAGCCATTTCCCACTGCGATCAGTGAGCCAGTGCAAAGCCGAGCGACTGAGCAGAAGATCGCCCCGAAAGTTGAGCCCAACCCGTCAGCTCAGGTGCGAGAGCCGGCAACAGTGCCCATCACGAAGGAGCAAGCCGTGGACGGTTTGAGCACGGAGTGGAGCTCCGCCCCCTGCACCGCGGCTGAGGATGAGCTGATGATGCATCTGGGACTGCTGGACAGAGAGGGGGCTTCCAATCCTCCAGTGCCCGCTCCTCGAAAGTGTCCTCCAGTACCCGCTCCTCAAATTTCTGCTCCTGCCTCCTCCACCGCTGTCGTCTGGCAGCCCCCCCGCTCACCCTCAGCCCCCTATCTGTATGGTGCGAGCCCCGCGGGTCTGCCATCCTCCAGCGTCGCCAGGGCTGGAGTATCCCTCACCTCCGCCTCCAGCCTCCGAGGCCCAGACTCCACCTCGGCTCCTAGCTCCCTCACCTCCACCGTCACCCGTCGATCCACCAGCTCCGTTGGGCTCCTTCCTCCCTTCAGCTCCACCTGGGTCCTCAGTCGCTCCGGCTCCGCCACGGATCTCCGGACTTCCGCCTCAGTCACCAGAGCCCTCGGCTCCACCCTGGCCCCCCGGATCCTCGGCATCCCCCTGGCTCGTTGGGTCTCCGCCTCGGGCTCCTCCACCACCTGCTCCACCGCCGTTGGTCGGCCCCCTGGAGTCGGCGGCTATCCCTCCTCCAAGGCTCCTCTCTCCATCGGCTCCACTGCGGGCCATAATCATGGCTGTGGCCTGGGTCATGCTGTGCGTTTCCTGCTCCGGGTCCCTCCTGTCTCTTCCCTGGCTCCTCTTTCCTTCATTGGCCTCCTCCTTAGTTCCCACCCGCCCCTCCCCTTTGGATGTTACTACGGTGCAAGGACGCACCTTCCGGGAGGGGGCGAAATGTCAGGATTGTGGACTGTTTTGCTCCCCATGTGTTCTGTGGCCCAGTTTCTCCCTCATGTTGATTGTTTAATTTAATTCCAGGTGTGTCTCCTTAGTTCCCTCGTTATCCTGTCTTTAATAGCCCCAGTCCTTTCAATTAGTGTTTGTCAGTCCTAAACGTCTATCCATGTGTTCCTATGACTTGCTCATCTCCTCGTTCTGTGATTTCCTGACTTTGTGTGAAGTGTGACAGGTTTAAGTTTTTTTTTTTTCATAAAAGTATGAAACAAATACCCGACAATCAGTATAGAGTTGTATAGTACAAAAATAACATAGTATATAGGTTAACCAATCTCAATGCTCTTAACTGGACAAATAAAAATCAGTTTCCTGGAGCTGAGGAAAACTAATGCAATCTGTAATATTATATCGCAATGTCTCTTTGTCTGCCTGATAATAACATCCATCTTAAGTTATTGAATTACTGTACAAGTGGACATCCAAGACAGCTCTTCACACCAGCCATTAACACACATCTAAAGCATGTCTCCTGTAAGAACCTGTGATCAGATTTTGGAAGAGTCTTTTTGTGACTACATAAAATACGATGTCAGTGTGTTTCTGCATTTCTGAGTTACAAACTAGGTGCCGAAAAGCCTAAAAGCATGAAACAAATAGGTATTGTTTGCTTTTGGGTTTTTTTCCAAATACATTTTTGTGCCATTATTCCTACTTCCTGTTCCAGCAAACAAGCATTTTCAACAACAGTGTTAGAGATTAGAGCAGCCAGAGTGCTTCTCTGTCGGTCAGATAAAATCGTGGTGCCAAACAAAGTCATTAACCAAAGTGTTTTTCTCACTCCGAAGTACCGTGATGAGTAGTGTGCTGCTTTGTGCCACACTTTTTTTTTTAAAAGAAAGACAAAACAATGGGGGAAAGGGGGGAAGAAAGAAGGTCAAACAGAGATAAAAGACTAAATATATGCATTACACTCTGTCCTTTGGGAACCAATGTATTTATACATAGTATTACATAAAAAGAGTATAAAGTCAGGTCAGGTAAGACCGTTAGGTAAGTATTCTGCCCGTTTCTTACAAATACTTACTGGGAAGTGCAGCAAATTAGAACACCAAAGAGATATTTGTATATATGTAAACAGAGAGGCCCTTTTAATTTGCAAATACCTGTGAAGGTAGAAATAGTGGACTCTTATGACCAAGATACATACAGCATGACTCTGTCTCTCCTGAATAATAGTGCCTCTATATATCTGTAGGTCAGAATCTGATTTCTTCAAAGCCATATTCATGGTGGGCTCAGGGAAGTATGAGGAAAGGGAGAGCCTTTCCTGTCATTTTGTTTTAAAGTATGACAAAGAATGATGGGAACTTCCTCATACTCTCTAGCAATGATTGGACCGCCATTTGGGTGACATCACCAGGAAGACAATGCTAAAATAGTTTATTTACAAAATCTTCATGACAAAAATGTGGACATATTTAGCATTATCATTTTAAAATGACATATACTACAGTTCAAGTTTGTAGTTGGTAGGATTTTTTTATGTTTCTGAAAAAGTCTCTTACGCTCATCCAAGCTACATTTATCTGATAATAAAAATCTGATTTGGTGCTCAAGTAACATATATTATCAATGTTGAAAATACTCATATTGCTTAATTTATTTGTGGAAACCCTGAAGCATTTTTGCAGGTTTTTCCAGATCTTTGATGAGCAGAAATTTTGATGAAAATATATATTTTTTTTATATAAGAATGTAAATATCTTTACTGTCACTTTTAATTAATTCACTGTATCCTTACTGAATAAAAGCAAAATTCTTACTGACCCCAAACTTTTGAACAGTGGTGTATTTTGAGCAGGAGGAGCCCTAAAAAGGATGCTACAAAGACACAGAAGTGTGCATGAGACTCACTTGAGCCGCGTCTCCTCCGTTTTGCGTAGCTCCATGTCCCGTTGCACCACCTGCATCACATGCTCAGCCTCCACATCCGTCAGACCAGAGAGATCCAGTTTGCGCCCCATCCTTTACCTCTGGAGAGCTAATGATGTACCTGCCCTGACCTGACTGTTAGCTGAGGACAGTAATTAAAGCAGAGCAGAGTCATTAATAATGTCAAACCTTGGCACAAACTGCGCCACTGGCTTCATAACGTGTTTGAAATTACAGATGCTAGATATTGTATATTTCAACTGTATAATGGAAGCTAGAAACTAAATCTGAAGACAAAATAATCTTGTAATTATAGCATTGTTTCATTATGATCTCAACATAATACAGTGTATTATGAGAAAAGTCCAAAGTAAACCCTGTTGCATAAGGCTGTTAAATAAGCCATAGCTGAAATAAGGGCCCTGGGATTTAAGACCCCAACAATGTTAATTTTAATTGCCTTAGACATTTTGACATTAAAAAAACTAAAAAACATGAACTTTTCTATTTTTCTATTTGCTTGCCTTAAACAATGCATTTTATAGAAAATGAAAGCGCATAAAAGTACTAAAAGTATTAAAAACCTAAAATAAAATCAAAACTGAACATTTAGGCTAAAAATAAAAGCTTGTTCAAAATATGAATAAATGTTATAATAATGTATAAATAATAATAAAATAACACTGGTGTCCCAAATTTAAAAAGGCAAACCTAGCCTTTTGTAGGCACACTGTAAAACTCTTCAAATCTTTCTCAGAAACCTCGAAACCATCTGCTGAGCCAACAGTGAAAGCCAACACAAAGCTTTTGCCCATGAGGTATAACTACAATTCATCTGTCAGAAGGTGGCAATGCATTTAAAGGGACAGTTCTACATTTGTCATCATTATTTACTTACCTCAGCCTTAAGTCACCATTCACTTTCGATGCATCTCTTCCCATACAATGAAAGTGAATGGTGACTGAACCTGTCATTCTGCTTCACATCTTCTTTTGCGCTCCACAGAAGAAAATGAAGAACATCAGGATGTGTAATTGATGACAGAACTTTAGTTTTCGAGTAAACTTTCCCTTTAAACCAGACTTTGTGACGACTTAAGTGGACGTCGAGTTTAATAGGTACTGAGTTTGGATAAACCACTTCAATAAAAGAAGAAACCGGTCTATTTCTACATGAGACAGCTCTAAGTCATAATAAATAGCCTATTTTCTTTTCTGATTAAATCATGCAGGCACATTTATATAAATTTGACTATAATAAACAACAAATTAACCATACAAGAGACAAACAATTGATACTTTGGGAAGAATAGTTTAGATGCGGCACTTACCGTCGCGTCTTCACCTCAGGCGCTTACATCAGCTCTTTTCGACCAGCGACTGCCAAGTCATTATGAATGTCCGTTCAAATCAATACGGTCGACTTTCTGTGTCTTTTGGGAATGTTCGAAGATAACCTTTTAACAAGTTTGACAAAAAATAATCAAGAACGTCCGAAGAGAAACGCTCGGAAACGAGCGCGTGTACCTGCTGTGGTCTCATGCCATTTACAACCACGAGACCTAAAATCTGCCAACCTCCGGTACACAGAGCCCAGCAATGCTGCAACAGTGCTGCTGATAATCCACTTTTGGACGTGCTGAACACTGATACCATACTGAGAGTGAAGGGAATGTAAGATTTAAACGTTGCTGTTGTTTTAGCCACAGTTGCATAGCTGTAAAAAATAAATTAATTAAATGCAGTCACGAGATAGCACTGATTTGGATTCATTCAAACACTTTAAACTTTTGGCTTAAATATAGGCCAGGGGCATAGCCATCATTTCAAAAGTGGGGGGGGGGCGGAATGTCTAGTGTTATACCTGTTTTTTTTTTGTTGTTGTTTTTTTCAGTTAACCCTTGTCTAATTGACAGGTTTTATTTTTAATCATACCTTTTTGCTTAATATGCTTTATGATTATATTATTATATGATTATAAAATAGAAGGAAAGAAAGATAGGAAAAAGAAAGAAATACAACAGCTTGTCACTGGGACAGTACCCTTAAAAGGACATCGTTGTACCTTATTTACCCCAAAAAGTGTAATAGTTGTACATTACGGTACATATTGGTACAAGGTACTAATGTGCACCTTTTTGAGTATACGTTACAAAGATGTCCTTATAAGGGTACTATTGTTTACATATTTCTAATTGTATTTTGTGTGTGTTGTATGTACAGTACATGGCACACAGTAATGGATACTTGCACATTCACATACTTCTTTATTCTGTTCTGTTCTATTACATTAGTCTGATTAGCCTATGTTAAAAGAAATATCTTATCATAGACAATGCTGTAAATAATCTTTACCTCTGAAGCCTCACTGAAACCTTCTGCCTCATTCACTCTCACTTCTGCCTCTGTCTATAGCAAAGAAAGTAGTGTTTGAAACATGTACATACAGGGAATAGTGACATACAGAAGAAAATAACACATTAAGTACACTGCTGGACAATAACCAATCATTTGTATCCTAAATTATTTTTTAACACTTTAGAATGATAAACACATATTCACTATTAACTATGACTTTTGCCTCAATAAACTCTTCATTTACTGCTTATTAATAGCTTGTAAGGTAGTCGTTGTAGTTCTTAAGTTTAGGATTATGGGATGCAGAATATGGTCATGAAGAATACATGAGTATAATTATTTATTAGTACTTAAGAATACTTAAGTACTAATAAACAACCAATATGCAAGCTAATAATTACTGTAGTTAAAAATGATAGCTGAGAAGTTGTTCATCATACTAATGTTATTTTTTTTTATTTTGATTGGTCAATATATAATCCTACAAACGCTTGTGTATTAATATATTTTATACAATGTAAAAACAGCCAGGTGTTAAAAGCCACTCTATCAGTTCTTCTCAGCTGTGAAGTTTGTTTTTCTTGCGTGTCGTCCTGATTCTGCTCTAACAAACCTAGGCTGACTGTTTCTTGTTCATTCCTGACAACACATAAAAACGTCAAATTAGTGCAATAATGACAGAGCACCCCTAAATGAAGATCGATCCTATATCAGATCATCAGTGCTTGCATACTTGATTGAAATACATCAGGGGCGTAGATTACGCGAGGGACGCGGGGGACGTGTCCCCCTCAGTTTTTATAAAAAGTAAATTCGTCCCCCGCACTTTTTCATTGGACAGTTGTGTTCTCGACATGTTGTGGTTTTAATGGAGCATTGTATATAAATGCAGAATGATTTAAAATTCAAAGAGACAAGATAATTTATACATGACTTTTACGTTTCCATGGCAATCAGTCACTCAGTTTGTGACGTCACGACATGTCCATGCTCGCGCCCGCGGTCCCGCGCGGTATCCATCATTCATTAGAGGTCGAGATGAGTTGAAAGCGGCAGGAAACTCTTCACTCCTTTTTTACGAAAAAGTCAAGCAGCGTAAGTTGGCATGTAGTATCCGAATAGTGTTGCACAATGTTGAGTGACTCTGCCTATTGCTCTTGTTGAATAATTAGCAAGTTTTGATGTTCATTATATGAAAAAAAAGCTTCCTGGACAAACATGCACTTATTTATTTTCAGTGTATTTCCGTAACTCTTTTGTAACGTCTTTTATTTTAACACGTATGTATGTTATCAGAACCCTTCAAATAAGAATAAAGATCATGTTGAACTGAGCTTTTACAGCGTTTGCAGCATTGTGACATAGGGGAGAGTGGGGACAGTTGCAACACTTTTTGCATTTCCTTTAGTTTTTCAGAGACTGTTTGCATTAGAAAGCCATAATTTTAATTCAATAAAGCAACATCAGTCGGCTACTCACGCACA
This sequence comes from Barbus barbus, assembly GCF_936440315.1. NCBI lineage: Eukaryota > Metazoa > Chordata > Actinopteri > Cypriniformes > Cyprinidae > Barbus > Barbus barbus. The sequence continues at coordinate 13,792,335 of NC_136743.1, read as the reverse complement.
TTGCTTTAACACGTGCACATATGATTATATGCACACAATTTATACTTGAATAGACAAAGTCCAATGTTGCAACTGACCCCACAACAGGGGACGGTTGCAACATTCATTAGAATGTAATTAAAACCATTCTTAAATATAATTTTGCAGGTTCTTTATTTTATTTGTGCATATACATGGTCTTTAATAAGTTAAATTGGCTGTATAAAAACAAAGAATAGTAAATGGAAGAAAAAAAATTCAAGTACCATGTAACAACCTTGTCTTGGCTAATTATGACAATACATTTGAACTGCAAAATATTAATTTAATCAGAATCAAGACACTAAAACTTAATAATAGCCTACTTCTGTTAACATATGTGAAAGGTTACTGAACTAAGTCCAGTTGCATGAACTTAGTCACTGTCTTAAGAACTAGTTTGACCAACTAGCAGTTAACCAAGTGTATCAATGTTGTGGTAAGGGACAGCATGTTGGGACGGTTGCAACTGTCCCCACCCTTGATAGCCGTGATAAAACTTGGTATAATAGCTTGACACAATATCTTTGACACATGCTAGCTATGCCTATTAGAAGCTAAGAAAACACAGATATAAAACATATGTTCTTACAATGCTTCACGCAAACAACTTAGACAGTATGACAAAAAAAAAATATGATTAAAAAAATACTTTTTTACCATGAAAATTATTTTTGGTAAAAGGAAAGGTCACATGTGCCTAATTTCATCCAGGAAGGATGGGGGGCTGATTTAGCATGTGCAGTATGAATATCATTACTGTAGCTCATTCCTGATTGAAGAAATAAGCCATGTTGCAACTGTCCCCCGTTGCAACCGTCCCCACTCTCCCCTATTTAACTCAATTCTATACATGATGTATTTCAATCAAGTGTGCAAGCACTGACGATCTGATATAGGATCGATCTTCATTTAGGGGTGCTCTGTCATTATTGCACTAATTTGACGTTTTTATGTGTTGTCAAGAATGAACAAGAAACAGTCAGCCTAGGTTTGTTAGAGCAGAATCAGGACGACACGCAAGAAAAACAAACTTCACAGCTGAGAAGAACTGATAGAGTGGCTTTTAACACCTGGCTGTTTTTACATTGTATAAAATATATTAATACACAAGCGTTTGTAGGATTATATATGGACCAATCATAAAAAACACATAATTAGTCAAATATAGAAAAATAAACAATAACATTAGTATGATGAACAACTTCTCAGCTATCATTTTTAACTACAGTAGGTAATTATTAGCTTGCATATTGGTTGTTTATTAGTACTTAAGCACATATTAATTCTGTATTCTTCATGACCATATTCTGTCCCCCGCGTAATCTACGCCCCTGATATAGGCTACAGAATAATGATGACACAAAACAAGCATTTATTTGCGTATTGCTTGATAGATATTAGATTTACATTATTTACACGATTTATATTAGCCTATTTAACCCTAATTTTGTGTTCTGATAAAAAAAAAAAAAAAAAAAAAACCTGAGGTGCATAAGCTCTGCACAATATGACCAATCAGTTCCATAAAGGAATACAAAACCTGTGCTAACAGAGAAAACAAGTTGACAAAAAAACAGAAAAAAACTCAATCCAAAAATTCTCTGATAATATAGCATAATGAGAGATTTACAACCAATTTTTAATAGGCTGGTCAAACCAGGGGAAGGATTTTCACAGAACAAGACTTCAATTGTTTTTGTCTGTTACATGCTGCCTTGCCATTTTGCATTCTTTGCTGCCTTTTTAGATCACTTTTTTCTCAGCATCTCAACAATGATGTAGGTAGCAACCAACCACCCAGATAGTAAAACACTGATCAAAATTCATCTTCACAGTTATTCAAAGTGAAAACCAGTTTAAGCAGGATTGTGTTGTCACGACTGGGAGGCCATCTAAACCCAGCAAACCATCTTAGACTGGTTTCAGCAGGGACTTTTTATGATCCTGTTTTGATTGATGCTAATCTCAGTCGCACACACACTTAGACACCATGTGGGCCATCATTTCAATAACTTTATCTGTTATTATTTATTTATTTGTCCTACCAGTGCTGTTCATGTCACTGATCTGCAAATTTACACTTTAAGGCAAGTAAATGTTCTAGCAGTTTTCGATTTAAGCTTAGTCACATGTACATCTAGTCAGCTGGTTTGAAACAATGGCACAGAAAGGCCAAAGTACCCTGAGTTTTCTTCACTCTTGCTCTTTCTCAATCCTCAAAGCGAAAGAGAAAGATGTTCTTTTTTTCAAGATCACTTTTCACTTGTTTTCAGAAAAAAAAAAAAAACGTATTATGCAATAGCTGTCATCTGTTTTAGTGCAAACAAAGTTATAAATCAATAGTAAAAATTAAAACTGAATGGCAAAACACAACAATAAGAGCCTTATGAGAGATTGTACATTGCCCTCTCTTTTTGCCCCTCGGCCATACAAATCACTCATGATTAATCATCATGTGTCTCAGTTCTACAGCAAATTCATTATCTGTTGTTCAAACCTGCAAGTGTGTTTCAAAATGTTTTCGTAAGGGAAAATGTGTTACTGCCCCTTTTTTGGACATCTGGTAGTGATTAAATGTGAGTATAAAGCAAAGATGAAGTGCACTTGGACTGCAGAAAGCAGCAGGATGAAGAGTAGTGTGCAGCTAGGGCTGTTGTGTCTCAGCCTGATCATCTTCAGTCTTCATGGAGAAGAAGTCGAGGCAGATAGAAGCATGCAAATGCCAATTGTTTTTGATGAGCCAGAGCTTCATCAGTTTGAGGTGAGGGATAGACTTTGCTGGTAGTACTTTTACTGAGGTCAGTCACACTGAGGTAAGAATGCCTTTTTAAGAGACATCTTCATTTTGGCATAGATTTTCATAAATATATTTCATACATAGTTTTTGCAAAATGACAAATGACATTATTGGCTTATCTGTAACCTAATTTCATTAGTAATTATTCTTTAAATACTGTTATTAATAAGCAGTTGAATATTTTGTAAAGATAAACAATAGTTGTGGTAAATGGTCCTCTCCCAACTCGACACAAGATCATTTCAATGGTATGTACAGGATGTCCAAGCACCACTGGAACCCTTCTGCAGATATTATGGAAGCCTTGTTAGTGCTTAAACAGAAAAAAAATCTATGTATGATTTTTCATATGTTTATATGTTTGTGTTAGAGGTTTGCTTACTTTGAGTCATTTATCTTTTAACAATCCTTTTGCAAGGTGCACACAGTACGACGACAGACAGTCTCCACAGAGAAGGAAAATACAGCAAAGACTGTAGCTGTTGTGCCACCAAGTGTAAGTACACATCTAATAACATAATTGTGCCTTTGCTTGTCACAAATAACTACACAAAGATTTCATCTGCCAAAAATATAATCTGCAGCTCTGCCTCATAATTGTTCCACAATGCAGAGATAGCCATGTAAAATGTGTCACCAGAAATGTAATGTTTTCACGTCCAGAAACTTTCACTCTTTTACGACCAAAGGTATTCATAGTCCTCTGACGTTCATTAAATAAAATATAGGCTATATGTACTATAAATGGAGAAAAATGTTGAGTTATGGACAATTATCAACACACGCTTCACCAGTTATGTGATTTTTATATTCTAAAAATATATTGACTTGCTTTACACTGAAATGATCATTTGTTATTCTCAGATACACATCAAACACCGCACCAAGAGACAAGAAAAAAACAGGAAAAATAAACAGAAAAAGCATCCCGGAAGTCGCAGCGTTTTAGCAAGCATTGGAGTTTTACCGGTATTACCTATCCTCTGATCAGCCTGTCTACATGCCATTTAAACATATTAGAAATAGACTGACTTTACTGTGAACTCATCATTTGCCTATACCTCAATTAAAACAGACCCAGCAGATTGCCAAAGTCAAGAGGGATGCCAGATGAAAAAGTTAAAGCATTATATGCATTCAAGGCTCCTTCCCAGGTAACATGTTGTAAAATATTTACATAATATGAAAGAAAAAAATGGTACTAAACAGATATTATTGTGGGTTCTCTCCTTACAGGTTCCCTGAATCAGGAAAAAATGAATATTTCACCATGTTTCATAAAGCATGTTTCAGGCTCAGGTTATGCTTGTGATAATCATTTATATTTCTACAGCTTTTCTTTTCCAAGTAAATATTGGTTAAGTAATAATCTCTATGGAAAATAAATGTATTTACTGAATTCTCCCCCGTGTGTAATTCTTATTTGCATCACTAGGGGGGCAATATTTACCCAAGAGATGAGCGCTCAGACCAGCTTGGCTTCTGTTAAAACAAAATGTGTCATATCTGTTTATCTTCATCTCTTAATTACAATAAAGCATTTGTGTTTAAATGTCACTTTTTTATTGTGTGGAAAACACTAGATGAAGAATGGCTTTCTATAAAGTTTTGGCTGTAGTGCGTTTTTTGTGAAGGAATTGACATGTTGATACTGTCAAGCATAAGTATGTGTTGACAGATCCTGTGGGATATAAACTGCATAACTATCATTCCTCTTTTGTATTTGAGTAGTTCTGCCAGTTTAATGTGCCAGAAAAGATGTTAGCCTGAAAAAAGCATACAAAATAGTAGGCCTATGTTTTGTATCAGGAATTTGTCAAAACACATTGGAGGTCCAAAGTAAATAGAAAAGCAACACCCCCTTCTTCCTTATCTGCATAATCCTTGATAATAACATAAAACTATTTCCTGCACGTTTCACTTTGTTGTTATTTAAGAATCTAAAATGTTCTGGGGGGAAAAAAACATTTTGTATGAGATCACACAAGGCCAGTTTAACATCACCTTCACACTGAGCCCCAAAAAGTAACCACAAGCAACCATGCAAAAGCAACAATTTGCACTTACACGGGTATGTACAATAGTGCAGATGTTACATAGTCAACAGCACTTTTTTCGAAAATTTAATAGGCCTACGTGCAGCTCAATTACCCAGACCAAGCCAGAAAATTAAATAAAATGAAATATAAAATAAACCAGTTTTAAATAAAATAAAGTGCGTGCACAAGTAAATAAATAAATACTCAAAGAAACTTTGCATCAAATCAATATGTTGTTGTTGTGCATTACATTTATGCGATGTGCTCTCTGATAATCTTTTAAAAAAGACTTTAACGGCATTTTTGTGGACAGCTGCTGGAACCACATATAAGAACAAATAGGTTCACAGTATGTTTAGGTGTGGGAGCAAAGCTCTACATGCATGAGTCACAGTAAACAGACTCTGTTCTCACAGGAAGAGCAGACAGAAACACTCTACTCTGCCTTCAGGCAAAACCCTGAGTCTTTCAAGGTAAGAAAAGCATGGCATTATCAGTTTTAGAAGATTATTTGATTTTTTGTTAGAATTTTAATATGATCCAGATGTTGCTGAATTTGCGCACTGTTTGGGAGATAAGTCTTGAACAGTACTCATGCAATTACATCTAATGCGAACATTAAGATAAACTGCCATGAACTGTACTAAAATGTGCATATCTGGTGCTTGAAAATAAAGGAACGTTGGTATTTTAACTGATCAGATTAATGCTATATATATAATGTTCCAAATTACTGAAAATAACATGTTTGGGTTCAAGCCTGAATGAAATAACACTCATTTATAGTCTTTAAATAATTTATAGTATGATATCAAAGCTGTTTGATTTGTGAAAACATTTTTGCTGGAATGAGTGTTTTAAGATTTGAATGTACAAAAAACTCATAGAAATGCATTCATGTGACTTTTTATTTATTTGAAAAAAAACATTGCACTTCTCTGGAAGAGGGAGTGTTTAAGAAAAAAAATAAGTTTATGACTTGTTTAAGCAAATGTTGGATTACACAGGAAATCTGGAAAGGATTTACAATGTTTAACTGATATGCATCTCTACTTTCGGTTTATCTGTGATTTTAAGCATGCATAGAAAAGGGCATTTGATAAAAGCGGAGAGGGAATGTTCGGAATGAAGGTGCTGTTACACGCCTGTGGCAATAAAACATCTGGTCTGGTAGCCATCTGCTTTCTCTCTGCTTTTTTGGATGAAAATAGATCAACTCCTTATCTGTAAATCTGAGAATGCTTGATCATTTCCATGTCTCTTTGCATATAAAAATCTAAAAGCTTTCAAACAAACCATTGTTTTCTTTTCAGAGCTTTAGAAGAAGAATGGAGACCTCAGAGGAACACTATTACGACTACCCTGAGTACGAAAACAACAGCTCCAACTTCAGCTACGATGACTATCAAACCATCTGTGAGAAGGGCGACGTGCGCTCCTTCGCGAGGATCTTCCTCCCAGCTGTTTTTGTGTTATCTCTAGTGATTGGTTTAGCAGGCAACGCTCTGGTTGTAGCGGTGTATGCATACTGCAAGCAACTGAAAACTTTGACTGACACATTTATACTTCACCTGGCAGTGGCAGACCTGTTGCTGCTCCTAACATTGCCCTTCTGGGCTGCCGATGCCATCCACGGCTGGGAACTGGGGGTCACCGTCTGTAAACTCGTATCTGCCCTCTACACCATCAACTTCACCTGTAGCATGATGCTGCTGGCCCACATCAGCATGGATCAGTACTTGGCTTTGACGCCAGGAGCCAGAAGCACAGGCCTTACGTGTGCTTTTCAAAAGAAGCATTGTAAAAAACTCTGTTTGGTGGTCTGGACCATTGCGTTTTTTCTTGGCGTCCCTGATTTGGTGTTTTCAACGGTTAGAGAGCTTCCTCATAAAAAAAGCTGCATCGCAATGTATCAATCGGGCATGGCTCTCAAAGCTAAAGCTAGTTTGGAAGTGGTGGAGGTCGTAATAGGCTTCTTGCTACCTTTATTAGTGATGTTGTTCTGCTACACCTATGTAGGCCGAACCCTACTGAAGCTGCCTCAGGAGAGGAGATGGAGGAAGTGGAGGTCCATCCGTGTGCTGCTGGTGATGGTGGGAGTCTTTGTGGTCACACAGCTGCCCTATAACGTGGTCAAGTTCTGCCGGGCCATGGACATCATGTACACGTTTGTGACTCACTGTGGGGTTAGTAAAGAGCTGGACAGGGCTACTCAGGTCACTGAGAGCCTGGCACTAACACACTGCTGTCTAAATCCTGTTCTGTACACTTTCGTCGGTTCCTCCTTCAGACAGCATGTATTGAAGTGTGCCAAAGACTTTGGAGACAGGGGAAGGAGGTTGGCACGTGCAAGAGAGCAACAAGAAGTGGATATCTCCTTGAATTCTCATTCACAGTCCCAAGAGACCAGCACTTTTTCCATTTGAGCAAACTAGAGTAGATGTTTACCAGCATGTGGAGCTTGGCACCATCTGTCCCTTTGCAAAATATGTACATAAAGTGAAAGTGCAGGGGTTTATTTCTTAGTCAAGGCATAAGGTAGGCCTAGTATTTTGACCAGAAGAGTAAAAATTGAAAAAATTTAAATTAAATTTAAGTAAAAGCTGAGATGCAAAATGTTGAAAGTAGCGTTTGTACAAAGTCCCTTTTCTATCGTCTTTGGTCTAGAAGTACGCGGAGTGATACGAGAGATATGTAAATAGCGCCAGACTACTAGCGGATTGATGGTGAGTTCAGGTCCTACTTTACACATTACAGGTGACTTCAGAAAACTTTGGTAAAGCAAGATGGCAATGTCGCATGGCTTTTTTTTTCTTTTCTTTTTTAAGATTTTAACTCTGCATCTACAAAAGGATTAATAAAGAAGAGTTCACACTCTTAGGTTAAATGACTTTTTGTGGTGCGACGCCCGCATCTTTTAAATAAATAAATAAATACTACTTCCACAAAACGATGAGTAAAGAATATGTATGCATGCACTTTTCTTTTTTTAAGTTTTTTTTAAGAAGCAGTAAATTTAATCATATTATCATATTTTTCTGTCGTATTATCTATTATAATATATATCGTATATCTATTATATGTATGTGTATACATATATATATATATATATATATACACACACACACACACACAAACCCAGGTACATCTCAAAAAATTTGAATATCGTGAAAAAGTTTATTTTTTCTTGTTTATTTCAAAAAGTGAAACATATTTTAGATTCATTACATGTAAAGTAAAACATTTTCAAAAAATTGTTTTAATTTTGATGATTAGAGCTTACAGCTCATGAAAGTCAAAAATCAGTATCTCAAAATATTAGAATATTTACATTTGAGTTTCAATTAATGACCATCCCTTCAGTATAAATCAGTAGCGTAGCCAGAAACGGGACTCTGGGTGTGCACCAAAAAAAACTGGGTGTGCCACATTTATTGCCAGATTAATGTGCAAAAAAATAAAACTGCTTAACGTTACAGAACAGACTGGGCTGATATAACTCAGGCTCGCTACGTGTCCCTCCAGATTCTTATTGTGCTCCTCGATCATCCACAGGACAGGATACTTATTTTTTTGTGATTGCACACAATCTAAAAAAATCTAAACATTAAATTAGTTGCATATTACAATGACCAGAGATTATTATTATTATACAAATTATACAGCAAGCAAGAAAAGAACATGTACATGATCAAATAATAATCACTGAGTCTAGGGTGAGTATAAGCAATTTTAAAAAGCTCCAGTTATAATCAGTGATGCTGTATACAGAGTAAAAAACACTTTCTTGTTTTTGAATTCGCCAGAGTGCATAATTCAGTCAGTGAGCGCGCTATGACCAACACTCCAGTGTTCCAGCGATGAGATGACTCATCTGCACGCGGCCTCTGACTTGCCAAAATCAACAGAATGATTGGTTATAATGCGAAACACTGTAAAAAACTCTTGAAAAGAAATGCACCATGCACAGATCTAAATTTAATGCTGCAATAGACTTGACTTTTCATTGAATTTTCACTTTATTTGTGACAAACGCTCCGCAGATTTTTGAAGTCATACGTTTACATTCAACTTGCAGATTCTGTCTGAATAATTTTTGGTTGATTGTAATCCATTATGTACCTTTCTATCAAAGTTATCTGACATTATCAAGCTGAATTTGTTCAGACACAGTTTTACTCTTAGTTCTTGTCATATTTTATTACCATTTTCTAAACTATAACGAATAAACCGTGATAATGTGAGAAATTTTAAAGGTGTTTGAATAAATTTTGGTTTGACTATTTATTTGATAAATGAAGTTAACCAATTAACATTATACATAGTGTTTTGGTTTCTGTACCCAATAGTTTAAAAATGTACAAATGCAATGAAAATATCAGTATTGGCACGCACCAAAAATAAAAGTATCGGTATCGGGCGAGTACTGGAAAAAGTGGTATCAGTGCATCCCTAGTTTTAATGTAAATTATAATGGTGTCTACTGGTATTTGATGCATTCTATTGGTGGGATGTAATCAAAGTCAATTTATATAGTCTTTGATGTAATCTATCAGATGGCAACCAATAGAACAACGGTAATTCCTATTGGAATAATGCCCAAAACAAAAAGGAATTTTGTATTGGTTTTTATGGAAATTATAAGAATTTCTGTGATGTTTCTATTGTTTTTTTTGTTTGGTTTTTTTTCAGCAGGGTAACGATACTCATACTGTCCTGCACATTATTGACAATATTGAGCTGAAGCTTGACTTTGCAAATTTAAAATCGCAAATCAAATCGCAATATCTGTCAAAAAAATAGCAATTAGATATTTTCCCCAAATTGCACAGCCCTACTTGGGAGAGTTTCACAAGGAGTGGACTGAAGCTGGAGTCAGTGTATCAAGCGTCATCACACTCAGACGTCTTCAGGAAAAGGGCTACCAAGCTACTTCTGAAACAGAAACAATGTCAGAAGCGTCTTACCTGGGCTGTGGAGAAAAATGAAAGTACATTTTGCATTTCATTAGAGGCACAGAATCCATGTTGCTTGAAGTCCAGTGTGAAGTTTCCACAGTCAGTGATGATTTGGGCTGCCATGTCATCTGCTGGTGTTGGTCCACTGTGTTTTCTGAAGTCCACAGTCAACGCAGCCATCTACCAGGAAATTTTAGAGCACTTCATGCTTCCTTCTGCTGACAAGCTTTATGGAGATGCTGATTTCATTTTCCAGCAGGACTTGGCACCTGCCCACACTGTCAAAGGTACCAAAAGCTGGTTCAGTGAGCATGGTGTTATTGTGCTTGATTGGCCAGCAAACTCGCCTGACCTGAACCTGTCAAGAGGAAGATGAGAGACACCAGACCCAACAATGCAGATGACCCGAAGGCCGCTATCAAAGCAACCTGGGCTTCCATTACACCTGAGCAGTGCCACAGGCTGATTGCCTCCATGCCACGCCGCATTGATGCAGTAATTCATGCAAAAGGAGGCCCAACCAAGTATTGAGTGCAAGACTGACATTTCTGTTTAAAATATCCTTTTTTTTTATTGATCTTATGTAATATTCTAATTTTCTGAGACACTGAATTTTGGGTTTTCATTATCTGTAAGCCATAATCATCACAATTTCAAGAAATAAAGGCTTGAAATATTTCACTGTGTAATGAATCTATATAATATATGGGTTTCACTTTCTGAAACGAGTGACAAAAAGTATTTACCTTTTTCCCGATATTCTAATTTTTTTGAGATACCTGTATATATATCCTGTATCTATAGTCGTATTTTTTTATGCAATTTCTTAGTAGTGATTTTTCATCATGAAACTTTATAACTAAATGATGAGGCCAATTCTCAATAAACCTAGCATCATCATAAAAGAATGTTCCTCTGTACAGAAGATCATGTTCACTGACGCAATCTTTTACGTCATTTCGGGATGTTCAAATATGTTCTGAAGAATGAGGAGAACCAGAGCAGCAATCTTGGCAAATTGTTATGGGTCACAAGGGTGACATAGCATCTGTATTAACACCAGCTGCAGAATCCAAACAAACATTTCAAATTAAATCCATCAGACCTTCATCATACTCATAGATGCCTATGTTTTGTTTCTCAAAACTCCTTTAGCAAAGAATGCAAATAGAATATGCATTTAAAAGCAAGTATGATTTGACTAGTAGCTTTTAAAATAAGAGTTTTGAAAATACATGTTGCATATACAGTATAACAGATGTAGCCTATTTATACAATATAAATGGCTCACTCTGACCTTGTTTTTGTTATTTTGCTTAACTATATTCTTTGTGAATAATATGTTTGTGGGATAACTGAAAAAAGAGAATTTTTTTGACAATTCTAAAATATGTAAAATATAGTAGGCCTAGTTGTGACTGAACCTTTGACTGAACACATATTGATATAGAGGTAATAAATCTAGATATACTTATAAAGTACAATGGCCTTTAGAGAGAAGACCATTTCTAAATCTAACCCTTTTTTAACCCTGTGCTAAAAAGTATGAACCTTAGAAAGGGCCTTAGAAATTCATATGAAATATGATACAGTAGGATTTCTAGGGATAACAATGAGTAAAACTGTCCTTTTCTCGGCCAGTTTTTTTTTTTTTTAAATGACATTTTTGCTACCCCCATCTGGTTTGTCAAGGTCACAGAATTTGGTATATTTAAAAGCATTTTAAAAATTGTTCCTTAAAATACCAATGCTGTATGTGAAATTACCAGGAAAAGAAAGATGCAGAGCTGCTGTAGACTGAAAAGCCACTTAAAGAAATGGAGAGATTGTGACAACCCAAAATAATGCTTCATGTGTGATATATTGCAGTGTTACAAACAAATAGGTTTCTCCTCCAAGACAAGTCCACACAAAACATAAAATGATCACAATACTTGAGCAATAGCAAGTGTTTTTTATATATAAAACTTTGGTTAAAAAAGTGCAACAGAACAAAAACATTGCCCTTTTGATTAGAAAACCTATACAGAGAAAATAAATTTACTTGCAGTAATAGAAAAAAACATGTGTAAGGCACAATCTTGTGGAATGTATAAACAAAGATTATCCAAGGCAGTTTAACATTTTCTGTCCTTTAAATCAAAAACACTACAGTTCAAATTATATTTGTTCACTTTTTAAATTAGGTAGGATTGCCTCTACACAAACAATAAAAAAACAAATTAGCTTTTCACAACAAGGTGAACAGCATAGTGATATTCAAACATGGCAGTCAGCAACAAAGACAAACAATAACTCATAAATATACACAGATGTGTGTCACAGAGTTTCTATCAGTGGACTTCAAAACAACCAACATACAAATAATTAGTGTTCTGATTAAATAGTTAGACACACAACTGAGCCATTCAAATGAATGTCTGTGTGTGCTGTTAAATTATATGATATATTTTCATGTCAAACTGTAGAGCTCCAGCTTACAATATGTGACAAAAAGAAAGTTAGAACTGTTTATAACATACCATGAAGAATAAGACAGGATGGCACAGAAAGGACAAAAATAATGAACAAAGATGATCATAAGGCACATGTTCCAACAACAACCAAAATTTAGTGTGCCATGTTTGAGTGGTTTTAATTCCTCAGATTACATCCAACTGCCCTCCATTCACCCCTATGAATCACACCATCACTCATTAGGAACAATGAGTAAAGTCACAAAACTGAAAGCAAACTAATCACTGTATCAAACAAAAAGACAATAGACACACAAGCGTCTAAAGTACAGGTGGGAGGGGTTTATCTTTCCTGTCTGTTCCTCTGAAACACTAGTCACAGTTGAAGGCAGACAGGTCAACACTGTTACAGAATTAAGAACCCAAGCGAAGGATGAAATGTAACTGAATGTGAAACTGAGTGCAAGCCAAGGTTCAAGGTGCAGACGCTGAGGCAGGAATGCAGTCGTTGGCAGTGGGGGGGGGCCTCATTACCTCCGCTTTTGTCCTATGAAAGCAAGTGTGGACCGGTGTGGCATGAATCATGCTTTAATAATTAAGAATCTGCACATCAAAAAGGTCACAGACTCCCTCGTTGTCATCAAGGTTGAAATTGTAATCCACACCAGGGTTGGGTGAAAGTCTTAACAGGGGGAAAACTAACACACACACACACACACACACACATACATAAAAGGTTACACAAAGAGTGCAGCTAGCTAAATAGAGATATACAGTACTGTTAAAAAAAAATGTTGGGGTCAAAAAAGATGTTTTTGAAGCTCTTATGCTCACCAAGGCTGTATTTATGTGACCAGTAAATGAAATTCTCAAAAATTTAATTAAATGAAATTCTCATAGCTTGTAAATCAGTGGTTCTCAACCTTTTTTCACTCCAAGGCACCACCCCTCTCTGAATCAATACTGAAATATTAAATTTTTTTAGGGTTCTTTGATGAAAAGAAAAAAGAAAAGGACAGAAAAGAAAAAAGTCTTCACTGTCATTTTTGAAAAACACTGACGCAAAACCTTTGAGCTATAGTGTATTTTGTAATATATATATTAGGGGTAGCACGGTACACAGATGTCACGGTTCGGTACGTACCTCAGTTCGGGGGTCACAGTTCGATACGATTTCGGTACGACAGGAAAAAACTAATCTACTATGCTCGGTTTCTTTTCATTTATTCTGAACAGAGAGTAGTACAGTAGTAATACTAAATATATATATATATATATATATATATATATATATATATATATATATATATATATATATATATATATATATATATATAATTATATGCAGTACATATATACATACAAGGAATAAATTCTTGAAATATATTTGATTTAGTTAACGATAAGTGATCGCATTGCTGAAGTTGGTACTTTATCAAAATAAAACACAAACATCAGCACACCCACCTCTATGTCACCGTTGGAATGAGACTGAAGTACAAAGCCTATAATTTACATAAATAATAGTTTAGCATTCAGATACATTACGTCGAAAATATGGAAATATTCTGGAATATTTGGATTTGTGCCGAATGAGAGAGGTAGGATACACGAGCACAAAGCTCCATTTCGCAAACAGTTGAGTGCACAAGCCTTTAAAGTATACTCCTCTGTAAGTCTATGTGAGAGACGCATTCAGAATCAGCACATGGTCACGGTTTAGTGGGCTTTGTTTTCAAGAGCGCAACTCACGGCATTCACTGTTCTTCTGCTGGCAGTTATCAAACAGTGTTGCATTACTGCGGGCGCCCCTTTCTGGATTGAAAGTGAATTGCTTGTATTCGTTGTAAGGCCTCATGCACCGAACCGAGATGCCTGTACCGTGACGGTTCGGTACGAATACATGTACCGTGCCACCCCTAATATATCATTTATTTAAAATATAATATATATATATATATATATATATATATATATATATATATATATATATATATATATATATATATACACACACACACACACACATGCATAGATTATATGTATTATATAAATATATTAATATATTATATAATACATATAATGTATGCAGTCATGGCCAAAAATATCGGCACCCTTGGTAAATATGATCAAAGGCGGCTGTGAAAATTAATCTGCATTGTTAATCCTTTTCATCTTTTATTTTAAAAAATTTACAAAAATCTAACCTTTCATTGGATAATAAGAATTTAAAATGGGGGGAAATATTATGAAATAAATGTTTTTTCTCAAATACACGTTGGACACAATTATTAGCACCCCTAGAAATTCTTATGAGTAAAATATCTCTGAAGTATATTCCCATTCATATTCACAATTTTGAGCACTCCAGGGTGATTATGAACATGAAATTATCCAGCCATGGCTTCCTGTTTCACAGAAATATAAATAGTATAATCATCCATCGCAATGAGAAAAAACAAAGAATATATTTCTGATGTGCAGCAAAAGATAATTTAGCTTCACATTTTTGTGAAGTGGCTTTAAGAAAAGAGCTAGAGCAGTGAAAATTCCCATTTCCACCATCAGGGCAATAATTAAGAATTTATAATAAACATAAAATGTTACGAAACTGCCTGGAAGAGGACGCGTGTCTATATCGTCCTAATGCACGTTGAGAAGGAGAATTTGAGTGGCTAAAGACTCTCCAAGGACCACAGCTGGAGAATTGCAGAAAATAGTTGAGTCTCAGGGTCAGAAAACCTTAAAATAAAAATTGTCAAACAGCACCTACATAACCACATGTTGTTTGAGAGGGTTTCAAGAAAAATTATCCTCGCTCATCCAAAAACAATCTCCAGCATATTCAGTTATCAGACACGACTGGAAATTCAAATGGGACTGGCTTCTATGGTCAGATGAAACTAAAGAGTGAGTACCCCATGTGTACAATGAAATATACTGCTGTATGTTTAATGTTGTGGGCATATATTTCTGCTGGAGGTCCTGGACATCTTGTTTAGACACATGGCATCATGGATTCTATCAAATACCAACAGATAAAAAAAATCAATAAGTGACTGACTCTGTTAGAAATCTTATAATGGGCCATGTTTGGATCTTCCAACCATACAATAATATTCAAACACAAACCTCAAAAACAACACAAAAATGGGTCACTGAGCACAAAACCAAGCTTCTGCTGGCCATTCCAGTCCTCTGACCTGAACCCTGTAGAAAATGAGTGAGGTGAACTGAAGAGAAGAAGCACCAACATGGAGCTGGGAATCTAAAGGGTCTGGAGAGATTATGGATGAAGGAATGGTCTCTGATCTCTTGTCAGGTGTTCTCGAACCTCATTAGGCATTATAAAAAAGTAATAATAAATTCGTATTATCCAATGAAAGGTTTGATTTGCAAATTTTTAAAATAAAAGATCAAAAAGATTAACATTGTAGATTAATTTTCACAGCCTCCTTCGATCATATTTACAAAGGGTGCCAATATTTTTGGCCATGACTGTATATACATGCATACAGTGAGGGAAAAAAATATTTGATCCCCTGCTGATTTTGTACGTTTGCCCACTGACAAATAAATGATCAGTCTTGGTAGGTTTATTTGAACAGCGAGAAACAGAACAACAACAAAAAATCCAGAAAAATGTTTTTCAAAAAAAGTCATTTATTATATAAATTGATTTGCATTTTAATGAGTGAAATTAGTATTTGACCCCCTATCAATCAGCAAGATTTCTGGCTCTCAGGTGTCCTTTATACAGTTAAGGAGCTGAGATTAGAAGCACTCTCTTAAAGGGGGATGCTCCTAATCTCAGTTTGTTACCTGTATAAAAAGACACCTGTCCACAGAAGCAATCAATCAGATTCCAAACTCTCCACCATGGCCAAGACCAAAGAGCTGTGCAAGGATGTCAGGGACAAGATTGTAGACCTACACAAGGCTGGAACGGGCTACAAGGCCATTGCCACGCAGCTTGGTGAGAAGATGACAACAGTTGGTGCGATTATTAGCAAATGGAAGAAACACAAAATAACTGTCAGTCTCCCTCGGTCTGGGGCTCCATGCAAAATCTCACCTCGTGGAGTTTCAATGATCGTGAGAACGGCGAGGAATCGGCCCAGAACTACACAGGAGGATCTTGTCAATGATCTCAAGGCAGCTGGGACCATAGTCACCAAGAAAACAATTGGTAACACACACAAAGGCTGTTTCTATAAAGTGGGGCAATTCCAACTTTGCAAGGACAGTCTGGCGCTTCTGACTCTCAGCCTGTAAATTTTCTTATTTAAAGAATTTGCCATTGACTATTCAAATGCGAATTTTGAGCTACAGAGTAGCGCTTGTTGTTTGTCGTTTCTTCGATTACAAATGCAGACATGGTAATGTTTATGTTTCATGGACAGTATAAATATATTATAATCAGTAATTATGTCCCCACTATATGCAACAAATGCCTCGTTTATAATGGGTTTTATTGTTTGTGTCGTCGGATAGCTGGCCAATCAGAGCACACCTCGCTTCTCAGAACAATGAGCTTTGTAAAAATTAACGTTTCAGAAAGGCGGAGCATTGAGAAGCAACAATAATGTACAGTATGTGGAAAAAAAATTTACGCATTGCAATACACCAAATCAGTGGTGGAGGTAACAAGTTACAATTACTCACGTTACTGCAATTAAGTAGTTTTTCGGGTACTTGTACTTTGAGTATATTTTTAAAGCTGTACTTTTACTTGTACTTGAGTACAAATTAAGCTAAATAAACTACTTCGCTAAATTTTAAATCATAGTTTGATTAATTTTATCATAGTTACTTTTAAATAAGTACGCCCACAATTTAAATTGATAGTCAAACCTTTGACGGCACTTCAGTAGCCAATAAAGATATCTGATCGTAAACGGACCAATAAAAGCCCTGATATCTGAACCGGGAAAAGCTGCCACTGCAGCAGGTGAAGAGCTGATCGGACAGTGAGGGAGCTCAGCGTAACTATGGAGTCAAAGTTTGGAGAAACAAGCTACATGATAGTGTTATCATAAATATCTATATTTTGATACCGATACTGAAATACTTGACACGGCTCCATTACTCATTTTCCACAGTATAGCCTACACGATACACGCTGCGTCTACGCATCGGTCTCCTGTCAATTACAGAATATCCGCACGGGATTGCAGGTATTCCGCACAATTGTAATCATTCCTGCGCAAATGTGGCGAGGGATTTATTGTGTCATGAGAACAGTCATGTAATAGCAGAAAATTGGATGCCTAGGCCTAATAGGCCTCACTTATAGAAATTAACTGCTGTCCTCTCACTTCGATATTGCTTGTGCGCACTCGGACTGTGCAGTCGCAATCTCTCCGTGCTAGAAATTATTTCTCTTTGCTCAAGGATAAAACTTTGTCAAAAATTTTCAACCATTCATTATAGATGCACGCCTGACCGATGAAAATGCTACTGGAAATTGTATTGGCTGTAAGTGAAATGCACCAGAAAGTCTTTCAAGAATCAAAGATGGAACTTTCATTTCTTTTCAAAGTAAGTTTATCCTAGAAATGTTTCGGAATGGGATATTTGTATGATTTGTAAATATAAATATCCTAGTCTGTGTAACTACATCACTACATAGTACAGGCATTACTGGTCAAAGCCACCTGATGTTCCATTTATCTAAACAACATATATGGCTGTTAAAACACTGCCTATAAAAATTTGTCATTCTTGTCATATTTTGAATACCTCAACTGAATTGAGTACACTGAGAACACTGACTGTGTACTTTGAATTCAAATTTGAAATAATGCTTCTTTGTGCTGTAAGCTTTTGCAACAAAGTTACCCTATTTTTAAAAGACACAAATACACAGAATGAGCAAATGTTTAAGATTGAGATTTTTGTAACGGTAATTGATCAATGTTTCTATGTAGGCTATATAAAAGCTTAAAATCTGTTCATAATTTAAAGTGAACATGTTTTTCTTTTTCTTTAGAAGGCTTGGATTAAACCATTCAAAGCTTGAAATAATGATTGCCTTGGATCAAAATGGATGGACAAAAAAAAAAATAGATATTAAAATATCTATATGGCAGTATACAGTATGTGGTAGTTTTGCCAATGGTGTTGAAAATGATTAAAGTCGTCATGAAATAAAAAATGACCCTAACAGTTAGTTACTTTTTTAGTGCACATTACTAGTCTTATGGTGAACAATTAAACAGTGTAAGTTAATACACAAAAAAAAAAAAAAAAAAAGTCTGCCGTTGTAATCCTTAATCAAAAAATGAAAATTTGATTCCACTCTGGAATGGCGTTCTCGCTATGATGACGTCAGTTTGATGGCTTGGGGAGATTCCTCTTAAGTCATGACAAAAGGATTGCTGTTTCTGGGTCCAAGCCTCTACTCATTTCACTTGAGAATCCCATCTCAGCAGCCATTTATGAGCACCATTTAATAACACATATTTAAGCTAAGCATTTAAAAATTTGCTGTGCACACTACAGTCTCCTTGCTCACATTGTCTCAGACACTAATATTTTAGCTGAATCGCTGTCAGGCCATCTGGGATTTAAGCATGGAGATAAAGGTTAGGGTTATAATTTTTCAGTATTACATGACATTGTAGGTGTAGCACAGTTTGGTGTTTTCTTGGGGCGTCTGGCAGAACGTTAGGACCCAGAAATGGTGAGGCGTGATGCCAGTCGTAACAAGCAGATATTCTTAACCACTCCTATCCAACCGTGAATCTGC
Source organism: Barbus barbus (assembly GCF_936440315.1). Taxonomy (NCBI): domain Eukaryota; kingdom Metazoa; phylum Chordata; class Actinopteri; order Cypriniformes; family Cyprinidae; genus Barbus; species Barbus barbus. The sequence continues at coordinate 13,773,313 of NC_136743.1, read as the reverse complement.
TAAGAGCAAGAGGTGGAGAGGAGGTGCACCACAATAAAACCCCGCCCTTTATTCAATATTCCGTTTCACTCGGAAATACATCACAACACTGAAGTCAGTTGCAACTTCCGGTCCAGGGGTACTTTACTATTGATACTTTTCAAGGTATTGAAGTAGAACCACTAATTCATGTACATGGAGATCTTTCATATGAATTAATGTGTTTTGGTAATTCCTTAAATATCGCCGGCTAAAAAGTAACTAGTACTCAGAGTAGTTTTTGAGAGGAGTACTTTGTACTTTTACTTAAGTACTGTTTTGGCACCAGTACTTTTACTTGTAATTGAGTATTATTTCAGCAATGTAACAGTACTTGTACTTAAGTACAAATTTTCAGTACCCTTTCCACCACTGCACCAAATACACAAAATAATGTTCTTTTTAGCAACGTCATATGACCCCTTTAATGACTTCGAGAGGATCTGCAAAGAGGAGTGGGACAAAATCCCTCATGAGATGCGTGTAAACCTGGTGGCCAACTACAAGAAACGTCTGACCTCTGTGATTGCCAACAAGGGTTTTGCCACCAAGTTCTAAATCATGTTTTGTGAAAGGGTCAAATACTTATTTCTCTCATTACAATGCAAATCAATTTATAACTTTTTTGAAATGCGTTTTTCTGTTGTTGTCATTTTGTCTCTCACTGTTCAAATAAACCTACCATTAAAATTATAGACTGATCATTTCTTTGTCAGTGGGCAAATGTACAAAATCAGCAGAGGATCAAATAATTTTAAAAGTTAACACTCTTCATTAAAACTTCTCATTTCAGTGCATACTAATTCTTTTGGTGATTATTTAAAAAAAAAAAAAACTGATTTCAAATTTTATTTTTATACCTTTCACAAAATAAATGAACTCATAACAAAGGTTGCATTACACACATCAATGCCATAAAACATCAAGCCAGAGGCAAAAGTGCTGAGGAAAACTGGCATGCATAGGAGAACAAAACCTTGATAGCAACCATCACTCAGCTGTTGGAACCCATCCTCCTCTGGTCAGGACACATTAAAAAGATTTATCTGCACTGCTAACTATATGATTAATTGATAAGGACAGCAGTGAACTGCTTCAAGTCAGAACAAATATAACCAAAATAAGCTGTTCTACCACAAGGGGGCTGTGCAGAGGGCCAGCACTGACGCAAATAAATGACTGGAAATCATTTAAGAACTTACCATCTGAAGACATCAATTCATCAATGAGGTTAGAAACACCTGGAGGAAGAAGAAAAAGGCAAGTGTAAATTTTCTTCTTGAAAATACAAAAATAACTTTTTTTAATTTTTAAATAAAAAAAAATTGTATTGTTATAATGGAATGTGTGTCACCTTCTCTCTCATCCCTCATTTCTTCCAGCATGGACTGCAGATCCTGACCCCCCATCTCCCTCTGCTGTTCTTCAGGACCACCTGGAGATCCCTGCATCAACAAACACTGACTAACAGGGGACTCAGAGTTGCATTCTTAAAAAAAAAAAGGATAGAAGAGGAAACATATATTAATAAAATCAGTCATATTCAAATGCTGTATGAAATTTCTAATATACACTACAGTTGAAAAGTTTGGGATCGGTAAGACTTTTTTGAACCCAAACTTTTGAACAGTGATGTATACGGATGTATAATCATAAATAGCATGGTTAGACAAAATAATGTGAACACCCATTATTATAGGGGTTAATATAAACACAATCTTTGTCTTTCACTGTAGCCTGCACAAATGCTCTTTTATTTAGATTTTCATCTATATTCTCTAGTTTGTAAATCAGAGTAGTATAAGACGTGTTCTGCAGTGTTCAGTACAAGTGCTCTGTGAAATGGGCGATTTGTCAGACTTCCAAAAACAACAAATCATGGAAGCCTGTGTACCAGAAGCATCTGGAAACTTAATGGGCCAGTTATTTTTGTATTTTAAGAACATCAATCTTTACCATTTTGACTGTGTACACAAAACATTGCAAGACTTCATCAGTGAAGAATAGTGGTGGAAAACTAAAAGTGAATGATAGGGACCATCAAACACTAAATGCACTGTGTCCAAAACACAGAACTACTGCTACAAAGTGACAGCAAAACACAATGTTTACCTCAAACACCATGTCTCCACAAAAACCGACCACAGAGAGTTTCACAAAGTCAGCATCCACCAAAGAGCGTTGTATGAATCAATTCTAAGAAGGTTGGAAGCTGTATTAAAGACAATGGTGGTAAACACCTTTAAAAAGAAGTATTGCCTATTTTTTCCCTAGGTGTTCACATTATTTTGTTCAACTCCTGTATATAAATGTCATATATATTTAAGGATGATGCATGTCATTTTTTCATTGTTGAAAAATTTTCTCCTATCCTATTTTAATATGCAGAGAGAATAATGACTGGTGGTACAAATATCAATCACACCGTAAGGAATGGGGTCAGTATGGATAAAAGCGGTACCCATGTGCATGTCGGAGGACGTGGAGCAGGGTGTGAGATGGTGCTCTGCAGCAGGGCTTTTGAGCGGCCCACGCTTTAGGTCACAGAGCTCTGCTGAAGAGATGGGGAACCTCTGCAGCCCTGCTGGAGTACTAGGAGGAGTCGGCATGGCAGAAATGTCATCTACAGGTGGGACGGAGATAGCAACAGGCTTGGAGCAGCTTGTCTCTCTGTTTATCAGCATCACCTGGATGGGAGCCGAGTGACTTCGCAAGTTCACTTGGTACTTTTTCTGACCATTGTGGACCTGAATCAACAAAAAAAAGGCATGGAGATTATAAACCACCAAAAAATACTAACAAAAGCAAAGGAACACTTAAAAATATATACATAAATGTAAAATTCACTCAAATTATTCTCAAGGATAAATGGTGAATAAGCTCAAGGTTGGTGTAACGTACCATCTCAGGCACTGGGACCTCCAGTTGTGTTCCTGATGGTGCCATGACAGCTAAAAGAGTATCCCCACTGAACGCATCACATATGTCCTCATGTGTCACGTAGCTGTATGTATACAATGCTAAGGAACATGTACCAAGTGATAATGCAATCTATCTTTAATCCTTTTGTAAATGTTTTCACATAGAAATGTACCCATGATACAGAGACATTACATGAGGTTGGAGAAAAAAAAAAACAACAACAACTATATTTCAGTGTTTTTTCAAGCAAACCCAACATTTTTCAGGGGAATGCAAAAAAATTTGAGAGCAAGCAAAATCATTAAAATATGAGATGGAAAATATATAATTCAGTTATTTTGCATTATCCTGAGAAACATGCATTCATTTGCAAAAATACAAAATTGACAAAATGAGGTGAGAGGAAAAAATATTTCAATGGTTTGCAAGTTTCTCGGGTGAATGCTTTCTTGTTTTGAGAGAGAGAGGGAGAATGCAAAAGCATAAAAATATGAGATGAAGAAAAATTGTAATTCATTGCTTTTGTGTTTTCCCAAGAATCTTTGCAACTGAAAGCAAAATTTGAGGAGACTTTTTTTTAATTATTATTTCTATGCTGTTGTGTTCTATCAAACAGACACTATTTTCTCAAGGGAAGGCAATATTTTTCCAGAGAAGGCAAAAAGGATTTATATATAAATTTTCCCTCAAATCTCTTTTCTTTTTTAATCGCCATGTTCCCTTAAGAGGATCTGTTCCATGACATTATAAGTTTTTAGATAAAAGGCTGAACTTTGCATAAACCACTTTAATCCAAAGAGGAATAACTGGTGGAGTAAGGCTTAGGAAACTCTAGCATGAACCCGCAATAGGCTAGAGACTGGAAAAACTGGACTGGGGCCACTCAAACACCCAACAATAATACCTCACAGTCAAAGAAAGACAGGTTTATAGCACTCAACATGTAATTAGGTGCACTCCTTTGACAACTGCGTTTTTCTGGGACTGTTCATTACCAGGGGAACCAACCAAAAATGGAAAAATATCACACAACAATAAAGAAAAAAAATTAAGAGTTTTCTGGCTCATACACTGCGAGTAAGGATATCTGCAGCTGGAGGGGTCTTCATTCAGGTGTTTGATGCTTTGTTGCAGACACGCTTTCTGCATGTCCAGTTCTCTCTCTTGAATCTCCAGATCCGCAATATTTGCCTTGAGAAGTTCTACCTGCTCAAGAACTTCCTGAGGCTGGCAGCCTGAACTCTCCCCTCTGATTAAGACAAGCAACTGCTTTAGAGAACGATGCAACTGTATAGTATGCACACCAAGCATGCGAAGAATGCACATAACATTACAATACTTATAAAATTTTAAACAGAAACATTTGGTATCACATTGATAACTTTCTTAATCTTTGTACTCACTTCCACTGAATGGTGTTTTTGGTCTTCTTTTCAATGAGCCCAATGCCTTCCAGAACATTGGTGATATCGTAGATTCTCCTCTTCTGTTTGACTGCCAAACTGTCTGCAGCCTATGAAAATAATCACAACATTATTTACAGAGGCCATCCAATCAGATAAGAAGAACTGGCTATTTAGGGGACCAAACAATAGCTTGGGTTGATATATACTTAGAAACTGGGCTGGCATAACTCAGTAGCCCTTGACTGTTATCAGGAGAGTTTACCACAAGTAAGTGTGCCATCATGATAAGCATGGGCAGGTGTGCTAGCACTGGTCACACTGACCTAGTGTGTACCGAAATTCACAGCTGATGGGAATATAATGGAAAGTAACAAAATTCCAATTTGGTGTCCCATGATCTTTTAAAGCAGAGGCACACAATCTCAAATATATATATATTTTTTTTTTTTTTTTTTTTTAAATAACTGAATAAAAAAAAATAAAAAATAGTGATAAAAACTAAATAAAATTCTTCATTATTAACTTACTGAATTACTAAATGATGATGCTGCAACACTGTTACCTTACAAATCTACTGCATTAGAAATAAAGCCATTTTTACATAAAATGTATTTTGCATTCAATAGTATGCATGAAAAAAGATCTAATATTGGAAAGAATAATTGTAAAGAAGTATATCAATAACTAAAACAATACACACATTTGCAAAAAAAATAAAAATAAATAATAATTATTAACTCATATAATTATTTAATAATAATAATAATAATAATAATAATAATAATAATACCGCACAAATCTACCACATTACAAAAGAAATGGAAAATTACTTAAATTAGGACAGCCCTGAATAGCATTTCTGCAAGCAAATAAATAACATAATTTTTACATAAAATGTACCATGCATTCAATGGTAGTAATATGTTACTGCATGAACAAAATTATCAAATTTTAATTCTTGTGTGGAAAATAAGTCTATCAATAACTACACACTAACAATAAATAGACAGGGTTAATAAATAAATAAATAAATATATAAATATATATATATATATATATATATATATATATATATATATATATATATATATATACACACACACACACATACACACATACATACACATATACACACATATACACACATATATACACATACATACATACATACATACACACACATATATATATACACACATATATATACATATACACACATATACAGTGAGGTCAATAAGTATTTGATCACCCTGTGATTTTGCAAGTTCTCTTACTTAGAAATCATGGAGGGGTCTACAATTTTCAGCATAGGTGCATTTCCATTGTGAGAGACAGAATCTAAAAATAAAAATCCGGAAATCACATTGTATGATTTTTTAACAATTTATTTGTGAATTACTGTGTCAAATAAGTATTTGATCACTTGAGTCAAAAATTGTTAATATTTGGTACAGAAGCCTTTGTTAACAATTACAGAGGTCAAACGGTTCCTGTAGTTCTTCACCAGGTTTGCACACACTACAGGAGGGATTTTGGCCCACTCCTCCATACAGATCTTCTCTAGATCTGTCAGGTTTCGGGGCTGTCGCTGAGCAACACGGAGTTTCAGCTCCCTCCAAAGATTTTCTATTGGATTTAGGTCTGGAGACTGGCTAGGCCACTCCAGAACCTTGATATGCTTCTTATGGAGCCACTCCTTGGTTTTCCTGGCTGTGTGCTTTGGGTCATTGTCATGTTGGAAGACCCAGCCATGACCCATCTTTAATGCTCTGACTGAGGGAAGGAGGTTTTTGCCCAATATGTCACAATACATGGCCCCGTTCATCCTCTCCTTAATACAGTGCAGTCGTCCTGTCCCCTGTGCAGAAAAACACCCCCAGAGCATGATGCTTCCAGCCCCATGCTTCACTGTCGGTATGGTATTATTGGGATGATACTCATCATTCTTCTTCCTCCAAACACGGCGAATGGAGTTAAGACCAAAAAGTTCTACTTTGGTCTCATCTGACCACAGGACTTTCTCCCATGACTCCTCTGGATCATCCAGATGGTCCCTGGCAAACTTCAGACGGGCCTGGACATGGGCTGACTTAAGCAGGGGAACCTTCCGTGCGATGCAAGATTTTAAAACATGACGTCTTAGTGTATTACTGATAGTAGCCTTGGAAACGATGGTCTCAGCTCTCTTCACGGCATTGACCAGCTCCTCCCGTGTAGTTCTGGGCTGATTCTTCATCATTCTAAGCATCATTGATACCCCACAAGGAGAGATCTTCCGTGGGGCCCCAGTCCGAGGGACATTGACAGTCATCATTAGCCTCTTCCATTTTCTGACAATTGCTCCAACAGTTGTTCTTTTTTCACCAAGCTGCTTGGCAATTGCCCCGTAGCCCTTTCCAGCTTTGTGAAGGTCTACAATTTTGTCTCTTGTGTCTTTTGACAGCTCTTTGGTTTTGCCCATGTTGCTACTTAGACTTTGGCTGATTTTTGGGGTGCACAGGTGTCTTTATGACAGCTAGCGACCTCAAACAGTTGCTACTAATTTAGAATCATGAGCAGAGTGTAGCTGGACTATTTAAAAGCAAAATAACAGGTCTTTGAGGGTCAGAAATCTGGCGGATAAGCAAGTGATCAAATACTTATTTGACACAGTAATTCACAAATAAATTGTTAAAAAAATCATACAATGTGATTTCTGGATTTTTATTTTTAGATTCTGTCTCTAACAGTGGAAATGCACCTATGCTGAAAATTGTAGACCCATTTTTTAGCTGGTGAAAATACTAGTGTTCTAATAATTTTGGCCACCACTGCATGTGTGTGTGTGTCTCATTTAAAACATTTTCTGGATGTTAAGCACCATTTGCCAAAAGAAAAAAAGAAAAGACTTTAAGGCCCTATTTTGCTCCAAATGAGCGGAAAATAGCTGGTGATTAGACTGAATAATGTCTCCAATAGTGCGTCTCTGCCGCCTCAAGCGTCAGGTAAAGTTAATAAACACCTGCCGTGAGAGAATCCCACGGGTTTCTGTTCAAAATCCCCTCTGTCACAATAACACGCCATTTCTATTCGCCCATTAACACTTTTATTTAACTACGAGCCAGACTCGTATTTCTGTAACGTAATATATCTAATCTGATAGTAAAAGCCTCACAGGACAGCGAAAGTCCACTCAGGTACGTACAGTTTCTTTGTGTAACTCTTGACAGACGTCCTCACAGAACAACCTGTCGAGTTTCATTCATTCCGCCACTTGTAACTTAAATGTATATTAACCCACCACTTTAAGATCGAGCACTCCATCTTTGGCCTCTTGAAGCAGAGTAACGAACTTGACTGTGAGGAGACCCAAACTCTTCTCATGCCGACTGGACCCGTTCGGTGTCGAGTGAGGAAAACTCGCGCTGTTCGACTCAGCCATACCATCCAAACGTCCGGTGTTTTTAGGGATGGATTTCAAAAACTCCCTCTTTGTCTTGTTCAGAGGTATGGAGGTCGACTTCAGTTTTGTTAGTGACGGTGAGGAGGAGCAACAATCATCTCTTGCACTTATTTACCTCAGGCTACACTTCTACTACTGATGGCTCGAGGGTTTTTAAATTAGAGGAAATGACGTTGGATTACCGTTACTATGACAACGTCTCTGCTTGAGCGTTCGACTTCGAACAGAGGTACAAGCAACTGAAATGCTTTGAGAATTCGACAAACTTTTAAATTTTTATTTAATCCTCCAAAATTACATAACAAACAGCGTAACAAGGAGATTATAATTGAATTATACAATTCAAACAAAAAGCCTGTGGTATATATAAAAAAGAGCAGTATATAATGCTGTAAGCTCAAGGTATTTGAAGGTTTTAGAAAAAAAGATATAAATGTATATATTTATACATTATAAATTGTGTGTGTGTGTGTATATATATATATATATATATATATATATATATATATATATATATATATATATATATATATATGTATATTTCACAGTTTTGACGATTTTCTATATAATTTGAAGCATAAAGCCAAACACCCCCCAAAAAAAACAGTAGGCAATACAGTAGGCTAGACACTCAGAAGTGCAATAATTTCAGGATATGTTCTCAGCCAGACTGAGAGACAGTGACTTTAATCTTGAAAAAGGCATCTTCCAAGTTTTAGTCTGGTTTGTAACGGACAGGAGGTTAGAAGTCTTTCAGCACTTGTGTGAGGCGTCTCATTTTCTCCTCCATTACCCTTTTATTACTCTCAGTTTCCTCAAGCAGCTGGCGCATTTCCTCCTCCACTTGGAGCACCTGTGGTTACAAATAAATAAACAAATAAATATGTTCTTGAGAAAGCAGTCTCCCAGTCAATCATCCAATTTATCAAGACATTAAATTAAAAACAACTCATTCTAACGTTAGTCTGCTCACTATAGTCTAGCAGTTTGCCTGCATGTGCCAACACTAGCAATATGAATAACAATACAGTGAATCAATACATATAAACCAATACTTTAGTGGCAGTACTACCTTCTGATTGGCCTTTTCTATTTGTTTCTGTTTGTCATTCACAAGACAAAGTATTTCAGTCTGATGAGAAGCTTGCAGAGACTCCAGTTGTCTACGGAAGGCATCATCCACACTGTGAAGCTTCTCCACTGCCGCTCTAATTTAAAAAAAGAAAGTTTTAAATGTATACTACTGTATATATTTCATTGGCCAAATTAGGGCCTGCTGCCCATCTCATACCGGTGTGCTTGTGAAGCCTTGTCTTTTTCCTCTATCAGTGCTCTCTCTTTAGAATCAAAACCCTCCTTCATTCGCTTCACCTGGCTTTCAAGCCTGTTCAACAGTTCTGCCTTTTCCTGCCATTTTTTACTTGAGGCCCTGTAAAATTTTAAATATTTAACATATTACTAAGCAACTGTGTGATGGTGTGAGATATCAGCATACACCCTTTCAAACAATGGCATACTGTCCATAATCAATAAGTTAGGGTGAAATCTTGGAATCATGAGATGTTTGCAGTTTAACCAGTTATTCCATACCTGTATGTCTCTTTAACTTCATCAAGCTCCGCCTCCTTATCAAGGAGCTGTTGTTTCAGCTCCTCCTTCCTGATACTGAGCTGCTCCACTGTGTCTCTGAGCTCCACTGCAGAGGCCATTTTCTCCTCCAGCTGCTGCTTTAGCTTTCGCTGGTCCTGCACATTCTCGTCACGAAGTTTACGGATCTGGTCATCTCGCTCCAGCAATGCCTATAGAAGCAGAAAAAAAGTGAGCAAGGGGATGAAAAGTCTTCTCTTAGACTATTTTATTTTGTACTTAATGCATTAAATTAGCAGATGTAATTACATATTTGATAGATCTGAACCACAATAAATATCCAATTTATTTCTATCTAATTTCTATCTTAGTTTATAGTTTTTTTGAGGGAGTAGGACTTTACCTCTTTTAGTTTACGAATAGTCTCTGTCTGGTCATCAACAATCTTAGCTTTAATCCTGAGTGCATCATTGTCTCTCTCGTTCTGCTTCTTCTGTGATTCCAGTTCGCCTAACAAAACCTCAATTCTGGCCTCCAGTCGACCACGGTCATGTGCTAAGGATGAACCTAAATAAATGGACAAATACAAAAATTAGCTATGTCTGGGTTATATTTTCTTAAAGTTTTCTTGAAGTTACTGAAGTACCTTGCTGTGCAAGTTCTTGGCCCCAGATCTTCCTCTCTGCCCGTAGTCCATCTATGACAGACTCTTGAGCAGTAAGCTGGGAGTGCAGCTTGGACTTGTCCTTTTTCAATAGCTCCACCTGTAGGTTAAATCGTTTATCGTCCTCTAACCTGGATTCCAATGACTGTACACGGGTCTAGCATACCAAAACAGAGCATAATGTTATTTATAAAGCATTACTTAAGAAGTGATCGAAATTTGATATGTGATGATTTGACAAAAATTCGCAGAGGACACAACAAAATCAAGAACATTTTTGTAAGTAAAATCTTTTGGTCATACCTTGAACTCAGCGGTGGCTTCTCGCTTGGCTTTGAGGAGCTCAGCAATGCGTGTTTTCTGTTCTTTCACCATAGCTGTGAGCTCCTGCACCAAAGACGCTGACTGCTTCTCTTTCTGCTGAGACTGGTTGAGACTTGACTTGACGTCTAGGAGTTCAGCAGATACCTGATCAAACCCCTCCTTTACCTAAAAAATTGCAAACACACACACATAGTAAGGGTAACTAGTAGTGCTGTCAAACAATCGCATCCAAAATAAAACTTTTTGTTTACATAATTTTTGTGCGTGTGCTGTGTATATTATGTATATATAAATATACACATGTATATACAGGTCCTTTTCAAAAAATTAGCATATTGTGATAAAGTTCATTATTTTCTGTAATGTACTGATAAACATTAGACTTTCATATATTTTAGATTCATTACAACACAACTGAAGTAGTTCAAGCCTTTTATTGTTTTAATATTGATGATTTTGGCATACAGCTCATGAAAACCCAAAATTCCTATCTCAAAAAATTAGCATATTTCATCCGACCAATAAAAGAAAAGTGTTTTTAATACAAAAAAAAAAAAAAAAAAAGTCAACCTTCAAATAATTATGTTCAGTTATGCACTCAATACTTGGTCGGGAATCCTTTTGCAGAAATGACTGCTTCAATGCGGCGTGGCATGGAGGCAATCAGCCTGTGGCACTGCTGAGGTGTTATGGAGGCCCAGGATGCTTCGATAGCGGCCTTAAGCTCATCCAGAGTGTTGGGTCTTGCGTCTCTCAACTTTCTCTTCACAATATCCCACAGATTCTCTATGGGGTTCAGGTCAGGAGAGTTGGCAGGCCAATTGAGCACAGTAATACCATGGTCAGTAAACCATTTACCAGTGGTTTTGGCACTGTGAGCAGGTGCCAGGTCGTGCTGAAAAATGAAATCATCTCCATAAAGCTTTTCAGCAGATGGAAGCATGAAGTGCTCCAAAATCTCCTGATAGCTAGCTGCATTGACCCTGCCCTTGATAAAACACAGTGGACCAACACCAGCATCACTGACTGTGGGTACTTGACACTGGACTTCAGGCATTTTGGCATTTCCCTCTCCCCAGTCTTCCTCCAGACTCTGGCACCTTGATTTCCGAATGACATGCAAAATTTGCTTTCATCCGAAAAAAGTACTTTGGACCACTGAGCAACAGTCCAGTGCTGCTTCTCTGTAGCCCAGGTCAGGCGCTTCTGCCGCTGTTTCTGGTTCAAAAGTGGCTTGACCTGGGGAATGCGGCGCCTGTAGCCCATTTCCTGCACACGCCTGTACACGGTGACTCTGGATGTTTCTACTCCAGACTCAGTCCACTGCTTCCGCAGGTCCCCCAAGGTCTGGAATCGGTCCTTCTCCACAATCTTCCTCAGAGTCCGGTCACCTCTTCTCGTTGTGCTGCGTTTTCTGCCACACTTTTTCCTTCCCACAGACTTCCCACTGAGGTGCCTTGATACAGCACTCTGGGAACAGCCTATTCGTTCAGAAATTTCTTTCTGTGTCTTACCCTCTTGCTTGAGGGTGTCAATGATGGCCTTCTGGACAGCAGTCAGGTCGGCAGTCTTACCCATGATTGCGGTTTTGAGTAATGAACCAGGCTGGGAGTTTTTAAAAGCCTCAGGAATCTTTTGCAGGTGTTTAGAGTTAATTAGTTGATTCAGATGATTAGGTTAATAGCTCGTTTAGAGAACCTTTTCATGATATGCTAATTTTTTGAGATAGGAATTTTGGGTTTTCATGAGCTGTATGCCAAAATCATCAATATTAAAACAATAAAAGGCTTGAACTACTTCAGTTGTGTTGTAATGAATCTAAAATATATGAAAGTCTAATGTTTATCAGTACATTACAGAAAATAATGAACTTTATCACAATATGCTAATTTTTTGAAAAGGACCTGTACTTCAGAAAAATATGTTATGTTTATATATTAAATATATTTATTTATAATATAAATTATAAGAATATATATATATATATATATATATATATATATATATATATATATATATATATATATATATATATATATATATATATAAATATCGACATGTAAATACATGTAAATATTTTCCAAATATATTCTGTATGTGTGTGTATTTATATATACATAATAAATTACACAGAACACAAACATATATTATGCAAACAAAAACTTTTATTTTGTATGCGATCAATCGTTTAACAGCACTAGTAACCAGTCAGAAAAATCTGGGTCTTGTCTCATTAACATTTCTGATATTTTAGGCAGCATTCTTAACTAAAACTATTGAATTTTTTTTAAAAAGGTGAAAAAATATAAATATTAGATTAAAAATCCTCTAACATAAGTTTAAATTGAAGTACTAAACTTACTAAGAGAAATAAACAGAAATAAAAATCAATTAAAACTATTCCGAAATATAAAAAAAAATGACAAAAGAACATACAAAATAAAATGGAAAAATATAAAACAATGTAAATATATAAAAATGAAAGCTTATTCAAAATATTACTAAAAGCTATAATGGTACATACATAATACTAAAACAGTACTGATTTTAAATACTGCGCTGACATTCACATCAGTACTGTGTTTTTCTGTCTGTTTCCTCAGAACTGACATATTTCACTAAAAAAAGTTATCCTCCCCAGTGGGTTCAAATTTAACATCGATCCAATCTTTGCATTCTTTATAAATTATTCTTTATTTTTTTATCGACTAAAAATGATACCTCAATTTAGATTTACCTCTGAGAAACGCCTTGCCTCAATGGTGAGAGCCATGCGAAATTCATCCTCTAGGGCAGCATACTGTCTTCTAGCATCAGAGATCTTCTGTTCCAAATCAGTCTGTTTCTGAGTAAATCTCTGCTCAATCGCCACCACCTCTTTGGCTATAGCCTCCTTAAACTCAGTCCCACCAGGAAGCAGCCGCGTTGCAAGCTCTTTCCTGTCCCACAAAGTCAAACAGGTGCAAGATGAAACAGTTGAAATATCCTGTTTGTAAACTGAACAATTTTCAGGCAGTCACTCTTTGTATAAAAAGATCATGGACATGATTCCATATGGTGCTTGTGTACCTGTGCATCTCCTCCCTAGAAGCCAACAGTTCATGCAACTGCTGCATCTTCTCCTTGTGCTGTCGAGCTGATGCGCGGAGGATTTCAACTTCCCTTTTTAAGGCAGATGCTTTATTCTCTAACTCCCGAGTCCTCTTCATCTGAAATAAAATAGCAGGTCATTCACTTTAAATGTTATATGAGGAGTGTTTTTCACTTTATAAGCAGATAACTTCTCAAGTAGCAGCTTTCTCATGGCAGCCGTTCAAACCCATGCAAAAGGTCAGGTGTAAATATTCCTCTAACTCAATTCAAAGGATTCAAATGTCAAAAAGAAATTGAAACATGTTTGCAATTCAGCCATATGCCTGTATATTTATCTGGGAACTGCTTCTGGAACCATCCCACAGAAAAAGGAACCAATGCCAATCTATACAGCAAACTGGAGCACTCAGTTCATGCTATGGATCCGTCACTACTGAAGATATGGACTGCAACTCTTCTACCTCTTCTGCACGCTGCTGGACCCTGAGGGCCTCTGCTTTGGTCATGCTGTCCTCCAGACTGTGCAGCGCCCTCTTGTGTTGGTCTTCCCGTTTATGCACTTGCTGCAGCTGCTCTAACATAGACCTGTATCTCTCCTCCAACTCCTGCAAACGAGTCTGCAATGCTGCCCGATCAGAGCGCTCTTTTAGCAACAACTCCTTCAACCTAAAGGAATAAGACAGATTAGAGCTGCTTTTTCACATTATCTTGAAATATTCATCCTCTTTCACCATGCATTCATGTACACTATCATGCAAAAGTTTGGAGTTTTGGAGAATTAGAATTTTTAAATGTAATTTATTCCTGTGATGGCAAAGCTGAATTTTGAGCAGCCATTATTCTAGCCTTCAGAATCATGCAATCCTTCAGAAATCATTCTAATATGTTAGTTTGGTGCTCAAGTAACATTTTTTATTATTGTCAATGTTGAAAACAGCTGTGCAGCTTTTTGAAAACTATGATACATTTTTTTTTCAGGATTCTCTGATAAAATAAGGAAATTAGTTAAAAATCTGAACCCTTTCAAACCAAATACAATACAGAATATCTGAACGACACCAAGGCGCAACATGTTGCCGCTACACACTAGGGTACTTCTCCGATACATTGCAAAATAACAATAAATGAATAACACAGTAAAACTTCTGTTTAATGACAATTAATATATGACACTATTACATTAATCTACATTCACACATACTCAGCAGATGAAGAGTTAACAAAACAGATACTGGACTGTGTGAGGCTAGAGTCATTAGCAGCAAAGTGCTGCAGGGTTGGCAATTAGGATTGATTGATGATCTGCAGCAGACATGTGCCTGTCACCATGACTTTTATCTCCATTATAATTATGATTTATCACCAGGGGGAGCGTGTGGTCTATAATATTAGAGCACAATATCATCACGCCATAGAAACTGCCATGCAGGTGGGAAAGCAGAGTTTCATACATCAGGGCCCTGCAGTAGGGTCTCTGGAAACTTCTAATAAAATTTAATTATACTCAAGTGTATTCAGATCCAACATTTCAGCTGGAGCTGACACCAATTAAGTGCAATACGTCAAGCCAAACATTCTCTCCAAACACTTGGATGGCTGGAGACTGTTAAGGTGTCATTGATGGAAGAGAGTGTTTGAATGAGTGAGATAACAGATGTTGCAGCCAATGGTGTTCGTTGGTAATATATAAATATATATTACTTTGACTCTCAGCAGTAGGACTCTTAATTAGGCTGCTTAATTTGCATTCCTTTCATTCACATTGGTTTCAATGTAAAAGTAAAACAGAACAAAGAGACAAAGTGAAACTATATTTCTTAATATTAACAGAGGATTCTACATGCCCTCACCTGTCAGTGGTGTGTAAGGCCAAACTTTGCAAGTCCTTTTCCTCACTGGCTTGAGTCTGCAGGTTCTTGACCTGTTCAGAAAGTCTCTTTGCAGCCTGCTCTGCCTTCCAGCGCCGCTCCCGCTCCTGGTCTCGCTCTTCCACAATTGTCTGCATGTAAACACACATGCTTTACTCTTTGCACATTTACATTTAGCTTAATAAAGAGAAATGTTGGACCTGCGCAATGCAGTTTGCATACCCTGTAGGTTTCCTCTTGAGATTGACCTGAGCTTTTGTTAGGACTGGCTTTGATGCTTTTAGGGCCCTTTTTTACAGACTCTGTAGATTCAACAGACCCAGAGCTCTGGACTGATGTCCTCCTACGGGGGCCAACAGCCTGCTTTGTGGACCTCTGCTTTTGTGTATTTTTCACACTGCAATGAAAGCAAAAGCCATTTCAGACTAGTAAGATTGTGAGGTGCTTTAATATTTAATATGCAATCTATATATTTTATATTACAGGCAACCAACTGGACCTTATTTACACACGACTGCTCCACTGATCATGTGCTGGTTACTCCACTGCACACCTCAGATCACTTCCTCCTTACTCTTACCATCAACATGATTCCTGACACATCACATACCCCTCCACATGTCACTTTTCGACGTAACTTGCGTTCACTCACACCCACCCGGCTATCTGCTATGGTTTCATCTTCGATTCCTCCCCCTAAACAGTTATTCTCTCTTGACGCTAACAGTGCTACTGATACTTTCTGTTCCACTCTGAACTCTTGTTTAGATACTTTCTGCCCCTTATATTCCAAGCCAGTCCGTACCACCCCTTGGTAGCCCCTTGGCTATCTGATGTTGTCCAAAAACATCGTTCTAAACTCAGGGCTGCGGAAAGGGTATGGCGCAAATCACAAAATCCTACTGACCTTAATTTATATCGATCACTCCTCTCTGACTTCTCTGCTAATGGTTCCACTGCTAAAAGGACATACTATCATGACAAAATTAACAATTCGCCTAACTCTCGCATGCTCTTTAAAAACATTTTCCTCCCTCCTTTGTCCTCCCCCTCCTTCATCATCTCTAACAGTTGACGACTTTGCCACATTCTTCATTAATAAAATGACAAACCTCACTGCACAATTTTCTACACCACAATCTATCAAACACATCTTACCAGCAAACATACACTCGTTCACATCCTTCTCTCCACTCTCTGAGGCAGAAGTCTCTAAACTCATACTTTACAGTCATCCTACTACCTGTCCGCTTGATCCTATTCCGTCTCATCTCCTTCAAACCATTTCTCCTGCAGTTGTACCTGCACTCACTCACATATTTAACACATCCCTTCACACTGGAATTTTTCCCTCAGCATTTAAACAGGCTTGTATAACTCCACTTCTTAAAAAAAAACACTCTTTTAGGGAACTATAGACCGGTTTCCCTTCTTCCTTTCATTGCAAAAACACTTGAACGAGTTGTGTTCAACCAAGTCTATGTCTTTCTCACACAGAACAACCTCCTGGACAGTAACCAATCTGGCTTCAGAAGTGGACATTCGACCGAAACTGCCCTGCTTTCTGTTGTTGAAGCCCTAAGACTTGCAAGAGCGGCTTCCAAGTCTTCAGTACTTATCTTGCTGGATCTGTCTGCTGTTTTTGATACAGTCAACCATCAGATCCTCTTGTCAACCCTATTGAGAAAGGGCATCTCAGGAACCGCACTCCAGTGGTTTGAGTCTTACCTCTCTGATAGGTCCTTCAAAGTATCTTGGAGAGGTGAGGTATCCAAGTCACAACATCTAGCTACTGGGGTGCCTCAGAGCTCAGTTCTTGGACCACTTCTCTTTTCTGTCTACATGGCATCACTAGGTTCTGTCATTCAGAAACATGGCTTTTCATATCACTGCTATGCTGATAACACTCAACTCTACCTCTTATTCCATCCTGATGATCCGACGATAGCTGCTCGCATCTCAGCGTGTCTAAAAGACATTTCTTGCTGGATGATGGACCATCACCTTCAACTCAACCTAGCTAAGACAGAACTGCTTGTAGTTTCAGCTAACCCATCGCTTCATCACAATCTCACCTTCCAATTAGGCTTATCTACCATAACTCCTTCAAAAACAGCCAGAAACCTTGGAGTTTTGATTGATGAGAAGCTGAATTTCTCATACCACATTGCTAAAACTGCCCAGTCCTGCAGATTTGCATTATACAATATTAAGAAGATCAGGCCCTTTCTCTCGGAACATGCAACACAAATCCTTGTTCAGGCTCTTGCTCTGTCCAGACTTGACTATTGCAATGCTCTCTTGGCAGGCCTTCCAGCCAATTCTATTAAACCTCTACAATTAATTCAAAATGCCACTGCAAGATTAATCTTTAATGAGCTGAAAAGAACGCACGTCATGCCTCTGTTCATCAATTTGCACTGGCTACCAATAGCTGCTCGCATTAAAGTCAAGGCATTAATGTTTGCCTACAGAACCACCGCTGGCTCTGCAACCCTTTACCTAAATTCATTACTTCAGACTTATGTCCCTCTAGAAGCTTGCGTTCTTCAAGTGAACGACGCATTATTGTGCCATCCCAAAGATGCACAAAAACACTTTCACAGACTTTTTCATTAACTGTTCCCATCTGGTGGAATGACCTGCCCAACTCAATCCGAACACCTGAATCCTTACCCATCTTCAAGAAACGGCTAAAAACTCATCTGTTCCATCTTTACTTGACCCTCTAAATCTAGCACTCTCTATTCTAATTTTATTTGATCTATATGTCTTTTTATAAAAAAATAAAATAAATAAATAATAATAATAATTATCTGTACTGCGTTAGGCTAACCAAGACTTGTAATAGCACTTGCACGTTGTTGCTCTTTTGTTGGTTTTGATTGCTTCTTACGTCTTGTAAGTCGCTTTGGATAAAAGCGTCTGCTAAAGGACTAAATAAATAAATAAAAATAAATAAATATTCAAATAAATTAAAACGGTAATAGTGTGAAATATGATTACAATTTAAAATAACTGCTTTCTATTTTTATGTATTTTAAAATGCAATTTATTCCTGTGATGGCAAAGCTGAATCATCAGCAGTCATTTCTTCAGTCCTCAGCATCCTATGATCCTTCATAAATCAATCTCATATGCTGATTTAGTGCTCAATTATTATGAATTATTGGTGCTCAGTTATGAACAGTTAATAATATTATTAATGTTGAAAACCGTTTTTGCTGCTTAAATTTTTTTTATTTTACATTTTTAAGATTCTTTGATGAAAAAAGCCTTTGAAGAAAGTTCAAAGGAAAAGCATTTATTTGAGATAGAAATCTATTATAACACTGTAAATGTCTTTACTGCCACTTTTGATAAATAATCGATAAAAACAAGAAATGTTTCTAGAGCACCATATCAGCATATTAGAATGATTACTGAAAGACTGGAATAATAGATGCTGAAAATTCAGCTTTGGCATCACAGAAATAAATTATATTTAAGAGTATGTAAAAAAAACGGTTCTTTTAAATTTGAATAATATTTCAAAATAGTACTGTTTTTACTGTATTTTGATCAAATAAATGCAACCTTGGTAAGCGCACAATAAGAACATTACAAATTCTTAATCATTCCAAACTTACATAAATGTTTGTGAACCCTTTAGAATTTTCTATATTTCTGCATAATTATGACCCAAAACATAATCAGATTTTCGCACAAGTCCTGAAAGTACAACAACAACAAAAAAATTTATTTATAGAGCACATTTAAACACAACCGAGGTTGACCAAAGTGCTTTACAAATAATAAAACACAAAAAAACAAGGACATCAACAGACAAATAAAAACAACAGAGTACAGTTAAAAAAAAAAAACCAGGAAACGTACTAAGGAATGTTGAAAAAATATGTCTTTAAATATGATTTAAAAATACTAATAGATGGGGCACGTCTGATAAAGGGAGGAAGGCTATTCCAAAGCTTCGGTCCCACAGTAGCGAAGGCGCGATCACCACGATTTTTAAGTTTAACTCTAGGGACTATGAGTAGGCCAAGGTAACACGATCTCAAGGTTCTAGACAGGGTATACGGAAGCAAAAAATCAGTTAAGTATTGAGGAGACAGATTATTGAGGGCTTTGTAAACAAATAATAAGATTTTAAAATCAATCCTATACTTGACAGGAAGCCAGTGTAGGGACATTAAAATAGGCGTAATGGGTTCATATTTTCGCTTCCTTCCAAGCAGTCTAGCGGCTGCATTTTGAACTAACTGAAGACGAGAAATTGAAGACTGAGAAATACCAGAATACAATGAGTTATAATAAAGTAGAGAAAGAGAACCCAATCAAACAAATGAGACAAAAATATTTTCTGTGTCATTTATTTATTCAGGAAAATTATCCAATATAGCATATCTGTGAGTGCCAATAGTATGTGAATCTCTTGGATTAGCAGTTAATTTAAAGGTGAAATTAGAGTCCATCTATGCAGAGGGATCTATCAAAGTCTGATCATGTGTGGAAGTGAATCATGTCACGAACAAAGGAGATTACTGAGGACCTCTGAAAAAGAGTTGATGTTGCTCATCAGGCTAGAAAAGGTTACAAAACCATCTCTAAAGAGTTTGGACTCCACAAATCCAGCCAAACAGATTGTGTAAAAATGGAGGAAATTCAAGACCACTATTACCTTCCCGAGAAGTGGTCGACCAACAAAGATCACTCCAAAGCAGAACGTGTAATAGTCTTTGAGGTTGCAAAAGCTCCCAGCATTACTTCTAAGCAACTAAACGCCTTTCTCACGTTGGCTAATGTTACTGTTCATGAGCCCACCATCAGGAGAACACTGAGAAACCATGGTGTGCATGGCAGAGTTGCAAGAAGAAAGCCACTGTTCTCCAAAAAGAAAATGTCTTGCTAAAGATCATGTGGACAAGCCAGAGGACTATTGGAGTAAGGTTTAATGGATGGATGAAACCAAAATAGAACTTATTGGTTTAAATGAGAAACTATTATGTTCGGAGAAAAGAACACAGCATTCCAGCTTAAGAATCTTATCCCATCTGTGAAACATGGTGGTGGTAGTATCATGGCTTGGGCCTGTTTTGCTGCATCTTGGCCAGGACAGCCTACCATCATTGATGGAATAATGAAT
Organism: Barbus barbus; assembly: GCF_936440315.1. Lineage (NCBI taxonomy): Eukaryota > Metazoa > Chordata > Actinopteri > Cypriniformes > Cyprinidae > Barbus > Barbus barbus. The sequence continues at coordinate 13,752,846 of NC_136743.1, read as the reverse complement.
TCTGGAATAATCTCAGCAAATTCTAAAGGAAACCGTCAGGACATCTGTTTAAGAACAGTCTCAAGAGAGCATGGGTCATGCAGTAAGACAACAACCACAAGCACACGAGTCATTCTACCAAAGAATGTATCTGCGCCATCTTTAGGGTTCAGACATTTAAATATACTTAAGTACTAGCAAAACCATACATTTAAAGCACTGATGTCTATGGAAGCAACAATAATGATCCTTACAAATATAATCTGATGACAAGTTTTATTGATATCATATACAGATTGTGTAGATAACTTTAAAGTTTACTCTGCTCTTCTCCCAGTTTAACCGGAGACTTACTTTAACATGTTTCGGGAGGAGAGGATGAATTCACGTGTTGTTAATCCCACAGTTCGGATTCAGCGCAAACTAATATGGTGGCGCCCATCACCCGGTACAGATCAACTAACACGGTCATTATAAAAGTGTTTAAACTACCAAATACATTTACTTGCACATATTTCAGAATCGGAATATCAGATATTTCATAATATAGTGAGCATGTTTGTGAATATTTTGAATAAAAAAGGAAAAACGAAATAAAAGCAATCCATGTGTCATACAGGCTATTGTGACTGCAGTGTGTCACATGACAAGCATGACGCATCGCCATGGAAACAATAAGGCTAAACATTCTAAAATAACGGTCGCCTGAAAAACTCACCCTGGGGGCTCAGCTAGAATATTTTAAACTCACGTGTGAAAGGGTTAAAGTATTCCACAATCTTTTTATGCACTTTTTCACAGATTGGAGAACCTCTGCCCATCTTTACTTCTGAGAGACTCTGCCTCTCTAAGACATCCCTTTTATAGCTCATGTTACTGACCTGATGTCAATTAACTTAATTAGTTGCTAGATGTTCTCCCAACTGAATCTTTTCAAAATTTCTTGCTTTTTCAGCCCTTTGTTGCCCCCGTGCCAACTTTTTTGAGACCTATAGCAGGCATCAAATTTGAAATGAGCTCATTTTGTGGATAAAATTGTAAAATATCTCAGTTTAAACATTTTATGTTATCTATGTTCTATTGTGAATAAAATATTGGCTCAAAGTCTTTTAGTTTTCATTTAATAAAATTAAAAAAAACGTCCCAACATTTCAGGAATTCGGGTTGTGTGTGTGTGTGTGTGTGTGTGTGTGTGTGTGTGTGTATATATATATATACACAGTATATATTAACTTACTGGTACATTAGTGTATGTACTGAATGATTATTGCTGTAACTTCTCAATAGTAACTCTCTCTACAGCTCCATGTAATTGCAGCTTAAGTTTTAATCAAGTTAAATGAACTGAACTTAGTGGCAGTGTAATCATTCATGTGTACAAGCAATTTTAAGGAGGAGGAGCAAGGACAATTTATAAACAGCCCTGATTACTGGACTACTGCAAAGCCTTTGTCTAAAGTGCTGCGCTTTTCTATGATTCTGAACCTTATTAAGTTACATTTACAAAAAATAGTAGTAGTACTGAGGAAGAATGTAAATATTTTGCAACCTCTCAAAACACAATTCAAGCACTGTGCTGGAGCAAACTACATTATTAATCAAATCCAGTAAACTGTAATGAGATGTGTTTGTGCAACTCACGTCCAAATTCTCAATAAGCACTTGAAATTCAGTTTGATACAAAATGCATTTATAAATATGAATGTGTACAAGTTACTTCACCAGTCAGATTGTTTGGGTTTGGTGTCCATTGTCAGTTTTTTCCCAGCAGAACCTCTGGGATGAGGCAGGATTCTGGAATGCCGTTGGTTCTCTTTTCCACTGTCACATTCGCTCTCTGATGTCTGATCGGTGTCTCTTTTTGCTTTATGTATCACAGAAGGTAAAGCGTTGTTTGTTTGAAAGCCATCCCCTGTAGGGACCTAAATTCAAATGTACTATTTAGAATAATGCTATTTCATACATTTTTGATTGTGCTATTTTTATGAATTAGTGATCATTTATGATGAAATTAATGATAACTGAAATGTAGTAAACAATTTTCCCTTTCTTTACCTTCTGAATGAGATGGGAAACCTGCTGCTCTAGTTTTTTAATTCGCTGCTCATTTTCTTGATTTTCTGCAGTTGGTTTTCCACCTCGTTGTCGAAACTGGGTCAGGACTTCATCAATCCGCGGAGTAGTGAGAGGAGCATCTGACTTTGCCTTCATAACAAAAAAACACATTGAACATAAACATATGTCTCATAACCACTTCAAGAAGATTCAAATGTCATTCTCAGTCTAAAAGCAGATAAATATCTGAGGATCTTGATAAAATAAACAGTATCATAAAAATATTTTACCAGTTCTCCATTAACACTTGCGTCTGATGAAATTAAAAACTCAAGAAAGTCCTCAAGACCAGGAACATCCATAGGACTGTCCTCTGCTAAAGAAGATGGATTTCCTATGCGATCTACTCCATCTAGTGTAGTGACTTGATGCAGAGACTGAAGAACCATCTCTCTATAGCCTACAAACAAAGGAAGAACATACTAGTGAAAAAAGTGTCCAACTTTTTCTCTCTTATATATTCTTTTTGGCCCTTTTAGACCATTTCAGATTTTCCATGCCAATTCCATTGGATGATATACAGTTTGCTTGTCTGAAAAAATAAATTCTTGATTTCCCTTCAGGGTTTTTTCCTACAAACCTGGCAGTGAGCAGACTGGATTCTGTGCACCATCCTTGCTAAGAGTAACATCTTTCAGATTCTGCAGTCCCACCATGCACTGCAGCAGGTGGTTCATGCCATCCAAACGGTTGCTGTGGAGCTGCAGGTACTTTAGTTTGTACTCTGCTCCATGAAGATACAAGAGACCTGAAAGCATAGAGCAAGGAGTGAATACACAGTTGTCCAACTGTGATCTACACTATCGTTCAAAATTTTGGGGTTCAATAATAATAAATTAAATTAAATTTTAATACTTTTATTCAGCAGGGATGCACTGGTAAAATGTGACAAGAATTTTACATGGTTCGATTTCAATTAATCACTGTTCTTTTGAACTCTCTCATCAACAAATCCTACAAAAATGTATCATGGTTTTCATAAAAATTAAGCCGCATAACTGTTTTCAACATTGATAGTAAGAAATGTTTCTTGAGCACCAAATCAGCACATTAGAGTGATTTCTGAAGGATCGTGTGACACTGAAGACTGGAGTAATGGCTGGCAAAAAAAAAAATCTACTTTTGCTTTGAATTACATTTGAAAATAGAAATAGTTCTATTATAGTCAATAATTATATATATATATATATATATATATATATATATATATATATATATATATATATATATCAAAATAAAAATTGTTATTTTAAATTTTAATAATATTCGGAAAAATTCAGATTTTTTATTTTTTTTTTTAAATGTGGGAAATGTTATTGTATGTTTCACTGAAGAAGGCTTGTTGACGAAACGTTTAATTGTTGATTGCTCTGTTGCAAAATAAAAATAAATTACAAGTCATTAAGAAAATACAGCGAGTGTGGATCCTTTATCTGAAAGTGATGTTTTTCTGATCAAATAAATGAAGCTTTGGTAAACATAAGAGGCTTCTTTTTATATTAAAAAAAATTACCAACCCCAGACTTTTTAATGTTAGTGGCATTTCTTATCTTGAATGTCAAATAATTCAGAGAGCAAAAACAAACTACTCAAGAATTAACACTGATGGGAATGCAATCTAACCTACCAGTTAGGTCATTTATTTGATTGTAGGCCAAATTTAGTCTTGTGAGATTTGTTAGTCCATTAAATCCTGAAAGAAATCCATGTATTGACAGATTACAAACCAAAGACACCTAATTAGAAGTAATAACAGGAAGGAACTGTTTAAGATCAAATTGAAAACAGAAACGCTTTCATTTTATCATTAAAATTATACTAAAGGGCATTACAAACACCACATTTTCTGCCCTAAAAACGTGTGAGCTTTACCTTCTACTTTGGTGATTAAGTTGCAGGACAGGTTTAAGGTGCGCAGCGAGGACAGGGAAGCTAATCCCTCTATACAACAGATGTGATTGGATGACAGGTCCAGATGTCTTATGTGCCATGCTGTTGTCAAGCCCTCAATCTTAGTGAGGTGATTACAGTGAAGATTCAAAGATGAAATACTGGGATTCAGGGGGACCTCTAGTAGACTAAAAATCAATTTCTTTAGTGAAGTCACAATCACACACACACTGTACTTAAAATACAGTCCAGCCTGTTAACAGGCACTAAAACTGGACTATGGGTTAAACTGACCTTGAAATATCCTTATCAATTAGACAGAGCTCTCCAACAGCCATGACCTGCTAGACACACTGAGAACAAGTTTCTGTTATCAACCTTTCAAATATATAAGCAATAACCCGCAGACCTCTGGGTGTTACATGACTGAATAAGTAACAACAGCAATCGATAATAGGGATATGTAAACAACAACATAACGTGTTACTGTTTCACACAGCTACATTGCTGCTAAAGTGACTTTTAAATTGGGTCTTTTAATTCAGAGAATAAGAACTAAGGCGACGAACTGACAGAAGTTACGTTTTAGACACAGTTCAACACTTGACAACACAACACACGATGTAAACAAAGCCCAGACTGATTATGTAACGTTACACAATTTCTATCGCATAATTTACGTTAATAACAGGCCAGCTCTTCGATTTAAAGGTATGCAGAGCTGCCAGGGCTGTATAAAACGTTTGCTAAGTAAAGCTTTAATATAACTTTAATTTCAAATGCAAAGTGATGTGACATTAGTCAGTTCTTCTGATTATTATACGATAACTTCCTCTTTCATGATACTATAAATAATATGTATAAAATGATGTGTGTTATAATTACCTACCTGACTTGAAGTAAACTCTAACAGCCTGCGAAGGATTCAAAGATTGCCATTATTATTTTTTTTACCGCTGCAGAAATTAAAGGTCCCGCTTACTAATTCCTACTTCCGGGCGGGTGCGAGGTCACTTCCGGTAGACGGCTTTTGTTTCCGAAATTTTCATAAAATACCCTGCGACCCAATGTGCATACTGTCCACCCTATCTGCCCTGAATAGTATTACTAATATCACATAGAGTTTAGGATGGATAGTATGCAGATTGGGACGCAGGCTCTTAAAACTTTCCGTCGGCTTACATTAATGTACAGCTACAATCAACGCTAAATACCTAAAAGTCAAAAACTTGCTACAATTGATGTCTGGTCGATTTTATTTCACAAATGCGTCACACAATATTAACAACACAAAAATAATTTTACCACACTTTTCAGATAAGTTATAATAAACTACAATAAAAATAAAAAAGAAATAGATATGTAAATGGCTTTTATGTTCCTAATAATGGGCGAGACCTAAATCATTTTATTATTGTTTACATATATATAAATGTGCATTCAATAAACATGATTTAATTCTGTATATAATTATGATGTCCAAAAAAAAGTTAAATGCACATACAATTTCATTTTTGCATTTATTTGTAAAACTTTATGACAATGACACTGAAACTGATCACATTTGCTAGATAAAATACATTAATTATTTTACATATTAAGTTACGGTTTTCATCCTTTCATTTTGTCTGACTATACATACTGAAGTAGCCTATATGTACATTTATGACCAGTTGAATGAATGAAAAATACATATAAATAAATAAATAAATAAATAGACATGAAAGGGTGAACAATTCCATGGATATCTTCCAAAAATAGTAAACTTGATAGGTGTGCTGGTCCCAGTCCTACAGACAGAAAAAAGTGAAAATAAAATATTTCAATTTTTTTTAATATAGAAATATCACAGAATTTCTGTTTATGCTATACGTAATGCATTCTTAAGTATTTTACAAGAAACAGTTGGTTATACACTGAATGAAGCAAAAGAGGACTTTCTATTTGCCGGATACTGAAGGTCAAATGTTGAGATATTTCAGAGAGATCAGTAGATATGAATGGCTAAAATGACTTTTAGTTTATAGGGCATTGCTTATGAATGCTCAAGTCTGATTGAAAATAAAGAGTGCAATAAATTGCACAATATTCTGTTCTTCTTACATGGACAGCAGAGAGCCTCGAATCACCGATAGTGACATCAGTACACCTCACAAAAGTCTTGAAAGACAGAGGCAATATACTTTTTTGATGACGTCAAATAAAAAGAGAGAATAATGTTAAATATAAAGGGACATGAATTTGTGGTACAAACCTTGCTCAGTTGTCTACATCAGATATGTGGTATTCTGTCTGGGATTTAACACACACACACACACACACACAGACAATTATATCCTATGCAAATGGGTCTTGCTGATATCAAATAAAAGCAAATGACATTTCAGATAAGTTCAATGACAGCTCACCAGTTCACTGTAAGCCCTGTCATTATATCCGTCATCACCTTCATCAGTCACTTCCCAAGATCCCGCTTCCTGATGTTCCTGATCCACATCCTCTTCTGTCTCACTATAGAGAGATTGATAGGCCTTCTCGTGCTTCCTGTGGGCGTCTACACAATATTGAGATCACGGACAGAAAGGTGAATGAGATAATGAGATTAAAGTGCGGCCAACAGCTGAATATTTAAAGAAAATGTAAACTGTAGAAATTACTGTAAGTTTAATGGTAATAGACTGTAAATATGCTATAGTGAAAACCTGTTAGTTTATGGTAAATTCCCTTACTCTATATAGTAAAAAATAATTAATTAATCAATCAATCAATCTAACGGGCCATTTAGTGTCATTTTATAATAAATACTGTTACATTTACAGTTTTTAGATATGAAAAAGAACAAGTCATTTTATAATTTACAGAGAAAAAAAAATGACATTTTGACAATTGCCAGATTTACCTGTGAGATACTGCATATTTGATGTTTTTTATTTAAATAATAAAAAATAAAAAAAACGTTTTTTTAGTATGTTCGTTTTTTAGTACTTAGTTTTTAGTACTAACGTTTTTTGTATGTTTCTTGTACATTAGGGTTTTGTTACGTCTTATGTTGTTAAATTAAAGTTTATTCCATTAGTTTAATGTCATGTTTGTTACCATAGTAGTGTTTTGTATTTGGATGTAAGACGCTGTGCACCTTATATGTTTACCTCAGTTTGTGGAAAAGCTACTTGTGATGAGTTTTGATTCATTATGCGGCTTTCCCATGACCACCTGTGTTTTTTTGGTGGTCATCATATTATAAAGGTACAAAATACCTTACAGGTACAAAAGGTACATTTCAGTACATTTTAGTACTTCAGGAGGCTGGTATAATAAATTGTACTATTTATTACATTCTGGCAATCACAGCTGCAAACTAACACAGGTATGTGGATGTTTCCTCTCCTAGTCCAAGTTTTTTGGTGTGTGTGTGTGTGTGTGTGTGTGTGTGTGTGAAGACACGAGTGGTGCTGTTTTCGATTTCCTGCACTGACATTGAAAGTGATGAAGACAAGTGTTTTTAATCTACCTCCTGCCAACATGGCCTCTACCCTGACAGCAATGTTTATTTCATCCTCTTACCTGCTTCTGCTAACTGCTTCTGTTCAATCTTCTCTAGCCTTCCCAGTAAGGAGTCGATCTTAATCTTTATCTGGGACAATTCTTGTTTGATTGTCAGAAGCTGATCGGATTTCACTTGGATTAAAAACAGACAAACAATGATGAGGATGAATATACAGTATATCACTCTGATTTTATCAACTCATTGCTGTAATATAATATTTTTAGTTTTAAAATGGTTATGGTTGGAAATAGATTATAAACTGTATGGACATGTTATGTCAAATTCCAGGTTATTAAAGGTGCATGATTACACACTCTTAGAAAAAAAACGGTTCCAAAAGGAGGGTTCCACAGCGATGCCATATAAGAGCCAGGTTTAGTTCCCCAAAGAACCTTTCAATGAACAGTTCTTAAAAGAACCATTTAAAAAAAATAATCTTAAGAACCGTCTTCCACTGTAAAGAACCTTTTGTGGAATAAAAAGGTTCCATGGATGGTAAAGGTTCTTTGTGGAACCATTGATGCCAATAAAGAACCTTTATTTTTAAGAGTGTTCTAGGTGCTAAAAATATGATAATGGAAATTGAAATGATATGACACAAATTGACTTGACAAATTGAATGATGGACAAACCCATAGAGCATAAGGAACCTGAAGACAGCGTTCTTCGATAAGAAGAGCAGGTGGACATCTTTGGCTGGAAAGAGTTTTTTGTCCTGCGTGTTGACAGTGCAACCAAACGGGAATGCTTGATAGGTATCATAGCCCGATGGGATGGTGCTAATCTCCCATGAATGTCAAAAATTCTGAAAAGAAAAATAGACAAATATTTTATATATTATAATTATTATTATTCATCATTAAAAAGTGTCTCACGGTTTTATTTTATTAAACATATTAGGCACCGCAATTTTCAATATTGATAATAATAAGAAATGTTTCTTGAGCATCAAATCATCATATTAGAATGATTTCTGAAGGATCATGTGACACCGAAGACTGATAAAATAGAAACAGAAAGCAACAGAAAGCAATTATTTTAAATTGTAATAATATTTCAAAATATTACTGTATATTACTGCATTTCGATCAAATAAGTTCAGCCTTTTGAGCATAAGAAACTAAAATAAAATAAAAATAAAAAACTCCAAACTTTTGTATACTATATACACATTAAGAATTTCTTGTTGATTTTGTTTTTGTTAAATGTCACTCAATTATTATTTTTATTATTATTGTTATTGTTATTAAAATGTAAAATAGTATCATTTACACTTTAAGCTAGATATAATATAAAGAGAATATCTTAGTCTACATGCAAAAGAGCAAGATAATTTTTTAGTCCCTCTCCTCTGAGATAACACTTGATGAGCATAAATAGCTTTTACCTGCATATTTTGAAATAACCTCACTGAAGGAATTTTGCTCATTAGCACACATATTTTCCATGGAGATGTATAAAACTCAGCTCTGCCAAATGAGGAGTGAAAGCAAACACATGAAAATGTCAGAGGCAAGATGACCGGCGTGTCTGCGCTGCTCAGTTAACGACCCAGCAGCTTTCTGACATTCAGCTAATGTCTCACGGGAGAGGACTGCTCATCATTAGCCTGAGCAAAGGATCGAAGTCAAACCAATAAAATGACATTAATTATGGTTATTAGGGGAAGCTCTTCCTCTGCTTTTTAGCTTTTATTTTACTTACCTCAGTTTTTCATGACAGAGAAAAGGTCATACAAGACAAGGTGGATCTTAACTAAAAAATTAATTAACAAAACTTATTACAAAGCTCCTGTAAGAAAAGATCTAAAACACCAATGTAACTGTATAAAATGATTAGCTTTGAATTCATGCATTTGCATAAGTGAATGCATATACATACCTGGTATAGAAATCATCCCTGTAGAAATCATAATCAAATTCATAGCCACTTATAAATAAATAGACAAATAAAAAAGATGAGAAAAATGTTATTTCAATCTTTTCATATCTACTGATCACAATGGAAAAAAATACAGATTGTTTTTTTCTTTTTTTCAATTTATGTGGTTCACCTGTGTAAGGAGAAAGGTCGCGTGGATCCCACTTTTGGCCTGTAAGGACGTGGTTCTCCAGCCATGTTAATGTCTGTGGGAAGAGCAAAGGACATTGTACAAAAACAGTATACGCTTTCCCTTTAAATCATAGTCTCCTTCAAATGAATGACTAACAATGGCCGGTGAATGCACTGTTAAAAAAAATTCTGCAGTTTTTACTAAATAATTTTGGCAGCTGTGGTTACCAGAATCATTTTGTAAAAAATACAGAAAAACTGTAAACACATTTACAGAACAAAACTTGTTCAGTAAAAATTTTTAATTTACAAACAAGGAAATTTGAATGTATACCACTAAATTCAACAACACTAAAATCTGTTTTGATACCTTTAACATACTGACAACCACCATAATAATGCAGGTGCTAAAAGAGAAAGCCACATGACCAGCTTTGCCACAAGCAGAAGTATATACTAATATATAGAAGGTGCACTCATTCATGCAAACACAAAACACCATCATGGTAACACACACGATACTTAAATAATGCAATAACCTTTCATTAAACAACAGAAGATGTAACAGAAAGCCCAAATGTACATAACGGATAACAAAATCTATTTAAAAAACATGATTATTTAAACAAAATACTTTCAAATGTGGAGTGTCATGCAGGTAATTCTGGGAATATGAGTTTACAGTTTTTGACTGTAAATTATACATTGATTTCTTATTTTTACTTCTAAAAACTGTACAATTAACAGCATTTTACTGTAAAATTACATGAAATGTCTGGTTAGATCTTTTACAGTTTTTCCCTGTATATAGTATGGGAATTTACTGTTAACCTATTAACAGTAGCGTTTTTACAAAATTGTACAGTTAGAATTACACTTATTTTTTTACAGTGTGGACTTAGAAAAGCCTCTGCGCCCTGAGAAAGTGCATAGGCATTATGCCACAGAATAAATGACTGATGGATCTCATCTCTCTCATCAGAAAAAGAGATGCTATCAGAGCAACAGCCTCAACACACACACACACACACACACACAATGCACAATCACTCCTGAGTGCCTTTCAAGGTCACCCGGCACGTTATCCAGAAGGACGGGGCTGCTTGAGTGCCTGACTAAATCACAATTCGGGGCTTTAAGACATTTACAAGCAATTTCAGCCTTCACTCTGATGAAACACAAAACAAAGCACTAAATCTGTGAAGAAAAGTAGTGCACTTTCAGAGTTTAGAATAGTCTGTGCCTGACTGAGCCAAATTCATTATGGAAGCATATACAGACCTTTCAAATGGAGACAGTCACGCTTGGAATATATTTATGAGATTGAAGTTTCAAAACATTTGAATGAATATATTGAATAATACATTCAAACATAGCAATTGAGAAGCAAGTGGGAAAACAGTTGATTGGGAAGATCAGGTTTGTTTCATCCTCTTTAATTAGCAGTTTCTAATTACAGCTAACCTTCTGCGATGAGAGCAGACATTTTCCATGAAAACATAATCATTAGTTTGACATTAACACAAAAGCTTTTTTTAAAAAAGAAGTTCTCTTCAAATTAATGTAATTACGTTGACTCAAAGTGTTTGAGGTTCAAAGGATATCTTCATGTATTTGATGTTGTTGTCTAAAATGTTAGAGAAACGTAAAGGGGTAATTGATACAAAAATGAAAATTCTGTCATCATTTACTCAAGCAAAAAACATTTGGTTAAAAAAAATTATTTAAAAATTATTATATATTATTATATTTAAAGTGTCATTTAGCAGACGCCTTTATCCAAATATATTATATTATGCAATATTATTATAAATATTATAAATTTATAAATATGTTTATTATGTTTTTTAAAAGATTTTTATTACTTTTGACACAATACATTTTTTTGTAGTCAAGCAAATATCAGAAGGTTTAATATTCTGCTCGAGTATTTCTAGGTTCTCGTATACTTCTGAGGTAAAGTAATCTGCATCAAAAAGTTCATGAACTGAATAGGGTCAAAAATTGTTTTGTGTTTGATGTTCAAAAGGAAGTCATCATTCGTTTGATCACAATGAACTTTCAGATGATGAACGATGACACAATGGTTAATCTGTACTGATTTACATTAATACATTTGGCACACACTTTTATCAAGATCCATTTATGTTGCATTCAAGCCATACATTTTTTTAGTTCATGCATTTCCTGGCAAATGAAACAGTTGACGCTATAGTTTAATTCTCCACTGTTTGAGTTACAGGAACGATTGAGTCTCTTTGAAGACATTAATGAGGAAGCAAGTAATTTAAATTCTCAATAATGGTTTTGTGAGATCTTTATAATGGTTTCTTGGGAGACAATATGATCCAAAACAGGCTGAATCATCCAATAATCAGTGGATGGTCCCACGACACGCCAGACATTTCACTCGATATGTGCCGAACATCTAAAATACCACCATATTTCAGACATGGAGCCATATCAATAATTTAATCTGAGTTTACCGATGGGCCTCCCCCTCTACTCAGTATACTGTTCTCTCAAAGGTCTGTCAGGCTTAGCGTAGAGAGAAGATTGGCATTTCTCTTAGTGTTGACCTCTGCTTAATGTCAATGTGTCTGGCTGTCAGCTTAAAAGAGTTTTCTGAGTGATTCTTATGATGAGACATAACTGAAGTCTTGTGCCTAAACTTGTGCCTGAATGCCAAACTCTAAATGAAATATCTGTTGTTCTGATAAACCTCAGTAAACAAAGTGACTCAAGATACCTGACTAAGCAAGAAAGAACTTCAATGACTTTATTTGTTTTCAAAGAAAATCACTTTGTAGACACATACTTCATATAGTTCTGTTTTAGTTAGTAGCCTATGAATATTATTCAGACACCTCTGATATTTGATGTATCTCTTTCACTAATGAGTGTTTTCCATACATGACCTACTTATCAAACATCTCTTTCACTTCCTTTATTCATTCCTTTGTGGCATGATGTAATTCGGTGACTGATATTTGCAATTGTCTGGAATGGTTTGTACACTTGAGGACATCATATTCATTTTCAGTGCCGCTTATTATCCCTGGAGTCTTGTGTGTGCACAGCTACAAAACTTTGCGTTGTAACTTTGATGTGCCGTCTTTGATTAGACACACACAAAACATGGAGGCTCATCATGAACAGATGCAACTCGCATTCAAATGTAACAGCTTTTGGGGTTTAGGAAATTGTGTTTCTGAAACTGTCTAATTAGTAATTTATTTTTTGACTACTTGGCCTGTTCAAATCTGCATTTCAAATCTTCTGGAGTAAGTCAAAGAGTATGAAAATGTGGGGTGATTATGAGTATGAAAGTATGATGTGAGTATGAAAATTCTGTAGTCAAGGAGAAAAAAAGGTGATGTCCTGTACTCTAATGTGGAGAACATATACTGAACCCTCTGACAAAAATTAAAGGCAGGTTATCATTTCAGACAGGTCACAATTTGTTAACTAGTACAAGAATATTTTCCTGTTTGAAAGCTTTCAGCAAGGTTGACCAAAACGTTGTAGAAAGAAAGAAAGAAAGAAAGAAAGAAAGAAAGAAAGAAAGAAAGAAAGAAAGAAAGAAAGAAAGAAAGAAAGGATTTATAATCTTAAAAATATATTTCATATTGAAAATATATATTGTTTTTTTATTGTAAATAATGTTATTTTATGATATTCATTATTGCATATGATTATATTAAAAAATATAATAGTATTTTAATATTGTATATGTAATAATCATATTAGGTTGCACCAAATATTTTTTTCATTTGAGATCAAGTAGAACTAACTCCTTAAGGAAACAGCTGCATATTTTCTCATTTTTTACAACATATAAGTACATTTGTTTACTTGTCATTTAGAAGATGCTTTCCACAGGAGTTCCCCTGCGATTAATTACAAACAAATATTTCATGTTTTAATTGCATTTATTGAATGTATTTATTAATACTTAAACAGATTTTATATATCAAACAAGAAAAACAGAACAATAATATTATGTAAGTACTAACATTTACTAAATATGTTCATTTTAATTTACAAAACTGCAAAAGTATTATTATAAATATTTATATTTTATTGATTCTGTTATAAATCAAGTATTAAAAGCACTTGAAATATGGAACTTATTTGTCTGTAAAATACTTACATCTCTGATTCCGCTTCCCTTTATGCATTGTTCTTCTGTACATGTCCATTAGGTTGTGTGTGCTATATCTTGATGAATAAATGATTCCTTTCCCTTGAACTCACTTCACCGTAGTGACACAGTGAGAGACTGACTAAATAGAGTTCAGCATACAGGCATGCACCGTTCCAGACTGTACCACTGACACATAGCGGGGGTGTTGACAAATATGCAATAAAAATATGAAAAAAATCGAATCAGAACCCAATAAATACTGTTTTGCATCAATACAAACAGATTAAATAAATAAATAAATCATTATTTACGAAAAAAAATTTGTGTTTATCTACCATATATACTGTATAAGAACATACATATCTTTTCTAAACATACAATATGGATAAATGTATGGTATAAATACAAACAGTTTACAGATTACAGATAGTCTCAGATTGTCTCTGACCTTAGATCATGTTGTACATCAAAAGAACAGCATCCCACAGCTGCTGTCATTCATTTGAAAATTCTTGGTAGTTATTGACATTATAAGACCAGAGGCTATTCATGCAGGAATATGCTTTTTCCTTTGAATTAAGGACAGGCTCTGAAACTGAAGACATTGTGATGCCTTCATATCTGTCAGACGGTTTCAGATATAGAACAACTAATTGAAGTGACATGAATACACATGACACTGATATTCTTATAAAAGCTTTTTAAGACAAGCTAAAGAAAATAATAATTGCAAAGTCTTATACTGAGCTCTGGGAGATTCTAAATTGTGAAATGTAAGGTTCTATATCTGACTCATTCTCTTCTGAAGCTTACACAAATCTTAAATTTGACACAATATGGTTTATTCATATGTGCATGTTCTTCAAATAATCAGACAAATATCAAATGGTGTTTTTTATTAGATTTTAGTACTTTTTCTGGAGTACTTTTAGATTCTTCCATACTTTAGAGTAAAAGCAATCTGCATGAATTGAATGGGGTCAATAATTATGAATAAATCTTCCACAATTAGCGTTTGTTATGATTTGTCTTTGCCACTGCAGTGCCATGGATGTCTATGGTATATTTATATTGCCATCTAGTGGTTGACTGGTCTATTTTCATTCAGTAAAATTACATTTAGATCTTTTGAAAAAACACTGCAAAAATTGCACACTGCATCACATTCTGTCATTAAACATATAGCATTGTAAACAATTAAATTAATGAAACTCCATAATCAAATGCACTTATTAAGAACAGACTTCCTTCTCCATGCACTATTTGTGTACATATGTGACCATGGACCACAAAACCAGTCATAAGGGTCACTTTTTTTTTGTTGAGATTTTTACATAATCTGTAAACTGAATAAATAAGCTTTCCATTGATGTATAGTTTGATAGGGTAGGATATATTTGGGATACAACTATTTGAAAATCTGGAATCTGAGGGTACAAAAAAATCTAAATATTGAGAAAATTGTTGCCTTTAAAATTGTCCAAATTAAATTCTTAGCAATGCAGATTACAAATAATAAAAACAAAGTTTTGATATATTTATGGTAGGAAATTTACAAAATATCTTCATGGAACATGATCTTTACTTAATATCCTAATGATTTTTGACATAAAAAAATGCAATAATTTTGACCCATACAATGTATTGTTGGCTATTGCTACAAATATACAAATATTGACTCTTTTCAATTTTGTATTTTTGATCCAAAACGAAATTTTAAAATATGAAATACAAGACAATTTTCATTTTTCGTTTCTGATTCAAAATCAAATAACAAAAAAACCAATCAGATTTTCATTTTTTGATTTTCATTTATCAATTGAAAATGGAAAGGACGAATGATACATGGATTTCACGCGTTTGTTTTCCAAATTGCTCTGCTGAAAGAGCTTCTTGGCACTTTGTAAGGCTAATGATGCTAAAGCTACCAATGGGGCTGCCTTCATGAATGATCGTGAATAGGAATGTGGTGGTTAAAAGTTGCATATGAAAGCAATGTGAGTCGATTGCTTGAGTTTGTTGAGCTCATAATCACGAGTGGGACTTTGTGATAGCATGCCGTGCATGAGACCAGCTATGTTGTTATTTTTATCCCGCCATGCTCCTCGTCTGTGTAATTCACAAAGGCGAATTATTATGCACAGTACAATCAGATGACTGACTAATGCCGGAGCTTGAGCTCTTGAAGCTCCGCCTTCTTCTCCGGGAGCACCAGCTCATTTGCATTAAAGCAACATACTCAAATACAGAGTGTTTTGGCTCACACCCTAAAAGTGGCAATTTTAACAAGCTATAAAAATGTATCTTTGGAGTATTTTGAGCTAAAACTTCACATACACACTCGGGGGATGTCAGAGACTTATTTTACATATTGTAAAAAGAAGCATAATAGGTCCCCTTTAAGAAAAATCAGTCCAGCACAAAAGACCCATCGGAGTTCAACTCAAACCACTGCTGCAACATTGACAGCAGGAGTTTCATTTTTAATAGAGGATGATGAATATTTACAAGGTAGCCATGGGAACGGCTATGACCTAAGATCAACTGTCTCTGTAGATCTCACGTCTTTCTGTCCTTTTCTCATTTTCTCCTGCTGTGCTTTTTCTACCTTCCTCCTCATTTTAATTGAAATCACCTGTTTGACTCATTTACATAAATAGTCAGTCATTTCCATAAATAGAAAGATAAATAAATTTCACTTACCTAAGGTCTGTCCAGCCAGCACCCTGGTGTTCTCACCAGCCACAGCCGATCGAGCGTTCCTCTCGCAGGCATACTGGACGAAAGCAAAGCCCTTGTGCACAGAGCAGCCGGTAATCTTCCCATACTTGGCAAAAATGAGCTCAATGTCAGTTTTCTTGACCACAGCAGTGTTGAGGTTACCAATGAACACTCTGGAATTCAATGAGCGAGGATCTGTCTTGTTTGTTATATTGCTGGTTTGAGTTTTCCCAGTCATCCTTCTCAGGATGTCCTGAAACACACATAAAAATATATATATTAAAGAAAAATCCTTAACATTTACTTTTTTTCCATACAACACAAAGCACTAGAACTCTTTTTTAAATGTAATTAAAGTATCTCTGTCCTGACAACTCTCTGAGAGTTTAGCATGGTAAGATTCATGGCAATGTTAATGTTTTTGGTCTCGGTATAGATCTGCACTCTAAAAAAAATCTGTAAAAATAGGGCACTATGTCATGATTTGAAGGATTTTTTCCAGTTTTACCAGTATTTTGAATTTTATACTGCATTGTATTGTGTTTTAGAGTTAAAAGAAATGTCCGTAAAATTAATGAATAATGTTGTGTGTAATGAGCTGCCAGTACTTTTTCTATTTATTTTTTACAGTGTGCTACACTGCTGCTGCAGCGGCAGAGCAAGTACCAAGACTTCCCACTTCCAAGACATCCACAGACATGCTGCTGTGAGCATGTAGGAAATACTGCTGCTGCACATATAACATATATGAAGTAACCCCCATGTATAACATGCATGAAATCACCCCACAGCAGATCTATACAGGTGGAGCTGGGGAAGGTGGAGGGTTACAACAAGCACTAGTCGAGTATTTGAATGTTGAGCAGCATGCACATTGGCTGCTGATGTTTGGAGCCCCTACAGTTGAGTGGAATTTACTGTTATATATAGCACTGTCATAATTACAGTGAATAGCTGTACAAAAAATAAATAAGCCATTTTGCTTATTAGAAGTCAGTGTACCTTCAGAATGATTTTGAAACTGATATGTCAAGCAAGGGAAAAAAGGGAAAAATGACATAGAGTTAATTAGTTTAACTGGGAATTTTTTCCCAGTCATCTTAATTGCAAATACAGTTGCTTTAACACTAAGATTTTTGAACGTTCTATTCCATTCTGTCTATAGACTATGTATAGAATATTGCTTTGCATACACAGTGTATATCATAATTTCATTGAAAAGATGTGAAAAGATACACAAAACAATCTAATAACTATTATTTATATTTACATTATAAAAAGGGAGCTGACTTAGTTTCAAAGTACATGTGTAGTACATGTATTGAGTTATACAATGGAGTTTCTGCAGACTCATTCATTACATGTACCTGTTCAATTCCTATCCCATCTCCATAGCAATAGACATAAAAGTTTATGATCAAGAAAGAAAGTTATTTTCAGATACTGTACCTACTCCACCCATTCACACCCTCCTCCCAAAACAAACTATTGCTTTTTTTTTGCGCTATTTATATAAGGTGATCCCGTGATCCAGTCAGAATATTTTTTAAACACACTTTTCATGTATGCAGAGCCTATACATCTGGCTGATGTGGCATCACTAGGCTTGACACCAGAGAAGACACCAGTCAGGATGAGCTGTGAGGAGCACTAGAGTGCAAGAATGCTGAGACGTGTGAAGTTCACACTCAAAAAAAGCTTCTGATATAAGGCTTCTCTTGTCTGTCACTGCAAGTGATAACAAAGTGTTTCTTCAGGAATCTCTTGCATGTATTAAATGTAAATATAACCAATAGAGCAAAATCATTGTTTTCAAGGGTTTAGTTAACATATGCTTTATGACAAACACATCTGAACAAGCTAATGAATGTGTTCATGGTTGCTTGAAAATTACAGGCAGGTGTAGTGGAGCAGGGTTGGATCTGAGTCTTCAGGATCGCTTTGGAGAGATCCCTTCACTGTAAAAAAAAAAAAAAAAGTTGAGCCAACTTACAATTTAAAGGCAACCAGCTTCAGCAGATTTTTGAGTTCTCTCAACTTATTTTTGTAGGAGATTCTCAACTTTTTGTTGTATAAACTTAAAACAACAAGTTGAAAAAACTAAAAAATCTGCTGAAGCTGGTTGCCTTAAAATTTTAAGTTGGCTCAACTTTTTTTTTTTTTACAGTGTTGGAGAGCCTTGTTCTATATAAGATTTACAAATTTACTCAAAATAAAACACACATAGTGAGACTGTTTCAAAAGTCAAACATCCACTTTCATCTAAAATTATGACATCAAAATTGGAATTTTGTTGCATTTAGTCCAAGTCCGTTAGCTTTAAAGCTTCATACACAAGATAGGGGTCAGTAAGATTTTTTTATTGTTTTTGAAAGAAGCCTCCAATGATTAACAAGGCTGAATTTATTTGAAATATTAATACAATTTAAAATAACTGTATAAAATTAATATTTTTATATAATTTTTAAAATATAATTTATTCCATTGTGGGCAAAGCTGAATTTTCAGCAGCCATTACTCCAGTCTTCAGTGTCACATGATCCTTCAGAAATTATTTTAATACGTATGTTGATTGTGAAAGTGAAGTGAAAGTGAAAGTGAAGTGAAGTGATGTGTGGCCAATTATGGCGACCCATACCCATGCATCCTTGCTGAATACAATTATTTATCTTTAAAGTGTTTTTTTTTTTTTTTACTGACCCCAAATGTTTGAACAGTAGTATTTATGCTAAAAGTTAACTAAATAAACAGTTTTTCATTCCAGTAAAACAAAATAAAAGATTCATGACTCATTCTGCACCCTCCAGCTTTTTATCCAATCAAATGCTCTTTAGAATGAGGATGCCCCTCCCCTCAATACCAACTTCTGACTACTAGTAAACCAAGTTCATGACTAAAATAAATATTTAAGCTATTAGAAAAGAACTATTTGAGATTAAGGAACGTGTTTCATTTTTATAGAGAAGGAACAATGCAACTTTCTCAGATTCCTTTATATCAAATCTACCATTCAATACACTAGAAACAAAAGAACTATTTCATCAGTGAGACTGATCCTCAGCAACACCAGCATCCTGCTCTCATCATTCCTACCGAATCACTGATGCATGAACACCTTTTGCTTCTCTGTGTTAACAATAACCTCACCTCATTCTCTCAGGTTGACAGGCATGGCAGAGCTCTGGCATTGTGACTGGACTTGACATTTCTATTCCCTTTCAAACTCCACCACTTCACCAGCTCCACTGAGCTCTCGCACAGTCTGTTATTCTACTACACATTCCCCATTCAAACACTCTCTACAGTACTTCACACTTCTCCTAGATTTATTGGTTATGGGTGAATGAATGTGACCATCAAAATCAAATAAATGTGGCATCAAGCCATCTCCATTCTCTATTAAAAACATCTCATTCATTAATGTACATACATTTTAATAGCTAGTTATAAATTGTTTATCTTGTGTCTGATTCTTTTGTTGATCATTGCAACAGACTTTATTTTTTTACATACAGGTAAGATTTGTAAAATTACCAACTCAAATCAGTTTTTTTATGTCCACATACAGTATTTATTTATTTAGGATAATATTGTTGCATTTATCTAACGCAGCTTTTGATTCTAAACTTGTGTTGATATGTCTTCAGTATAACTCTATATAGACTACTACAGCTGTTCCTGATGCTGTGCTTGTCCAGATGACAGTTTCTGCATGAAAACTCTCAAACACTTCACACAGAATACATAAAAAACAATGTGAGAAATCATCACAAGAGCTTCCACCAATCCAGTTTACAGCACACCTCATCTACCCTAAGCATTCACATCTACATTCATGACATAATGAGGGATCATTTGATGTGTATGATGTTCTTATGGAAACTGCAAAAGCAATAGGCATAATGGCATAATGTTCTTTTGTTAACTATTTAGTGCCATGGCATTCTTTTGAAACCTTCCTTCTGGCATTAAGTGGACATTTATTTAGCAGTCTTATAAGTAACTCCCTCTGCTGGGTGATCCCAAATATTGAGTAAATTCAGCCAGGCATGTTTAAGTGGGTCACTATAGAGCAGTGACTAATTAGCTGGTAACACAATGAACTGCAGCTGACATGACTGGTGCATGACAATACAGGATCACTTCAAGGTTGAAATCCATTCACTTGTACATGAACAGTGAGGATGACGTCATCCAGGGCACTGAAATAGTCTCAAAACATCTCCCTGAGGTCATATTTGTGTCAAAACAGATAACAGTCCGCTGACATCACTAATAACTCTAAAAGCAAAATGAATAATGGAAAACATATTTATTTATTTCCCTGTGGTTTAAATGTTTTTTTTATTATTGTAAATGAAACGTCCCTTAAAATATCCAAAACCAAACTCACATATAACATTAAAGGGGTAATTCACTGCTTGCAAGATGACTCTATTAACTGTTGTGTTGTGACGAAAATCTTTTTCCTAATTTCTGTAATTTGGTTAAATTGCTTGCTTGTAAATCTCTCATTATGCTATATTATCACCAAATCATGGATTCAATCATTATCAACTTGTTTTCTTTCAGATAGCATAGGTTTTGTATTTAGTTTATGTACCTTAGTTTTTGAGAGAAAGCACCATTATTTGTGAATCATTTTAAGTTCACTCAGAAAATAAGGTGTATAAGCTCAGATCATTGAAGCCTATGATCAATTAGTTCCAAAAAGGAAAACAAAACTTGTGCTAAGACTTCAACACCTATAATAATGCACCTATCTGTGATATCTGTGAGCAGGGATAAAAAATGTGGAAGTATGCGCTGTAGTTTTCATAAAACCCTGGAGCTGTCAAAAGTTCACCAAATGATACATTTTACATCACTCAGCTTTTGCTGACTAATAAATGGTGCAGGTAACACGGAAAAAATAATGCACATTGTTCATTTATTCATACTGCCAGAACAATACAAAACTGATTGACAATCTGTGAACTCTCCCTTTAACAAAATATTTTGAATTGGCGAGAAACTTCTACAAATGCTAAATGAAAAGATTTGTGGAAGATGTAATCACTGTTAAATGGGTTGTAGCCTGCCAAAGTCAATGAGGTCTGCGGATGATGGTATATTCTGAGTAGGAGCAGACTCCATCTCTTCATTCTCTATCTACAATGAGCTTCCAAACAAACCGGAGGAATTAAATCACAGTAGAGCATTGTGAAGATAGAATACCAGACAATACAATGGCTTCGGTGTGAAGCCTAATAGGCTGCGTATCTGAAATAACAGAATGGGGTGGTTTATGCAATCATCCACCTCCTACTCACGTTTTTATTCTCAATTAAACTAGAGGATCCTTCATCCTGTGTAGGTGTCTACATAATAAAACTTTGCTGGGAGAAATGTCCTGCATGGGAGTTTAAGGTATCTCTCACTGAGTTATACTTACAGCTTATTTTTGCTATTAAAAATGAGAAGTTATATAAATAAACATACTTTAATCTGTATTCAGGTTTCAGAGAGAGAAGCTCTGAGGAAGACTCAGGAATTCTGTCCAGGTATCGTAAGGTAGATACTCCCATCCCTTCTAGAATTCCCAATGAGAGATAAGCCTGAATTGGGGAAAGGATATTTCACGACTGGCTTCCCCCACCTGTCCCTTGACTGACACATTCTGAATAGTAAATCGTTCTTTTCAGAATAGCATACATCTTCCGCACTATCATTCTCGACTATAAAAAACAATATTGATTAAAGAAAACGGGTTTGCAGGAAGACTGTGAGCATCTTATCTAGTTGAGGACATGACTGATTATTATGCTTTTGCCCCTGCTGTGCTTGTACAAAAGGAATATTGCAACCAGCTGAATAAAATGAAAGGCAACAGTGTGAAAGTCATGTGATTTTCTTCAAACTTCGCAGAAAGTTTAGGGTTTTAATTCTCAATAGTAGACTATCCCCTCATTGACCAATCATTTTAATAAGGTAAAGAATAGTCATAGCAATATGTATAGATGCAGTGAATGAGACCAACCAACTGTGCAATGCAACAGATTTAATTAATTGAAGTGACAAAAGCAGCCATTATTACACATTGCAAAAGTTTTTCATTTCACATAGGTTTTTCAAATAGGTGTAGCTAGGGGTTTGAGTCCTTTAAATGACAAGAACATAGAGTAGATTTTTTTAAAGAACAAGAGAACACTTAAGGTTTTAATTTGGCATCAGATTCAAAAAAAGATTTTAGCTCCTACAGTAACCTTTTTATTCTACTATCTTACAAAATAAAATAAAACAAGCAAGAGGCTGTACTGCAAACTTCGAAACCAACTCAAGAGCCATTAATCTTGCATGCTGAAAAATAATCAAATAAATAGGCTAATTATAGTTTAAAATGAACGTCAACATGATATTTTTAGAGTCATCAAACGTAATCTTTAAAGGCAGAATCAAGACCTTCTTAGAAAAATAAACCTCTTAAATCTAAAGGACAAGCATCTCAACATTTGACATCGATGTAAAGAATCGCGAAAGACAGCAGCTGAAACACTGGAGCTACTCACCAGTCACAGAGACTGAGCATCAGATGAGCTGGAGAGCGAGTGCAGAGCTGCGCTTCTGGATCGCTCAGATCTCAGCTTCACTGGATCATGTGACGGCGGCTGCTGCCCATCCACCTGCATCCATTCATCCACAGCTCACTTACAACTACATTTGCTGGGTGTTTCTTCAACTTGGCACTGGTTGATTTTTTATTAAAACTAAGATTGCCTGTATTTATGCTAACTAACACTAATCTTGGTAACTGATCAAATTACACTTTAGCGAAAAAGCTGTTTAAATCTAATTTCCACCACAGAATAATATCAAACACTATATATTAGAGATCTGGTGAAAATGAAACTGTGATGTAGGCTAATGGTTATGGACACAAAAAAATGGCATAGCCTAACGCTTGATGATAGGGTGACCATGTTTTACTTTTCCAAAAAGAGGGCAGTAATGGCGGGGTTCGTGGGCGGGGCTTCGCCTAACAATAAGCAAGGTTTTTTGTTTGTTTGTTTGCTTATTTTGTTTTTATAATAAATAAAAAGAAAACAAGTAGATAGAATAGAAAAAGAATAGGGAATGCTAGTGTCAGAGGCTCTTTTTTCTTTATAAATAAGACAAGTAGTTAGAACAGAAATAGAATAGAGTGCATATGTTAGAGGGTCAAGTTTTTAATTAAAAAAGCAGATAAAGTTCGAATTAGCATTTAAAAAAGAGAGTGCTAACATTAGAGGGTCAAATGAAGATGAAAGAGATGTTTTCAGACGTTTCTTGAAAATAAGGACTCAGCTGCTTGGATTGAGTTGGGCAGGTCATTCCACCAGGAGGGAACAGTTCCTTTAAAAGGCCATGAATGTTTTATCATAGGTAGAATGCAAAATGTCAATACAATCAATACAAGCATTTCAGTAAAATGTAATTTATGCAATATTTCAAACTTTTAACCTACTTGGGAAAATCAACCCATGGCAACAGTTTAAAAGTTTCCCAATTCAGGACTTGGCAGCCCTGCATCCAACAAGAGCTGCACGTCGAAAATAAGGAGAGATGACTGACAAGACCATGCTTGAATATTTGCTGCTCAGCCGATCCTGAGCTCATTTACAAATATCTGGCCGAGAGAGCTCAACGCGCTGCTTAGAAAAAAACGCCTGCAAACTAAGAAAATAACTTTCGTCAATTTGACAACACACACGCTGTAAATCCTCACAACACAATCAAACAAAGAAACGCACTGCAAATAAAGTTTATGTGCTTGTATTGTGAGCATTTGCACCACCTGCTGTCAAACTGATGAAGATGTTTTCTTGATTTGCTGGTGCTTTTTCTATTTGCATGTGTTTTCTGAAGTTGCAACGTGTTGAGCTCTCTCACCGTAAAATACGGTAAATAATATTGATGTGCGCATGCCCAGTAGGACAATCTGGCCGTGTAGGGCTAGTAGAGCAATCCACTATAATCATGACAGTGTTATATACAGTAGCCTATTAACGACAGTGAACATCACTCATTTAACTGTAGGGGGACCCAGAGTAGCAAAACTACATGCAGTTGCTTTAATTATTTACGACAAAATAACAACAACCAAAAAAGTACAATTCTTTTGTTTTTTACTTTTTATTTACAACTGAAAATTTTAGGTTTAATCATAGCCTATTTGCTTGTTAATAAGCATTGAAACATTTTAAAGCTTAGCATAGTGCATAGTTTAAAGCTTATTTAAACTGATCATATAGCCTACTGTTTCACTAAAACCCAGTAAGAAATGAAATTTAGGAATTCAGAAAATTGGGATGCAATTTCTTCCAATATCAATCACAGGGCTCTGATTCAATAATAAAAAAAATACATACAGTTGCAGTGTTACAGACTGTCTAACTTTTTATAGATTCTAGAGGAGCAAGAAAATTACAACTTTATCTTAAATTAAATCTTTGAGAATAACCTGAAGTGTACCAGACAACTCCATCTGAACCAACAGTTAAAAATGTTCCTTTTGGGTTGTCAAGCCTTTGCACCCTGTCATCACATGCATGAGGAGGTTGTGTAGGCCTACATGATCTTACGTGCGACAGTGCTGACTATCTTCTCTTCTTCTTCATCCTCCGTAAGCACAACATTTTATTATGCTAAATTTCGACTCTAACACTTTAGCTGTAAATAAATTCCAGCGTTTAGAGGAACAGACACACCTGAATGTATAAATATACTTAAGTCATGCCATTTTATATTGATGTTATTTTTTCCTCTGCAGGTTTCCCTGCAAGGCAAAGACGTACTTTCTCATTTGAAGCTCAGTACAAAGAATCTGTCATCAATGTTCTGTAAGTATGTCACCCAGAGAGATTAAAGTAGTTAAAACGGTTCATTTAACTAGTGCATCTCTCATTTCATAAAAAGTTTACCTTCAGTACATTAGGCAACTTACAATGGACAGTTTTAGGACTGTAGATATATGACTAACATCTGGTTTGAAAATCATTGTCAGATGCAGCTCCTTTAGGGCCAAACATTAGTCAAAGTCAAAGTTTATTTGTCAAACAGCAGTATGTGTTATTTTACAAACTCACTATTGGAAAGAAAAGCTAGACTTTAGAACTTTTCAATGGCCACATATCACTTTATAGAAGTGCAATCAACAACTTAACAACTTAAACTTAAACTTACAACTTAAATCTCTGTTCAAGATCTTCTGCTCATCTCGTAACAGTCCTTTTCAAGAATGCAGTTCAAACACAAACTCACTCACTGACCAAATTAAAACGAGAAACTCTGCAGCACTGCTGAATACAGCGCACAGAAGTACACTGCTAATTTCTGTTTGCTTGTGCAGAGGACATATTTACCCTCATTACCATTCTGGGCCCTTTCCCATCCACTTAATGACATTCAGCTAGTCCCGCAGGTATGCAGGCCATGGAGAGGTGCAGTCAGCACAAACCGGACTCATGCTGACTGAAGCATTAAGCAACAGTTCTCATAGCCTTTGCTATATCCCCTCTCAAAGCCCACCTAAGGCCAATTAGACAGTAAGGAAAGAACCACAACAGACGTGCCAGAGGTATGAAATGCGAAGCTGCTGAGTCTGCACTTGGGTAACATATACCAACTGATTTCTTGCACTCAAATTGCCTGTCATAATGAAGTGTGTCAATAAAATCTGCCATGTGTCCCTTGGAGAGTGAGTTGGGTAATCCAAGTATTAGGTATATTTTGTGTGCTTCATCAGTTCCTTTTTTAGTTAGATTTCCCGCTGAGGGACCTTCTGAGAGTGGCATATTTACAGTGCACTTGCAGTAAATGCATATTTCAACATGTTCACTGTCTGTGTGATTAGTCATTAGTGTTACTATATTGG
The DNA here is from genome assembly GCF_936440315.1 of Barbus barbus. Taxonomy (NCBI): domain Eukaryota; kingdom Metazoa; phylum Chordata; class Actinopteri; order Cypriniformes; family Cyprinidae; genus Barbus; species Barbus barbus. The sequence continues at coordinate 13,726,503 of NC_136743.1, read as the reverse complement.
CATGCCAAGCTCTTTTAAAACAGTTATCAAGTGCATTCATTTTTCATCTGCCTAAGGGATCTTTTGGCCCACTGCTGTTGTGAATAATATAAATATCGGTTATAGGGTACTAATGTTTAATGTGTTTTTATATGGTGTTTAGAATAAATGACATTTCTATTCCACACAAACCTTTTTCTCTGTCTACAGCAGGCATATCAAAATAATAAATGTATATCTACGTATGTATCTTTCTGAATTGCAATATGATGAATTTGTTTCACTCTACTGAAATATGAAGCCGTTGTAATGTTTCTGATGTTAATGCATGTTTAAAAAACACCAGCTTTAATTCAAGTCGTTTATTTTTTACTGAAAATAGTAAACATAAAATGCAGAAAAGATTGTATTTATCAAAGTAGAAACTACATTAAATATATATCAAGAATTCACATGACAAATTTAGAGAAAAACTACCATACAGATTTATGTATCAGTAAGGATTATTCAAGTACCCTAACCCTACATTATATAATACATAAATACATATATTGCTTCACATTACCACTAACAAAACCCCCAAATATATGGATTTGTTTCCCAACATGACATTTCAGACAGAATTAACACTTTAGACATCTCTAGAGTTACTAAAACATCAATGCAAAAACTATTCCTGGATGATCCTGAATTGCTTCTTTTGCACAGACCTAAACTGGTGCTACATGTGTATAAACATGACTGAATTTGCAAGTTCTCATCCATTTTTTTCTTCTCATTTCTTGTAGCCACCCATATAGCCTCTCAGGAAGTCCTCGAATCGTGGGGCCACATTTTCAGGGAGAGCTTGTTCTTGCTGGGCAGGCTCATCTTTGTGTTCTTCACTTGTGGATTCTGCCCGGCGCAGACGGCAGTTGTAGTCGATTTCTGGGTCACAGTCTGGATGGGGCTCGATGATGTCGTCTTTGACCCTCTTGGTTGCTTCAGCTCCAATGGACAGCTGAGGGGCAAACTTACCACAGTTGGGGTCGTACGGGTGGCAGTCTGGTTTAGAACTGGCAGCACCTGCCCTCAAGTCCTGGCTCTCCACCGGAGTGCAGTCCTTATCGTAGAACATGTAGCAATCATAACCTTCCTTGGTCTTCCCACGGATGCCCAGGCGGTGACGGGTCTGGAACTCTGGGAGAACTGGAGGGGGTTTCCTGAGAGCAGCGGCTCCACCCATCAGACAATACGGATCGTAGCGAGGGTCGCAGGCCAGGTTGAGAGGTGCAGGCTCATCTCTTGGAGCATATTCCAAGACAGGCTTATTGAGTCCAGCTAGTTTGGCAGCTGTGAGGGGATTGCAGCCCTCTTCAAACAAAGGGTTGCAAAACCGCTCTTTGGGTGCTTCTGCGTTCCCACCGGTTTGGGCTGCAGGTGACGTGACGCAAAGGGGGTCAGTGGCGGGGTTACAAGTGGGGTACAGATGATACAAACCTGAAGGTGATCTGGCCACCAGCTTGGGCTGGCAGTAAGGATCTTTGGTAGGATCACATCCAAGGTGAGCATAGGAGGGCAGAGGTCCAAGTGAGGGCCTGTAGCCATGAGCAGCGCGCAGGTGGTACTGCAAACACTCTGTGTCTGAAGGATTGCAGATGCGCAACAGTTCTGCCCTCTGTTCAGCCGACAAGAAAGGCTCAAGGACAGGAGCATTGTAGTGAGCTGGCTGGGTTTTCAGAGGCAGAGGGAGTAGAGGAGACAGAATCGGAGCACGGACCTTTTCTGGGGCAGGTGAAGGCTCTTCTGCAGCTTTTGGTCTAACAGCATAGAGGCAGTAGGGGTCAAGGTAAGGGTTGCACACTGTCACAGTAGCTTGCCTCACAGGAACAGGCATGACCATCTTGGCTTTGGGTTTGCTGGTGGATTCTGCAATGCAGTCTGGGTCGTCGGAGTTGGCACAGGCTTTGTAAATTTCACTCAGGTGAGTGAGGTAATGGTTGTAGGAGCGTCCTTCTTCTACTCTGTGCTTGTTCTGCAGGTAAACAAGGTACATGCGATCCATGTCCTCAATCTGTGGAGATAATCACAGAGAAACAAAATTGGGCTAATTGAATTACTCTTAACAGCTCACAAGAAAGTTAAATTATTTATAGGATTCTTACATTAAGTCATAGAAAAATCTCAAAAAGATTATGAGCCTGCATGACTAGCAATCTCTGTTTTCGTTTAAGGCTACTCACTCCCTCCTGGTTGTTGGTCTGCATGAAGTACTTATACCAGCCCCAGAAATCAGGCAGGCTCCTGTAATTGGCAACATTTCTCCTGCCACGGACCAGCTGTTTCAGTGATGACTTGCTGTCTGTTTTCACCTCAGCAGCGTCCTCTATAGCTGAACCAGCACATAACAACAGTAAGTATCATTAAAGCATCATTTAAAGGGATAGTTCTGTCATTAATTACTCACCCTCATGTTGTTCCAAACCAGTAATACCTTTGTTATTGGAACACAAATGAAGATATATTTGATGAAATCCAAGATCTTTCTGACACTCTCGGAGTTCATCAAAAATATCTTAATTAGTGTTCCAAAGATGAACGAAGGTCTTACGGGTTTGAAACGACATGAAGTTGAGCAATTAATGACAGAATTTTAATTTTTGTGTGAACTATCCCATTAAATAAAATTCAGACAACATCTCAGTATTTTTGTTTTATTTATTTATTTATTTAATCAAAATCTTACATTAGTGTATTTTATTACTTAGCATTTTGACAACTTCACTATTATTATAAAATATGGAAAACTCTGTGATGATTTGATTGAATTCTTAAGAAATCTTTGGGATTTTTGCTTTGCCAATGTGTCACAGTCCATATGATGTATAACCTAAAATGACAATAAAAAGAAGGAGATTCTATTGTTTTAGAATCTTAAGAAGTTTTATGTGAGGCAATAAACCACTGCCATTTTGCAGGTGTGAGCATAATGATTCATGTTTAATGACATTATCTCACATCTGAGCTTTGATGTCAGTGCCATTTACAGCATAGCTGATTATATAATTGCACAAAAAAGTCCAACTCACCATCCTCTTCTTCATTGCGTCCTACGGGACCAGCATTCACAAAGTCTATGTCAGACGTTAATAAAAAAATAAATAAAAAATACAAAGAAAACAAAAGAAAGAAAAAACTAAGTTGAATTGTTATGAACCAAATGTCACACTTCTGAAATGAAGGAAAATGCCAACCGACTATGAGTGCACACAGCAGGCACTTTTTCCGTCAGCGGAGCCTGTGTCTTATTCTAGTGATTACTGGTCTGTCTCGGCTCTCTGAGAGCTCTAAGTGCTCTAAAATGGGACTTAAACTTCCGGGACCCCCTGCAAGTGTACCTGTTAAAGTACAAAGAGATTGGGGAACCAGCCCACAGGCTGCTACCATAATTACCACAGCTGTAAAATAAAATGAAGGATGTAAAATGGTCTGTACATGCAACATTATTTGTGGCATATATCTGCATCTTCAGTTGGTCTCTTTAGATATTTAGCTCATGGAAAATATACAGTTGGCTGATAATCACAAGGTCTATGTTATATGGAAATTGTTTGACTGAAACCACTTCACAAAGGTGTTCACAAAAAAGAATAACAATACACAATGCTCATTTGTTTTCTCTGGTTTTGTAAATACTGTGAAGTTTCTGCTGTAATAGTAACCAGATGTGCTGTTACAGAGATGGATGCTTCATTTGGTCCATACTTTATAATGCTTCAGTGATTTATACTGAGCAAAGTTTGAATTGTGCTAAATATTCAGGATTACAGAATATTTTCTTTTCTTTTGATCAAAATGGATTCTCACCTGGTATGAAGACAGTAGCAAGAGCCATTCCACAGAATATAACAGATAATGTTAGTCTGGCCATTTTTCTTGATTAGTTGAATCCTGAAAACAAAAACTGAGAGAGTGATCCATATCAGAGACATTTCCAACCAATATTCAAAACAATTGTTGGCCAATTGGGGTTTTCAATAGTTGATTCTTAAATAATAATGAACTTTTAACTATTTTATCTTTTAAACCATGCATTATTTGTTTAAAATAACCAATAACTTGAAATAATGTGTTGTTGTACAATTTAGTTTTTAATGGATAGACAATTCACATTCTATTGTTCTTGTGAAAAATATATATGTTAATTGTTGTTTTTTCTTTTGTCACTTTTTAAAATTGTTACTTTTTAGATTTATAAGTATTTCTTAGGCTTTCCCTGTAATTTTTTAATGTCTTTATGAATACTATTTACTCCTGTCTTACATAATTCCCAAATTGTATGTTTTTTTTTTTTTGTTTGTTTCTTTATTTCTTTCTTTTTAATTTTTACATTGTGTAATGATGAGGAGGGGGGACAAACACATTATAAATAATACAACATGAATAGAAATCCATGTAAGATTATCAAATAAACAAATAAACAGACAGACAGACAGACAGACAGATAGACAGACAGACAGACAGACAGACAGACAGACAGACAGACAGACAGATAGACAGATAGATAGATAGATAGATAGATAGATAGATAGATAGATAGATAGATAGATAGATAGATAGATAGATAGATAGATAGATAGATAGATAGATAGATAGATAGATAGATAGAGATAAATAAATATTAAAATAATTTTAACCTCCACCTAATTTATTAAGAATATTTTGTCTGTATCAGTCAACTGGATGAGAAGAGAGATCTTCAAAAGCACTTACCTGTTCTAGCAGAAATGTTTGAAGATACTCCTAAGTTGCCGATGGGCTCTTAAGGGGTGTACTGAACTCTACACACAACCCCTGCACTCCCCTTCAAACCCTCTGAACTGCTGTGGTGAGCACCATCATTTTTAAGGTGTTCCATGATCATTAAGAAAAAAAGGCATGTCAGATGTCAGGAGCTTGCTGTTAGCCTTTTTGGGATTGGCTCTTGCAAAATCATCTCATTGACCAATGAAAGTCCTGTAATTAGGAAGAAAAGCAGCAAGATCCAACTTGGAAGAGGGAGCCGGAGGAATGCAGAAATAATCAAAGAAATACCTTTTTAGTGATTGATGAATGAGGTGCCACATCTACCACTGAGACACAAACACGACCGAAAACCTTCATTCCTCCCCATTCTGCCAAAAGAATGATATAGCTTCTGAATCCTACTGCTCAGTATTATGCAGATTTATAAAGTAAAGCTCTATGGAATTCTCTGTTTATATACTTTGCTTATGCTTAATTTAAAAAAATATATATATAAAAACTTCTTCATATAAATTAGTTTTATTTTGGCAAACATATGATTTAATATGATTAACATGAAAACATGATTTAACAACAAGAAACTCTGGAAAAAGTGGATGATGTAATGCTGACAAAACTTTTTGTGTGAATACCACTGCTGTATTATTTCATTTTTGATATCTCTTTTAAGAAACCTTTATACAATATTGTTAAAACACCTGCATCATCTTCTTCATTCAAGATTTTTAGGCTTAAGTCAATGGCAAAGTGAAAATAGTGCAATGTAAGCTAATTAAAAACCAGACCCATGCTGTTAAAAAAACTCTCCCCAACAAGCAGATTCCTGTCAGCAGCTTTTTGAAGGTGTTATCTGGCAGTTCCTTCACACTCACTAAAGATTCCACAGGAAAAGCAGAACGTGTCAGCCACTGTCATAAGAAGCTGAAGACAACTGAAGGCCAGAAGGTTACAGGATGTTATAAAAAAATCAGGTTTAGGTTAACGATCCGACTACTTTTTTATGACAAGAACATCATAGATCAGAATGATGGCCTGTCAAATATCATTTGAGGTGATTCCACCAGATATAGCTGCAAAAATCTATAGTTGAAGCTATATGGTGGCTGCCTGCTTATGGTTTAGAAACGACATCTGCAACATGCCACTCTTATGCATATACTGTACTGTATGTGACTAAATGTTTAATAGTGTCCACTAAGATCCATTCACCATGACGATGGGATGGCCAGATCAGCATGTCCACTGTTACACATATAATTAAACGTCAGGCTTGCTGCAAACAGGTGTTTTGCATAGCACATAAACCTGCAATCCAACCTGGAAGCAGCTGAGCACACAAACACGATATAGACTCATAATTTCAACATTCCACATGTAGAAGAATGTGACATGTGCTCAGAATTTTGGAACACCTGGCGCCAGGGAAGAGTTTAAAAATCACTTAGAAGACAAAAAATTTTATTTGTCCTTCACTGAAGCAATTTTTTATTAGTATTTATATTTACCAAATGTCTACTTATCTTTCCAGAAATATTTAATTGCCCTATTTCACAAATTTTAGTGAAATAAGTGACTTTTTGTTTAACTTGTGACAGAATGAGTGTGGCTGGAAGGTCAAGGTGGTTAAACTCTGAGGAGTTCTGCTTTTTCATTTGTTTTTTCACAGTTCACCTGTATGTCTCTGTAGAGTTGTATGAGACTTGAGACAAGCCAGCTTTCACATCTTCTCACCTGGAAATAGGGCAGAGCACTTTTCCTTTCTTTCCACACATACAATGGCTCCAAAATGCATTCAGACTTAAGTCACATCTAGAAAATGTGTGAATATCAAAATATTGAACCAAGTGGTATTTTTCTTAAAAGTATATCGGAAAATCTCTTTTCAAGCTAATTTTCAAATGTTAAAAAATTCTGTTGTTCAAAACAAATCGACAGTTTCTGGTTGTCAAACTGTATGTGTCTATATACAGTCACTGGGATGAACTACATCTCTGGTTTCTCTGAATGAGACGTTTGTAAAATATTTCTGCCATGCTTTTTCCCACCCAGCAACACAATTTGTAAACAATAGTATTTTATGGAAAACTAAAGGCCTTTCTAGAAAGAATTCAGGCTTGTTTTCATGTAAGACAAAAAGCAAACAGAAATTATGTGTATGACACCATGCAATTGACATGCCAGAAAGGACAAGTAACTGAATCTGTCATGTATAATTTTACATATTTCAATGTGACATGAGTGACATGAATCAACGACATTAAAATATTAAGATAAATCAATACCAATAATATGTTTAAGAAACCTTTTGTTATATGATTATCTGTATTTATTGTGATAAGCAAAGTCATCCAGTAGGTCTGTCATACTGTGCAGACAAGCTTTTTTCATTTTTCTCTTTATTTGAAGAACATTCAGAACAAATGAATGTGTGGCAATTTTTTTGTGGCTTGTTTGATTTTTATTTTGGCCCTGAGACACAAATCACACCACATTAAGCCACTCACTTCATAAAGAAATTCTGCAGTAGTAAAACCATCTCCTGCTGGGCCTGAATCTTTTAAAGGACCACCAGATGCAGAATTATGGAAGAGTTTATTTTTAATTGTTTCAATATGTTTAGCTATAACCTGTACAGTCACTCATGTTGCATCCTGTACATTTGTTCGGACTGAATGTTACTGAAAATATTGGTGTTGTTCTTTTTATCTGTTTTAAGGGTGGTGATGGCGCAGTGGATAAGACACATGCCTTTGGTGTGAGAGACCCGGGTTCGAATCCACTGTGAGACACCAATGTGTCCCTGAGCAAGACACTTAAACCCTAGTTGCTCCAGAGGCGTGCGACCTCTGACATATATAGCAATTGTAAGTCGCTTTGGATAAAAGCGTCAGCTAAATGAATAAATGTAAATGTAATGTAAATGTAAGTATGTAATTATAAACATCTCTCCATAAAAAAGCGGTCATAATATTTAATCTTGAAAAATTTCATTTTTGAATAGTTCAAAATGAAGCACTTTGATTCATGTTTGATGGGTTTAATTAATATGCATTGGATGAATTCCTGCATAGTGGTGAGCATAAATCATACACATTTGAAACATGACTTTTGTTCTGCTGACTTAAGGGAAAGTATAGGTGATGTATGAATGGTGCGCTTTACAGGTGGACTGCGAGTAAATCACGGGGTGCTGTTTAAAAGTGTCAGATTCATGAGGAGCACTGTTCCTCCCCTTTACCTGGTAAACTGAAAACATGCAGCTCATATTTAACCAGTAACTAGATAATTATGACAGTGAATACATTTATGATCTGTTTAATCATGCATTTGGTGACAACTAACAATTTAGTTACAGCTTTTCCATTACAAAATTGCCATTACAATATGAAAAGTCACATTTTTAATGTATCACTAAAATTATCACTAACAGTTTAAGTGAAGAAAAAAATATTTGTAATGTGAATTGAATTTTGACCTCATTAAGGATTGTTTTAAAGTCACTTAAGATATTTTCCATTGCCAAACCTCATTCAGAATAATGACAAAAACCACAATTTTGAATTGTACGGTTTTAATTACATTATGGAGATTGTTTATACGACTATATTTTGCTTATTCTCTTCTGCTCTGACAGACAAACTTGCACAGGCATATAAGGCGATCAAATGTGCGTGGCAGCAATCTAACAGGAGAGATATATAGGAATAAATAATATATTTAAATAAAAAAAACTGCTCAAACTGACACTGATTAGAATCATTTTTGAATAGCAGTCATTATAGTGACTGGCAGAAATTCCTATTCAGCCAATGTGTTACAGAAAGCGTTTGATACATCTCAAAACAAAATTCATAATACATCAGAAGTTTGTTAAAAAACACTAAATTTAAATACACACCAAGCACCACACTGTGAACAGAAACAGTCTTGGTTATATTTGCGTCTGTACTTACATTGATGAAAAGGCAATAATGGGTCAGTTGATAAAAGACTACTCTCTTTCTCACAGAAAGCACATATTTTGATTTATAAGACTGACTAAAAGTACAACTGTCGTGTACTGTCAACAACTCTCTACATTGTTCTTGGGGATTAAATACATTTGACTTTTTGTTCGTTTTGCCTGAAAAAAACAAATTGAGGTTTTTTTGTACATTAAAGAGAAAGAGTTCACCCAAAAATTAGCGTTATTTACTCACTTTCATGTTTTTCCAAACCTGTAAGAGTTCTGTGGAACACAAAAGATAATATTCTAAAGATAATATATTTGATGAATATTCATATGAATCTAAATCATAATCAACTTTGATGCCTAGTTGGTTCACTATAAAAGAAGGTGCAAACTGACAAAAAGTCTAAAATATGACTACCCATGCAAAGGATTACACTAAGACCACCAGCTTTTCAAAAATCATTCATGAAAAATACAAAAAAAATTAGAAAACAATATTTCAAATAAAAATACATATTTGTCACATGTGTACTTCTCTACAAGGTGTTTCTGTTTGCTTATTAGTGCTATCCTGATTGTCAGTTAGTGGGAGGCCTTTACTCTTTGGCCATGAAGCTTTATTTTATGAGTAATTACGTGAAGTTGAAAAAAGATAAATATTTGGCAGCAAAATATGGAGTATCCTGCATCTACCAGCCCTTTAACAGCTAAACAAATGACTTTACTGTGGTCCATAACCCTCTGGCCATTGGCGGGTTGGAGGTTGACAGGAAACATGGTGAAAACTATTTCCTCCGATGACCCACTGAGATGGAGCTACGCCAAAACCAGCCACAATCACCTTCCCCGTGAAATACACAAATAGCCTCCTTCCACAGATGACTTTGTTTTTATAGTAAAACAACTGAATCACACCAGCAAAGTAAAACAATGGAATACCTTCATTACTCTTTCCCTGTAAACCCGACATTTATCCTCCCACCCACATCCCATCACAGAGGGAAGCGGAACCCCTCTGAATAAAATCATTGACGCCCCAGTAGTTTGGACAGAAAGCCTGAAGAGGGTTTGCTAGGTTTAGACGTTTCTGCACGGCTCGAGCGGTCCAGCCCCAACTCGCCTTCCAGCTGTTCCAGCTCTGATTGGTCCAACAACTCAAAGTCCTCCGCCTCGCTGTCCGATTCCTCGGCCAGGGCCTGGACCAGCGCAGGCACTACAGCCGCCTCCAGGCGCTCCTGCATTGCCGCGGTTACTGCTGCCGCGATTACGTCTCCAGCCAGCCTCTGCACAACCTCCAGGGCCTGGGCCATGGGTTCCTCCTCTGACTGTGTGGACCCGACCCTGCTGGGATGGGCTGGAGGGGTGGGCATCCCAATGCTCAGGTCTTCGTCATCATCTCCATTTGTTCCCAAGCCATTGTCCAAGGAGGGAAACTCTGGTAGTTCACCGGTGAAGACTTCCTCGTCACTTCGCTGGTCTGAGTCTGTATCAAATAAGTAATATAGAAAATGCCCCCATTTAAAAAAAAAAACAATGAGATATATACACATTCAACTGGAATACAATTTGGTATAATATCTATTATTGAATGCCTCAAAACTATATAAGTTATCAAGGTTTTAGACATTACATACTTTTATCGTAATGCTATAATAAACAAACGGCTCTAATACATAAAAACGGCTTTCCAATATAGAAACCTGACATTCATTCAATTCTTAAATCTCCTTTTTTATAATCACAACATGCTGATGACAAATTGATTCCAGTGAACTAGTATATATTTCTTTATAGTATACTAACATATAGTATAAAGTTAATACCACTGTTCAAAAGTTTGGGGTCAGAATTATCTTTTTAATTATTCAGTTAAAAATTAAAAAAATATAGTAAAAATATTAATATTGTGAAATGATTACAATTTTAAATCACTTTTTGAATAATGCATTGTTATGTATTTTTTATTTTGTATTTTAAAATGCAGTTTATTCCTGTGATGGTAAAGTTTAATTTTTAGCATCCAGCCCAGTGTCACATGATCCTTCAGAAAAATTCATTCTAAAATGCTGATTCGCTGCTCAAACAACACATAACATTTCTAATTGTTATCAATTGAAAACGGTTGTGCCGCTTAATACTTCTTGTGGAATGATACATATTAGTTAACATTTTAGATTAGGGAACACATATTCACTATTAACTAAGGGCTCTCCTCTCAATAAACTCCTAATTTGCGGCTTATTAATATTCAGTAAAGTAGTTGTTAAGTTTAGGTATTGGGTAGGATTAAGCGATGTAGAAGGTGTGTATGGGTGAAAAACAAGCAATTGTGAAGCTGAGAGAAGATGAAAGATTTTGAGAGAAGATTTTGATTGAAAAATCAATCAAACCACTGCACAAACACTGGCAATAGCAAGTACAACCATTTGGAATCTCCTGAGGAAGAAACCAACCACTGGTGTATTAAGTAACACACCTCAAACGGGTAGATCAAGGAAAACATCTGCAGTTGATGACAGAAACATTGTGACAGCTGTAAAGAAAGACCCTAAAACAAGTGTTAGTGACATCAGCAACAACCTCCAGAGGGCAGGAGGGAAGGTATCACAATCTACTGTTCGCAGAAGACTTCATGAACAAAAGTACAGAGGCTACACCAGAAGATGCAAACCACTCATTAGCAAGAAGAATAGGAGACGAGCCTCAAAAATTATGGGACGAGGTTTTATGAACTGATTTTATGGACCAAAGTGATGGAAAGGCTAAAGTTTGGAGAAAGAAAGGATCTGCTCATGATCCCAAACATACAAGCTCATCTGAAACACAGTGTACACAGGTGTACATTATAGTACACATTACACAGGTAATGTAATGGCTTGGGCTTTCATCACTTCTTCTGGGACAGGCTCATTAATCTTCATTAATGATGTAACACATGATGGCAGCAGCAAAATTAACTCAGAAGTCTACAGAAATATTTTGTGTGACAATTTACAGAAAGATGCAACCAAACTGATTGGGAGATTCTTCATCATGCAGCAAGATAATGACCCAAAACATAGTGCCAAAACAACAAAGGAGTTCATCAGGGGCAAGAAGTGGAAGGTTTTAGACTGGCCAAGTCAATCTCCACACTTAAACCCTGTAGAGTATGCATTTTACCTGCTAAAGAAGAGACTGAAGGGAGTAACCCCCCAAAACTGAAAGAGGCTGCGGTGAAAGCCTGGAAAAGCATCACAAAAGAAGAATGCAAAGGTTTGGTGATGTCAATGGGTCACAGGCTTGATGCAGTTATTGAAAGCAAAGGATTTGCAACTAAATATTAAGTCTTTTTCACTTTAATCTATGTTAATTCTATCTGTACCAATACTTTCGGTAACATGAAAAATGGGTGGGTTCAAACAAAAGGTGCAATCTTCTAAGTTGTGTATCAGATCCAGATAAAAATACCTGTGAATAAAAGCTGAAATGTTAATCTCTCATCTCATATTCATCTTTTGATGTCAAACCCAAATGTTTACAGTCTACAGCAAAAATAAAGGAATTGGCCTTACTGTTCCAATACTTTTGGAGGGCACTGTATATATAAAAACACACACATCAGTTTCTGGCAGTTAGTTTGCAGGGTTTTTGTTGTTATGTAAGAGTCTATCTGTATCATTTGTTATATTTAGACTATATTTAGGCCTGGAAAATCACCCACATACAGACATTTCTGGAAAAGGTAAGAGAGTTTTACCTTCAGAGTTTTCTGTCTGAGGTGTGTGTCCATCTGAAAGGTTAAAGGTGCCATTGTCTGTCCATGTTATTTCAGAGACCTCTGTGTCAGATATAGATAGCTCTTTGCACACAATGGAGTCCATCTGTATTAGATACTCAATATCAGTTCACACACAGACAGGAAATGGACATATTATGTATATTATTATTATTATATTATTGTCATATCCTAAAGCCCTCACAGTCTTCAGTGGCACATGATAAGCGTGTGAGTAACAGTATCTGGCCAGTTGTGTGGCAGCTCACTGACCTTGGGGAAAAGTGCAGACAGATCTGCTTCAATGCTCTCTCTCTTGGCTTGTGACTGGAGTATCCTTTTCTCTTAAGCAGGAAAGGAATATGGAGAACGCAAGTCAGCCATGACTTTAAATTAAACATTTCATCCAAAACCAAACAGAATTGATAAAAATACTTCAGTGTAATTGAAAAATGTAAAAATGCATGTGTGCTGTTTTATATGCTTATTAGTGTATTGCCTTGTTAGCTTAACAACATGCTAATGCCAAATTCCATTGAATTCAATCAAATGAGTCACCCTTTAATAGTGATAAATGTTTGGTGCGCTCCAAATCAGTCACTTATAAGCGCCCATAAAGCATTATTTTAGTATAATTTATATACTATTATCGTATTTATTTAAAAAAATATATTTATTTTTAGCTTTATTTTTGAGCTTTTTAATTTATTTTTGAGCTTTTAATTTTTATTTTAGTTAACTGCCAGGCAACATTTCTAATTCATGTAAAATTCAGTAATTTTCTATGTGTGTATTTGGGACGTACCATGATTCTCCTTTATTTTCTGAAGAAACTCGCCCACTCCAAAGTCCAGTTTCTGCAGAACTGGTTCCAACCACATCCCAAACTCATGTGACGACACCAAAGGCCAGAGAAAAATGCCCAGCACTGCAGTAAACAGATGTAGAAACTATTAATGTACGTGTCACTCTTACCAGTGTGTTTATGAACCTGCTGACTGCTAGGAAGAAAGAGAAACCAGAGACTGAGAGAGAATATCGTCATAGTTACATAACTAGGAATCCACTATCACATGACAAACAGACTGTTGGATGTTCTTGAGTGTGCTGGAGGTAAATCCAGGAAAGGCTATGCTCACCTTAGCCTATAGTAGCATGGTTACAATCATTTGTAAAAAAGACTTTTAACTATTAATTAACATCTTTTTTTTGTAGGACATAATTTGGCACTTACCTAAGATGTATGAAATAACAACCCCTGGAATGTAACGTCCAAGTATTGCCAGAAAAGAACACATGCTGCACATCAGCAGACAGAACTGCAATGAGACACAAAAAAGGATAGTTGCAAAAGGATAGTTGACAAAATACTTTTGAAGAGTTAATAAACTGCGATGTGACATGCTATACTCTAAATCTATTTTAAATATCATTTTGTTAATTATTTTATAATCATTGTACATGCAGCTTTTATGAGCTCTTGGAATGGAATAATTTTACATTGAAAAATGGTATTACAAATATATTATTAATATTAAAATTAATATTAAAACTATAATAAATAAAACATTAAAAATATGCTTTTAACATACATCACTATTTGATGCACCTCCATCAGTGATGATATAAATTAATATTAAGACCACCGTCAGGCCATGAACAATTAACTAGAAAAGGCAAAATTATGGTTAAAATGGGGAAAATGTAGAAGAAATTAAGATTTCACATGATACCCAATATATATGGTTTCCCTTTATACACTCATACACATTTTAACCTACAATCTACATTTTAATGTAAAAAAGGGTACATTATGCAAAAAACTAAATCTGTCCATACCTTGCCTGGATTCTGCTGCTTAAAAGAGGAAGTCTCCTCAATGAAGAGTTTGAGGCTCGTCCAGAAGTCTGTGAATGGAGATCCTGATCCGGACTTGCCCTCCTGGACAGAATCAATGACCTTCCAGCTACAATTAAAAGACCAGTAAAATAAATTATCATTAAAATTGAACCAGAAGTAAAGATGCCCCCTTTTGAAAAAGCACATATTCACTCATTCGGTTAAACAATGTAAACTTCTTTATTTATCATTACATATCTGTTGAAAACATATGCTACTATATATTTGTAGTGGCCTCTTCTCAACCTCTGGAACTGTGATATGACAAAACATGCCTATACACTACACACGACATGTAAATTCATGTTATGGAGGATGGAAAGAATTAAATAAAATGTAGACCTTAGTCCATTTTAATAAATGGATGTCAGTGTCTATAGCATTAACTATACAGTGTGTACGCCTTTGAAGGCAGATTCTTGCACTATCAGAGCAGACATTGTGTGAAATACCTCACAGTCTGAGTGTTGACTGCAGAAATGTACAAGAGGATTCTTATAATATCTACAATGGGTTCATGAGATAACTGAGAATGCCTGGTTAATAAATTAATATTACTGGGAATTACTGCACATTGAAAAATTTGGCTTCACGTATTTGAAGGTTCACCTAAGATATGATTACATATCAATCTATTTAGGTCCTTAACCGACAGCTTACACCGACAAACACATTTTTAATTAAATAAATCGTTATTCCTTGCACCCACTGGCACTCTTTGATGAGCTTAAATCACATATGATGTTACATGGAAAGTTCACTTCCTTGGAAAGTATAATGTAAGTTAGCTTTAAAAAAATTAATTGTGGGCAGCTAATAATAACATCAGGTAAAAAGTCAAGTAAATATTTCTTTGGTCAAACATTTGGCTTTGAATGAATTCTGACTTTCAGAACGGGGGAATTTATTGGCATCTATTAACAGGTGGCTTGTTAATGCCCTTTATCTGTGGTTATGCGCCCTACTCCCATCCCCTCACAGCTGTCGCCCTATATTTCCCATCTCCAAAACAAACCAGACAATGCCACCTAGGTCTATATGTCGAAACCTTTTCAAACACAAAGTCCTTCAAACAAACAGATTGACCCCAAAAACATGCTACACATAACCCATGCAATTAGGAACTCTCCTACAGATCCGTTTCCTCCAAAAGGTCATAAACCACATCCAACATTACAGACACGTTTCCCCACCGGAGGTTTCCTATTAACCAGAGCGCATGGGGGGCATGTGACTATGAGGCAACAGAGCTCACATTAGCATTTCACCATCTAAGTGAATGTGCCAGAGAAAGTGAGCTCAGGCTTGCCCAACCCAGACCAGAGCTGACGACTGGAGATCAATGAGGTGTAATGCTCACAAGTGTTAAGAGATTTCATCAGATGAGATCTTTTGTTACATCTTTTGGGAAATCTGCCTGTTGACTAACACTATGTGGTGTTTGATAGTTAACGCTATTTGAAATCATACCGCATGGCATGCTTGCTACTGCTAAATGTCATCATGTGAAAACCAAATAAAGTTTGCTGCCTCAAGAAAGTCAAAAATCTTTTAAAACCAAAGAACATGTGTAGAAAAGCCTAATATCTCTGTAAGTGCCAACAACAGGTGACTCTGGATTCTGAAAACCAAACCGCTCGACTAGCTGACTCCCTTGCTAATCGCTAAAACAACAAAGAAAGCTACTCAACACTCAAACAGACCCAGTGACAGAGCACTAAAATAGCCCAAAACAAACAACTGAATGCCACTGAAAATAAATAGTGTCTTTTAATTTGTAAAATAAGGGTAAAAGGAGCCTTGGCATTGGCAATTGCAGTACTTTAACAATGTTTTTAGCTTGTCTGTGGGCCTGTTGACATACACTTCATCACACATGACTGACAGGTTCCATGGCTGTGTGGTGCACATGCACGTATCAATACCTATAAAATACTTGTGACAATCGACATGAACTTCCCCTTGCAAATGTTCCAAAACAAGGGTCACTATGGAGACCACACAGCCCTGGATGCATCTGATGTATGATGACTGACATTTGAAATAATTTGGAAAAAGCTTATTTGAGACATGACAAACCTAACTGCGATGTAAGTAAGATTAAAACAAAGACAAATATTACTTGATTCAAATAACATGTTTTTACAAAAGAAAAAGAAAAAAAAAGACAATAAATATCCAAGTCACATAAACAAACGAGCTACTTAGTCAGGTATAATTCACATAACACTGATTCTTAGTATTCAAAGTTAACAACCACTTTTGTCTTTTTACCAATTTCTTCAATAGTGTATTTTTCATATTTTACCTCAGTGCTGATCCACGGTCTTCAGCAGTCATCTCAAAATTTCTAGGTTTCAACATGAAAGGCGTTCAGGTAAGTCAGAAGGTGAGTGTGTCAGTGATAAGTTCCAGAGTTCAGACAGAGTCACAAATGAAGTGTCGCATGAAGCCACACTAGCTAGTGTTTATGTTGACCAAGGCCTGAGCTTCACTATTTCAACTGGTCAGGTCTAAAAATACCAGAGTCACATAACATTCCTCAAGCAGGCATCAGACAGACAGTGCTGGGGCATGAACACACACACACGTACAAACACTCCACATAATACCCCTTAATACCCCCTCTTCACAGAATGAGACCCTCTCAGAAGAGTATTTTAAATTACTCAAATTTTTCTCATTGAAAAATGATCTCCATGCAGGAACATGGGTCTCATAACAAAAAAACTCCCTGGCATCACAATAACTTTCCACTGTTTCCTCTCTCTGTTAATATCGCAGATTCATAATAAATTACTGTTTCATTGTGAATGTTTTAAAATCTCATTATATTTAAAGAGATGTTACATTTATTTATACGTTAATTATATTTTAAATATAGAACTTCTTTAGCGCAATATATATAAGTAAATATTATACATATACTGCACTAGCAAACATTCAGACAACAGTCAGCTATATCATGAAAGTAGAATTTAGAAATGTTCTCAGGACAAGGGTATTTTTTTGTAAATGTCCATTAGGGGCAGGTTGTCACATTTTTATTGTTTTTATTATCATTATCATTTACATGTGTTTTTAAAATATGTATATTTCAAAAATGTCCATTTGAGACAGGTTTCACATTTTTGTTCTATTTTATAAAATTATTAATTAATTTTTTTATTTATATTTTTGCATAAACATCCATTTGGGGCAGACTGGCACTTTTTATTATTATTTACCTGTGTTTTAATTATATTTACCTGTGGGTCAACTTAATTAAATATTTAATTTTCACAGATGTCCTTTTGGGACAGGTTGTCATATTTTGATTGTTTTTCATATTATTTACTTGTTTTAAATGGTCAAAAATTTGGTCAATAGTTTGCTATTTTTTGTATATTTTACATTTTTGCTGTTTTATCTTTTCATTCTCAATTTATTGTTTACATTTTGTTTACCCCAGTATGGTTTGCTTAAAAATGCATGGATGTGACAACAAATAAACTAAACCATTTTACTTAGTTAATAACTTTTTTCTATGCAAGACTTCAAAATATATATACAGAACCTGACTTTCAAAAAAATTCCCAGAGAATGGGAGTAAAAAAAAAAGAAAAGCGTAAAAACTTGCCTAGTTTCCCCTGTATAGACAGACAGTAACAGTCATCTTTATTATTTATATCCCCTCTTTGTTTATATCATTATATCTATTATTATGATTTGGTCATTTGACTGTGACGAAAGGACCATGACTGGTCAGTTGTTAAGCGGACAAATAATACCAGTAATCTAACCCTCACTGAGCCTTCCTCCAATGGGCCACTGAGTGTCCAGACACACCCTTTGTTAGTTAGTATCCTGTGATGTGATTGGTTTCTCAGGTTGGGACCCTCCAAAATCCTTCCAATAAGAATGGCAAGAAAGGATTATCATCACTCGAGCGCACAAATGGCTGTGTGATTCTACTCGCCATGCCATCCAGTCTGAAACATAAACTCAAGTTTCACAACACGACATGCTTCCACTCCAGTGCATACGTCACAATGTACAGATAAACAAAGCGTTTCATCACTACAGATTAAACATATTAGTACATTATTGCAAATATATGGTGTAAACATTTGTACCAAAGAAATAGTCACTAAATTTGAATTACCATATAACTTCTGTTGGAAGTTTCATAAAAACGAAAAAAATAACAGACATTATTTTTCTTACTATCATCACACTTTAAATATAAAGTAACTTCTATGAAACAAAACATAAAAAGTAGAGCACAACAGAAAGCTCCTTAATCCCACAGCTATGGGAAGACAGGGGGCAAAGGGGTCAGCGTGAAGATCCGGGTGAAGACAACTGTTGGAACAGGACTCACATCAACAGCAGCTGGCAGAAATGAACAAGCTGAGGCAATCCAGCAGCTGTTAGTCAAGTACCCAAGGTTTTAATGAGGCCCGTCTCACATAAACACCACATTGAAGATTACTATACTAGCATCTCACCCACTGGAGCATAATGGTGCCATTGC
Source organism: Barbus barbus (assembly GCF_936440315.1). Lineage (NCBI taxonomy): Eukaryota > Metazoa > Chordata > Actinopteri > Cypriniformes > Cyprinidae > Barbus > Barbus barbus. The sequence goes on along the minus strand of NC_136743.1, from coordinate 13,707,615 downwards.
ATTTGTTTTTACCATAAGCATGTAAACAATGACAGGTAAACTTAGGTTAGAGTACAGCACGACGCAACCCAGATTAAATTAATGGAAAGCTGAAGGCCATTGATAAGCAGTATTGGATAAATTCATCAAGCGTTCCACTAATCTAATACTTTAACAAACTTAGGCCAACTTTTGAATGTTATCCCTTTTTCCCTAGACGGGGTGTAACAGTTCTCATATGCAAAGATTTGACATAAATATTGATTATATAATCTTGGCTCACTTGGACAAGTCTCCAAACTACTGCATGAGAAAGGTTACCAGTGTTATACATTTCTAAGTTTCAAGAAGGTCAGGAGTGCTTTGCTAGATTTCTTAATTAGTCTTGATCTCACAACAGCTCCTTCACAGAAGCACTGGATTTCTCTCACATGACAGGCTTTATGGATTGCTGTATGCCATCAATAATCCCAATAAGAGGTATAGGACGCCCTCTAGTGGCTACAGACTGGACTGTAGCTGATGAATGGAAAATTCTTGAGATAAAAACACCTTTATAAATACATTCAGATGTGTGCCCCCCTCAAATTTTTTAGTCAAGTACATTTTCAGTGCAACTACCAAAATAATTATTTGTATATTTGTTGTAGGTATATTATTTGCTTTAAATTAAAATTTTGTCATGTTGTTTAAAGCTCATATGCAAAAGGAATTATTAGTGAACATAAAAACTGCTCTTTTTCTCAAAATGAAATAAAAATGTGGTGATCGCTGTAAAGTTCAGTTTATAAAAAAATATAATAATAAAATAGTTCAGTAGTTTGGGGTTTGTTTGACTTTTTAAGAAAATAATACTTTTATTCTGCAAGGATGCAGTAAATTGAGCACTTGAGCACTTTTTCAATGTTACAAAAGTTATATTTCAAATATTTTTGTTCCTTAAAGAATCCTTTAAAAGGTGTCTCTTGGTTTCCACAAAAATACAAAATAGCTGTTTTCAACAAAAATAAGAAATATATTCTTAGCACTAAATTAGCATATTAGAATAGTTTCTGAAGGGCCATGTGGCACTGAATAATGGAGTAATGGCTGCTGAAAATTCAGCTTTGCCATCACAGAAATAAATTACACTTTATAATATTAGAACAGTTTTTTTTACTTGTAATAATATTTTACAATTTTACTGGATTTTTGATCAAATAAATGTAGCCTTGGTGAGCGTAAGACACTTGATTTGAATAGGTGTGCATGCTCTAAATTTACCTGCTTGTCATACTCCTCCATAGAGCGGCTCCTGTAATAAAAATAAACATAAAATAGGATCACCGCTGATGTGGTGGACACCATATAAACATTTGTTTCTATTCTTATGACAACAGTACTAACAGTCACAAATGTTACATTATAATGAGATGAAACAAACCCACACCTCTTGATCTGGAAAGAGCCACATCTCTCATCAGCTGTATCATAACTAAGAGAGCCACACACATGGAGATGAGGCTGAACACCCGACAGGGACTAATGGACACAAACCTGCACGGAAAAAAAAAAACAACAATCAGGTTTCCCATCTTTAATCATGTGCACAGTTACAGTAAACAGACATCTATCTATCACTTTCATATGTATAGTGCTTTTTTATATAAAAACTGTAAAATGATCTAAGATCTGTAATCATACTTTTAAAAACAATAAAACTACATGCTCGAGTGTGGTTATTATTATTTCTATTCATTCTCATTACAAGTTATGTAAAATCATGTGCTTTGAGGGAGAAACTAATTCCTATTTGCACTCCAAAATAAAGCCATGTTAACCCAAATACAATATTTATCCACATGCCACAACAAGAATGCCATTAATAGATTGACAACTTTTGTGCATGCAGGGAAATTTTAAAAAATGTATCATGCTATGCAAAAGAAACAATTGTCACTAGCACAATAGGTCCACCACAGTACGAATAGAAATACAACTGTACTGAAGTCCAGCGCAACCACAAATACCAAAATGCCTTAGGGGCCAGACTACAAAAAAAAAAAAAAAAAAAAAAAAAAAAACTGTTAGGCCTGCTGATTTAACTAAGCAGAGAAATGTAGAGCATTGGACAGCGATAAAGACTGACTCATTACTGCAATATTTTATTTAAACTCCAACATCACTGTGTCTTAAAGCAAATGTGCCATTTGCAGTTATACATTCTGCATGTAATAAAAATATGCTGCGTCATGTGTCTCACCAAAACGCTAGATTTGTAGTTGCGAAGAAAGTGGAAGTCCATAATGGTCTTTTCCAGTTAATCAGCTTCGATATGCGGCCCAGAGGATAAGTGTCTGCAGGGCGTCGGACTCCCGAGGGCTGCTCTTCCTCTTTCTCCGCCATGTCTTCCCCTCCACCTGAGCTGAGTGATCTGGACGAAGCCTCGCCGGCGCTCTTTCCCACCGGCTCCGGCTCCACCTCTGAAGCATCCAGGCTGTCGCATCTACCCTGATTATCCATAGCAAAGCCCGCTCCTGACGCGCGCTGCCAGCTGCTCTTTGTTTTGTTGTTGTTTAGTCGCTGACGTCACTCAGAGGCAGCCCCGGGTTGCTGTTGGGACTGTCCACCTGCTCTGGGTCAGGCTACCTCTGCATGCAGCTTATTGCTCGATATTACAGCCAAATCAACGTTTTGTTTGATTTCATTCATATTGCAAGGAAAACATGCGTTGTTTTCTTCTATTCATCTTTTTCTTCTTCTTCTTTTAGCTCATCATCAGCCATCATTCTGAAGCTTTGAAAATATTTTCTTCTTTAGCTTATCTTCTTTTACAGTCTTGTATAGATAATCAGATTTAAAAAAAAAAAATTTTTAGAAGACAATATGAATGAGCTTTACACGCTCTTTAACCACTAGGGGCGCAGTGTACATTTACTGTAAAGTGCTTGTAAACAGCCACTTGCAGTGGAAATAAAAAAGTATAAAATTACTATATGAAATATTTTTTAAGTATTATTATTTTTAACATCTCTTAAGCCGTTCTTCTGCTGTTTAATGTCGTGAAGTTGTAACATAGGCCTATATGTGACCCTGGACCACAAAATCAGTCTCTTTCAGTTGAAACAGCTCAGACTAACATTTTAGTCTAGGACTAGGCTTAAGCCTTGTTTGTGAAACCAGGGGTACGGGTTTATAAACTTTTTGGATCTTTTAAGTTTTGATTACCTGGACTTTAAGTGGAGGGACAGTAACCTCTCAGGTTTTAACAAAAATATCTTCACATATGTGACCCTGGACCACAAAACCAGTCTTAAGTTGTAGCAATAGCCAAAAATACGTTGTATGGGTCAAAGTTATCCCTTTTTCTTTTATGCCAAAAATCATTAGGATATTAAGTCAATTTCATGTTCCATGAAGATATTTTGTAAATTTCCTACCATAAATACATTAAAACTGAATTTCTGATTAGTAATATGCATTACTAAGAACTTAATTTGGACAACTTTAAAGGTGATTTTCTCAATAGTTAGATTTTTTTCCACCCTCAGATTACAGATATTCAAATAGTTGTGTCTCGACCAAATATTGTCATATCCTAACAAACCATACATCAATGGAAAGCTTATTTAATTAGCTTTAAATTGATGAATAAATCTCAATTTCAGAAAATAAATCATGGCTGACACAATCTTGGCTGCAAGGTCAAAGCTAGTAGTAACACTATCAAGTTGTTAAATTGGGGTCTTATTATGAACACGTTATGAACATTACTGCACTACACAGAAATTAAGCAGATGATCGACTTGTCAACTGATCAATATATCTTAGAAAAGAGGATTTTTAACACAAATAATTTTGGACAGCCTTAAAAGATTACTATCATATTAAGGCAAAAACTACATTAATAAGTATTAAAGCAATTATACTGTATTTAATTATATTATTTTATCATTATATCAAGTGTTACAATTGCCCTCATCTCTCCTGGTTTTGAATGCCAGTGATGTGAAACTCCAAAGCAATACTTTTTTTCCATTTGAAAAAAAAGAGCTTGCAGAGACATACAAACATGTACAGAGTCTTGTACATTATTATACTTTTCCAGTTGATTGATTACATTCAGTAGGAAAACATTTCAATGTTTGTGCAAATTAGACATTATCAAATTAAATATGCACTATAGTTTTTATCATTTTCTAGAACAGAAACCTGAATATTGGATAAAGTCAGTTTCAAAATTATTGCTTTATTTTGCTGACATATTGCAGTCAAAGGTCTTTCTATTTTGGATATCTTTTTTTATCACTCTAAACAACCAGAAAAAAAAAATACATTTTCACTGATTTGGGGGATAAAATGTTGTATGAACTCAGATAATATATAAAGAAATCCTTCAGAATATAGGTTGAAATAAAATAATAAAGTCTGGTGCGTTTAAGTGCAAATGAAGTGGAGATTTCTAGCTCAGTGCATAAGAAAAAAAATAATTTTGAGAAAACAGCCTTTAAAGATATGCACTGAAATTGAAATCTACAGATGCAAACAGATAAAGTGCACTAAAAAAAACCTAAAAGTGTATTTTGATGTGTAGTTTTCTTTCCTCTGGTCTGAAACATCATAATGAAAAACCAAATATCCCAAAAAGAAAAACAATGTGCCTATACAGTGTCTTGCCTTAAAATTATTTGAGCATGATATATAAAATACACTATTTTTGGAAATAAATACCAATTCCCATTAAAATCTCAGTCATACCTGCTTTTGACAGGCTCAGTGAACAGCATTGACCTAATTTTTGATGTTACACAATGAACTGTGTACTTCTGAGCTGGCCGGTATGCAAAATTACAGCTTGGGACAAGTTTTAAATAAATGTAAAATATGTTATATTATTGTATAATTCCGAACTTAAAATGATTTCAGACAAATATCTATTTCTGTTTGGAATAATCTTGCATCAAGCAAGCAAAAGCAGCACTTTGTACCAGAAAGAAGTGTGGAGCCACTAATTGGACTGAATTTCAGTGGCAACAAAAGCCCTGGCTAGAAAATTCCAGCCCTGGATTTACAGGGCCTGCTTTGTTGCCGCAGTGTTTGTTCTCTACTGCTGTGTTAACAGTTATCTTTTCGGTGGTGGCCTCTCCCCACCCTTCCACACAGTGCATGAAATGTTCCTCGACACAAACCCGTCCAGAGCCACCGTGGCACAGTACAGGCGATGCTCCGTTCTGCACAGGACACCATCCAGAAACCAGGAGTGGCCCAACAGCTGCCTCGCAACCATGTTCCCACACAGCTTTGACTACAACCAGCCGATGAGAAAGCGTTGAGAAGAAGGAGACATGATGGGACAGTTCCCGGAGGATGTGGTGGGTGGCTTCACCACAGAGGAACTGGAATGCAAGATCTGCTACTGTGCTTACAGCCTGTCAAATCAACGGCCCAAGGTCCTCGAGTGTTGCCATTGTCTTTGTGCCAAGTGCCTTACAAAAATTCTCGATTTAGGAGAATCCTCTCCGAACGCAGTAGTCTGTCCATTCTGCCGCTACATCACAGACCTTCCCGGAGAAGACGTGGACAGTCTACAAGACGAGTATAACTTGATGTCGGCACTGCTGTCCATCCAGACATGGAAGCATCAGAACCTTAATGACAACCAAGGCGAGATTCTCCTCAGTCCCAGACGCCTCAACTCTCTTGTGGGACACGCCGCCTCAGCTTCTCCCACCTCCATTCGTTCCAATTACGTGGTGATCACCATTATGGAGCCTCGGCAGGAGTCTGTTATTCCAGGTCAGGGTAGGGATTACCGCTCTTCCAGCCAGGACTCCATGGCCTCGGTTACTCAGAGATGGACAGTGTGGAACTGTGCGGCCCTGCTGTGCCAAACTTCAGCGCGCGTCCTGGTCTGGCTGCTGGGGCTGCTGTACTTCAGCTCGCTGCCTCTAGGGGTCTATCTGCTAATCATGCAAAAAAACACGATGGGGGTGTTGATGGTCTGTCTGGTACCTGTCAGTCTTCTCATCGTCATGGTGTACGGCCTTTGCCAATGCCTATGCCGTGAGTTTTGGGACTGTGTACCACCATAATGACCAAAGCAATAAGTGTAACTGTTATGTGTGGAGATACGATGATTGGATGGTCCTGCCAGTTTGTGGAAACTCGTGAATTTTCCAGTTTATTAGGTAAACAATGTACAATGAACTGAAATACAAACAATAAAAGTGTATAGATTTAATTTAGTAGGCTATCATACAAATCAATGTAATCTTAGAATACTTAACAATAGTATCCACCTCAACAAAATTATCCACTATATATCTTTTTTATTTATAACTGTCTGATTGTTGAATGTGCCATTGTGCCTTTTCCTGGAGTGGTTGAAATGGACAGATCAATAACCATGTCATAATATGTTAAATAATATTAACAGATTTATTTAGTAAATGTGGAAATTAATAAGATTCATTAACTAATATTAATTCAGTAAGATTGCATGACAAAGATTAAGCCTAACTAATGTAGTTAACTAATGTTAACAAATGGAACCTATTGTAAAGTGCTACAGATGATTGCAATATAAAGCCCTTAACCTACAACACCACATACTGAATCATGGGTAGGACACATATTTTAATATTTTAATCATGTTTATTAGTTCGACTTTTTCATGTTTTTCTTGGAACACAAATGCATGTGAAGCATGAACATGTCTGAACATGTTTTAAAGAAACTAGCACTGCATATGTTTTTACACTTCATGGCAAAGTTATGAATGAATGAACCATTAATGGTTATTACAGAAGTGTTGGAGAATGCACTTTATACAGTTCGCAAAAAAGTACTTTACATCCCAAAACAAATGGAAAGACCAAGACATCAGCTCTCATTACATGTGTAAGTTGGAAAATCAAAACATCAGATCTTGATTAATCATAACATTCCACATGCCGGTGTGATTTTTTATATAAAGTAATTGTATGTATTTTGTAAAACTTTTGATGCTACTTAAACAAGATTAAATGCACTGAAAGTGGCCAAGTCTTTAATTTGTTTAATAATTTTCATATGTTAAAATCTTATTGACTGTAAAAAAAAATAAAAAACACCAGTAAAATACTTTCATTTTATGTTGCATGTTCTTTTAAGTACTAAGTTTTAGGTGTAGAAAACAGGACATTCTCAGAGGAGGTCATTGAAAAGTCCCCACCATAATAAAAAGTGTAAGAGGACCCTAATCTGCACTGTCCCATGATATATGAAAATGATGAAATAAATAAAAGAAACATAATATGTAAGTGTGCAAATATATTCTCACTGTCACAGCCATCTCAACTAGATAACAACCCAAGTGAGAAGGAGGACATGTTATTGGTAGCCTGTGTCTAGTCATGTACCAAGTGCTCGAGGAAGTATGACTGGACCTTGAGAGAGCCAATCAGATCGCTGGATTTCACACTAACAACAAACAAAAGATCGGGGTTCCCTCTGCTGCTGTCTTTCTGCTCCTTTTACCCTATTTAGTCTGTTCGATCGGTTAGATGTCGTCTTAAATAACAAGGATCAACTTTCTGGATGCATGTTATGTTTTTTTTAAGCTGCAGTTTGGCTGTACTGGCGTGATTAATTCTCTCTAGCGTCTTGCTAACTCTATCAGAGAGGCTGTTTGCGGGCTAATCGCAGTTAGCTGGCTGGCTAGCCGTCCGATCCGAATAAAACAAGCCCGAAATCTCAGCGGCTCTTCTCCTGTGGTGCCTGACAGTGGTCGCTTTAGCCACTGGACACTGTTAGAAAGCTGTCCAGCTAAAGATAGCTGGCAAGCTGTTGGTATCGGCGGCAGGAATCGGATCGCGATGTCAGGACCGTCGTCAGGCTGTGGGTTTCTGATGTCGGTTGTCGTTCACGGAGACTTGGCTCTCAACGAGCAGGAAAAAGAGCTCAACCAGCGGCTTAGACGCCTTTACCCGGCCGTCAACGAGCAAGAGACCCCGCTCCCCAGATCCTGGAGCCCCAAAGACAAATTCAGCTACATCGGCCTGTCTCAAAACAACCTCCGGGTGCATTATAAAGGTAACCAAGGCTAACAGCAGCAGATGAACACAAACACCAAGTTGTTTACCAGCTAAATGTTGAAGGCATTAGCCAGGTTAGCTCGTGTCAAGTTGCACCTCTGATTAATGATATAAAAATACACTTCTGTTAGCTTCTGCGTGCTCGTATTGTCTGTGAATCAAACATTTTTCGTCACACAAACTGCTAAAATCGTTACGAAACAGGGATGATTTAGAGTGATTATCGAGCGCATTAGCCGATATAAGTAAACGAAACTTTGATTACTTATAACTAACTGCTTAGACGACATGTTTGAATAAAAATAGCCTCCCTTTAGCATTATATAGCACCATTCCTAGCAGTCCGCGTTGTCCAGAAATTGAACGACTGCTTTAATATGATGTTTTATGCATAACAGTGTGTGTGCGTATATGACATGTAGTCTTTGAGAATAAATGATAAAGGTATTAAGTTTGAAACTATAGGCTAAAGTTCGTGTATTGTAGCAAGGAGATGGTGGTGAGTTTCAGCAGCGAGCTATAAAGATGCTTCAGTCATTTCCGGAAGCACCTACTGTATGGAGTTTCACAGTTGAAATGCAGTCATTGTTAGCTCTTTTGACAACATGATCTGTGTACAAAAGCTATGTCTTAATACACACATGCTGATGTAGTAGAGATCGAGCCTGAGCCTGACGCAGAAGCTCTAGGAAAGGCCTGTCTGTTTTTATCTGCAGAGGCAGGTTTTCTGCCATCGCGTGTATGTAAGGCTTTTACTAGGAATTCAGCAGATAAAGAAAAGCTGTAATATATTGTATAATTTGATTACCATATTTAGTTATTAAATATGCCTGTGTAATCCAGTGAGGTGTCTGCCATTTCCCTCAGCAGAGTAATAAAGGTAGGCCACAGAATTAATTAGGCCAGTCAGTGCTGACCTCAGGTAGGTTTCAGGTAGACTGCCTTAAATTACCAGTAGGCCAAGATGTCTTTATAAATGTACAAGCTACATATAAGCTTATGAATTTACTTCAGATATAAGTCTGATTATCAGGAGTTCAGGACTAAAATGTTACAAAAAGTGACAAAGATGCATATATTTCACTCTGTAAAACCTGAGTCCTGACATATTAAATAATAGTAAGAATATTATGTTTTTAATTAAATGGTTAATTGGCTCTTCAGCCAAAATATTTTAAAGTTTATATATGATTTATGTTTTGTAGTATATTTGAGACATCAGGCATTGTGGCTTATATAGAATGAAAAAGTGAGAATATGGAGCTCGTACACAAGAGAAAAAAACACCTCAGTTTTATGTCAAAAGTAAGATGAAATTATGATCTTTTATTGTAAATCAGTGAGATCTTTTTAACAGTATAGCAGACTGCTTACTTAAAATTGACATAAATATCACTTGTCACTTGATATGTCCCAGTAATACATCTTTGAAAGATGACATTTAAATGCTTAGTTTTATGATTATTGCTCTGTAGTTATCATTTTGGGGGAAAACACATAATGCAATACAATGATGTTTGAGAGACGTACAAATAAGCATTCCTCAACGGCCTGTTGTATGATAATTGATGCATACATTTTAACGCAATTATTAAAAAAAAAAATGATGTATGGATAATCAAGTAGACCTAAGTTGCTTCAGTCCAGTAAATGTTTGTCTTGTGATATTAGTGATGATATAAAAGTTATTCTTATGTTTACTTTATAAAAATCATTAAAGATTTCACAGCAAAAAGTATTTTTAGAATTTTGATGAGAGCCTGATTCGCTAATAAAATTGAATTATCATTCTGAGGGCAGAAAGGATATAGAGTATTGTGTACAACAGGTTTTTCAGCAAGGTTTCGATCATGTTTGAGGGCATTGAGGGCATAGAAATTCTTGAGTCAAATATGATGCAATAGGCTTATATGTTTCAAATGTGTGGAAACAATTCTTTGTTGGTGTTATATTTTTTAGTATTCTATTTCATGCCTGTCTGGTTAAGTATTAGTAATGAGTAAATAATGGGTTTAATCCCTCTTCAGACACTATAATAACTTATAGCTATACTGTATGCATTTGCTGTCTCAGAGGTGACTGTTATGCTTTTGATAAAAACAGTGAAAATAAAGAAAATACTCCCAATTAGTCCAAAACATCAAACATCAGTGATACACAGTAGAGAGCTGTAGAGTATATCTGTTCAGTTCAGATTGTTTATTGTCATTGTACTTGCATCCAACGAAATTGTAGATTTGCCAAAGTATCCAGCTACAGATTGTTTAAACAAAAACAAATAAATAATAATAATAATTAAGGACCACTCACCATATCATACAATAATTTTTTTGTTCATGTTATATCTTGTAGCCTACATTATTTACTGCATCTTTTGTATTTGATGTTGGTTTGGTTTTATAAATAACGTTCATATTTGTTCTGAAAATGTGATTTTTGTAAAATAATAATACATTCAACTGGAGTATTTGACTTGAATGAGGTGGCATGCCTTTTAGGGCAAACATTGGCTGTTAATAATAATAAATAATATTTTAAACAAATTTCTGACATTGGTTTGTTGGTTATTGCTAATAAAAATGACAATAATTATGAATTCCCAAATTTAGAGCATATTCGCATGAAATAAACTGCCATTTTGAAATATCAAGACAAATGTGCAGTGTCTTTTTTTGCTGTTGCCAGGCAAAATATCATACAGTATAAAGTATAAGTGTTTTTGCCATGGCGACCTCTGGCGATGTTATAACATTACAAATGTTCTGGTGCTCCTTGTGAGTGACACAAACTATTAGCAGGTGTAAATGATTGTGTTTGTCATCCAGGTCATGGAAAGACCCCAAAAGATGCGGCATCTGTCCGTGCAACACACCCTATTCCAGCTGCCTGCGGGGTCTATTACTTTGAGGTGAAAATTATCAGTAAAGGACGAGATGGGTATGTGAATGATTCAGTATTTTCTTAAATTACTTTAAGAAAGGGAGCGTTCACTTTTAAGGGAACATTTTAAGGTGCATTCGGTAATTGTTAGTTTATGTGGCTGTGTAACGGTTGTCTTGGACTCCACCTAGTGGCATGGATGTAGCATTATGCAAAAGTTTTCATTTACTAATGTCTTTGTTGAAATTCTCTGTTAGAAGTTAGCCATAAATAATTTATTCTTAGAGTGAAAATGTGGGATAAGGGGTTTACAGAAATGGTTAGTATTGGTAATGCTGGTCATGTGATCTCAACATGGCGGCTCCCATGAGGTGACCTGTTCCAGGAAATTGAACAATTCGGTCCAGAGTTCATCATAGTTAACTAAAACCATTAAAAAAAATTGTTACTTAAAATAAATGTTAACTGAAATTAAACAAAATATATATATTTTTAAATTATATTTAATTTTAGCTAGTTGCTAGTATCTCATTTTCATTTAGTTAAACTTGTAGTAAACTAAAACAAGGTATAAAAAATTACAAATATACTAAAATTAATATACAAATACTAAAATTAATATACAAATACAAAATGAGTTATAAGTGATACTAAAATAACTCAGTCTCATGTGTACATGATTTTAAAAAAAATTCAGTCATTAATTTCTTTAGGGATAAAATTTTCTTAATTAGGAAAAAGTTACAGAATGTACCTTTTAATTTTTAGGCTGAGCAGTATTAACCTCCTCTGATGCAGAACATTTTATTAAATAAATGCTGTTTTGTGAGCAGATACATGGGGATTGGCCTGTCAGCTCAAGGTGTCAACATGAACAGACTTCCAGGTAAAACGTCATGTTTTCAGGTTATTTGTATCTAAAATGTCTATGATCACTATAGACTATAAATACTATAGGTTTTGTAGTTTAGATGCGGCTAGTGGGCATGTTAAGTTGATCCTCCACCTTTTGACTCTCATAGGGTGTTCCTCTGTGAGATTGCAGTTTGCCAGGGAGATAAGCTTCCTTAGCGTTTTTGTGGTTCATTGTTTCCAAAAATCACCAGAATGTGTACAATGTCCTCCCCTTAGGTTGGGACAAACACTCATATGGATATCATGGAGATGACGGCCACTCCTTCTGCTCATCTGGCACTGGGCAGCCCTATGGTCCCACATTCACAACAGGCGATGTGATCGGCTGCTGTGTGAACCTCATCAACAATACTTGTTTCTACACAAAAAATGGACACAGTCTAGGTAGCATTTGAATTGCACATTAATATCAAATGCTTGTCTTAAACCAAACTGTGGTTATTTGTTCTTTATTTATTACTGGTCATCAATTCAGTGAGCACTTTAACAGTAAGAATATTTTTCATTTAGGATGATTTAGTAATTTATAGGAGGTATTGGCTATTAGCAAGTATGGCTATTAACATACTTTCAAATTCAAATCTTGAATTTACTTTAATAACAGTCTAATTCTTTTTTGTATTGTTTTTTCAGGGATAGCTTTTACAGATTTACCGGTAAGTCTTTATTTTCTTAAACACCTCTAAGCTTGAAATAATTTTTTTTTACTGCATTACTATATTATACACTACCGTTCAAAAGTCTGGGGTCGATTTTGACAATTAATTTGATCATAAATATACCAAAAACAAAAATATTCCCCCGGTTTCACAGACTAAAATGTAAGTCTGAGCTGTTTCAACTGAAAGAAACTAGCACTGATTGATCTTAAAATATATCAGTGCCTTTGTTTTGTCTCAAGATGGACACCAGTAATGTTTCTGTCTAAGGCGCGTTTATAAAAAATTACTTAAATGTCCTAATTGAACTATGGCCTAATGCTAGTTTAGTCTAAGCCCTGTCTGTACAGCCAGGCCATTATTGCATTTTAAAATAAGCTGTCTATATATTTTCAAATGCAGTTTATTCCTATGATGGTAAAACTGAATTTTCAGCAGCCAGTCTTCAGTGTCACATGATCTTTTTGAACCATTTGGAAACCATTGTGCTGCTCAACATTTTTGTGGAAACCATGACACTTCGTTTTTCAGGATTCGTTGATGAATAGAAAGTACAAAAGAACAGCATTTATTTGAAAATAAACATTTTCATAACATTTTAAATGTCTTTACCATAATTTTTGATCAATTTAATGCATCCTTGCTGCATAAAATAAATTTAGAATTTTAAAAAAGATTTTTTTCTTTTGAACGGTGGTGTATATTATGTTGTTTATTGTAGTGTTATGTAGTCTATCCTCCAATAGTTTATTCAGATAAATGTACGACTGTTTACATTCTGATTACATGCACATGTGTTTTGTTAAAATGTTAAGTTTTGTATGTTTGTTGTCTAAATATTGAACTTGCAATGACATCATTTGTAGCTTTATATATATGTTTTTGTGTTTCACTGCCTGGAGGTCATGGGGTGATTGATCATTTGTATATTTTTCATTCTATTGTAATATTTTTAGATATTGTTGAGGAAGCCTTTTGCTATTGTTTTGTCTTTCCTTCCTTTCTTCATCATCCAAGATGTTGTACTGACAGCCCCTAAGCATTGCTCTTGCTAACTGAACAGAGGCCTGTTTGGGGCTAAACAATAATCCATTGAGCAGAAAACACAGTTGGCTGGTGACCAGCATTCATGCTACTCTGAGTACTTCTGTGGAGTATGTCAGTTTAGCAGCCCTGACCTTTCTTTCTATTGGACAGTGAGCACAGACCCTCCCAAAGTTATTCTACAGAAAGCATCAGAAAATGACTAATATGTGTCTGCCCCTGACCTGGCCGATAATTATATAGCTATGGTTTGAAATCCGAATAAAATCTTTTTTTTTTTTTTCCTGAACGCCCATGATAGACAAACCAAGGCACATTTTCTGTCATCTCTTTTAAGCTAATCTCAGTTGTTTTATGAGAAAGTCTTTAGACATTGGTCTTACATACACATCATTAATAAAAAAAAAATTAGTTAGCCAGTAACTATAATCCACATTTAGTAAAATGTGCTTATTTTGCTTTTAGCCCAACCTGTATCCCACAGTGGGTCTACAGACCCCAGGGGAGGTCGTGGACGCCAATTTTGGGCAGCATCCATTTGTCTTTGATATTGAGGATTACATGCGTGAATGGAGAACCAAAATCCAAGCCCAGATTGACCGTTTCCCCATTGGGGAGAGAGAAGGAGAATGGCAGGCCATGATTCAGAAGTGAGTACTTTTGATTTGGAGTATTTTTTATTAGTGCTGTCAAATGATTAATCGCATCCAAAATAAAAGTTTTTGTTTATGTAATATATGTGTGTGTACTTTGTATATTTATTATGTGTATATATAAATAAACACACATATAGTATATATTTTGAAAATATTTACATGTATTTAAATGTATATATTTATGTTTATATAATTTAAATTATATACAAATATAACATTTTTCTTAAATATATACATGCGCGTATATATGTATATGTATATATGTGTGTATATATATATATATATATATATATATATACACACACACACACACAGTATTTCACAGAAGTGAGTACACCCCTCACATTTTTGTAAATGTTTTATATCTTTTCATGTGACATCACTGAAGAAATGACACTTTGCTCCAATGTAAAGTAGTGAGTGTACAGCTTGTATAACAGTGTAAATTTGCTGTCCCCTCAAAATAACTCAACATGCAGCCATTAATGTCTAAACCGCTGGTCACAAAAGTGAGTACACCCCTAAGTGAAAATGTCCAAATTGGGCCCAATTAGCCATTTTCTCTCCCCAGTGTCATGTGACTCGTTAGTGTTACAAGGTTTCAGGTGTGAATGGGGAGCAGGTGTGTTAAATTTGGTGTTATCGCTCTCACTCTCTCATACTGGTCACTGGAAGTTCAACATGGCACCTCATGGCAAAGAACTCTCTGAGGATCTGAAAAAAATAATTGTTGCTCTACATAAAGATGGCATAGGCTATAAGAAGATTGCCAAGACCCTGAAACTGAGCAGCAGCACGGTGGCCAAGACCATACAGCGGTTTAACAGGACAGGTTCCACCCAGAACAGGCCTCGCCATGGTCGACCAAAGAAGTTGAGTGCACGTGCTCGGCGTCATATCCAGAGGTTGTGTTTGGGAAATAGATGTATGAGTGCTGCCAGCATTGCTGCAGAGGTTGAAGGGGGGGGGGGGGGGTCAGCCTGTCAGTGCTCAGACCATACGCCGCACACTGCATCAAATTGGTCTGCATGACTGTCATCCCAGAAGGAAGCCTCTTCTAAAGATGATGCACAAGAAAGGCCTCAAACAGTTTGCTGAAGACAAGCAGACTAAGGACATGGATTACTGGAACCATGTCCTGTGGTCTGATGAGACCAAGATAAACTTATTTGGTTCAGATGGTGTCAAGCGTGTGTGGCGGCAACCAGGTGAGGAGTACAAAGACAAGTGTGTCTTGCCTACAGTCAAGCATGGTGGTGGGAGTGTCATGGTCTGGGGCTGCATGAGTGCTGCTGGCACTGGGGAGCTACAGTTCATTGAGGGAACCATGAATGCCAACATGTACTGTGACATACTGAAGCAGAGACTGGGCCACAGGGCAGTATTCCAACATAACGACCCCAAAACACATATCCAACACGACCACTGCCTTGCTAAAGAAGCTGAGGGTAAAGGTGATGGACTGGCCAAGCATGTCTCCAGACCTAAACCCTATTGAGCATTTGTGGAGCATCCTCAAACGGAAGGTGGAGGAGCGCAAGGTCTCTAACATCCACCAGCTCCGTGATGTCGTCATGGAAGAGTGTAAGAGGACTCCAGTGGCAACCTGTGAAGCTCTGCTGAACTCCATGCCCAAGAGGGTTAAGGCAGTGCTGGAAAATAATGGTGGCCACACAAAATATTGACACTTTGGGCCCAATTTGGACATTTTCACTTAGGGGTGTACTCACTTTTGTGGCCAGCGGTTTAGACATTAATGGCTGTGTGTTGAGTTATTTTGAGGGGACAGCAAATTTACACTGTTATACAAGCTGTACACTCACTACTTTACATTGGAGCAAAGTGTAATTTCTTCAGTGTTGTCACATGAAAAGATATAATAAAATAATTTACTAAAATGTGAGGGGTGTACTCACTTCTGTGAGATACGATAGATAGATAGATAGATAGATAGATAGATAGATAGATAGATAGATAGATAATATACACTGTACACACACATTATGTAAACAAAAACTTTTATTGTGGATTCGATTAATTGCGATTAATCATTTGAAACCACTCATTTTTTTTTAGGTTTATATTTTCAAAACCTTTCCAGAGGTAATTAATGGATATGCTAGTGGCATTTTTTATTTTATTTTTTTTGTCGTCTTTTGACTTATTCGTTCTCTTTTATTAGAATGGTGGCCTCCTATCTGGTTCACCACAGCTACTGTGCCACCGCTGAGGCCTTTGCCAAATCAACTGACCAGGCTGTACATGAGGAACTTGCTTCTATCAAAAATAGACAGAGTGAGTCTTCACAGGCAACACAAATAGGCTGTTCAGACTTATCTGGGTCTTATTTTGGGTTTGTATGATTGTTAAAGTCAGCATGAAATCAGATTGTCACAGTTTCTGGTCCAATGATTGAATTGAATGAATCTGAATGATTCATCACTGCATGTCAGCATGCTTTCAGGGTTGAACATTCTCAACTTAGTGCTGAGTAATTATTTCACGTCTGTGATTGCAGAGATCCAGAAGCTGGTCCTATCTGGCAGAATGGGAGAGGCTATAGAGACCACTCAACAACTTTACCCAAGCCTGTTAGAGAGAAACCCAGACCTCCTGTTTATGTTGAAGTAAGTGTGATATGTGCCATCTTTCAGGAATTAGCACATCTTCAGTAAAGACACCAAATGCATAATGTATCTACATCTCTCTCTTTCCAGAGTCAGGCAGTTCATTGAGATGGTGAATGGCACTGACAGTGAGGTCAGGTGTCTCGGTGGGAGGAGCCCTAAGTCACAGGATAGTTACCCAGGCTCCCCCCGTCTCTTCAACAGCCCTGTTCACAAAGCCAGCAGCTCCCAGACCTACCAGACAGGTACGTTTTATATCCACAAATGTTTTCTGCCAGCATGGGTGAAAAAAAATCATACCAAAATGATCGTACAAAAATAGGGCTTTTTCACCAGAGAAACATATTTTAGTTCCTAAAAGTACCCTCTTTTTTACATATCCACACCGCAGGAACTGGGAATGGTTTTAACTGAAGGAATGCCTTTTGGGGGGGACTAAATTAGCTCCTACTTCAGAGTAGGGTTTAACCCAGCACAATAGGAACTACCACAGGTATAAGTGTATGTTGATTGGCCGAATGCATGCCAAACAAACTCTGGCATCCACTATTTTTAAAAAGCTGTATAAACACATTTTAATATATTCCACTCCACAAATGAAGTCCACGAACTGGCAGTGCGAATACAACCAAGAAAATTTAGTTTTCAGGGGACCGCCCTGTTAGCGAGTTCCTTTAACTACCCATTGTGGTAGCTCCTTATGTAGTCTTCATTGAAATGGCCATTTTGATTAGTGGTTCTCAACCAGAGGGCTCCTAAAAGTCTTTAAAAAATGATTTAAATTGAGTTATATTTGCATAATTAAAATTCTGAAAAACACCAAAAATAAAGATGTACATCATTAAACTGACAATATAACAGGTATGTTGACTTGAGATAGGAGGGCCTTCGAATATTGTCTTGGACAGACTGGGGCTTTGGAGTCAAAATGGTTGAGAACTGCTAATTATGTAATTTTTTTAAATCAAGGCTAGTCCTAGACCAGAATGACCTGTTGATCATGAATTGGAGATGTTGGCACTAATCGTTTGCACGTCCCTCTTTCTCCAGGTTTTGATAGTAATTACTGTAATGGAGTTTCATCAAGTAAAGGCCACACCTCGGCCCATAGTCACAAGTCATGTCCGCCTACCATGCCAAGCCCTGAACTTGGTGTCCTGAACGGAAGTCGGGGCCAGCAGACCAGTGTTAGGTACGTCTTTGTTCCGTAGCACATTGAAATATCCTTCAATTTTACATCAAATGAAAATTCACCTTATGTTTTGTACATGTATGTTATAGTGAACAGTTCATATGTGTATATGGTTATTATTTGTAATTTTTTTTTTTTACCTAATAATGTATATTTAAAATGTCATAACTGGAACTTCCAGTGAAATTACAGACTTTTTTCTCTAGTGATGTATGACAGACAATTCTCCAATATTTTAGTCCACTTAAAATTTTCCCCTCCACAAGTTCACATTCGTTTTTGAGCGCAGCACCCACATCTTAAAATCCATAGATCCCTGCTTTTTTCCCCCAATAATCTGTTTAGGGATGTGCAAAAATAATCGAGTACTCCAGTACTTGGCTGTGACAGCAACGATCGATCGTGGACTTTGGGCAGCACCCTGAGCTCTGATTGTTTATCTTGCCACAGCATGCGGTCCAAAGATGTCCGGGCTAGCTACATGCATGTCTGATTAATCTAATATAGGATGTGTTGGGGTATTAACATTTATTAACATGTGGAATGTGTTTAGTTTCATTCTCAAGTGCAATGTTGACTTTGAGTTATTTTATTTAGTTATTTGAGATGATTGTATTACTTTTAGATGTTTCTTTTTTTTTTTTTAAATACTGATGTTATAATAATGCAGCAGTGCTTTTTTCGTCATATTTGTTCAACAGTAGGCATAGTTCAATTAAAATTGTTTTCGTACTTCATATGGCTTAGAAAACACGCAGGCGATTTCAGGAATCACTTGATAATGTAGATGAAAATATAGCACAAATCTGCCATAAACATGGCATTATAATGAGAACTTTATAGAATATGAATCTATAGTAAATTCTGTCTGCTTTCCTTGCCTGTGTTTCAGCGCACTGTTATGAAAGCACATTACAGCGGGAGCTCTCTCACTCACTCTGTCTCTGTAACTTAAAATTCACTGGTGTTTGCATCCTTTTGTGCAGAAACAAATTGTAATGTTATGTATCTAAGTTAGCTGATTTATATCAAAGGATGTGTCATAGAACAGGCTCCAGTTTATTGGCATAAAGTCACTCAGCTTCACCTCAAGCAGCTATTCCCTTTTAGATGCTTCATTTTTAATAACTTTGCTCCATCATAATCATAATCTAACTGTTCAAATCATGTGTTCAGGTTTTTTATAGATAGGTGTTCATGTCATATATATTTTTAACATTCATTTTCATAACAGTTGTCAGTTTCATTATCTCCGTTACGGCCATGCCCCGCCCCCTGCACATGTCCCGCCCCAGAGTACTCGATTACTCGTTTTTGTAACCTATAGATGATGGAAATGAGAAATTGCCAAAAATGCCCATCCCTAAATCTGTTACACTCGGATGTACGTCATAATGCAGAAGAAACGTTCTGTCATTACATCCGTTTCATTGCAACTTTAATTCTGAAGGGCAAATTATATAGGAACATAGTAACTGTACAGCACAAAATAAGCCTGTTGTGTAAATGTTGACTCTTCGTCGCAGTGCTGAGGTGGAGATGGAGGTTGATCACTTCTCAAACGGAGTGTCTGAATCCTCTTCAAATGGATTTCTGAATGGCAGCTCTACTCATGGGATAGACTTGGAGGAATGTGATGGAGATATGGGTGAGAACATTAATTGTGTTCAGTCCTCTGTTAAATTCCTGTGTCTGCAATGAAATTTGTTGTGGGTCAAAGGATTTTTCCTGTGTGATCTGTTTATCATATCTGATGTTGTGCATGTGACTTTAGTCAATTATGTTATGCAAATGAATCCCGTGTACCATTTTAAATGGATTAAATGTTCTGTACACAGAAGTGGATAGTGCTCAATCTAAGAGGCAGTTGTGCGGAGGGAGCCAGGCAGCCATTGAGAGGATGATTCAGTTCGGCCGCGAGCTACAGGGCATGAGTGAACTCTTACGCCGTGAGAGGGGCAAAAACTCAGCCAATAAGAAGATGCTCAAGGTACTGCCTGTAATATACACTTGTTCTGAGTAGTTGGATGTAGGTTTTTGTACCTCACATATATGATTTAAAACGGTCTTAAGAAAAACATATTATTAAATGCATTTTGGTTATGGTGGTAATGCCCAGGCAACATGGAGATGTATATGTGTGTGTATATATAAATATGTTTTATCCTAAAACATCTTACTGTCTCCATTCTTGCAGGATGCTTTCAGTTTGCTGGCATATTCAGATCCATGGAACAGCCCTGTGGGCTACCAGCTAGACTCCATCCAGAGAGAGCCTGTCTGCTCCACACTCAACAGTGCAATATTAGGTAGGTACAGCATTAGTTTTCATTTGTTCTCAAACTGTTAAGGCCAAGTACCACCTTTGATCAAATCAGCGCAACCTAGTCACCACAGTGATCCCTTTGTTACTTTCAGAACTAAGAAAATCTCTTTAAGCTCAAACTTAAGCAAGTGAAAAAGCCTAAGTGAGCAACATAATGCTGTATTTTGATTTAAAAAAAAAAAAAAAGTTATCCCTGTAGTTTGGATAAATCCTGGTGCTGCAGATCCCTCATCAGCCCTTTTGTAGGTCTATAGAAGGATCCTGTCACATAACACATGCACAGACTGTTTTAATATTTAGAAAATATTACAGTGTAATTGCACATTAATATGCAAATTTTACAATCCAAACACATTATATAAATTTTAAATTTTTCTCTTCTCATCTTTCGCTGTCAGTCTCCATATAATATTGACAACATGCTCAAAACTGCATCCAGTGTATCTGAGCCAAAAAAGGCTTATTTTCCTGAAACTAAGCTAGACGCTTATTGTCAGGAACAATAGGATAATGTATACAATTTTTTGTTGATCACTTATGTTTTTTGTTGGCCAATTGCTGTTCACACTATGATATAATTTGTGTATTAGATTGTATTTATATGGCGCTAACACTAGCATTCAGAATAGTCGAAACGGTAATATTGTGAAATACTATTATGATTTAAAATAACCGTTTCATATTTGAATATATTTCAAAATGTAATTTATTCCTATGATGGCAAAGCTGAATTTACAGCATCATTACTCCAGTCAGTGTCACATGATCATTCAGAAATCATTCTAATATGCTGATTTGGTGCTCAAGAAACATTTCTTATTATTATTATCAATGTTGTAAACAGTTGTGGTGGTTAATATCTTTGTGAAAACACTGATACAATTTTTGTCAGGATACTTTAATGAATAGAATGTTCAAAGGAACTGTGTGTATTTAAAATAGGATGGTTTTGTAACATGATGAATGTCTTGACTGTCCCTTTTAATCAATTGAATGCGCCTTTGGTGAATAAAAGCATACATTTCTTTAAAAAAAAATATTTGAATGGTGGTGTGTATTGCTGTTTATTAGAGCTTACTCTTGAATCTTAACAATTCAACATTGGCATTTATCATTTAATGTCACACTTTTTCTCTCATGCAGAGACTCATAACCTGCCAAAGCAGCCTCCCTTGGCGCTCGCCGTTGGCCAGGCAGCTCAGTGTCTGTCCCTCATGGCTCGCACAGGCAGCGGATCCTGCGCCTTCGCATCAGTGGATGATTACCTGCACTAACCCCTGGAGAATCATCCCTTTAAATGACCACGTGAAAGAGGCCCACATCATCCCAGTCCATCCCAGACTCCCAAAAAAAAAAAAAAAAAAAAAAAAAAAACTGGGGCCAACTTTGAAACCATGGCCTGATGAACTGAGCCTCCACATGGCCAGACCTATCCTGGCTCTCTGACAAGACTGGATCCTCTTCACCCGGGCCTAAACCGGGCCTAAAGACACATTAGGAAGAGGGGTTCTTAAAAGTCAGACAAAATCCCCAATCATTATGGTCTTTATTTAGTTTTTCCTTTTGTCTTTTTTATTTTGGGGGAGGGGAGGAGGTGTTGGGTGGGGGGTGCAGCAGGCTCTGATTGTTTGTTTCCTAATTTACAAGGCATGAGGAAAATTATTATGACATAATGTTATTATCAGTAAACTTGCATATAAGATATATTTGTTCTTGGTTGAAAGCTGGCAGAGTGAGCGAGACCGAATAACTATGGTCCCACCGCGGCAACACCCTGCTATTTTCAGGTCTCAGCTTGTGTACTTTACCATTTAAAAAAGAAAAAAAAAAAAGAAAAAATATTGAAATTATATTAACACGAGGACTGGAACATTTAGTTATCTTACAGTAAAAAAAAAAATTAAAACCCAGAAAACCTAACACTGCTGGAGTCATCCTTAGTGGTGGTATTTAGTATAGAGCATTAGTGTGAGCTGTATGAGTTATGCCCTTTTTTGTGCAAGCGCACCCTCCCTCTGCCAACTGCACAGCAGGATTGATGCAATGTTCGGACTCTTTCATTTGTAATTGTATTGATGTCTATGGTCTTTTCATCCACCCGATCTCTTTTTTAAAAATCCATATTCAGGCGTTCTCTCATCATCGTTGCCTGCACTGTGTTTTTGTGCAGTTTGGATGTGTGACAGGAACATGGTGAAAATAAGGTCATATCCAGTCCCGGAGAGGCAAGACTGCTCCATTGTTTTTTCTCCTCTTGTTTACCAGTCAATCCCTCGGATCATCAGTACTTTTAAAACAAGGAGAATGGTACAGTATTGTCATCAACACTGTCTTATCATTTTCAGAAATAAAACGTAAATACCCAGTTGAACGAGATATACCCGTCTGTTTTGACACATTTCAGCGAATGTTCAGAATGTTGCACAAGTATTGTGATTACACCACGAAGAAAATTTTAAAAAGCCAAACTAAGTGTCTCATCAAACATTTAAAGAAATAGTTTATTTCCAAAAGTGACAATTGTGTTCTCATTTACTAAAACTTTTGAGACTTTGGTTACTCTTTCATCACATATGGACCACAGAACCAGTCATAAGGGTCAATTTCTCTAAATTGAGATTTATACATCTGAAAGCTGAATAAATAAGCATTCCGTTGTTGTATGGTTTATGATAGGACAATATTTGGCTGAGATGCAACTATTTGAATATCTGTAATCTGAGGGTGCAAAAAAATCAAAATACTGAGAAAATCGCCTTTAAAATTGTCCAAATTAAGTTCTTAGCAATGCATATTACTAATAAAAAATTAAGTTTTAATATATTTACAGCTGGAAATTTACTAAATATCTTCATGGAACATGATCTTTATATTCTAATGATTTTTGGCATAAAAGAAAAATCGATAATTTTGACCCATACAATGTATTTTTTGGCTATTGCTACAAATATACCCCAGCGACTTAAGACTGGTTTTGTGGTCCAGGGTCACACATGTGAAGATATTTTTGTTAAAACCTGAGAAGTTACTGTCCCTCCATTTAAAGTCCAGGTAATCAACACTTAAAAGATCCAAAAAGGTTATAAATCCGTACCCCTGGTTTCACAAACAAGGCTTAAGCCTAGTCCTAGACTAAAATGTTAGTCTGAGCTGTTTCAACTGAAAGAAACTCGCACTGACTGATCTTAAAATATATTGGTGCTTTTGTCTTTAGATGCACACCAGTAATTAAAATTTTTTTGTAAGGCATGTTTATTAAATTACTTGCATGTCCTAATTGAACAATGGCCTAATCCTGGTTTAGTCTAAGCCCTGTCTGTGAAACCGGCCATTGTGAAACGATGCATATGAATTAATCAGATTTAATTTAGGCTTTTATTTACATCTAAATGATTATTAACACACCGTACATACAGCAAATCACATATGGTAAGCATGGAAGCTTGTATGTCTGTATATTTGTGTATTAAAGCCTGAATTAAATATCTCTTTACATGACTAAACTGCTTGATTCATATTAAATCTTTTTATGATGCCTTCATAATCTTTTTGGATCTTATCAAATGTGGTTACCTAGACTTTTAATGGAGGGACAGAAACCTCTCAGGGTTTATAAAAAAAAAAGCTTAATTTGTGTTTTGAAGATTAAGCAAAGCTCTATGGGTTGGGAACAACATGAGTAAATGACAGAATTTTTAGGTTTTAGACTTTCCTTTTAGGTTCCTTGTAAAATTCTATAACGATAACTTGGTCATCATTGTACATAAGATTGACTTTATTAAACTAAATGACTAAGTAACTGACACATGAAATAATTCTTAGATCAAGTTTACATTTATTGATATGTGGAGTAAATATGCACACTTAATTTACATTAAGCTTCTGCAACTAGTAAAAAATGTTCAGATTGAAGATTAATTTGTACACAAGATATAAGGTAAGTCAATTGTTTTTAAATGACTTATCTTATTTGATGAGGTTTAAAGAAGAGAAAAATGAAATAAAGGCGTCCTTTTGAAAAATATGATCCACAAGGTCAAAAACAGCAGCATGATGGAAGCCGCCTCCAGGTGTTAAACTCATAATTCAGCAGTTCTTTCTCATAAAGGAATCAGTTTCTGTTGGCGTATAAACCGTTTGTTGGACCTCGCAATCCTCGCTTTTTGGGAAGCACCTATAAATGAATATAGACAGCTCAGCCTGTTGCTTTACAAATCAAATAGAGGACATAATGTACTTGCTAAACAAGAAAATCTCACTACTCACCCAATTTTATATTCGCAAACTCCACTGCTGCACCTTGGCTCGCACCCCTTTTCATTTTGAGGGACAGAAGCTCTGCATCTGAAGATAAATATACACACAAATATTTTGAATATTCAGTTGGTCTACAAGATCTTGTACAAAGAAAGATCTGAACAGCACAACACAATATCTTACTGGTTGTTCTTTTGGTTCCTGGTCCATAAAGACGGGGCTGAATGAAGTCCATGGCCTTTTGTTGCAATGATTTTGCAACAGATTCATCCTTTATTCTCGTTACTCTGTAGCTGTCTGGTAAACTGAAATCAGACACATTTTCCATATGTACATGTGGAACCCTTTCAGTAAGATCAATGTAAAAATAATGTTATTATTATCTTTTGGAGATTTTCTTTTTCTCACACCAAAGGCATGTGGATAAGACACATGCCTTTGGTGTGAGAGACCCGGGTTCGAATCCACTGTGAGACACCAATGTGTCCCTGAGCAAGACACTTAACCCCTAGTTGCTCCAGAGGCGTGCGACCTCTGACATATATAGCAATTGTAAGTCGCTTTGGATAAAAGCGTCAGCTAAATGAATAAATGTAAATGTTGTCTTATCTATAAAAGATGTAATTCAATACTGACCAACAGGAAATAAAGTGTAAAGATATAGAGGATTCCAAAGTTAGGGTTTTTAATTGTTACCTTAGTTGTTGTATGATGGCTTTGTTGATACTTTTTTATCTGATGGACCTGTTTGTCTAAAATGAAGGAATAACAATCAAGTTTCCAAAATGATTTAAGGAATCAAATGGTTTCCATTTAGCTGGAGATTTTACTTTTGGGGTTCTTTAACAAATTCTTCCAAGAGCTCTTGAGGAAGAAGTTTTCTCTTCTGAAAAAAACAACAACAGATATAACATTTCATGTTAAATACTTAATTTACTGTGAATTACGTTAAGAGAGTATAAGCTTTTCTTTAAAGACAGTATTCACCACCCTGTACCTTTTGTTCTTGAAACAGCTGTTGTCTCTCTTTTCGCTTCTCCTTCAGTAGGCTCTTCTCTCTGAAAACAAAGTGAAAAACAAAAATGTTTACCCCGCATACGCTCATGTGCTCCGTGCCCGAAGCCTCGCGGACCTTTTGGCTGCTTCCAGTGCATCTTTAACACTCTTCAGAACAGCACTTTTGGACGCATCAAAGGCGAGCTCCTCTGGGAGTTCATCATCACTGGATTCAAACTGAGTCTCTGTCAATTCAGACATTGTGTCAGTCTCTTTAAACGGATTCAACCTGTTTTCAATACACACGTTTGAAGGGACTCGCCATATTAAAAAGCCAACAACACTAAACGCATATTAAAGCCAGGCAGACTAAAGTCAAAAATACTGGCAGCAATAGATGCTGCTGTCTGGTGGTCTGGATGTCTCAGAAACATCGTAAACAAACTGATGCACGTTTATAATAACAGCACATACGCTCGATAGCCTACTGTCTGTTTTGTCAGATTTGTAGGTAACACATTCTTCCAGTGCACAGAGATAAGTTGTTATTGTTCATAATTTTCAAGATTAAGAACCAAAAATATAAATAAGATATGTTGTTACCGCCATATTAACCATTACACTCATCGTTGAAATTGTATGGCATTATTATGGTAAAATATTTTAAAAATGTAAATAATACATTAAATATGAAAATAATATATTATTAATGATCCAGTACATTAATGCATTTATTATTATTATATTGATAATTAAAATGCGCATTATTATTATTAATGCGCATTTAATATGCGCATAGTCCTCAGTTAAGCTCTTTTTGCACTACAATATATCTGCACAGTTTTGTTTTTAGTTTTGCACTCCTGCCATGCGCCTTATGCCACTTTATCTATTTCTTTATTTTTCTACAATGTCCTCATTTGTATAGCTGTATAGTTGTATGAACATATGTTTAAACTGTATTTATCTGTATTTGAACGTGTTTAATGTTAACTGTTTACACCAAGGGTCTGAGAGTAACGCAATTTCAATTCTCTGTATGTATGTGCCGTACATGTGGAAGAATTGACAATAAAGCAGACTTGACTTGACTATTATTATTATGGTGAAATCTTACGATTCGTTACAACATAAACAATTACATTTGAAATTATACGTGTTATAATAATAATAAATAATATTCATATAAAATAATACGTTTTAATATTTTAATTATTAATAAATTATATAATATTATTATGAATACATAGGATAAAAAGTCATCTTAATATTTTTCAGCTGGTAAAAAAAATTATTAAATATTGGTTTGTCTTGCGATTGGATATAGGCTTTCTGACCAATCAGTGTTTCCGACGTGTTTGTGACATGGATGATGCTGCTGGGGTGTTTTACCATTTTGGATTAGGCACTGGGGCTGATGCTTTCTGGAAAATCCTGTTCTTCACTCACAGGCCTTGAATATTTATATGAATACTTAAATCTTATATCATTATAACTTTACACCAACAGACATGTCAGGCTTTGTTGTTTTTGCACTACTCTCATTATTATCCGCGATGGTGCCTTGTCTGGGCTCTCCTCCGTCAGAAGCGGCGGCGCCGCAGCCCTGTCTGGCGCCGCTACAGTGGGAGGGTCGCACCGTGGAGTATGATCACGGCACGGGACGAAACACACGGGCAGCGGTCTCCTATGATGCGCAGAATCAGCGAATTAGGGTCCTGGAGCAGAAGACAGGACACACGCCATGCAAGAAGTACGAATTCATCAAATGCTATGAAATAGATTTTAATGTGCGTTTTTATCACTGCAGAAATGTTTTTGTATTTTTCTCTAAATATCTAATCATTTTAAGTGATGTAAATTTATTTAAGAAGCAAAACGAGAATGAATTTAGTCTTGTTTTCTGAAAAATATATCAAAATTAACTATTATTATAATCATTATTACATATAAAATTATTTATAATTGTAATGTTGGTCATTCAACAACAACAATAACAAAAAATCTAGATAATTTTCAATAATAAATCAATATATATTTAATTGACAAGAAAAAAATAATGTTAGGTATAAAGTCGTTTTCTCTAGATGAATTGACTTAAATTCAGAAAAAAGTCCACCAATGGAGTAAGAAAAAGAGACATTTATTTTCTTACCCCACAGATATTTTGCTTTGTTTTTAAGCATAAAGTCAAGTATTCAATTTTGATTTCAAAAACAAGACCAGTCATTTTACATCTCCAGTAAACGTATCTTGATTTAATGTTTAGATATGTATATTGTAAAACTAGGCAAAAATACTAAGTAATTATTTAGTAGTAGTAGTAGCCTAGTATAAGACAATTTAAGGTTATTTTGGTTGGTGCAAAATGCAACTGCTTAATCTGTTTTTCACAATTGTGTAGATGCAAATGATCAATATTGTCAAAATCACAACTGAATCACTGACTTGAAAAAAAGCTAAAAATTTGCTTGCATTAAAAGTATTTGCATTGTGTAATTGTCTTTTAGGTTCTTTGAGTACATCTACTTGTTCAAGAGTGGAGTGATTTTCCAAATTGAGGAAATTACTAAGCAATGTGCAAAGACTGCTCTGACGGAGGCCTGGGACCCGTATGATATTCCCCTGAACTCCACATATGAGGACCAGTACTTCATAGGAGGACCTGGAGACATGATCGAGGTCCAAGAATGGTCTGATCGGAAACCAGCTCGCAAAAGTATGTTTATCATAAGTATGTTTATACCGCTAATGTGGTCCTGATTTGCATTGTCTGAGCTTTGCACATTTTTTGTCTTTCACAGATGAAGCTTGGGTTGGTGTGTATACTCTGAAGGACTGTTATCCCGTACAGGAGACATACACCAAAAACAGTAGCGTGACCACCTCCACTCGCTTCTTTGACCTTCATCTGGGCATTAGTGACCCTGGGGTGTTCGACCCACCCAGCACCTGCCAATCTGCTCTGACTGAGAAGATGACATCTGACTGCTGAATATCTCACTCTGTTTTACATGCACATACATTAACCACAATAGAGTAGACTTAAACAAACAGCTTCTAAATAAATAATGTTAGACTGTCCAACAGCACATGAAATGAATGCAGGTACTGTTAAATATTATCAGCTTTGAAATGAACAAAGAATGTTCGTTTTAAATCCAATAGTTCTTGTTGATTTTTGGCAAATTACAACTGTGTTTTTCTGATCTAGGATGGGTTATTGTGGCACTTAATTTTTTGTTTGACGGTTAATATTCTGTTTGTCTACTTATCCTTAAAGATGATTTACAGTGTGGATGCTTACAGTTTATTTTCAGATGTTGTTAAAGAAACTTCTGGGATTTTGATGTCAATAAAATTGTTTACCTCACTACTACTGTCACGGTGCACACACGAGGGAGGAACCAGGAACACGCAGACGAGGATACAAACTCAAATAACATACTTTACTGAAGAACATCAAGGCAGGGCAAGACAAGGCAGGACCAAAACACAGACAGGAACACCGGGGAATAACGAGTAGACCAGACGACATCTAACTAAACAGACAGGACTAATATACACCGGTAAATCATAGCTAACGAGACAAACACAGCTGAACAGAATGAAATGACAGGAAACAAACCAAATATGGACACAAGGGGCAGGAACACATGACAGACACACAACAGTTCCCTGACATAACTCCCCCCTCCCGAAAGGCTCGTCCCGAGCCTTAACAGTTCCATCGGGGAGGGGGGGTGGGCGCTCTGGAGGCCTCTCAGGACAGACACGGACCACAGGACGGGGACCTCCAGAGCGGAACAGACAGACAGGACCCATGGCAGAGCAGGGAGCTCAGGAGGCCATGGCAGGTGGTAACTGTGGCCATGGCATCCTTCTTCGGCCCACCCACTCCACCCAGACCTCTACTACCCCCCCCCAAAATTTCCATGGGGAATCCAGGGGGTATCAGGAGCCCTCCTGGGCTAGACAGACAAAACACGACAAGACACGACAGAAACCCTCCAGGGTCAGACAAACACGACAGGACATCCCACAGGAACCAGAAGCCCTCCTGGGCTGGCTAGGAAGCGGAGTCTTCCTCTGGGCTTGACGAGGAGTCAGGGGCCCTCACAGGGTCCCTCAGCAACCTCCTCCACTTCTGCGACAGGGGGGGCAAGCGGCTGCGACTGGCCTCCATGGCCACAATTCAAGGAGCCGCCTGCCCCAGACGAGTCTCCATGGACAAGACAAGACATGGCATGACAAGGTAAGTTTAAAATGTTCCTGTGGGCACAACAAACACAAACACGGCTCTCCTGGCCGTGACATGTGGACTTGATCCACGGAGAGGGTATCGGCGACCGGCAGGCTTGAGTCAGCGGCAATCCGGTGGGCTTGAGTCAGCGGCGGACCGGCGGGCATTGAGTCAGAGGCGGACCGGCGGCGTGCACAGGGGAGCCGCGGACGGCGGCGTGAACAGGGGGAGCCGCCGACGGCGGGTTGGCTTTCCCCACGGACGGCGGACTTGGGTGAACCGCAGATAGCGGCGTGATCTCCCGCGAACGGCGGGCTCGGTGTGCCGCGGACGGCGGCGTGAACTCCCGCGAACGGCGGGCTCGGTGTGCCGCGGACGGCGGCGTGAACTCCCGCGAACGGCGGGCTCGGTGTGAGCGGCGAGGTTGGGATAGCCGCGGGCAGCGGCGGATATCTCCCGCGATCGGCGGGTTGGATGAGCCGCGGACAACGGCGAACTTCTCCCGCGATCGTCAGACTGCAGGGCTCGCGGCCAGCGGACTCGCGGCACTCGCGGTAATCCTGCCGAACTCCCACGCCGACTTGCAGTGGGCTAAAGCGGGATGTCGAGTGGCGACTTCCATGCCGCGAGGGACAAACAAAACAGGAACAAACAAAAAGACTTTTCAAAACGGAAAACAAAACGAGGTGAAGGGGCGCCGCTTACTGTTTAGGTCTGGTCTTCTGTCACGGTGCACACACGAGGGAGGAACCAGGAACACGCAGACGAGGATACAAACTCAAATAACATACTTTACTGAAGAACATCAAGGCAGGGCAAGACAAGGCAGGACCAAAACACAGACAGGAACACCGGGGAATAACGAGTAGACCAGACGACATCTAACTAAACAGACAGGACTAATATACACCGGCAGGGCCTGAAGTTAACTTTTTTGACCACCAGCCACTGTGGCAGGTGGATTTAAAAATCCACCTGCCACAGTAACTTTTTACCAGCCAGTTTTTTTGTTTGTTTTTTTTTGCCTCATAAAGGTGAAAAATAGAAATCACACAAACATTATTCTTTAACTTGTAAGAATACACATTTAAGTGCTGTCAAGTTATTAACGAAATCATTATAAGTAATAATAACTCTTAGACTATATATTTTTTAATCTTTTTGTTAATTGATTTGCTGTGTCACAGACATAGTCATATGTCATAGTCACACCGGGATAGAAAAACAGGTATACACACAAACACACACACACCGTGCTAACTCAACAGATATAAGTTAGAGTGACAATAATTACATACCGCAGCTCGTATGTAAACAAATCACACACGAACACGGCTGTGTTGATGGCTGATTTAGTCTGTAGACAGTTCCTGGCAACTGTTAATTACAGCCTTCAGGAACCGTTAAGCAGAACTAAATGAATATTACTGGTAAAGTTACCTGGATACCGGACATTTTCTCACTGGTTCCCAACTCCCAAAATACACATACACACACACACACACACACATCTCTGTGACACACAAACGTAGTCAGAGAAGGGCCTCGTCTTCTTGCCGATCGCGTGATAGTTCCGAAACAGAAGTCGCATCTTCTCAAACTGCGCTGCTTTCATGGACGTCAGCGCCTTGACCGCAGCGGTCTCCTCCGGAAGCGCAGTCTTTGAAATTTTGCAACTTACTGTGTGTAGGTTGCTTTTTGATGACTCGTGGTCCTTAATTGCTTCTAATTTTAAGTTTCTAGTCCCGATTACAAAAGGATTTGACTTCGCTTTCTCTGAGCCATACATACGGCAGTCACTGCAGTACATTTAATCTGTAACTTACTGCGGTCATAAATCACTCACGAACCTTGTCGTTGTCGTCACTTTGTATTAAAACGTCGTCTTTTACTTTTCTTTGACTCATCCTCATCTTTTTGTTGGTTGTTCGTTTCAGCCGTTCGTTTGTACCTTGAGCTAAAATCCAACGAAAAGGCAGACTTAAAAAAAAAAACAACAGACGCAAAAAAAAAAACAACAACTCAATTCTCATTGGCTACCCGCCAATGTGGCAGGTAGATTGACAGTTTTACCCGCCAATTGCAAAATTCACCCGCATTTGGCGCGTGGTCGGGTGTTAATTTCAGGCCCTGTACACCGGTAAATCATAGCTAACGAGACAAACACAGCTGAACAGAATGAACTACTAATGACATGACAGGAAACAAACCAAATATGGACACAAGGGGCAGGAACACATGACAGACACACAACAGTTCCCTGACAACTACCGTTGTTGAGCAAATTAATTTAACAATGTTATAAGGTTTGCATAGGCAAAGATGAAAGCATGGGTTTTCTGCTCAAGTCTATAGAGGTGTGAAATAAAGAGCTGGCTATCTATCTTGATAATTAACATTATAAAAGGACATGAGATAGCATAATGCTATCAAATAATGTATAATAGCATCTTGATTAACGTCCTAGAATACAGTGACTCAAAAACTAAAACTTCTTTATTTGCATTAAAGTCATTTAACATCCCATTCAACATTTCACAAAAATAATAATAAAATTATAATACTGTATATTGTTCAAAATGAAGACAAAAATTATTTGGACACTTAGTTGTCCACACTTAATGTGATGAATTACATCTGTGGTTTCTTGAGGAGAACTGACTTCACACACCAACTAAAAAGACCTTAACTCCAGTTGATTAAATGTCAAAAATGACTTCAAAATTTTGTTCTGAGAAAAGCTCTTACATCATTTTGTAGATAAACTTGGTTTTTATTTTCTTTCTGAAATTCAAACATTTAAATTTTTGACTTTAAATTAGTAGAACTTTGTATAGCAAAATAATTCCAATAGGTCTGTTATATGATGTTATTGTTTTATATATATATTACTGGATGGTGTATAACTGTATATTGCGTAGGCTTGGCGCAGTTCCGAATTGTACTACATATCCCAGAATGCCCTTTCCAAAACAACATCACGCTATTTCCTGTATGACCGAAACAAAAGTCATCAGATGGTGCGGAATTTTTAGCGACACAGGTAGATCCTCACTTCTTCATCTGTTGACTGTAATACAAGGCGAACTTTTATAGGATTGCACAGCAAGGTAAGCGACATGATCGATAGCTCACATCTATTTTGATAAACCGATGCTAATATGACCAAAAATGAACCTGTTATGTCCTGTCAATTGACTCGATGTAACCGGATAACTTAGATTGTTTTATGAGAGATTGTGAGTGTAAGATTGTTTATTTTGCTTGCTACTATTTTAGTTACCATTACAGACATTTGTGATGTGTAATTATGACACTGTGTTTCAAATTTTGATAAATTAGCGCTGCTTTTCCTATTATACTGCTGTACTATCATGCTAGCCCATCGCAAGTATGCACATTTCTTGGGCAGA
This sequence comes from Barbus barbus, assembly GCF_936440315.1. Lineage (NCBI taxonomy): Eukaryota > Metazoa > Chordata > Actinopteri > Cypriniformes > Cyprinidae > Barbus > Barbus barbus. The sequence continues at coordinate 13,674,374 of NC_136743.1, read as the reverse complement.
ACTCTGAAAGAACCACTTCAGAACATAAACACAAACTAACATAATTAGTGTGCGTTAGTTGCGTTGTATGCTTCAGTTTTCCTTATTATAAAAGGAGCTAGGCCCAGTTTGTATCAGCATATCAGCTGGAGCCAGCAATGAAGTCAAATTTCCCATACAAGTTACTAATTATATTGATAGTAAGGGTAATCCAAAATTATGGAAAGTACAGCATGAAGTTAGTTCACTTCCCATGTAGAGTGTTTTTAGGGGAAGCAAATATCCTGCCTAGTGTAGTTAGGTCTGTCTTACAGAGTGATATGCAAACAATGCAGTCCACAAGGCATGAGAATTCCTGTGCTCGTGGTTTTTGGTAAATGATATCAGTAAGAGGAACTTGTCCCAATAACCAACAGACAGTTACTGTTCTCTTAAACTTTTGCCTGTTTTTTGTTGTTGTTTTTTTATGTTGTTTTTTTAAGCACTTCCTCGTGATTTTCCTCATAAGACTCACTGGACTACATTTTCATGCCTAGTTACTATTCACTTACCACAGCAGTCCTTGCAATTGTGATCAAAATTGAATTATAGGAAGCTTTGTTGATTTTAACAGGATTAGTCCACTAAGTTTTGGCTGATAGCTTTGTAATTAAGTGTTATGATGTAGAACAAGTTGGAACATTGTTGTCTTTTCATCATAAATAATTGTACATTATTCTGCTTATTACACAGTTACTTCACGTATAAATAATATATGGACACAAACTATTAATTTGAGTTAAAATTATTATTCAAAGTGTGACAGAACATCAGTATATCTGTATACATTGTTGTCATGGGCAGCATGTTCTTATTCTACATATTTTACAGCCGAATGCCTCGTTTGACCAATCAGAATCAAGTATCCCAAAGAGGCGTGTAATGAATCAGAATCAGAATGAGCTTTATTGGCCAAGTATGTTTACACATACAAGGAATTTGTTGTAGTGACAGAAGCTCCACAGTGCAACAGAAAGACAGTGACAGGACAGGACACAGGTAATAAAAACAAAATAACAAGAAATAGCCAATACCAATGTACAAAGCAGCAAAAAAAATAAAAAATAAAATACACAATATATAATATAGGCGACCATGTATGTACAGGTCAAGTATGTGCAAATTAGAAATGATAAAAATAAAAATAAAATAAGTGAGTGTGGTGAATGGATAATGAATTAGTTGTGTGTTCTACGTTTATTTATTGAGTGTTCATGAGATGGATTGCCTGAGGGAAGAAACTGTTCCTGTGTCTGGTCGTTCTGGTGCTCAGAGCTCTGTAGCGTCGACAAGACGGTAACAGTTCAAAGAGGGAGTGTGCTGGATGTGAGGGGTCCAGAGTAATTTTGCCAGCCCTTTTGCTCACTCTGGATGAGTACAGTTCTTGGAGAGTGGGGAGGGTTGTACCAATGATTCGCTCAGCAGTTCGGACTACCCTCCGTAGTCTTCTGAGGTCAGATTTGGTAGCTGAGCTGAACCAGACAGTTATTGAGGTGCAGAGGATGGATTCAATGATGGCAGAGTAGAACTGTTTCAGCAGTTTATGTGGCAGGTTGAACTTCCTCAGCTGGCGAAGAAAGTACAACCTCTGCTGGGCCTTCCTGACAATGGAGTCAGTGTGAATATCCCACTTCAGGTCCTGGGAGATGGTGGTGCCCAGGAATCTGAATGACTCCACTGCAGTCACAGTACTGTTCATGATGGTGAGTGGGGGGAGAGCAGGGGGGGTTTCTCCTGAAATCCACTATCATCTCCACAGTTTTGAGCGTGTTAAGGCTCCAGGTTGTTAAGACTGCACCAGACAGCCAGCTCCTTAACCTCCTGTCTGTATTGTAAGCAGACTCGTCACCGTCCTGGATGAGGCCGATCAGTGTGGTGTCGTCTGCGAACTTCAGGAGCTTGACAGAGGGGTCTTTAGATGTGCAGTCATTGGTGTAGAGGGAGAAGAGCAGTGGGGAGAGTACGCAGCCCTGAGGGGCTCCAGTGCTGATGGTTCGAGTGCTGGATGTGAATTTGCCAAGCTTTACTAACTGCTGTCTGTCTGTCAGGAAGCTGTTGATCCACTGGCAGACGGAGGTGGGGACGGAGAGCTGAGTTAGTTTATTTTGAAGGGTTTCCGTGATTATGGTGTTAAAAGCAGAGCTGAAATCCACAAACAGGATCCTCACATAAGTCCCTGGTCTGTCCAGATGCTGCAGGATGAAGTGCAGTCCCATGTTGACTGCATCATCCACAGACCTGTTTGCTCTGTAGGCAAACTGCAGGGGGTCCAGTAAGGGTACAGTGATGTCCTTCAGATAAACCAAAACCAGTCTTTCAAATGATTTCATGGCTACAGACGTTAGGGCCACAGGTCTGTAGTCATTAAGTCCAGTAATTTTGGGTTTCTTTGGGACGGGGATGATGGTGGAGCGTTTGAAGCATGAGGGGACTTCACACAGCTCCAGATGGCTCACATTCGCCAAATGGATGCTAGGTAACGCCGTTCGGAGTCCGCGCTGACGAAGTTTCACGAGCGCGCCTGCTCGCTTTCCCCATCTGCGCCTCCTCCTGTAGCGTTTGACTAGAGCTACGGCTCCACCAACTACAATGTCCAGCAAAACGTCCGAAAAATCAAAAACCGGTAGAAGATTTTGTGGTGTGTTCTGCCGAATGTTCAGCAGATCATCCCTGGTAAAACTGATCTTATTTTAAAAACAAAAAACAGGAAAAACAAACAAAAACAATACGAACACTGAAGAGCAACGCACAATAGCTGCCATCAGCGGCGCCATTTTAGATCGGGCAACAGTGCCCACCTAATTTTTCAGCAGCCTTGATTCTGAAATTGGTCTCTGTTAAAGCATTATAAGCCATGAACCAAACCAGATGACTATGAGAATTACAACATTACAAAAAGTATTTGAAAACTGGACAAAGATCAAGATTGTCTACTTAACAGCTTTAATGAAGAAAAGAACTACAATCCCATGAAGCATTGCAAATGATAATGAAATTAAAACAACAGGTGAATATAAAAATATTGATTTAAAGATGTTAATTGTGTATATAGAAAAAACATTTAACAATTATTTCCAAATAAAGTGTTCTGTTTTGGTGCAATTTGCTTGTTTTGGTTCTTTGATTGGTGGAGATTTCTTGGAAAATCATGGGTAATGTAGTTTTTCACCAGGAATTCTGCTGTTAAACAAGCTTATTTAAAAATAAGTTGAAATAATGCAGACTGGTGACTTCAACAAAAGCATATACCTTCAGTCAACAATATTGTAACTCCGTATGTGTGCCTTTTAAAAAGTTTTAAAATATTATTGTTAAAAAATCAATTCCCCTTTGGATAAAATGAATGTGATTTTTATATCTGGAACGCATGCTGCTGCACTCTATAATGGGTGTTAATGTTTTATCACGTCTTTCTTTGTGTGTGTGTGTGTTTTATAATATAAATATATCCACTTAGTTACTATACAGGATGTTTAGTGGGTTTGTTTATTGAAAGACGTCACAAAGTCCTTATCAAATGACAGCAATAACTATAAACCTTTGATCGCTGTGTAAAATGCCTCCACTTTGTGTGTAATTTCAGAACTAGGCATGACCACAGAGTCTGACTCTCCAGAAGAGTGAGTGTGAATGGAGTGACACGCGTGGACGAGTCATGGACAGCCAATGCAGCAGCAGTGTGGGTTCACGGGCCACTATAGGGGTTGTGGGCAACATTAACTCAACACCCATTTCTGCCCGTATCGAGTCCTATGAAGGAGGAGAGAAGAAGTGCATCTCTGATGTCCGAAGAACCTTTTGCTTGTTCGTGACCTTTGACCTTTTGTTTGTCACCTTGCTGTGGATCATTGAGCTCAATGTATGTTGTAGTAATACATTTTCACTAGATATTATTAATAATGTGAAGATCTTAACATCTTTTAAATATATTTGACAAAATAGTTGCACTGCATTTTGTCTGATGCATACATAAGGTTGATTTATTTATTTATTTTATTTATCTTTATCCAGGTCAATGGAGGTATACAAGATCAGCTGAAAAAAGAGGTGTTGGATTATGATTACCACAAATCTTTTTTTGACATATTTGTAAGTACTGGCTTATACAATACCCTCTATTTCTGAAGTATTAGCTTACTATTTCAGAAGAGTTTTCAAGTAAATGTTTTAGGTCAGATGGGTTTGGCTGAGAAAAACCTTTGGGAATCCCTAATTTATTGCAATGCAAATACATGCACAAGTAAACAGGACCTAAGATACATTACATTGTGATGCTTTAGCAGGGAAATCACCAGCATTTAAAGGTGTGAATTCTGATGAAACTTGTGGTAAAATTTTAGGGCCAGTCCATCCCACGGTTCCCTTTTCAAAGATGACTCTTCTCACTTAACATATGACCTCACTTACGCTCTTTCAAGCCACATAGTTTCTGTCCAGGAAAACAGGCCTGGTTTCACAGACAGGGCTTAGATTAAGCCAGAATTACATCTTTAAGTAGTTTTTTTTTTTTTTTTAAATATGCCTTAGAAAAAACATTACTGGTGTGCATCTTGATACAAATCAATGGCACTGACCTATTTTAAAGGCATAGTTCACCCAAATCGAAAATTCTGTCATTAATTACTCACCCTCATGTTGTTCCAAACTCATAAGACCTTCGTTCATCTTCAGAACACAAATTAAGATATTTTTGATGAAATCCAAGCGCTCTCTGACCCTCCATAGACAGCAGCGCAACTGACACGTTCAAGACCCAGAAAGGTAGTTAGGGCATTGTTAAAATAGTCCATGTGACATCAGTGGTTTAACTGTAATTTTATGAATCTACGAGAATACTTTTTGTGTCCAAAGAAAACAAAACAACTTTATTCCACAATTTCACAAAGAAGGAAAACCTTACAGGTTTGGTTCGACATGAGGGTGAGGACATGATGATCTAATTGAACTATTTAATCCGTCTATCTAGGGGTCGCATGCATATAAAGTGGTTTGTTTCCTTGACATACACATCCAGTTGTTCTGAAATGAGTGTTTAAAACTTTATTTTGAATTGTTTAAATGCAAGAGGTGAGATGCTGCATTTAAACAAAAAAAAACTTCTTGTTCTTGTTAGTTTTTTTTTTTTAGGACAAATTTGTATTTGGGAAATAGGCCTGTATACTTTGCCCTGTAAGCTTCTGTGTGGCCTAGATTTATGTTAATACACAGTGATGCCATTTTTAAAATGCTACCTCGCCTCATTCTTTAAACTGAAGTGAAATGTTGATAAACCAGCCCTGAAAGGTTGAAACATGCGAGTGTTGGACATGTAAGTGTGTTATGTACACTACCATATGATGGTTTGCAGTCTTTAATGTTCACCATGGCTGCAAAAATACAGTAATATTGTCAGATGTTATTATAATTTATATTTTTATATATTTTTAAAATGTTATTTATTTCCTGTGATGGCAAAACTGAAATTTCAGCAGCCATTACTCAAGTCTTCAGTGTCACATGATCCTTTCTTCAGTGGCCAAGAAACATTTCTTATTATTAACGTTGAAAACAGCTACTTAATAGTTACATGGAAACTGCGATATATTTTTTCATGTATTTTTTGATGAATAAAAAATGAAAAAGAACAGCAGTTATATTAAATGTATATCTTTTGTAACATTATACACGTCACTTTTGATAAGTTTAATGTATGAACTGTGTATGCTGTACATGTTGTATATATGGAAGCACAATATAATGTTATTGTATGAATGTTTCTCTCCTCAGCTCTTGGCTGTGTTCCGCTTTGCAGCTTTGATTCTGGCGTATGCAGTGTGTAAGCTGCGCCATTGGTGGGCCATTGCGGTAAGCGGCTTCTACTTCATATTCCTCCTTCCTCCTCCAGAGGGCACTGTTGCTTTATTCATTAATAACTTGCTGTATTTTTTCCTGAGTTGTGTGCTCAAAACGATTTGACTGAACTTCGCTTAAACGTTTATTTATATGGTTTTAAAAGCGTATAGACTAATATAATGACCATCACATCTCTTAATTTCTTCATTACAGATAACTACAGCAATCGCCACTGGTTTCTTAATTGTGAAAGTAGTTGTATCAAAGGTATGAGATGTTTTTCATTCAACTTTTTTATTTGAGATTTATACACTTTTTACATTGACCAAAATGTCCTGTTGTCCAGCTTCTGTCACAGGGAGCGTTTGGGTATTTGTTACCCATAGTCTCCTTCATTCTGGCATGGATAGAGACGTGGCTGCTGGACTTCAAAGTCCTGCCCCAGGAGGCCGGTGATGAAATCAGTGAGAATCTAATATCTAATCACAGTGAGACGAGCAAACAGTAATCATAACTATGATCTGTAAAGGCTAATGGACATAGTTATAACTTATGGTGATTGTGATTTGCTCGTGCAGTATGTAGCTAACGTGTGTCCTGTGTGGTAGGGTATCTTTCAGTGCAGAATGCGCTAGATCGAGAACCTCTTTTACTCCCAGGACCCGTTCCAGACGGCCAGTTCTACTCTCCTCCTGAGTCCATGGCAGGTAATAACACACTTAACTGTTCAGTATTAGCTGGACAAGCATGGGAATCTACAGTCATGTGTTTTAATAAGTTTTTCTGGTTCTGTCACTTGATAGCTTAAAAGATTCGTGACATTAGCTGTGCAACATTTTGTGGATGTTTATTGATTTGTTTTTTTTTAGTTTGTTACATTTTTTTTTTGTGGCCCTAGTCTATTTTCTATTAGTCTAATAGTCTATTTATTACGTGTCACGGTTACATGTGAGAGATATAGTGCAAACTATATCTTATTTATTTATACAACATTAACAGACACGTATTTTCCAGGAAATGCCACTGTCAGAGCTCAGGTGCGCTGCGGTGAGCGGTAGAGATATTCAAGGAAAATAGTATTTAGAGGTGTCGCAGCTGTATTAAAGTGCCTTGGGAAAATATACCATTTCCTATTAATAAATTGTACATTTTGCTCCACTATGATTTTATATGTAACACACACTAAAATTATTTGGATTATAAATATCATATATTAAGCTGGGTGTCCACCTTAGAGGTAATCACCATATTTATAATAAAACCATCATATTTAAAATATATGATTAATCATATCATATAGTAAAATATCATATTTATTGTTACTATTGTAAAGCTACATTAAATTATTACGGGATCCCCTTTAGTGCTTTGGGAATCTTTAATTTTTAAAATAGTTTTGATTCTTGCATTTTGACAATGAACATTTTAATAACAGTAGGCCTATATTTATTGAACAAAAAAAAGTTGTTTTATTTATCACAATAAATGGAAAATAGTACAAACTTTGCTATGATTGTTTTGAACAACTATTAACTTTGATGCTATTCAAAACTATTCTAAACATATTACTTTAGCTAAAGTATTTGTGTAAATACTTTGTGCCTTATAATGCTGGTGATTTTTTTTTTTTTTTTTTTTTACCCCCTGTGGCCCACCTTGCCTCATACATTTCTAAGATTATTTTTTTCTTCAGTTTTTCCTGTCTGTAATTGGAATGTTTTCTTTTATTATTATTATTATTATTATTATTATTAACAACAATTTACAAACCTGAATAACAACATATCACATATCAATTCAACTTTCCCCCCACTACATTTCTAAGATTAAAAAAAATAATTTAAAAAAAAGATTTATATTTATAAGATTTTTATGATTTATATTCACACACAATCTTTTGCTCCGTCAATGTTCAATAAAAACTTTAAAAAAAATAAAATTCTGCAGCCATACACTATGTGAGTAGTGAAAAGCACAAAGGTTTGCCTTTAGCCCCGTCGTGTGTGTCAGTAATTATTTTTTTATTTTTATTTTTTTTCACACTGCATACGCCGGAAACAAAGCTGTGAAACACAGCCAAGAGCTGAGTAGAGAAACATTCATATACTAACATTATCTTTTATCTGCATGTACACAGCCTATATACTCTAATGTTCACAGTTAGGGGTAAAATAAAAAAATATATACTTTTATTTAGCAAGGATGCATTATACTGACCAAAGTGACAGTAAAGACATTTATAATCTTACAAACAAAATCAAATAAGAATCCTAAAAAAATGAAGTAGATCTCTAGATTTGCTCATTTGTTTCTAGTTTGACTGTTTGGTTTAGTATGGTTTTGTTGGTAACATAACTAGCTTATTGACTGTTTATTAGCAGTTATAAAGCACATATTCTGCGTGGCCATATTACACATCCTTAATCCTACCAATACCTAAACTTAACAACTACCTTACTAACTATTAATAAGCAGTTTATTGATGCAAAAGTCATAGTTAATAGTTAGTTAATAGTGAGAACTGTACCTTAAAATAAAGTGACCATTTAGCTTATTTTTATTTTTGTTCATTTTATTTTCTTTGAACTTCTTGATAATTGAATCAGCAGTGTCCATTCCATTGTGGGCAACTAAACTCTTTGATATTGTTGCAGTATGTGTCCCTTTCATATTTTACATTAATTTTAAATGATCGCACATGTCTTTGCATTACCCTGTGCCTTCATGTGCTTTAGATTCACAGCCTAAAAAAAGATCACTTTTCTGTGCTGATTGTATTCAGACGGATGTTGTTCATCTTAGCAAGCAGAGCTTCTAAAAAGACAGAATACTTACTCCAACGGTTTTATTCACTTTTATATGTTCAAGTGAATAAAGCTGATGGAGTAAGTAAAAAAAAAAAAAAGTGTATAAAAAATTTAAAATAAAAAGTAATAATTTTTATATATATATATATATATATATATATATATATATATATATATATAAATTATTACTTTTATTTTACTTTTATTTATATATATATATATATATATATATATATATATATATATATATATATATATATATATATATATATATATATATATATATAAACAAACATACACACACACTAATTTCATATATATTTATATATTTCATATATTAAATTAATATATATTAATTTCAGTTTTCAGTTGTTGTTTGCAGCTAGCACAATTATGTATACTTTACTAATATGAGAAAATTGGAAGTGTGAATATTTTTATGAATATTACATACCTTGTGCATTTATAAAAACATTCCCACTGGTGTTTTTTGGCTTGTTTGTTGTGTGCAAACAAAAGCCATGTTCCGTTAATCACACTAAAATATGATGCTTTGCTTCTGTAGACTCTGACGAAGACCTTGATGATAAACACGATCTTGAGAAGCCCATCGTCTAGCAGGTATCAATATTAATAGTTATTTTTTATCAAATGTTTTTCTTCCTCAGTTGATCTAATCTAAGTAAGTTATTTTTCTTTTCTTTTTTTTTTATTAGGAGCTGAGATAAAACACTGACTTTCAAGAGTACAACAGCCTCTTCCAGCGCTGCTCAACCTCGGGCCGTGTGTCTTAATATGGGTTTTTGTACATGGGTGACCAGAACTAGACAGTCACTCTGCCTTAAATCCACCATCGCCATTATCAGCAGTTTGTTTATTTGTCTCTCTATGCCCACACAAGGCATTTTTTGTGCGTCTTAATTTTTTCCACTGAACAAAAAACTATAGTTTATTCAGTACTAAAACTGAAAAATGAAGGATTTTAATGTGTATTTTTATCATCAAATTATATCAGTGTTGAACACGACATTTATGACACTCTTCAAATGCTTCCGTGTAACAAAACAACTGTCGTCTCACGTTTACACTATAAGCTCCATATGTGTATTAACATTGTTATGCCTCTGATCTCACATACTTCACTGGACTTGACCTAAATGTGAAAAGCAGTATAGTCTCAGGTCTACACTGCCATTCATCAGTGTGTGAAAAGTTCATGTTTTTCTTGTCTGGTTTCTTTTTTTAATGCTTTCTATACCAGTCTGAGAGTTGACAGAGAGATGACAGAGGCTTGATTTACTTGCAAAATAAAGGACTTGCCTTGTTTTGCGTGAAATGCATTTAAATGAAGAAATATGACTTGTAATGATGCATGGATATGTAATATGTTTTTATGTTTGTTTTGGCTCCTCTTCAGTAAGCATTCTTAAATCATCTTAAGTAAGAAAAATAAATCTACTTCCTGTTTAGTTTGCTTTTGCCATGCTTACTGAATAAGGGCTTATATGTACCTGGTGCAGGTCTGAGACCTCCGGTTTTCTTTAATAATTTTAGAATCTCCGTACATGTATGCACCTATCACACCTATCTCAAGTATGCAGGATGATGGCAGATTGTATTCTTCTTTCATTATGCATTAAAACAATTACTGTTTTTATTGAATGTGAGTCTTTATGCATAAGTTTTTCCAGCCTGAATGCGAGGGGAGCGGAAACCCCAGCTGAGAGTCAGTTTGTGCTCTCACGGATAGTGCAACCTCCTCGCTTAGATCAACAAGACAAACACCCTGCAGCCGCTAATAAATTATCAACCAATCATGCTGCGGTTAAACTGCTGCATGTTTTCTTTCCAGTAAGCATCTCCGGCTGCGGTGTGAACATACCCAACCACATTTTCCTACCGCAGCAGTTTCAATCACCATCGTGATGCTTTCACATTCGTGTATGGGGTTTTGATCTTTAAACTTATTTAATCAATTAAAACGGATACTTTTGTAGCACAGTACACTACATAAAGATGTAAAGTGTTATTTGCTTTTTTTAAGTAGTAAAATAGTACATTTTAGGCAGTAATTAAGCAAACATAGTCATGTTTAGTATTTTTATTAATAAATGACTGTTTTTTTTATGATGTTATGAATCATTGGCACATACTTATCTGGTACATACACCATTTTATTGTTATTTTGATGTATTGATAATGTCTGGTATAATATATTAATCTTTTTATATAATTAAATTTTTAAGATAAGCTCTCATACAGTCATAATTAATAAAAAGTTTGAATTATTCATAATTGAAAGTGCGTTTGTAGAGAATTCATTTTACTACACATGTAAAGATAACATTTATTTTATGAGCAGATTTTATTGAACAAATTCTGAGAATGCAACAAAAACATTACAATGGGAAAACAAAACATTTTAAATTTGGGTACATTATACATGTTTAAAAAAATCTAAATATTGCATTTTTTGATGATGCATAAATTGCGCAAAGCAGATCTACAACCAATTTAAAAGCCATACATAGAAGCAGAGATAATATTGCTGCAGATATGCATCTATTCTTTTGCTAGCGAAATGTGCTTTATGTAATAAACCTTTGCTTGGTTGATATTTATCTTATGTATTAAGTCTCTGAGCTTTTGTCTTTCCTTTCAGCTTTTCTCTTTAATAAAAATATAGACACAACGCAAAAAAATAAACCATTCTTCATGAGCAGGACACCATATGCATAGACAAACAGGAACATGCTGGGTATTTGCTCCGAATCTCCTGTAATAAAGAAAGAAAGAAAAACAGTTTTTATGAAAAACATTTATATGATGTTAATTTTATTCATAATGTATATCAAGCGTAACATCTGTGCATATTGCATTTTTGATAAGCACAGGTAACAGTTTGTGAATTAAATGTTTGGCATGAATGGTTTGACAATGTAAGGTTTTTTCTTTTTCTTTCAGTGTCAATAAAAGGTAACACTTTACAATAAGGTTCATTATTTAACATTAGCTAACTACATTAATATGAACTAAGATTGAACAATATTTCTACAGCATTTACTAATGCATTATTAAAATCACAAGTTGTGCTTGTTAATATTAATGCACTGTGAATTAACATGAACTAACAATGAACAACTGTATTTTTATTAACTAACATTAACAAAGATTAATAAATATTGTAATAAATATATTGTTCATGTTAGTTAATACATTAACTAATGTTAACAAATAACACCTTATTGTAAAGTGTTACCCAATAAAATTATAAAGACAGGATCAGTTAGATCAGAATAGTTCAGTGACTCTATAATAAGAAGAAGAATTATAATAGTCGTTTAAATGACATAAAAAGAACATGTGCAAATGATTATACTCTGATTTTAACTGATTCGGGCAAAAAAAAGTATTAATTTGAATGTTGGCTTGGAAATTTTTCAAAGATTTTGAAATACAAAAAATCCATCCAAATGTATCTTAATCCAAATTTATATACATTTATCTATTCATTTTTATTTATTCACCTGATATTTGATCTGTTGTGGGCACCTCAGTGGGTGGACATGTTACTGGGTCCTGATCAGCAGCTTTAGGTTCCATTGACGGCTTACTTTTTTCTAAAATATAACAATACAGTGACAAAAATTAAAATGCAATATATATATATACTGTATATAAAGTAAAGTAAAGTAAAGTATATATATATATTTATTTATTTATTTTTCTGAGTGTCATACAATTTTACAGTTACATCCATATGTAATGTTTCATTCAAATAAAAATATGTAGCTACTTCTAATTCTTATGAATTCTTTATTAATTCTTTGATTTAATTAAAGGTTTAATGAGGTTTTCATAAGGAATAATTATTTATAATGAAAGCTCTCTGTGTCTTCAACCCGTATCAATTGTGTTAAACTTTATTTCCACAGAATTTAACACATATGACTGTAAATCAAAGTTTCTTCAGATTACCTTTCTTCATTTCAAGAGTTTGTGTTCCATCAGGGTTTCCCTCGTGGATAACAGTGCATTGGTAGTTGTCGTTTTGGGCTTTGTTTTTATCCACAATCAACATACTTGTGACGGTGACCACTGGACTTTCATTCTTCTGCTCCACAACATCTCCATCTGATACATCTGTCAATGTTCCTGCATTATTTATTTTCCATTCAAATTTCACCAATTCAGGAAACATGCCACTAGCGTGGCATACCAGTGTCTGTTTGGCACTTTTTCCCTCGTCTTTTTTTGATGGTAGGTATCCAGTCAATGTTGGTGGCTTAGGTTTGTCTTTCCCTTGATCTTAAGAGAAACACATATTAAACATAGCTTCAGTGATTAATGGGCAAATTAGCAAATAAGCAAAAAGAGGAAGATTGGCAAAGTTTTTACTTAGAAATTATATAATTTTATGCATTTGAAGAAATTCTGACCCTCTTTCCTACCGGTTACAACCAGCCGTGTTCCAGATCCAAATCTTTTGATCAAGTTGCCCACTCAGATTAAGTCTATTACAAATACATCTGAATAACTCAAAACCTACTTGTTTGGTATAATTGATTTAGACCACTGTTCCTGATGGTCTACACTTTTTTTTTAAAGGGATAGTTCACACAAAAATGAAAATTATGTCCTCATCACCCTCATGCCATTCAAAATCTTTATGACTTTATTCTTCTGTAGAACGCAAAAGATATTTTAAAGAATGTTTCAGCAGTTTTTGTTTGTACAATGAAATTCAGCGGGGTCCAAAACAACACTGAAACCCTTTTTATTTTCACTGTATGGACATAACAACAGTTTTCAAAGTATCTTCTTTTTTTTGTGTTCCACAGAAGAAAGTCACAGGCTTAGAATGATACGAGTGTCAGTAAATGATGGCAGATTTTTCATTTTGGGTGAACTATGACTGTAACATATTTTCTCCTTTTTTATGCAAACAAGCAGACTAATTAAGCAGCCTGGAATTACTATTCTAGCTATTCTGTGCTCTGTCTCCAGCTCAATTACACAAGTAATTACTGTGAAATTAAGTTTAAAATGCCTAAAATCGGCCTTGGAAGACCTTAATTATATGAATTTTTTCTTACCTGTCACATAAAGTCTTGTACCCGAACCGAAGACTTTCTTGTCTCCCACAGTCATTTGTTCTTGAACAAAAAGGGGCAGCTTGTGGAAAAGAGCATCTGTTGTTGCTTCATGTTGTAGAATATCCCTGTAGTCTTTTTAAATATCTAAGAACAAGAACAAAAAAAGAATATTGATCTTGATTTAGGTCAATTAAGTGCTAAACACTTTTAATTGACTTCTGCATTGAACAGATCCAGCAGTATCATTCTGTATAGTGTCATATCATACTGTTACCAGTACGGATGATAATTCATTTACTTTATTTAAGTCTTCCAACACTCACTCACGGCTGTACAACTGTCAACAAGCTGGGATTTGATTTGACTGTGGAAACACAGTGATCTGTGTGGTCAGTGGCCAAAGGGACCCACTAAACGTAAAAATGTCAATAATAATCAATTAATTTAAGAATGAATTCAAGGGAAGGCCTTGTGTCTGCTTATCTGAGAAGCTAAATTCTGTCCATTCTTTGAATGCTACAGCTTACAGTTTTTCAACAGCACATTTGTCCTCCATCAGTCAAAATTTCATCCCTATCCCATTTTAAACCTTGTCCTTATTTTCCCAAGTGCTCAGGATCAGCAAACACTTTTTTTTACAGGGAATGAAATTCATTTTTTCAGTGTTCAGCAGATGTTTTTATATCATAAAAACTTGTGGCTTGTGGTTTCAGAATTAAGCAGGAAGCCTGCTGGGTTTTTGTACAAGGTGTTAATATTTATAACCACTGTGCTGCCTGAGACCCAGCAGGCACAGTAATACACTGCCGAATGCTCTTCTTTCAGTTCAGGTATTTTCAGAGCCAAATTTGACTGTTTCCTATCTATTTTAAATGATTCAAAACCAGGATCATTGCTTGGGGCTCCATCTGTAATTGATGAATATAATATTCTTCTGAAGGTTTCTCCCTCTTTTAGTTGGTACCAGTGAATGTAGCCACTGCAGTCTGTAGGAAATTTACAGTCTATAACAACTGTCTTGCCCACAGATTTGGTCGATGAGATTTTCTGTTGCAGCTTCACATCTCCATCCACTGCAACAAAATAACAGTCTTGTCACAAAAGCAGTATGTTGCCCTATAGGTAATATATTATAGCTGATATAAATGTCAAGTTAATGTGTATAACTTGAAAATTGTAACTTGGAAAATTATGGTATGCTGAAAACTCACCTTTACATAAAAGGTAAATAAGAAAGAAAAAACACAAGTGTATTTGAAGACTCATGATGGCAGAGAGTGTCTGGAGAGCCTCTGTCTTCATTCTGGTATGAGGGGAGGTCATATGAGAGGGTTATGATATTAAGTTTCCGGCCTTCATGCTAATCTGAGTTTGTTTTGTGGTTCATGATTCAGATGTGACAGATTCTACAGCTTCTACTGTGTGCTTTAGAACTAATCTATGAAAGTTCATAAAATTAACATATAAATGGGTGGTTCTGATGTTTTGGGAAGAAGTCTTTTACGCTCAACAAGGCTGCATTTGATTAAAAAAGCAGCTAAATTAATAACTTTGAAATATTCATACTATTTATAATAATTGTTTTCTATTTGAATATATATATATTTATATATATATATATGAAGAGTTTGGTTCAAAAACGCTATAAATCCATTTTGATTAATTTGACTAAAAATGTGTTTTCTTTACCAAGAAAGTGGCAAGGAGAAAACCACTATTTTCTGTTTCAAACTTTCACATAGCATACACTCTTAAAAATAAAAAGGTGCTTTGGGACCCTGTATGGTTCCATGAAGAACCTTTTATATCCAAAGAACCTTTCCATTGCACAGAAGGTTCTTTGTAGCACAGAAAGGTTCTTTAGATTAATGGTTTTTCACACTCAATATGTTGTAAATATATTTTTATTTTATTGATTTTTTTGGAAAGTGAACTAAATTGTCCTGTCTGGTCAAGAACTCATTCCAAACTCATTTTCTATTAGTTGCGTCAAGTTATAGTGCAATATAAAGTATTAATTTAGAGTTATATAAATAGTGTGTTTATTAATTAAAGAAAGACCAGTAGATCAGTCCTTTTATATATAAATTAGAGGATAAGAGGTACAGAGAATAGATCAGTTTTATAGGGAAAGACTGCCTAGTTAAATGTTTAGCCAGGTCACTCCTGATTTTTGAACTAATCAATCATGTTAACAACTTTACAGCACTTGTTGTGAATTTCACTGACACTGTAGTAGGGTCGCTTTGTGAAAACATCTAAATGGTTAATTATAGATCTAGTAAGACAGAAACTCACCTGTTCTCCACTCATATTGGTCTGAAAAGGTAAAGAGGTGTTTCAGGTCTCGGGAGACTAGCGTAAATTGACCGACAGCGCCATCTGCTGTTTTTGGAAAAGAAAGTTGCTCAATTGCACGTGAGAAAATCTGCCCACACGCATTTGTGAGAAAATCAAGCCAAGTTTCCTCATAAAAAGGCAAATGAGTCTCACAGTTGTAACACACAATACATATATTTGTCCATACCTCTGCATTTTCTCTCAAATAGAGTTTTGTATTTGAAAATCACTTTGCGTTTGTTTGAAATTCGAGTTTTTCTTTGCAAAGCATATTGTGTTTATTTGCAAAACACTGGATTTGTTTGAATATTGGCACAAAATTCGCTCCATAGTCATAAACTGAGAAACTGTTTTTATTATATATTTTAAATCACCGCTTATTTCCTACAAACCCTAAAAATGTTTGTTGTCACAGGATCCTCTATACCCAACCATCGTCCTAAAAAACTGTGAAGACGTGAACCCTTTAACCAGTGGTTCAGTTACCATTCAGATGGATGGAGAGGACATGGTCAAAGATGATGGGGGCACTGATATTTCCCTCGCTCTCAGCCTCCTGTACTCACTCTACCAAATATACAATGTTGCGTATCCAAAATATTTGAGAAAGACCTTGACGTTTTTGGAGGCTTTCGTTTTCCAAAAGACTATAGCTGTCCCTGTATGTGTACAGAGGGTTTATAATTCCCTGTAGATTCCCTGTAATCCAAACACGGCGTCTCTCACACCGAGAGGCACACACGCGCAAACACACACACACACACTTCTCTGTATGTATAGATAACTCAAACACACTTACGCAGACACACAAACACATTCATGGGTGTAAATATACGTGAATTGCAGTTGAACGATTCACAGGCATTTTCCAAATGGACGTGTATCATTATGCAGTCGTTTGGAATGCACTTGGTAAAGGGAGCAATGTAATCTCCTCATCTTCAGTTGGGATGTTCCTTTGACAACGCAGCATGGTCTCTGTCAGCAGATGTCGCTGTTTTAATGTCGTTTTTTTTGTTAGCATAACTGTGGTAAATAAACATACATTTTATATTTAAACATTTAAATATGCTAATATATAAAAACTAATATGTATGAAACCTTTTTAAATATCAAATAGGCAATTTTTTTATGCCTATACAGATCGTGCTGCATTGTCACAGGAACATCCCAGCCGAAGACGAGGAAATTACATCGCTCCCCACTACAAGGGGACAGGGATGATCACTTCCATTTGGAATATGCCCGTGAATCGTTCAACCGCAAGTCGCGTATCGTTACCCCTACACACAACACATACACTCACATACATGCACACAGACACACACACAACACATACACTCACACGTTTATATTAAACTGTAGATAATTTTCATTATTTATGAAAATTCAGTCTTTCCATCACTTTTGGATGTTAATAAGGCGAGACACTGCAGGTGAATAGAGTAAAAAAATAACTAATAGTTATCACCTTACTTACCTAGTTGATTGATTACACTGATAATTGCAAACATTTTTTGTAACACAAGCTTTCTAAAATGTTAGGTTTAAATATGCAAATTAAGCATTATTTAATGAAATATGCGCTAATTTGCATACATTTCTAGAACAAAAATCTAAACACTGGATGAAGTTGGTTTTAAAATACTTATTTAATTTTATTGACACGAGTCAAAAGTTTTTTGGGTATCTCATTTTGTCACTCCATAATTCAGCAAATACTTAGAACAGACAGAAAACAATACATTTTCACAATTTTTTGGGGAATAAAATGTTGTATATAATCAAACAAATTATATATGAACAAATCCCTCTGTAAAAACCTTCAGGATATAGACAGGAATAAAGATATAAAGTTTGGTGTGTGTAAGTGCAACTGAAGTGGAGATATATGGCTCAATGTAGGAGAGAAAACTCATTTTGAGAAAACGGCCTTTAAAAATATGTATTGTAATTGAAATCTATCGACACAAATAGATAAAGTGCTATAAAAGAAACGCTTACCAGTGTTTGGATGTTTTCTTTCCACTAGTCTGAAAAAATACTTTATGAAAAACCAAAAAGCCCAAAATCTCAAATTTGACGTGCATGAAAAAAAATTTTTTTTGCCTGCAGTGTCTCCCCTTAAAACAGTATTTGTTTGCAGATGGTATGCAATTCATAGTTACAATTCTCGAGTCTAAGATGTATCATCGGCTTTCTTTTTGAAAGAAATGTGTTTCTCTGTGAAGGAAGTTTTTAATTCCCTGTAGTTCAAATGAATCATCTTAAGTTGCATATTTATTTGTTGTTCCTGCTGCTGTTTATCTTACAAGTATCAGTACTGTTTTATATTGTACAGTTTTATTGTATTTTTTCTGCTGTTTATTTAATGCTGTTTTCAGTTTGATTTTGGGCAATTTGTCTAATTTATTCATTTTGTTTGCCTATTCATATGATTGCACAAGGGATAAAAGTAATAAACATGTATTTATTCCTATTTCTGGATTTCTTTTATGTTTGTTAACTACATTAGGGCCATGAAGAACCTTTTCATGAATGGTTCTTTTAAGAACCTTTGAAAATGGTACCAAAAAAGGTTCTTTATGGCACTAAGAAAAAAAAGGTTCTTCAAGGAACCATTTAATAAAAGGTTCTTAAGGGAACCAAAAAAGGTTCTTCTATGGCATCGCCACAAAACCCCCTTTTTGGTTCTTCCTGGCACCTTTTTTAAGAGTGTATTTAAGTTATAACATAAATTCAAATCCAGATTTTGATTTTCAAAGATTTATTATAAAAAAAATCATATTTGTTTCCCCCAAAATGCAATAAATCCATGACACTTTTTTTTTTGGTTTCAAAATGCACTAAATCCATTGAATCAATATAAAAGATTTTTTTTTTTTTCATATTGAAAATACACAAAGTAAGTTGATCCACATATGACAGCCTTTGAACTTGGTCAATACTAATCTTATATACAGGTACTGGACTAAAAATAGCCTACATTCAATCAGTCTTTGCCATGTTATTTTCATTTAGTTAACTAGTGCTATACACTGTAGGCTATATATATATATATATATATATATATATATATATATATATATATATATATATATATATATATATAAACATTAGTGGCATTAATAAAAACACTTACACTGACAAGATACGTGATATCGCGTTCATAATTGAATGCGATTAATCTGCGATTACAAACACGATATTGCTCCACCTGAAAGCACATGATGGAGATCACAGAACCGGCTTTACTGACGAGATGCGCATGACAATCACATGTGATTTATCGTGCAGCCCTAATTTTTGTTTGTTGATCACAAAGTACAAAGTAGATGAGGAAAACTAGGAAAAGATTTGGTAGCTGAGCTGAACCAGACAGTTATTGAAGTGGAGAGGACAGATTCAATGATGGCGGAGTAGAACTGTTTCAGCAGCTCCTGTGGCAGGTTGAACTTCCTCAGCTGGCGAAGAAAGTACAACCTCTGCTGGGCTATTTTAGCAATGGACTCAATGTGATTGTCCCACTTTTTTTTTTCAGTGGGGAAGTCGTGGCCTAATGGTTAGAGAGTCGGATTTGTAATCTAAAGGTTGCAGGTTCGAGTCTCTGGCCGGTAGGGATTGTGAAGTGAAGTGACATTCAGCCAAGTATGGTGACCCATACTCGGAATTCGTGCTCTGCATTTAACCCATCCAACGTGCACACACACAGCAGTGAACACACACACACACACACACACACACCGTGAACACACACCCGGAGCAGTGGGCAGCCATTTTATGCTGCAGCGCCCGGGGAGCAGTTGGGGGTTCGGTGCCTTGCTCAAGGGCACCTCAGTCGTGGTATTGACGGTGGAGTGAATGTCCAGTGCTCTCTCCACCCTCAATACCACGACTGAGGTGACCTTGAGCAAGGCACCGAACCCCCAACTGCTCCCCGGGCGCCGCAACATAAAATGGCTGCCCACTGCTCCGGGTGTATGTTCACAGTGTGTGTGTGTTCACTGCTGTGTGTGTGCACGTTGGATGGGTTAAATGCAGAGCACGAATTCTGAGTATGGGTCACCATACTTGGCAGTATGTCACTTCACTTCACTTCACTTCAGGTCCTGAGAGATGAATAAAAAGACATCTCTTGCTTCATCCGATTCGACCCCAGGTAGTCCTTGATTGCATTTTGTTGATTTTTACTGTCCATCTGGAGTAAGACAGGCCCTTTCACCTCCCCACAGAATAACTCACGGTGACTCTGTATCCAGCACAACACTGGGCCAATGTCTCTTACAAACTTCAACTTTATGTCCTCTTGGCCCTCCTGTTAAAAATACAGAATACGTGTGTGTTGGTCCACTAAATATTTGTCATTCTCATCATTTTGCATACAAGAATATTTATGATTTTTAAAAAATCAATCACTACAGTATCTAGAGAATGCTTCCACCGTTCCTCCATACCTTTCTTTACTGTTTAAACAGCAGCAGGAACCCCTCATCCCAGCAGAACTGCTCTGCATCAGGCTAGGACCAAAAATGCGTAGAATGCTATAAAACATGACAAAGATTGACAATAATTATGTGATCTTTCCATTAATATAGAATAATACAAAGATAATTTGTCACAAACACAGAGTTATCCAGCAATTCACAGTGAAATGATGTGGTTGCTCAGCCAAGTTACTTTGCAAGGATTCTGTGATCAGTGTATATAATTAAAAATATCATATGTATGTGAGTGAGTGTTTTGTGTGTGTGAGGTGGCAAGTACATGTGTGAATCGGTGAGATGAGTGTTATAAAATAATTGCACATTCGGTCAAAATTCATTATATGTTGTAAGAATCAGTGTACTAATAAATATATAGTGCACTGGTTTTTATGGCATAAAATGAATATAATATAATAGCTACATAACACTCTTATCTACTCGCACTCTATCCCTCTCACATATGTATTTATCTCTCCCCACACACTTGATATTTTTAATGACACTGATCACAGAACCCTTGCACAGTATCTTGGTTGAGGAAGCGCATCATTTCACCGTCTTGCTGGATAAAACACACACACACAAACATGCATACATATATATATATATATATATGTATATGTTAGTGATATCTAAGCAATAACGTGCCTGTGTACAGTTCAAAACACATAAGCATGCCGAACTGTTGTTTATACACATGCACACAAATGACGCACACATTCAAGTTGTATGAGTTTTAAGTCTTCGTAAAGACCAAAGATGTTTGTTTTTTTTTTACTTACCAACACAGTAAACTTCTTTTTAGCGGTTTCGACTTATCTTTTTAATCGATGCTTTTGCCTGTTTCAAAATAATAAGAATGTGACGTATTTGGACACAGGCGTGGCTTGTTGTGTTACACTTGGATGTGGGCGGGGTTAGATGTCCACCGCAGGCTGCAGCGATTCCAGCATGAACCATCTATAACAACATTAGAGGAATAATTTAATCAAAAATATAATTCCAAACCCTTACTTGGAACTTGTGTTCTGCATTAATCCCATCCATCTGCAAACACAGTTAAAAAACTTAATGGCAGACTTAATGGCTTCTTTATGCACAGCAGTGGTGTTATATAGAGCACCTTAACCACCCCAAAGAACATTTCTGGCTATTGGTGGTATCGCACTTTTCAAGTTTCAGAAGTGTTGCATTATCCATAAGACCATTTAACACTCTCTTATTTATTTCATTTATTGCCTTTCTCCTTACAGCCCAATCAAAGCAATAAATAAATAAAAACATGCATAAAGACTTCAAAACACACTGACTGCATTGCTCACATTATGTAATGCATATCAGTGGCTGATGTGTATACTGAGACTGCATTGAATGGTGTGCTGTTCATGAATTCCATTTTGCTTGTTAAAGTTGTTGTACTGCAACCCTAAAAATTGTTAGCATTGACAAGGGCTGCATGTTTCCACTACATTTCATAAAGTAACTATAGTTCTACCCTATATTTTTGGTTTTGCTATCTGCAATCATATTTGCTACATCAAACCGCACTATTTTGTGGTTCTTCTCTGTCAGACAGTCAATACTGTAATAATTGTGGTTTATAATTTTGGTAAAGTTCCTTTTGTGGCACAACCGTCTCTCATGGTTTATGTAAAAGATGTCAGAGTGTTCTCTCACTGTGGCTGCCATCCCAGATCGCGCAGTAATACATCCCAGCATGACCGTCCGTTGTTGTTTTGAGTTTTATGCCATATGAATTTCCATTTTTTTCAGAGACAAATTCGTTTGCTTCACTTGTAGCAATCCCGGAATGGCTTATGTACAGCAGTCTTTTAAATGTTTCACCATCTTTTTTATGGTACCAGTGGACGAAATTACCGGAGCCCAAGTCTGTTACCTCACATTTAAAGGACACAGATTTACCTTTTTGCTTCACCAAGACCTTTTGAGATTGTTTTAAGCTTAAACTTTCCACACCTGTGATGAAATAAATAGAAAATCAGATCTTTTAACTAATTATTCATAGTTGTTTTATTAACTTATGAACCTATTTTAATCTATTTAACCGCTTTTAAAGTTTACTTACCATGGATCATTATGAGAACAAAAGTACACAAGTTTATGAGCATCATTCGTTTGGTTATGTGAGATGATATATGGTTCATAAAGTTTCCTGTACACTTCTAAACACTATTTTGAAAAAATCATTACAGAAAAATGTTCAGTTACACCTTGCTGATGTCATTTCCTGAGGTGGAGCTCTAAATGTCAATGCACTTTCCAAGTGATGCAATTTGCACAGCACTTTGGATGAAGTATTTAAAAACGATACTTTTCTACCACACCTGACTGATATTGATATCTCATCTGGATTCTCTTAGTAATAAAGTAATTTATTAAAATGCAATTTATTAGAAGTAATTTAGTAACTTGGATAGAGCCTTATAGCTGAAAAATCCTCTTTTGCAGCTCAATAGCACCATCCACTGTTGGAGATCTGCATGTTAAGCAAGCAACTGTTAAAATATCACAAATATATCAAATTATTTGAAAGGTCTTGAAGGAAAAAACAAAGCATCCCTGTTGCATTGCTCTTCAGGATGTGTGTTGGACGTATAGCCTAATAATGGAGGTGGAAATTGGGTTTATTTACACATGAAAAATCAGCTCTAAGAATAAATGCCACATTTATATTCAGAAGTCTAACGAATGTTGTCTAATGATACTATCCTTGAGTTAATGTACAGTATGTGTGTGAATGCTCTCAGTGTGTTTGTTTGAGTCCCAGTAGGCGCAGAAGTAAACAGCAACATGAATTTGCTTTGTGTTGTTCAGTTTTAGGTTATAAAGCTGTGTTCTGTCCACAGTGAATTCATTTTGCTTGGGGATTGTTGGTAACATGAATAAAGCTGCCAACTACATTTATATACAGTAATCTTGACAGGGATTCACCCTCTCGATTTTGGTACCAAAGGATTTTAAGTTTCAAGTTTATTTGTATAGCGCTTTTTACGATACAAATCGTTGCAAAGCAGCTCTACAGGAAATTAAGTTTCCACAATATATTTATATATTGCAGAACCTTAATATATTTAACTTATGGCAAAATTTGGTAATTCTGTATGTTGTCTGAGCATTGGCATCCTCTGAGGGGTTGGCATTATATTTTCTCAGGTGTTCGGTCATCTCAGATCATTTAAGGGTTGGATCCAGACTGAAGCTTCTGTAATTCCTAGTTACCACGGGATGTTAATCCCGTGACAGAAACAGAGAAACAAATAGAGACATAATTAGCGTAGCTGCTGTTGCATCTAAACAAAAATGATTTGTTCAACCCAAGCTAAAGAATAATAATAATGTACATTTGATCAGATATAACTGCAGTACAAGATTATAAAATGCATTATGTGAATACTTGGCTAAAAATATGTGTTTTTAATCTAGATTTAAACAGAGAGAGTGTGACTGAACCCCGAACATTATCAGGACGGCTATTCCAGAGTTTGGGAGCCAAACGTGAAAAAGCTCTACCTCCTTTAGTGGACTTTGCTATCCTAGGTACTACCAAAAGTCCAGAGTTTTGTGACCTTAGGGAGCGGGTTGGATTGTAGCGTGGTAGAAGACGAGTTAAGTATACGCAGGAGCTAAACCATTTAGGGCCTTATAGGCAAGTAATAATATTTTGCAAATGATACGGAACGTAATAGGTAGCCAGTGCAGAGACTGTAAAATTGGGGTAATATGATCATATTTTCTTGACCTGGTAAGAACTCTAGCCGCTGCATTTTGGACTATCTGTAGCTTGTTTATTGAAGATGCAGGACAACCAGCTAGCAGTGCATTACAATAGTCCAGTCTAGAGGTCATGAATGCATGAACTAGCTTTTCTGCATCAGAAACAGGTAGCATGTTTCGAAGCTTGGCAATGTTTCTAAGATGGAAGAATGCTGTTTTTGTAACATGGGAAATATGATTTTCAAAGGACAAGTTGCTGTCTAATACAACACCCAGATTTTTTACTTTAGAGGACGTAACAGTGCATCCATCTAGTTGCAAATTGTAATCCAAAAGATTCTGTGTACTGTTTTTTGGTCCAATAAGTAATATCTCTGTCTTATCTGAATTAAATAGGAGGAAATTATTGGTCATCCAATCTTTTAAATTTTTTATACAATCTATTACCTTAGATAGTTGAGAAGTTTCATCTGGTCTTGTTGAGATATATAGTTGAGTATCATCAGCATAACAATGAAAACTAATCCCGTATTTTCTAATAATATTACCAAGAGGCAACATGTATATTGAAAATAGCAGAGGACCTAGGACAGATCCTTGTGGTACTCCATACTTTACTGGTGATAATTGAGATGACTCCCCATTTAAATGAACAAAGTGGAAGAGATCAGACAGGTAGGATCTAAACCATCTTAAAGCCTGCCCTTGAATACCGGTATAGTTTTGTAATCGATCTATGTGTCATGGTCTATAGTGTCGAACGCAGCACTAAGATCAAGTAATACTATCAATGAGATGCAGCCTTGGTCTGAAGCAAGAAGCAAGTCATTTGTAATTTTAACAAGTGCAGTTTCTGTACTATGGTGAGGCCTGAAACCTGACTGAAATTCTTCATAGAGATCATTTTTTTGCAAGAAGGAGCACAATTGAGCAGACACAACTTTTTCTAAAACTTTAGACCTAAACGGAAGATTTGAAATGGGTCTGTAATTTGCCAGTTCATTAGAATCTAGTTTTGGTTTCTTAAGAGGCTTAATAACCGCCAGCTTGAATGGTTTTGGGACGTGACCTAAAGATAACGATGAGTTAATAATATTGAGAAGCGGTTCTTCTGCTACAGGTAACAACTCTTTCAGTAGTTTAGTGGGTACAGGATCTAATAAACATGTTGTTGGTTTAGATGCACTGATAAGTTTATTTAGCTCTTCCTGTCCTATAGTTGTAAAGCACTGCAGTTTTTCTTTGGGTGCGATGAATGAAGCTGAAATACTAGACGCAGTAGAATCTACATTTGATATTGTATTTCTGATGTTATCTATTTTATCAGTAAAGAAATTCATAAAGTCATAACTATTAAACTGTGAGGGAATATTTAGATCGGGTGGCATCTGTTTATTTGTTAATCTTGCCACTGTGCTAAATAAAACTTGAACTTGATTTCATTCCAAGATTGCAAGTCAGTGACTTTGCAGGGGAGATATGAAGTTTTGGCCACTGCTTTAACCAAAATCTGTTGACCTTGTTCCAAAGTCCCTCCCAAAACAGCTGCTATGATTAAACAACACAAAAATATATATTTTTATTTTTTTAAAGGCAAATTTCAAATGCTTATTTTCAAATGGCACCTACCTATCTCTGAGAGGAGGACAATATAAATGTATGCAAACATCATTCATCCAGCTGAAGAAGAGTAATGTTCTGTTTTACTGTTGTACACAGCCATGTAAGACAATCAAATACAGTTGCTGATGTCATTTCCTGAGATGGAGCACATAATATATTTCAGCAAGTAATATCTCTTTCCTATTCCACTCTTTTAATCATCACATTTTAAAATTCAGGCCCTTTAATTGAGTAAGCTCCATCACCTGTTTACTCTTTTTTGCACATTTTTAAAAACACATCCTATGTTTTACAGCGTTGTGATACTTATATTAGCAGTGTGTAATGTTTTGTCATTTGTTTTATAGGCTCAAACAATCATTTACTCTTTATAGAAATATGCATAACTTTGGAAAAAGGCCTCCAATATTGGTCCCTAATTAATTTCCCTATTTCATCTTTTCATCGCAGTATCATTTCCATCTCATATGTATTGGGGTTGATAACATTCTGAGGTGGATTTATTTTTAATTAATATTCAAATGAACTTCAATAAAATAGCTGTCTTAAGTGAATAGCTAGTATTTTATTTATCATAAACACAGACAATCAAACAATATTTTTTATACTTTTTGTAGATTTAATTAAACCCCTTGATTGGAATACAAATATTCTGTTCAGTCGAGTGTTTACCTTGATTTTTATTTATTTTCTTCACAAATCATGTCACCTATTTCTTTTCAAGCATGCACTTCCTTTCTCTATTTTACAAGTTCATTCTTTTTTGGATGCAACAGCTGTACATAAACGGCATTTTAGACATTTTCACCTATTGTTAATGTGATCTTCATAACAAAAAAGAAATGCAGTGTTTTTGTTTTACTACAAATCATATGGCATATAAAGATGATAGCTGAATCACAGTTTTGTTGAAGCCTGCTGTTAACAGTCAAGGTGTACGATACAGTATCTAAATATTGTCTTTATTAGAGTTCTTTCTACACATTTTAAACATTTAAAATGTTTTAATGAAATATTGACAACAAAAAGCAACATCACAATTAAAATGTGTCGAATGTCTCCCTTGCTGCATTTGTTCCAGCAACAGCTCGGGTGATGAAAGCAGGTTTTTGCCATGATTTCCTCTCGCAGTTAACACTGTGTCTCCACTCCAGAGCGCGCAGTAATACGAGCCAGCATCGCTGTTCTCCAGTGTTGAGATAGTCAGTGTCACTAGATCAACACTCACCGATCCAGAATATCTACTGGGGACACCGGGGTCAATTTTGGCTTTTTTCGATCCAGCTTCGAAATACATTAATCGTTGGAAAGCTTGATCTTTGAGTCTGTACCAGTGGAGAGGGTTGGACTGAAGCGTCGATGAATCCACTTTGCATTGGATTCGAGCAGTTCTACCCCTTGCCTTCATCAACAAAGATAATGGATGCGTAGGTTGTCCCTTTAAACAACCTAAAACAATAAGAGAAACCATTAAAACGCGCTAATTGTGTAACAGAATAATCCGACTTGTATGTAGACCTACGCTTGTTAACACTAAACAGCAGCTGCTGAGTCTCGCGACCGCCTGACCAGTAACCTTAGCAACTGTACGCCTCATAGCGAACGGTACATCAATAAAACGGTAGTAGGCTACTGTAATTGTTCATGACTATAGGCTATAACAGATTACGTATCACAAGTAGGCCAACAAAAAGTGTTTTGTTTAAAATATTTGCAAGATGTGGATAAGCAATTGTGCGAGACGGACCTAAAAAACTAAACAAAAATAAATAAAATAAAAACTAACTTATGCTAGCCTACTGAAATTATTTTTTTGAACATTTCTGAAAATAACTTACTGAAATTATTAAACAACTGCATAATTGTTAACTGAAAGATGTTAAGAATTATTCAAGAATGCGAAAATCTCACCTATTGAGACGACTAGCAACCCAAAAGTTATGATTCCAGACAGTGCCATGTCTACATCTGTCGTCCAGGAGTCTGAAGAATTATGAACGGCATCAGCCAATCAGAAGGTAAAGATCATGATAATGGCCTTGTGGTTTCCTCTTTGCACATATCTCGTCGTCATCACTATCACAAGAAGATTTCTCACACAAACTAAAACAATCTGTATAAATGATGGGTGATGGGAGTCAACACTCATTTAACAGGTGTTTAAAGCACAACCCCTGAAAACCTTCTTCAGAGCAGATAGGCTATCAATGCAAAGGCTCTTCCACAGTGGCACTATGGATTCAGATATACATGGTAAAAATTTTCTGTTCAAAAACATTCAATAGTACTATGATATAATAATTAGAAATATGTTGTGTGTTTCACAGTGTGTTGTGTATTTAAAAAGTGCTACTGCTAAATTGGTCACAGAGTCAAGACTTTTTGTGCTTTATTTTGTAATATAAATTGTAAAGTCTATTTACATGATTCTTTATTCATGCATTTGTTCAAATAGACCAGTATATTCATACATTTGTTCAAATGCCAGCCATTATTAAGGTAAATTAAAATCTTAGACAGAAAACGACAATTTAAGTACACTTTATTCATTAGTTCATGTACAGGATGTGAGTAAATCTTCTCACTGTGGCTGCTGCTTGTGTCCCAGTAGGAGCAGAAGTAAACAGCAGCATGTTTCTTCTGAGCGTTGCTCAGTTTTAGATCATAAAGTTTTGTTTTATCCACTGTGAAGTCATTTGCTTGGTCATTGTTGGTATCACGAGTGACATCACCTCTTTGACTGATATAGAGTAGCCTCAATGGGGCTTCACCAACTTTCATTTGGTACCAATGGATGTAGCTCTGACCAGTCACTTTGCAGGGCAGATACACAGTTTTGCCCTCTGCCTTAACCAAAGCCTTTTGATCTTGATCCAAAGTCACCCCTAGAACCGCTGCTTTGATTAAACAAAACTCAATTTCAATATTTTTAGAGTTTTCATTTTTTTTTATCACCTTTATTATTATAAATGTCACTTACCTGGCATCTCTAAGAGAAGAACAATGTAAATGTATAAAAACATCATTTATCTAGGATTTTTTTTTCTGCTTGGTGTAATGCTGTCTTTCAGGTTGCACACTGCTTTTGTATAAACTTCAAAAAAGGGGTGCTGATGTCATTTCCTGAATGGAGTTACCTTAGAAACCATTTTGCATGAGCCTTTTACAGTAATTGAATTTCAAATTACTTTGATATATAAAATGGGGAGTTTGTTATATGCACCTTTTTCTTTGAATGTGAATGATACCAATGCTTAAAGTGACTGTTCTCCTGTCACTTTAACAGACTGATAAGCTCTTCTTGCACTACAATATATCTGCACAGTTTTTGTTTAATTTAACTGGTTTGCACTCTATCTATTCTGCCTTGTGCCTTATGCCACTTTATTTATCTCTTTTTTTATTTTTCTACAAATGTCCTCAGACTGATAAGCTCCTCTTGCACTATATATATACACTCTATACATATATAACTGCACAGTTTTGTTTTATTTAACTGGTTTGCACTCTATCTGCCATGTGCGTTATGCCACTTTATCTCTTTCTTTCTTTTTTTTTACAATGTCCTCATTTGCATATCTGTATAGTTGTATGTACATATGTTTAAACTGTATTTATCTGTATTTGAACGTCTACTGTTAGTGTTTAATGTTAACTGTATGCACCAAGGGTCTGAGAGTAACGCAATTTCAATTCTCTGTACAGTATGTATGTGCCGTACATGTGGAAGAATTGACAATAAAGCAGACTTGACTTGACTTGACTCTGTAAACTAAATGGGAATTTCAAATGTCCAATTACGTTTTAGTGCCACATTGGATCTGATTTATGTTTTATTAACATATTGACCTATTTTATTTTGACCTATTTAACCCCCCTTAAAGAGTGCCTAACATAGATCATTATGAGAACAACAGTACACAAGTTTATCAGCATTGTTCATCTGTTTGTGTAAGACGATATATGATTCACAAAGTTCCCTGTATGTACTTAACACTATTTTGCAAAAACCATTGCAGAAAATTGTTCAGTTGCTGATGTCATTTCCTGAGGTGGAGCTCAATGCGCTTTCAATATGCGGTTTGATTTGTTTAGAAATCAGGATGAATTATTTCAAAAATAGACATTTCTACACCTGACTGATATATTTGACGTGTCTTCAGGATGCTCTTTAATTAAATTGAGTAAACTTGCAACTTAGAATTTTATTAATAACTTGAATAAAGCCTTAATACTGAAAGAAATCCTTTTTCACAGCTCAATAGCACCATCCTTTGTTGGACATCTGCATGTTAAACAAACAACTGTTCAAATATCACAAATATTGGGGATTATTTAAAAGGTATTGCAGAAAAAAATAAACATCCCTGTTGCATTGCTCTTTAGGATGTGTGTTGTACGTATAGCCTAATAGGTGGAAATTGTGTTTATATACACATGACAAATCAGCTGTACAATAGATGTCACATTTATATTTAGAAGAGTAAAATCTAATTAAAGTTCTCAGTATCATTGAATGTGTGTGAATGCTCTCAGTATGTTTGTTTGAGTCCCATAGGCACATGTAAACAGCAGCATGAATCAGTTTTGTGTTGCTCAGTTTTAGGTTATAAAGCTGTGTTCTGTCCACGGTGAAGTCATTTGCTTGGGGATTGTTGTTATCATGAATAAAGCTGCCGACTGCATTTATAAACAGTAATCTTGACAGGGATTCACCCTCGTTATTTTGGTACCAATGGATATAATTCCAAGATTGCAAACCTGTCACTTTGCAGGGGAGATATGAAGTTTAGCCCATGCTTTGACCAAAATCTGTTGACCTTGTTCCAAAGTCACTCCAAAAACAGTTGTTATGATTAAACAAAACCTTTTTTTTTTTTTGTATTTTTTGTATTTCTAAAAGAAAAAAAAGAAATACAAAAACACACAAAGACAGTTTTAGCCTTTTGTCAACAGTAGGACTATATCTATAATATCTATAATTTCTTAATGAAATATTTAAAACCAAAAGCAACACCACAATAAAAATATGTCTAATGTCTCCTCCTTGCTGCTGTTCCAAATAAAAGCGCTTTGATGATGAAAGCAGGTTTTTGCCATGATTTCCTCTCACAGTTAACACTGTGTTGTCTCCACTCCAGAGCGCGCAGTAATACGAGCCAGCATCGCTGTTCTCCAGTCTTGGGATTGTGAGAGTCAGTGTCACTGGCTTATCCTTCTCCGCATCGTTCACCGATCCAGATATTTTACGGGGGGCATCGGGGTCTTTTTTGGATATTTTCGTTCCAGCTTCGAAATACATTAATCGTTGGAGAGCTCCCTTCGGTGGAGCTCTGTACCAGTGGAGAGCATTGGACTTAAACGTCGCTGAATCCACTTGGCATTTTATTAGAGCAGCTTTAGTCCTTGTCCTAATCACTACAGAATCAGGGTGTGTAATTTGTCCATTTAGACAATCTAAAACCACAAGAGAAACCATTAAAATGCGCTGAGTGTGTACACACACAACGAAGCACTTACATTTTAGCATTACATTAAACTCCAGAACCCAAAAGCTCACAAACAGCAGTGGCTCCCGTCTGAGTGAACCAGTTTGCACGCTGCTCGAGTGTTTTCTCTTAAACGGTAGGACTGTAAACTATTTACGTTTAGCACAAGTATGCCTATGCAACAAAAAACAGTTTTGTTTTAAATGTTTTCAAGATAGCTTAAAAGTTGCTTGTGCGAGACGAACCTCAAGAGAAAAGCTGAAATACCACGAAATAGGGCTAAGTGGAAATTCCTTTTAAAAGTTAAAAATACTAAAATCTCACCTATTAACACGACTAGCAACCCAAAAGTTATGATTCCAGACAGTGCCATGTCTACATCTGTCGTCCAGGAGTCTGAAGAATTATGAACGGCATCAGCCAATCAGAAGGTAAAGATCATGATAATGGCCTTGTGGTTTCCTCTTTGCGCATATCTCGTCGTCATCACTATCACAAGAAGATTTCTCACACAAACTAAAACAATCTGTATAAATGATGGGTGATGGGAGTCAACACTCATTTAACACGTGCAATTTAGAACAGCAATTAGGTTATAAAGCTGCCTCTTCCTCAATAGCACCCTTCTTTTTTTCTTAGCTAAAATGGTATGGATTCAAATCTGTGAAGATGTTTTGAGTAGAATTCAGTTAAAAAGATTTAATGACACTGCGATATCATTTAGGAGGTCATTAAATTCACAAAGTGTATTGAAAAGTCTTTTGTGCTTTATTTTATAAGCAATATAATGCTTTTAATATTAGCAGTGTGTTTTGTCATTTGTTTTGTTGGCTCAAACAATCATTTAGTGTTTCTAAAATTATCCATAACTGGATTGGAAGACCATTATAAGGAAAGGCCTCCAACATATTTGATCTATATGTCATGTTTTTTCTTTCTTTCTTTTTTCCCTTCTTTTTTAAAATAAATAAAATGGCTGACCCATTTGTCTTGCTAAGCGAATTAGCTATCTTTTATTTATCATAAATATGGATTAAATACAACCCAGTACAGGGTAAAATATGGACGAACCCAGCAATTGGGTTGTTTTTTTTAGCACAATCAAACAATATTTTCATACTTTTTGGAGACTTAATAAAACTGGACTGGAATAAAATTTTTATTTTCCATCAAGTCTTTAAGTGCTTTTTTTCTTCACACATCATGTCTCATATTTTTCTTCAAGCATAGCCTACTCTCCACCTTTGTATTTTTTATAACCATGTCCATAAATGTTGAATAGCACTTTATTATGGACACAAATTATTGAGACAGTGAGCCACAGCTGTAATTTGAATGTCCTGAATTATTAATTTTTTTTACATAAAATAATTGTGAGCATAGTTATGATTAAGATGAAAACAAATTATTTTAAATGTAAATATAAAATGATTAAGATGAAAATGATTGAACATTAAGATTGAGATCTGGAACTGTGACATGTAAAATAAAAAGAAAATCTAAAGACATTTTATAAAAATTTGAATTAAGACATATAACAATAAAGTAATAACTTGTGTTGAAACAAAATCACCTTTTAATTAGCCAAAGAGATAGTTTTATTGTAGCTTATTGTGAACAGTCAAGATGGTACAGTAGCCATTTAGCAAACATTGTACATTATGGAACACTGTGATTCTTTCTTTTGAGACGATACACTTTTGGAACATTTTCCACAGTTTTTAAATTAAATTGACAAAAAGCACCATCACAATAGAAGAAAATGTCTAATGTCTCCTCCTTGCTGCTGTTCCAAATAAACCTGCTTTGAAGATGAAAGCAGCCAGGTTTTTGTAACGATTTCCTCTCACAGTTAACACTGTGTTGTCTCCACTCCAGAGCGCGCAGTAATACGACCCTTTATCTTCGGCCTCCAATCTTGAGATAGTCAGTGCCACTTCTTTACCCTTCACCGACCCAGAAAATCTACGGGGGGTACCGGGGTCTTTTATTGCCCTTGACGAATCAGCTGCGAAATACATTAATCGTTGGAGAGCTCCCTTTGGCGGAGCTTTGTACCAGTGGAGAACGCTGGTCTTCAGGGTTGATAATTCCACTAGGCATTGGATTCGAGCAGCTCTACCGCTTGCCTTAATTATATCTGGATCAGGGTGCGTAATTTGTCCATTTAAACAATCTAAAACCATAAGAGAAACCATTAAAATGTGTTGCGTGTGTACACACAATAAAACACTATATTATCCTACATCAAACACAAGAACCCATAAAAGCTCAAGAACAGCGTTTTCTGTTAGAATCCGTATCGAACAAGTACACCGATAAAACGGTATAGACTGTAAACTATTAACGCATAGCACGAGTAGGCCTATACAAGAAAAAAAAAAAACTGTTTTGTTTAAAATGTTTTCAAGATAGCTCACAAGTCGCTTGTGCGAGACGAACCTCAAGAGAAAACTGAAAATACCACGATATAGGCCTAAGTGGAAATGGCTTTTTAATAATAATAGTGAATGAATAGTATAGGCTGTGATTGAGAAATGTTAATATTTGTAACAGATTACTAAAATCTCACCTATTAAGGCTACAAAAAACCCAAAAGTTATGATTCCAGACAGTGCCATGTCTACATCTGTCGTCCAGGAGTCTGAAGAATTATGAACGGCATCAGCCAATCAGAAGGTAAAGATCATGATAATGGCCTTGTGGTTTCCTCTTTGCGCATATCTCGTCATCACGATCACAAGATTTCTCACACAAACTAAAACAATCTGTATAAATGATGGGTGATGGGAGTCACTCATTTAACACGTGCCATTTAAAACAGCAATTAGGTTATAAAGCTGCCTCTTCCTCAATAGCACCCTTTTTGTCTTAGCTAAAATGGTATGGATTCAAATCTGTGAAGATGTTTGGAGTAGAATTCAGTTAAAAAGATTTAATGACACTGCGATATCATTTAGGAGGTCATTAAATTCACAAAGTGTATTGAAAAGTCTTTTGTGCTTTATTTTATAAGATAAACTAAAATCTATTTTAAATGATTTGTTCAGTTATACTAATTGTTTAGTAATCTTTTTTGTAATTTATCAGCTTTTGTAACTTTTGCAGTACCTTTCAAATTGTTTGATATACAACTCAAGTGAAAAAGCTTAAAGTCAGAATTTATTTTCACCACACAAGGACGTGTTATGGTTGGCTCCACGAAGGAATGCAGGAACTCGCGGGTGAGTCGAAAACAGAATCTTTAATAAAATAAGAGTTACAGGATACAAGAAAACAACCTGTGAACAAACGTTACACAATATTAAGACGAGACAAGACATGAGGAGAACTGAGGACTTTTAAAGGGATCAGGACAAAGGAACAAACAAGATAATTAATTCACAGGTGATGAGAATGATAGATACTTAACTAATGACAGGAAAAACCAAATATGGGCAAAAGGGAAACTAGACAGAAACTAAACCGTGACAGGATCAGTGTTATATTACTATCACTGAGATTTCTATAAGTTTTCATTTTAAATGTACCTTATTCATTTTGTTGTTTCTGTCAGTTTTATTAGTTTTTGATTGTCTTTATTAATTTTTATTTCAGCTTTAGTTTTAGTCATTTTATTAACTAAGTAAAAATGACAAATGTTGCCCTGGCAACTTGCTAAAATAAAGTAAGTCTGTGTTTTTCAAATAAGGAACAAAAATGTGTAAATATTTTATGGTTTTAGTTTTTAAGCTAACAATATTAACCCTGATAAGGAAAAGTAATATTTCAAGCAAGTGCTTCATCAAACTGAACATTACAAACCCATTAATACCATAATCCATAGACAAACAATGACATATTTGATATTTAAAAAAAAAAAATTGAGATACACTTGCAATCTTCCAAAATCACAAATAAATATAGTGTGTACAAAAAACCCCTCATAGAAACATGTATAATGTGTCCATGAACACCAGGGCAATTATAATTCTAATCCAAACAGATCCAGATACCACCATCCAGCCAGCCTGTGCATATGCAGCTAAAGTCAAATCAAGAACTTAAACAGAAAATGACAGTGCAAGTACAGTATATGTTTGCATTCAACGTTTGCCAGTTTATGTACAGGATGTGAGTAAATCTTCTCACTGTGGGTGCTGTCCCAGTAGGCGCAGAAGTAAACGGCAGCGTGACTCTTCTGAGTGTTTCTCAGTTTTAGATCATAAAGCTTTGATGTTTCCACTGTGAAATCATTTGCTTGGGGATTGTTGGTATCACGAGCAACACTACCACTTTGACTGATATAGAGTAGCCTCGATGGGGCTTCACCGTCTTTCATTTGGTACCAATGGATGTAGTCTGAAGAGCCCAGATCAGTCACTTTGCAGGGCAGATACACAGTTTTGCCCTCTCCCTTAATCAAAACCTTTGGAGTTTGATTCACAGTCACTCCCAGAACTGCTGCTTTGATTAAACAAAACCAAACTTCAATACAAGTTTCAAGTTTTTAAATGTTATTTTCTATTATAAATGTCACTTACCTGGCATCTCTAAAAGGATGACAATATAAATGTATAAAAACATCATTCATCTGGTGAAAATGGTTTATAATTGGTGTAATGCCCCTCTTTGAGGTTTTCACACTGCTTTTGTATGAACTTCAAAAATGGGGTGCTGATGTCATTTCCTGAAATGGAGTTACATTAGAAACCATGCTTAATCAAATTCAGCATGAGCCTTATATTACATGAAATTACTTTGAAGTATAGCAACATCAAATTTTTCAGTTTGTCACACTACTCCCCATCTGTAAGATAAGACAATTTATCAGAGATATATATATATTTTAATATGATTATGATGATACTAGTGCTTAAGTCTATTTTAATTAATCACATTTTATAGTGGCCTTTTAGAAAAGAAGAGAACGGAAAAATTAAATGAAAAATAAAACTGACGGGCCAGATGTTTTATAGGCTAGTAAAGTACAGTAACGATAGACAGAAAGTGTCCAGATTGGTTCCGTCTTAATTTTGAACACTGTCTCTTATAGCAAAGTTATTTGGTCAAATGTTTTCTGAAAACATTATTGGTTAAAAAAAAAAAAACCTAACACGCAGACATTTTGTCCAATTATTGCTCTGTAGTGTATTTTATAATACTAAGATTTTAAAATATCACAATGTGTGGACAGTTATACACATTTAATTCGATAGCAGATTTTGCTGAAACTTTACATTAAGGTCTCAATTGGTTAATGCGTGAACTAACATGTATATTCAGCATTTGTTCATCTTTTTTATATTAAATAATAAAAATCATTATGCTATTTCATGGCAACTAAAAACCTTAATATAAGTGTCTTTGTTTAAAATGAATGAAAGTAGCTTCACATTGCTAATGTAAAAATTCACTGGAAAAGGAGAAATGTAAAAGATAAATGTCTCCCCCTTGCGTTGATTGGATGTCCGTACAAACAAATGAAAAACTACACTAACAGTACTTTTAAATGCTCTACCCTGACCAGTGATTATAAAACAAGTGATATCATTTGTGGGCCTATTACCAGTATGTAAATATGATATTTATACTGATGCTGTTTCCATTCGTGAAAAGGAACCGCAACTCATATGAACTATTCTTTATTCACTTTACAGTTAAATTAGCACAGATATGTACATCACAGAAATGCTCTACAGTGAAGCTAACAATACGAACACAGGAGTGATGCTGTTTTTCATCTCAGAACCAAACAATGAAGACAATGATTACTCTATCAACCAATTACATATATTGCATATTTTTTTAGATTTCCCGCCCCAAACTTTCCCTCTCATCATTGGCTTAAAAAATATAAAGTTGAATAAATACAATTTCTCCAAACATAAAACATCATTCACAAATTAATATTTCCACATCCATATTCAAGGATAAGTTCTGCATTTATGTCCTTGTGAATATAATATACACATAATGTCTGTAATTATAGGGAGCTACATGTTGTGTTTTGCAAAGCTGTATTAGCCAGGTGCAATATTTCAGATTTCTTCTCACAACATTTCTCATGCTGTAAACTCAACACATATCCATATTCATCAAGAGGACTTTGATTCATTTGGCATAAACACTGAAAGTCTCAGCCATAAACTGTCAATATCAAATATATGCCAAATACCACCACCATGGCCGCGCACGGCCAGCCGTGAAACTACAGAGAACACTAACGATGATGCAATGTCACATTTATATCTGAAATATCGCAAAGAAAACACCTAAGTTTTGTGTAACACTTAGAATGGTTAAATAGATCATATCACTACAAATTCTGATAAAATTCGCTGCAGAGCAACAAAGTCAATACAATACACTTGGTGCAGAGAGGATAAGGTTATTTTTTTGTCTTCAGAGGGGAAACTCTCACTTTAGTTCTTCTTTAGACAGACAGGGATTACATGTTCAGGTCACCAGAGTTCCAACAAAGCACACATCAATTCGTTGCTGCTCACAGGTAAACAAACAAAAACAGGGATTTTATCTTGGTTTGCGAGAAAAGGTTGACCATACTATCACGTCATGCTTGGTTATTTTCTTTATACTCTGAGTATAAGTATTTGTGTCTCCTCTTGCTTCGTTAGTCGATTGTGTTATTTCCTCATATGTGGTATTTGCCTAGTCTGATTGACAGCTGTTATCGGTACATAAGACTTCATGGCGAGTAGCTCTGTCTGCAAACCTCCAGATCCATGCGCCTTCTGACGACACGCTGAACCCATTTACTCCAGACGCTGTGTAAAGTTTTCAGGAAACAGTCCTTTGTGAGCCGAGGTGCCATGCTGTAGCCAGTCATTCTCTCTGATGCCAGTGAACCAACCGGCATCCTGAAAAAAAGATCAAAATGAGCATCAAAATCAGGTTATGATTATCATAAGAAAAGAGAATAACACAAAAGTTAAACATTCAACATCATACCTGATCTTCAGCTAGCTCTGTGGGTACTACCAAAACAATGTCTCCTTTCTTCAGCTCCAGTTCGTCTGGGTTTGCTGCTTCAAAGTCATGCAACGTTTCAACCTACAGGACAGCATAAGAATAAGAAACGTGATGTACATTAAAACTCTGTTCATTTTTACTACATGGCTTATTATTCTGATTTGTCAATAGATTGGCGCCACTTTCTTTCAGTCTCTCTTTATATAAACATAAGCGGCGCCATCTTGTGTCTCAGTTATCGATTGTAGTTTATTGAAAAGTAGCCTACAGTATATGTCTGCAGTGTTCGTGTTGTTGCTCGGTTGAATGATTTGTACACTATAATGGGCTATTTTGTTTCTTAGAGGAAGCCTTAAGGTTACTGTATATCCACTTAATTTTTAAGCTAACCGCTAGTGCGGTAATTTCTAAGTTGAATGTGGAAGGCTTCCAGTTGGTGTAGCTCTACACAAAAACGCTTATTATGCTGCTTGATGTTGAAAATTGGTAGGCTATTTGTAATCATTTTATGTTAATTTATAATCGTAATCAGAAACAAATGATTTTACAGTTTACTGCATTTTGTACTCTTTTATTTACAGTTTGTTTACTAATAAATCGGCATTCTTGCATTTTAGAATATGGAACAATATTTTATGACCACGTTTATTAATTTGGTGACTAGCCATGTAATTAGCAGAATAATGTGCCGTCAGCAGGTAATTATTGCTAATTAAATGTACAACTGTACTTTATCCTATACTTAAGTGGTGTTTGCTTTATATTCACCTTGAAAAGGTATCCAAGAGGCATTTCAGAGGAGACGTCTTTGGTTGTCTGGCATTCTGTGATCACCCCATTGCCACTGGTTGCTATTGGAGATGAAATATCACCATCACGGTCATCGTCGCCCTCATTACTAGAGGCAGGTTCAATAACAACAGAAGGGATAGGCATCTTTTCCTGAGGTGAGGGAAAGAAACAGCATCACTCAACATGCAACTCAAGGGACAAACCTAAAGGTAAGGTATGTAAGTACATTTTTGACAAGGAGCTTGACACAATTAAAAAATATACATGAACAATAATATATACACATACATAATAAATCCTTAAGAAAAGTAATAAATTAAAAACAACTGAATAAAATAGAAATGGGTAACACTTTACAATAAGGTTTCAATTGTTAACTATATTAGACAACATGAACTAGCAGTGAACAGTATTTTTACAGCATTAATTTCGACATTTACTATTAAATTTGTTTTAATCAAAAGCTGTATCACAGTAGTTAATGTGCAGTGAACTAATGTGAATAAACAGTGAACAATTGTATTTTTATTGACTAACATTTACCCCTTCAAAATGAGGCTTTGTTGTGAAATGTTACCAAAAATAATCGAGACATTTCACGCATTAAGTTACAAAATAAAAACCCAGCAAAACAGGTTTGTTTTAAAGCATTTTGATTAAATTCTAAGTATCAGAGAGTTTTAAAGTACGGTCCAGAATGGTTACATAAAGAAACCAGGGTCTTGCATACCAAAGTGGCCTGCATACCAAAGTGCAGAATCACAGAATATCTACCTCCTCTTTCCCATTGTTTGCAGCACCCTCCTTACTGGTTTCATCCCCTGGTTGGGGCTCAACATTATCAGGAGCATCTCCTGGTTTGGGCTCAATATTATCAGGAACTTCTCCTGGTTGGGTGTCAACCTTATCTGGTTCATCTGTTGGTATGGGCTCAACATTATCTGGTTCATCTCCTGGTTTGGCTTCTAGTGAACTGGCCTCTTCCTCTGGTTTGGCATCTATAGTCTGGAAGAGGTGCTCAGGAGTGAGAGCCAGTGTTTGAACACTCAACACAAGCCACTCATGTGGATGGATCGGTTTACGGCATCACGGAGGGGAGCACTCAGAGTGTCACAATGAGGGGTGCAGGGACCAGTTTAACTTCAGAGGTTAAAACTGTCCCTGATGTGGAATGGCAAGTCAGTTCTCAAAAAAACAGACTTGAGTTTCACCAAAAGTCAAGTACTTTGGTTAGGGGAAATGTTCAACAAGACGGCATGAAGGAACAGGGGTCATGATTCACTTCCTACCGTTATGAAGCAGTATGGGTGAACATTCCTCAGATCATAGTGACTGTATGATCTCAATATACATGTGAAGAATCATCAAAATGTACAACCACCACCCAAAAAGAACTAAAATGGAACCCATTTTGGCCTGTCAGCAAGTATATAAATAAATTAAAAACCCATTACAATTCAAAACTGTTGAATTCAGATTCAACTAAACATAGATGCATAGATTATATTTACACCTGAACATTTATACTCCACTTGCTTTGTCACTTTATGAGCTTATGATAACAGAATGTAAAATTACTACCCGTTACGGTGATGTAAGAATGGAGTCACCATGGAAACCGAAAATGGTGATTAGAGGGGTAATAATAGTCATCAGTTAAGTCTCTATTTAAAGGTTCAGTAAGCAAGGGAATTGTCGGGTTATAACATCATCTCTGTTTAATGGGCTTTAGTGTGTGCAACCTTATGTGGATCAAAACTGTTGTAACAGAAAAGACCAGGGAAGAAAACATGAAATGAAACTTAATTAAAGGTACAATCAGAAATGGCAGAAACAGTGGCAGAATTAGCCTTCTAATTATCTCTGGATCTAAAATCAAAGTTTTGTGTTTGGAACGAGAAAAATACATTATGTCAGAGTTGGATGGTGTTTGTTGTTGTGCTGCCAGGTGTTGCAACTGCTCATTGTACCCTCAAAAACTTAAAATAATACATACACAAACAAAAAGATGGGTTACAGGTTTTGATTAATGCCACATTGCATGTTAGAAGTCTCCATCCATCAACACATACTGTTAAAAAAGCATTCTGCAAGGCTAAATGACGATGTGTGTGACTACCATCCTGTCCAAGTGCATCAGTTTGGTAACCACAACATATTTCATATGAAGCCAGATGATGATTTAATATCAGACTGAGACTCTATATAATATCTAAATAATTTTATGTTACTTAAGTGTTCTACAAAATGCACAGAAAATGGAAATTGTGAAGGAACCCAATGTAGTAAGGTAATATCTGACAATCTCAGTGTTTAAATAAAAAAATGGTTAAATGAATGTATTTTCATATGGCTTCATAATGATAAAAAACAAAAATAAATAAACATATACATACATAAATAAATAAAAATACAGTAAATATTTAAACAGCTATGTTGAAATAATAGCATGAAACAAATATATTTGATCTGTTAAGACTTAAATAGTTACCGGAGTCTCTTCAATGGGAGACTCTTTATCCTCAATAGTGTCCTACACACAAAGAAATGTGGTTGTCAGCATCATTACACATTCATTTATTCAAATTAATAATGACACATACTGCAACGAGTTGTCAACAAATCTGTCTCTGGTCATGTTAGCATCTGGCTTCCAGACACTAGTCATCTTTATCAGAGCCCGAATGCTTAAAAACATCTCTGTGAACTACTGTTGAACCTAAGAACATGTCTAAAAGCTTAAAAGTGAAGCTAATAATAATAAAACAGTATTCATAATTTCATAATTGGAAGGCAGTAAAATTATTATAAGTGAAATTACCAGAGCCGCCTCTGTAGGTGACTCCTTCTGTGTTTCTTGGACAGAAGCAGATTCCTACATGCAAATACAAAAACATTCATGCCATCTCCAATTTCTGTTATACTTCCAAATAACACCACCTGTTTTCCTATCATATTTTGCATCTCATACATAATTCATTTGGACACATTGCAAGCTGTTTCTACAGAGAACAAGGATTTGTTAGATACAGTACCTAACCAAGTACATATGCGACAGTGCTGCATATGACTTAAGTTTCTCTTATGCAATTCTTTAGATATAAGTTATAGTTACCGGGGCTTCTTCAATGGGTTGTTCCTTTTCTATGTCCTCAACTGGAAGCTAGAGAATGGTTGAGACTTTTTTTTATCAACAATAAAATCTCAGGCTCAACCAAATTCTTTGTGAAAACAATGTTATTTTAAGATCTACTACAGAACTGTTCTTCTGACATCCTACTGTTGCTAATGCAAAATAAAACCAACACTTAAAAACTGATCCCAAAGCATGTCCAAACTAAAAAAGAAAGCAATAAAAAGGATAATAATTGGTACACAAATTAACACATTCAAAATGCACTCCATTAAAAAAAAGAAAAAAACTTATATTAAAATAACTTATGTAACTGGCTAATACAAAAGAAAAAGAAAATTCAGAGCTTGCACTGGCAGTGTATGCAATTTTGTCTTATGAAAAAAAATCTACACGTCAACAATATAATAAAACAACTATATTTATGTACATTTATTTCAATAATATAAAAATATTGTTAAAACATTTGTTAAATTAATGTTAAAACAAATCAAATATGTTTTAACTAAAAGAACTTATGGGTTCCAAAACATATGGGTTTTTAAAATAAAAAAAG
Source organism: Barbus barbus (assembly GCF_936440315.1). Taxonomy (NCBI): domain Eukaryota; kingdom Metazoa; phylum Chordata; class Actinopteri; order Cypriniformes; family Cyprinidae; genus Barbus; species Barbus barbus. The sequence continues at coordinate 13,631,497 of NC_136743.1, read as the reverse complement.
CAAGATGGCCAACATGCAGGCTGTGTTTTGAATTATTTTTCAGAGGTACATACCTCAACCTGCTCAGCTGCCTCAGTCTCAGCAGACACTGGAGACTCCACAGTGGTCTTTATAAACAAGAGTACAGATATGATCAATGGCTACAGCTAATTTCTGATCAGTTTGATTTGAGGGAATACATGTATATGTAGTCGAAAACATAACATGATGATCATATCATGAAAGCGAGGGAAATAATCATGTTTCTTGCACTGATGGAGAATGATGATGATGAAAAATTCTAAAAACATGAATATTGATGAAAATGATAAAAATAGTATCAACAGATTGATGTTAATTAAGATGACGATCATGACAACTATGAGGATGAAGATGTTGTGATGAGTGTTACAATAATGATGTAAAGCACTGACGTAAAAATCTTGACAATGGTGTTGATGACGATGATGATGATGATGGTGATGACTATTTCTGATGACGTTTAGAGTTTAACTCTTTGTCACTCACTGTGGCCATCTCTGCAGGGGGGCTTGAAGCTGTGATCTCCGCTGGTTGTGTGTCTGTAGGGGGAGTGGTGACAGGACCCTCCCCACCCTCAGGTACTGAGGCTGGGGCTGCTTCACCTTCTCCTTCAGCTACATCACCCTCTGGGGCCTCAGCCTCAGACTTTTTATACATTTATAAGAGAACAATCAGAAAAACTGTCCAATGACACCTTCACTACTTGACCAGTATAAAATCCATGAGTTTAAAACCACTTTGAAAGATCTATACTTTGCAACAGTAGTTGTACAGTCATTACAGTGGGAATTTGAGGCACGACAATCATGGGAGAGCATGAAAACAAAATGATCATCTTGATAAACATGCATATGAAAAAAAATTCCTAAAAAAGGGGAAAAAATAAAAAGAGGAAAAACTAACTCAAAAAATATATTACAAAGAAAAACTCATGGAAATGACACTCATTAAGTAAGTATTTTTTTCAGGGATAGTACGGACCATTACAGTCAAAATCTTTATCTTTACTATCAAAAGACTGTCAACTCACCATCTTATCAAAGTCGGCCACAAATGTTGGGACTGTTGCAACCTAAAAACATAATAGGGAATAAAAAGGTAGAGTTAAGCAAATCAAATTTACTTCTATGAAATTTGAAACAAATCTGCTAAGTTAGACTGCAATTTTTTTTTTTATAATTCCTGTGAGAAATGGTTTAATGGATCTTTTAGGGAAGAGGAATTAGTAGGGATCATTACAGCATTCGATATAAAACACCATTAGGTATATTAAAGCAGGGCCACAGTTATTTTTAACACCAGGTTCTGCACATTCATTGTAAAATTAGTGTCATCATTGACAAAAATTATTTTATTTCTTACTTGTTAAAAAACATATCATGAATAATTTATAGACTCCCTGAGGGTTAAATTTTGTTGCAAATGGTGATATCCATCATTTTATTCTTATCTTTTTTTTTTTAAAGATATTCTTAAATTATTTTAAATGATTTTGTTTTTAAACAAAACCACCAATTCTAAACATTGTTAAAATGCTATCATGCTAGCACAATCTCTTTGGACAATGTGGCTGTTGTGTTTGGCCACATTGACAGTAATTCATAAGGTCATAATGAATTCTCTTTTAATCTATTGAAAAGTTAGATTAAACTTTCTACGCTCCTATTTACCTTTGAACATCCGTTAAAAGCCTTGTTGGACACCTAAACCGAATTAAATAAGTAATTAGCATGTAAACCCTCAAAGACATGTATTTTAATTGCACAGACTAAGAGGACAGTAAATTCTAATTGAATTTAGCAAAACCAACAAACTATGAAAGCAAGCAAAGGAGAGAGAGGAGAACAGGTCTCGGGACTGTGGTCTGTGGGAGGGATTCCAGGGTCCAAAGGGTTTTGTAGCAGGAAAATATGATTTCATCTGCAGGCAGGAAAGGAGGAGAATATTCTTGCTGTAGTCTACTCTACACTAAGCTAAGCAGAGTGGCAGGAAGTCAGGTACCTCTTCCAGCTCTGTATCTATTTCTTGGTATAACTTTCCATATCTCCGGTTTGCAACTTCGTCTTCAGACAAGTCTGAGTTTTCTGGCTCTTTATGGCAGACCTGGTCCTCTGCAATGGTACTTTTAGGATTAGAGGTGTCTTGTTGCCCAGGGAAGGAGGTAAAGGGGTCTTGAGATGGAACAGCCTCACTTGGCCAGCCTGCTGTAAAGTTTCCTTGGCCATCAGAAGAGAAGAAACCACTGCTATCACTCACCTCCTGCCAGGAGCCTTTACTGGAGTTCTCGGAGTCTGTAGCTGGTGCTGGAAAAGCTGCCCACTGGGCAAACCCATTGGCATGTCCAGTTTCGTCATCAAAAACATCAGAGTCTTTTTCTTCTCCACCAATCTCCTTTGTCCCAGTGGATTCCCAACCCCCTGCCCACCCCTGGCTGTTCTCACTGGTAAATGGGTCCCCACCACTTTCATTGGCAAAAGGATCAGATGTGACCTCATGAGCAAATGGATCCTGATTGCCCCCAGTAGCAAAAGGGTCTGATGTGAATTCAGTGGCAAAGTGGTCCGCTGCCCACTGTCCTTCGCCTCCTGGCTGGGGTTCCGCAAATGGATCGGAATGAAACCCAATTTTTGGACTCTCTGTTGATAACCCTTCAGTACCAAAAATATTGCTGCCTGTTGTAGCAAAGGGATCACTCCCAGAAAAGCCACTGGGATCTTGGTCTGAGTTGGCAAATGGATCGTTTCCATTCCCAAATGGGTCATCCCCAGATGCTGCAAATGGATCATTACCTTCAGTGTCAAATGGGTCTGAACTCGATTCAAGAACATTTTGAGGCATATTTGCTCCCGCTTTGGCTGGGTCTGAAAGCGGCTCATCCAAGCTCTCATTTTCAAGCTCTGAGACACATGGTGTTGCCTCAGGCTGATGCCAGTTGGCTGCAAATGCATTGCCACCAAACCCAGAGTCAGCAGGGGTAATCTGCTCAGAGACTCCATCAGCCGTGCCCCAGTCTGCAAAGCACTCTTGGGCCACAGTGCCTTGTTCTGGTGCCACAACTGGATTCTCATTCTCGGCACATTCAAGCTCATCATCTGCACTGACCCCCCCACCGTTTTGTCCTGGGACATCACCCCATTCTTCTGCAGTCTCGTACTCTGACCCTGATCCATCTAGATCAACCTGGCTAGACAGGCCCCATATGGAACTATCTACCCCTATGCCCTCCGTGGGATCCTGAATCTCCTGACCAAACTCATTGGTGAATATGATTCCAGGCATTGGTTGCAAGTCCACTATCTCCTCTGTATCTCTCTCCTCTGACCTGCAACCTGACTTTTCTTCTGCCCATTCCACTTGATTTTTAGCCCAGTCTGTCTGACCTTCCTCTACACTCTCTTTCTCCTGTCCTGGATGCTGTTGTTTGGCCTCATCACCCCCCACAGCACAAGGATCACAGTCTGGGTTTGGCTCAGGATAGTTTTCCGGATTCCAGGCTCTAACCTCATCTGTGGCTGCCTCTTCTTGAGGCTGTGATGCTGCCTCTGTGGGCCAAGCTTCGGCAGGTGGCCATCCCTGCCCATCCACTGCAGGTTGAGCATTTTCAGATTCCTCTGTACCCGTAGTGGCAGAAGAGCCAAAGTCAGCTGCCCAGTTAGCAGTGAAGCCAGCATCTGCCGCCTGATTAAGAAAAAAAGAACATTTATAGTTGGTTACTGTCCAAATAAATTTCCCCCATGATGGGGGGCAACAGAGGAGGGGACAGGGGGGCAAAAGGAGACAGATTTAAGTAGGAATATTTTGATTGAGTTGATTGAGAACCATGGTACATGAATATGTGTAAACCGCAATGTCACACTGGAGAAATGGGGGAAAGATTTCTAATTTGTAACATTAATGAATAAATTAACATTTAAGAAGTTATATGCCATTTTTCCAAAGTCTTGAAAGCTGGAAGTTAAATCTGCCATTAACTTTAATTACATTTGCAATTTCTTTCTACTAAGACACTCTCGTCAGTCATTACTTACAGGCTGTGCAGGCTGTGCAGCATTTCCCTAGAAATGAACAGAGATATCAGGGGTATTTGCTGTCAAATTAATGCTCGACAGGAACATCTGTAAGCGTGTCATGAAATTACGGCAATATCTTCACATTTCATATCAGTGCAAATTTATTGTTTTACGAGACTACAAATCTAGGGCACTTTTTTGACATCAGGACAGGAGACAAGATTCTGTCATCAAGTTACTAATAGCACCAAGATTGCCCTCTTTTACATCAGCTCACATAGATCACAGAGTACAGGCAAAGAAAGCAGATTACCGTCCAAAGATCCCAAGGTAGTGTCTGTAAGAAAAAAATATGCAAGAATTTAAGCTTTATTTCCTTATTGATTGATTCATGTTATTACAGTATAAATAAAAATAGAATGATTGCTAAGCCATACAATTTTTTTTTATTTGACTTGTCACTGTCTCTAATTTTTTATAAAATAAGCAGAATGCGAAGAAGGACCTGAGATATGGGTGATTGGGTCTGCCCAATAGGTGTACTGGCATCAGGTTTGAACGGATCAAAATCCAAGTCCAGGAGAGATTCTCCAGGTTTCTCATTTGGCTAAAGTAAAAACATAAAAATAAAATGAACTGACTATTAAATAAAGTCAAATGGTGCATATGTAAACTATTTTACCTCTAGCAGATATTTACCTTTTTCCATATTATCAGTAAAGTGAATGCTCACTCACCTGTGGTGATGTAACACTGATCTCTGGAAAACCTCCATCGAACAGGTCGATTATCTGCTCTTGTTGGAGCTCCTTGGTTGGAGTAACTTTTGGAGGAGGTGGTTTTGGAGGTCCCATCTTGAGCTGATATGAAGAGATACCATGTGTGCCTTTGAACCTCACAAATCAAAACCTCACAAATACTGGTCAAGCAGAGCATTTGTGCTAATTTTAGTGCTGCATATCATGAATACACTGCAAACTTCCTAACTATTTGAATCTTCATTCTGAATGCTGCTGTACTTGGAGGGGTTTTCAGTCCTACCTGTGAAGGTGATTTGGGTCGAGGTGGGCCAGGAGAAGTGGGTCTTAGTGCGTGGTTGGGGCTGGCAGCTGGGCTGCTGTCAGAGCTCTCATCATCAGGTGGGGTGGGAGTCCTGGCTAATCGCAGGGGCCCTGAGTCGCTGTCAATAAAAATTGACACACAAATTAACATCTTGACAACTCATTATAGCTTCTTTTATTCGAAATATATTATTTTCACTAGCTCATAGGTCTTGGTAGAGATTTCTAAGAAGGGCAGCTTGCAAACAACATGTCTGGGCTTTGAAATGAGATGATCTATTTAAGAGATGGTCTTACTTCATCAAAGTTTCCATTGTGTCCAAGTACTGTTAAATTGATCACAATGAGCTCTGCTTATCACCTGCTTTTCACTTTGAAGCTATATTTGGATGTAATGATGCACTTTCAGTGTAGGACAAGTTTGAGAGTCACTAAAAATAATAGTTAAATATCAATTCGTTATTTTGTAAATTACAAGCAAGAGAGAAACATTTGAAGCATAATTATTCATAACCTACCAGAACAACAAAACTATTGTCATCTGCCTCAAATACAGTGCTGTTGAACTATGGGGGTTCACTGCACTACAAACCAATTTTGTGCACAGGACATTTACTTACTAAAGGTGTTCTTTCACAAAGAACAAAGGTGTTTTCCTTTCTAAACTAAGAACAGTAAACCTCCACTTACCGCTTCACTCTGTAACGGGAAGAACACGAACAGAGCCAAACCATATGTTTGATTAAAAGCCAGAATTATGGCAATAATAATATTTTTTCTTATCATTTTTCATTATGACATGACAATTTTTCAATCTTTGTCTATGTACAACCATCAGTGCCATTCAACAATAAGTACATTCTGTGCAGGGAGGTTAATGGAGGTTAAAGACTGTTCCTTACCTGGGTGCTCCCTGAATCGTGAACATTTTGTCCGAGTGCTGTTCAGCAAGCTTATTCATCACTTCATACAGTTTATGACAGAGCTGGATCCAAAACATAGAGAAAGAAAGAGATGTAAAAAAATAAATTATTATTAAAAGAACTCGAGCACAATCACTTGCCTTAAGCAACCTTAGTGAAATAAATGTTGTCATTCAGGTACTGTGGTTCTACTGAATATATTGTTGTGCCTGCTAAAAATTAGATTTTCATTCCTTTTGATCACACAATCATTAATAAAACAATAGTATGCAGACCATACGTTCATAATAGTAATTCATCATCACCTTCATGAACAATGAATGTTCAAATGACTGAGGTTTTTCTTAATGTGAAATAAAATAAAACAAATGGTTTTCATTCCTTCAATAAAAGTAAAAATAATGCATGCATCAATAGAGTGTTGTATTGACCTCTATACTGATCACATTGACACAAATAGAGCAGATCTTTGCAGTAGTTTCTGTGCTGAGCAGCATTGTTTACCCCTTCTAGTGAAAAAGTCTTTAACAATGCACTGATGCCCACTGATGGCCACATGCTGTGTCTAATAATAATAAACATAATCTACCAATGCGGAGTTCCCAGCTAAAACATTATAACCTTCAGCGTGGACCCAAAATGACAAATAATGACAGATGTGGAGGAAAAAATTAGCATTAATTAATGTCTCTAACACTAAAAAACAAAGGCTAGATAAAAAGATAAACAGAAATAGTCAGTTTTCAAAGATTATTTAGTTACATATTGGATGAATGTAGAGCAGGCAGTGCATTTAAAAAAGTTGCTTTCCCACACTGCATTGCTAAAGAATTAAATAGCCCTATAAATATCACTCAGTCATTCATCAGTGTCTCTTCTGTGATTTAGAAAACAGACACACACACACACACACATTATCTGTCTGTCATGAGTAATAGCTATAGCACTAGCAGCTAGCAGCTTGAATAGAAAATTAAATTTCAGACGAAGCGTGAGAGCTTTTCTCTGACTGACTGCATGGATCAGAAACAAAGCTCCTAATCTTATTAAGAAAAACTGTGAATTTTGTCATAAACCACTCTTGAAAACACAGTAGCCTGTGACAGCTCTATAAACCCCCATATAGCAGGAACTATTCCTAGGATGTCAATCACAGGTTACTCACTACGTGTCTAGGAACAAGTATGACTCTCAAGGAGGAGCTTCAAGAGCTTTAGAAATTAAACCTACTCACAAAAGAGATCTCCCTATGGAATCGGGCTTCCAGGCTGGAGACGTTCTGGAAGGTGCTCACATAGAACCCCACCCGACTGCAAAGAGCAAAGGAGAAGAATAATGATTAGGCTCCGGACTCCAACAAGTGCGCAATATGTTGAAGAAACATCTGGACAATGTTCAAAGAGAAAAACAGATGGATGCTAATGAAGTCATGAAGAGTTAGGAATTCCTTGTTTCTATTTAAAAAAAAACAACTTTGTACCATATATGTGAAAAGTACTACTTAAGTGAAAAAGGCAAATTTGATGCACTAACACAAACCTCTGCACCTCAAACATTACTGTACATCAGCAAGATATTAAAGCTTTTTAATCCTTTTTAAACAAAGAATGGGAAATCATATTTGCAAGTTGCTGCTATAAACTAAAATGCCTCAGCCCACGCTTGTGCATCAGTAAAAACCATAAAATCCTAAATAATACAAATCTAATGTGAAACGGCCATTTTTGATGTCTGTAACAGCTTTGAATGTACAGTAATTTTTCTCTCTGGTCTGAGCTGAAATGAGCATGGCTGCAGGGCCTGGTGCAGAGAGGAAGCTGCCGACTGGATAGATTATGTAACCAGGCTGTTGCTCCAGTGAGCAGAAAGACCCTCTCAGCAAAACAACATACTGCTTACCAGAGCATATTCACCACAATATACAACTGACCATAAGGTACAGTACATACACCTTACTCGTATTACCATCAAAATACTGTCTACAACAACACTCAAAATAAAATACTAAGTTAAATGGATAGTTCACCCATCATTTACTCGGTAGCACTTTATTTTACAGTCTTGTTCCTCATGTACATACTATGTACTTATTGTAGTAATTACAATAACTAGGTAATAACTAGGTACTAACCCGGAACCTACCCCTAAACCTAACCCTACTCCACGTAGTTACCTTATATTACCAGTACTTTCTTGGGTAAGTACACTGCAAATACACGTACTGTAAAATAAAGTGCAACCATTTACTCAGTCACGTTGTTCCAAACCTTTTCTGTTTTTGTCCAAATAATAAAAAGTCAATGCGGTCCAAAACAACATTAGACCAAATTGACTTTCCCTGTATGAAAACAACAATCTTTCCATGGTAGAAAGAAAGACTTTCATTATATGGACAAACACAGAAGGAAAGAAAGGCATACAGGTCTGGAATGACATGAAACTTACTAAACAATGACAGAATTTTCGCTTTTGGTTGAACTGTTCCTTTAATAACACATATTACTGCAATATAAAGGATACTGCACAGCATAACTACATATAAGCAGTTGCACATGTAGAGTAAATCAGGTACATGAAAAAACATTATAAGTGCTCTATATAAACTGGTGAATAATTCTAGACACTTACTGTAAATTCTAATCTTTGTGACAAAGCAGATGACTCCTGTTGTGTAAGCCAGCTATTTATAGCATGTTACCACATCTACCATATCAGTCCTGTTATTATCATTGATATGAATGTTGTCCATATCCAACACATTCAATCAACAATGAAAAAAATACACTACCCTTCAACCCACACGGGTTGGATGGCAAGGATGTTTTTGCAACAAGACAAACAGCATTCAGTTGACATAAATTGCATTTTACAAATTTGCCACAATTTATTCTTAGATCACTGCAGCATATTCCTTTCCCTTTAAAAGTGTTGATAAAACAACATCTTACCTCCTCTACTGTCTGTAACCGCAGCGGTGACATGAGTGTTCACAGCTAGCATGCTGTGCAACTAATGGATAAATGTAGAATGCTGGGATGTAAATGTACATTCCAGGAAGTCCTTTGGTCAAATTAAATCAATATTATCGGCCAGAGCCTTGTATTGTCAGGGCACCAGGCTGTAACTATTACTGCCACCCCTCTGAGAGTACAATAATTAAACTGGGCATGATATGGAAAGGCTTTTGTTATATAAGAGATTGATGGCTAATTATTGAGCTAGTCTTGCATAGAATGCTAAGAACCAGTTAGTGTTGAATGTGAACAAAGTGTCAAAACATGACCCACTGAAATGTCCAACTAGAACAATGCAAACAGCGAGGCAATTTGAACTCTCTTGGTCTTTTTCGCACCATATAGACATCTGTAATGAATCCATACAATTTATAATCTGGTGGTCTCATTAAATCAAATGTTTATTAAATTAATATTATTTTAAATTATTATTTTAATAATTAAAATAATGAACCAGCTACTATAGAAAGACATCAGGATACCCTAGTAAATAATACATTTATTTCATACTAGGTATAGTTCAAATCTATTAACATATTTCTGGACATATCGCTCAAGACTTACTGATATAAAAAATTATAATTAAACTTTATTTGGAGTACTACACAATGCACATTTCTTAATATTAATCCTAAAAATGTGTTTTAATGTCACTATTGATGAGAATTGTATGATCTTTGAATAATATAAGTCTTCACATACAAGACATTTAAAGTATACCTATAGTACAGTATACTTGCAATAGTTCCACTTTAGCACAAACAAATATACTTCAGTACATCTTTAGTTGTACTTCAGCACTACTTTCGAACAATTAAATTACATTTAGCACAAAATTAGTTGTTCCAATTACTTGAAGTATACCAGTTTAGTATACCAAAAGTACAATTGCAAGGTATTTTTATTGAGTACATAAATATGTAAATGTATTTGTAGTATACTTATACTTATTTCAAATTTTAGTAAATCTATTTTTCACTAGGGTAACCAAACTGGAATGCTTTTAATGTAATATAAAACTCAGATTTCAGTAGCAGTCAATCTTAAAATGTCTCACCTATCCCAGAGTGTGGGCAGTTCATCCTGCAGGCCAACGTTGAGATCATCAAAAACCCTTTGGGCCTTTTTCAAGTCTTCCTCTGCCTACGTGCACACAGATATGGCACACATGTTCAAACGATAGCTCAGATGACTGTATCAGCAATTCTATGGTTTCAGCAATTTATTCATAACATTTTAAAAACCGAGTTGTGATGCACAAACAGAAAAGACTTGTATACTTTTGCTATCTTCTTCTCATTCCTCATGGTTGAAGCCTGCAGGGTCTCAAGATGGTGCCTTGCACTGTCATAGTCAATTAACTTCCTGCTTCTCTTTGCGACACGGATCTGGAGGGAGGGAAAACACTTGTGGTTACTATGGTTACCCTTCAGCTGAATGTTTTGCATTTATTCTCAGCGCTGCGCTGGCATATGCGTCATTTTAAACAATATGGATGATGATAGAGATTTGAATGATCCATCCATTAAAACCAATTCAGCTTGAGTAAAATGTGATTGGCACCTTGAGATCTGGGAACTGAGTCAAATATGTTTCCAGTGTGTCGATGGTAGAGTCTACCAGCTTCTGATGGAAGTCCTCCCATAGAACATCACAGTTCTGCAGAGGAGACAGGACAGCCATCAGCCAGATTAACCGAGAGCATTTGACAACATGAGAGATTTAACAGAGGCGGAAGAGAGAATCTACTGTATAACTCCCTTTGAATGTTATTCTGCGGCTCCTGCAACATAAACTGATGAGTTTAAGTGTTGGATTTATGATTCAGCAGCAGGGAAATTAAAATATAATTAGGCTCTTACTCATTCACAGAGGATGTAAATCAGCTGAATTCATCGCTCCCCCTCAGTGAGGTGTGAGTAAACAAAAATGAGCGTCCTTGAGTAAATGAAATTGAAATTCTCTGAGGACAGTGTTGAGTCACAGCCTCACTCATCATTCTAAAAAGGACATATGTCATTATCCACTATTAATAACTCCCTCCCTCAAACACCATCATCTGTGACAGATGGCATGGTTAGATTTTTTTTTTTCATCAGTTGACACATGAACTTTCTCTGCTGCGTGTGTAAAAAGTGCTGCATCTTCTGCAATTTAAGGCAATGACACATAGTCCTTTTCTATCAATAATAGTTCTATACATACCTATATGCGGTAATTCCAGCTATTAAATTTGCTGTATGGGAATTTAAACAGCTTGAGGATTAACATGACCAGTTGACATGACCCCTTCTGAATCTATCTTATAAATTGTCTGTGAAATGCATGTGCATGGGCTGCATAATAGACCTTAATGGCTCAGTGACTTGTCCCCATTTTCCCTAAAAGGCACAGCATTTTAGCTTTGGCTCAGGTACTGAGTACAAATCCCTCAGCTGAGTCGTGTGAGAGACTGCCAAAACCTCTTGCCTGTTCTTAAACCTCAGCTCTCACCAGAACTGATAAAATGTTCTTGAGTTGGTGAGAATGAACGCCATTTTTATCCTCAAATGAACAAAATTCTCAGGTTACCAGAGGTCAGGTATTTAATTTTCACCCACTTTCACAACAATTCTTGAGCATATAAAGCTGCGAAGAGAAATCAACACTTATCCTTGATTTTTAGCAGCTCTTTTGATGCTGTTACATATGCAATTACTCAGAATTGCCCACAAGCCATTTGTATGATGGATCTCATCAACTTGTCACCACTAATATCTAATATTTATTTTCTCTATAAAAGCAGTAGTATATTTTATGATCCTTAGAAAATATTCTTCCTTGTAAATTTGACAATGACCATGCATTTTAAATGCTAGTACTAACACATGGCCTATCACAACTATAATTCTAGCTACCTTTCCAATAGTCATGACGTCATCTTTGCCGTGCCAGTCAGGCTCATATACTTCATGTAGGGACTCTGTCAGGTTTCTAGAAGCTTGCTGCATCCCTGCAATCATAACAAAAACAGAAACTAGTTCAGTATAGAGCAGGCATGTGTATGTACTTGTATGTGTGTATTTTGCAATGGTTCACCTTTCACAGCTGCTATGTAGGCCTTCATCTCCCTCTGTAGCCTAGAACCCTCAAACTATGGATCAGAACACAAAAGAGGAGATTTATTGTCATTTTTAAGGCTCATCACATCAGGCATTAAACCACACAGGCTGATATTGATATACAAGTGAGTTTTTTCAGATTTTTTCACAAAATGGCAGTAGTTTTATATATACAAGTTTTTTTTTTTTTGCTTACAATTTTTGTTTATATATAAATAAAATACACATTCATTCTGAGCAGTCAAAAACATTGCTGAAGTGAATCAAAACAGAAAAAAACTCTTCATGCTGCAGACTATAATAACCAGAGTGTCAAGCGATGGAGAATAATTGCTGTCCGTGGTGCTGAAATCACAGCATCACACTGAAAATCACAGGCAGTCATACAAAAGATGTGCTCACAATGAGCTCTCCAGTCAATGCGGCAGATGGAAGTAATTTCATTCTCTGCACTCTACTCAAGATCCAGCAATCCTGAGACGGCAAAATGCTACAAGCAGATTTGAAATGAAAAGCCCAAATGGCCTCTATCAGTTCTGATGATCTTTCTCTAGTCTAAACAATATGGTTGAATAATGCGCTTTTAGATGCAGAAATATTTCAGCATAAAATTAGCATTTTTAATGAGTGTCTCATCACTTTGATAAATACGCACACAAACATTTTAGCAAAAGTACTAGTGTTGTTTTAACAGACAACTTAATTAGTGGTATCTTGTGGCCACTAGATGCCAATGTGACATTTTGTGTGAAATATAATTGTTATTTTAGCTTGACTAAAGGAATGGGATTTATTTCATATTTACTGGGTCTGGTGTCTTTTACAGTCTAGGGTGGCAATTACAATTCAGATTGACAGTATTTAACAGGCCCTGATGCAGAGAATTGATGTGTACGATGTCTCAGCACAGTTGATGGCTCCGTGTATCAGCTCCAACGAGCGTTTTATGAGCTAGACTGGCAGCATATGGTGTGTGGGTTCAGTTTTGGCTGTGACTGGTATCCTCCAGCTGCACCGATTGCCTCTGACTCAGTAAATTTAATATTGGACCAATTTATTTTGCATGTACAAAGCAATTTATCACATGGTGAAATACAGAGCAAAGAGTCCTTGATGTACCCCAAAAGACTGAGGAGGAAGGGGTTAAATGATTGGAGAAGTTTGGAGGTGAGCAGAGGAGAGGAGAGTGTTTCTGGAAGCACTGGCGCACTGGAGCATAAAGCAGTCTAATCAGGATTAGTGAGGACAGGTGGAGAGGGTGGGATTAGATTGCTGTTTTTCTTCAGCAAACGCACACTTCTTCTGGAACTACACTTTCCCAACCTATCGGCCCTCACAGACACTTCACTATAACTCTAAATTTAATAGCATTGCTTTTCATAATCAAAGTAATCAAATTATTTGAGAGAAGAAATTTAGCATTAAATATGGAGCTGTTTTAGAAATTCCAGTTAAATAGTGTGCAGTAACTAGGCCAATATAATTTACCCAGCTGTAAATACAGTATGAACTATGGTATCTGAAGTTGTGGTGATATAAAATTAAGTATCTTTATGAATAGCATAATGATTTTAATGCATTTTTAATTTGCCCATTACATTTCATAAAGACTTGTTTGCAACAGTGTCTTTGATTTAAACTTTAATAATAAAAGTTTGATTCATTGTTGTGAATCAATTCAAATTGTTAATTTAAAACAATTCAAAATTTTGACTCGATTCACTTTGCATCACACAAAAATGTTAATGGAGGGTGACAATTTTGATATTAAATTATATTAAAATATTATATGATAAGAATATACCAGAAGTAGGTTATTTAAAATAAATATTAAATTAAATAATTCATTTTTGTGATTTACTTTGTTCATTTAGTAAGCATTTTTTAAGGTTTTTAAATAGTTTTTACTTGTATTCTGAATCTAATTGGCTAATTTGTTTGAAATGACAGTTCCTTTAATTGGAAGAAAATGCTGAGAATGCTGAGATATATAATAGCCAAAGGAAAACATATTGAGATTCTGAGTAGCTAATGCAAAGTGTACTGCATTAACCCACAGAAGAGTGAACAGGGAGAATCGTATCTGTGCCGAGCATCGTGGCAGTGCCTTTGCAGTATTGTGGCACTGAAGTGTTGTAGTGACAGCAGTAATGAGAATCATTACTGCAAAGGCATTTCAGACAAAAGAGAAAATGTGTCTACACCTTCAAAGTCTTTATCCTATTACTATAGAAAACTCTTATAAGATAAAGAATGTCAATGGTTATTTTCTTACTAATATTGATACTCCCATTTCAATATTGGCATATTAACACAGAATGAGAGACAATAGAAATTTATGCTAGTTAAGTACAGCATGGCTTTCTCTGCTAGAGGGAAAATCAATCCAGCATAACAATCACCCAGAGAGTCATTATACCACCAAAAATCAGTATTGCCTATAGATTAGGCACATCTTACCTCCTGTCTTTTGAAGTTCTGCACACACTGCTCAAACTGTTCATCTTTCGTCTCATCTGCCTTTCCCAACTTCTGCAGAACCTGAAAACAGAGTCAAAAACACAAGGAGTCAGAGAATTAAGAAAATATGAAATAAATAATAATAATAATAATAAAATTATATATATATATATATATATATATATAGCATTCTCGTTGAAAAGGATTACATAGCAACCAGTTCCCACATCATTCTCATTGATTTAGCCGAGCCATGACTGAATTCCCACGAGGGAACCCTCTAACGGTGACTGAATACCCTGTGGACAGTATGACATGCACACAAAGGAAGGGCTGAGCAGGAGCGGGAGAGGAAGAATGGGCATAAATTGCACTTCCTAGTCTGTCAGGTCTCTCTGCCAAAAAGAGGACTTCTGTCACATGGCCACCTCGCTGCCCATAGTGACTAACACAGACTACACAAACACTGAATTTGCTGAGAACAAGAGGGGCGCCTGTTTCCATTTTTTAACTAGTATTCAAAAGCTACTCCGTTTTAGCTATATCCTTTTTATGAAACGTTTGAATTGCTAAATATTTACACAGTTTGAATCTTTGATTCAGTACTCAACATGAATAATATAAAACATACATACAATAACAATAGGTAGTCAATGGACATAATGTAAGCAGGTTCTGTGCAAACAATAGAAGTCTTTATAGTCTGTTACAAAGGCAATAGATGTTTTGCTTTGGCAAACACGCACAAAGTGCTTCACCAACAACCTTTTGGTTTTTTCAACCAGTACAGCTATACCAGATGGTAGCATGTTCTTCTATAGATCAGCTATCCTGTACAAATGGTATATCAGGCAATCTAAAACCTGTGCTTCACGTGGTGTAAAAATTTACTTGTTTTATTAATTTAATCTCATTTTAGCTGCATAAGGTAACTCCTTAAGGAAGTTAACTCTGCATAAAATATGTTAGATCACAACATTCCCCAAATGTTGTTCCAATTAGCCAAACAGATTTGTCTAAACTGGCAGCATAGTTTATATTGAGCAATATTGCAGATTTACAAGCTCTCAGCATGCACTGCAGCATGAATAAATTGTGTGGTTATTGTTAAATACTTGTTGTTTTGTGCTACTATTATTGGGATTTGTGTTCAATTGTAACATCAGTGTAATTACACAAAAATGTTGGGGGGGGGGGGGTTCTAGTAAACTGAAAATTGCAAAGTTAACTATAAACCATATGAATATAAAACAGTGCTGTCAAACGATTAATCCATCCCAAATAAAAGTTTTTGTATAATATATGAGTGTGTACTGTGTATATTTATTATGTATATATAAATACAAACACATGTTTAAGAAAAATATGTTATGTTTATATATTAAATATATATCGTATAAAATAATATAAATGTACATGTAAATATTTTCAAAATATACTGTATGTGTGTGTATATACACACACACACACACACACACACATAATAAATAAACACAGTACACATACATATATTATGTAAACAAAAACTTTTATTTTGAATGCGATTAATCGGATTAATGCGATTAATTGGATTTTATATTGACAGCACTGATATAAAACCCTTACAATAAAATGGTGTCAGATTCAAATGTATTGAAGCAAATAAATGTATTGCTAATTGATTTTGGTGAACAAGAAATCTGTGGTTGCTTTGACAAGAATTTATTGCCTGAAATGGATGTTTGGCATTTCCAAACAATTTGAAGGTGGCAAAACATCTGTTACAGAGGACAATTAAGACAGTTGCTGAAAGAAAAAAACTCAAGTGTTATGTTCAAGTAATGTTCACAATAACATGTTTGATGTGTTTCATATGTACAGTAAACTGTAAACAGTACAGTATGGTAGAGACAATAGCCGTGAGGCTGTTACCTCCCACCACACATGAAAGTGAGAGTATAGGCCTACAGCAGGGGTCTCGCTCGGTAAACCACAGGGACGGCCCCCTGGGGACATAAATAATGTCATACAAAAGCTCCGCATTACTCCTGGGTGGTAAGAACGTGCCATCTGGATGTTTTCTCTGTAAGACACTCACACATTGGAAGAGGCTTTGATATGGGTCAATAGATAACATCCCATCATACATATATAATGACATCAGGAAATTATCTATGTCACAATGATACAGTATATTAGCATTCATGCAATGCTTTATAATCAGAAACAATACTCACAATGCACAAAAATATTAATAAAACTGACAAATAGAAAGGGTTCAGAAGTTTTTTTTTCTGCTGTGAACAGTAATAAATACACTAAATACCTCACTTTGTTTTTAGATATATTGCAAACTCTTCCTAAATATATAATTATTTAAAAGTGCAAAGGAGTTTAAATATAGAGCTTTATCACACTATAAAAGGCAAAGATCAAATTCTGCATGTCTGAATGTTTCAGTTCTTAACAAATTTCCTAAACCTCACATCTAGAGCCAGAGAATCAACACTGAACTCTCCAGAAGGCAAATGGCACTAATCTAAGACACAAAGCCCAACCTGGAAACACTATACAACAGTAGCAGCCAGCCTATGAAATATTAACCCAACTTAGGCCTTAAAAACACACTCCATCCTGCCTCATTCACACAGGCCAGTGATGTCCTCTAGTTTATGTTGACAAATATCCTTCATAAAGTGTTTTATAATGTTAAAAAATTAATCTTATAGTTTTGCTAAATAATGTGGAAAAGCAAATGTTTTATAACAAATTGAACAGTGCCGCAGTGCCACAATTATAGTTTAATTATATATGATTTCCCAAGATGTGGATGCTAATATCTATCCTGCAATACAAAAGAATGCAAAGCAAATCAATTTACATGCATTTTTGTCATAATGCTGCTTAGCAAAGGCATTCAAATATTTTCAAAATATTAAGTCACAGCGCTTAGTACAATGCTGCATCCAGTTCACCATTACATTGTCAGGATGCATCAATCTTCCCGTGACCTCAAGCAACAGGATTATGAGTGATTTCAGTTGATTGTGAGGTATTTTATCCCCACCAGGAATCAGATTAAAGGATCCCTTACACTCCTTATCATGTTATCTGCCCTGGTCAGGATCTTCTTTTCCAGAGGCAGTAAATTGTATACCTGTTCCTAAATGTGCTGGTCTTAACCCTTAAGGGAATCATGTTACACTGATAAACATTGTGAGCAGCCAGACTGTACATTCTTGAACTGCGTGGCTTTATGATGCTCTTATGAAATCAGAGAGATATTTCAAATCTGTTTGGATATTTGTCTGCATGGCTTCAGTACTGCATCATCAAAATTGTGAAATCATAAATTGTAGGACTTAGACAAACTAAAAATGCTACCAGAATATGGCAAACATTTAATATGAATACAGTTAAAATGAGGGAAATATTACTCTATGTTGGCAACAGACCAAAGCTATGATTTTAATTATTATAATTAAGCATCATTTAAAAAGGAAGAAAAATAAGTTTCATGATCGTTTTTTAAATATCAAATAAATATTAAAATGTTTTAATTTGCCTCATATCATTGTAGTGGTTGTGGTTTTGATGTCTAAATGATCTCAGCATAAAATTCTATGTTTCTTCAAATTGAGCCTCTATAAAGAATATAAACTTGTATTGTGGTTAGAAAACAATCACACAGGGAGAGATAAAGAGAACAAAAAATATTATTAAGTTGTTCCGCTTTATCTTATTTTATTTCTTTTTTATTTTGGATTCAGTATAAGACAGACAACAATTAAACTGACAGACCTCCATCAAGCTGGTTAGCCAAGTCTTGCACCAGGAACAAACCAGCTAAACCAAACAACGTTTCAAAAGCCAGCTTGACCACTTTAAACATGAAACATTATGTTTTAACAGTTGAAATATGGACCTAATTCAAATAGCAAATACACAATTTGGTTACTTTTCAAAGAAGGAAGTTGCAGTGAAGTTCTTAAATTGCAGCAAACACACGAGCTAAACCTAACATGAACATAATATAAAAACTATCCCACTTTTTGCTGATGATATTTCCCACTTTACCTAAAAAATGTGAACACAATTTTGGTTTTGGCATTGCAAAATCCCAAAAGGCAGAGAATATATCAAGCCTCCACCAGCAATCTACCAAAAATTGTCCCACTTTTCCACAGCCCACTCTGAAAAACACCACCACAATGTGCCACCAAGTTCATACACATGTAAACATGAAACACAGATCTCACTTTCGATGTCACATTACAGCTGGCCTTCAGTCTGTGAGTGAACCATGGTTATTAAAAGAAAAACAATCCTCTTACTGCAGCTCGGCTCGGGAAACCACTACTGCTCTGTTTACCAGCTGACAGACATTTCATATTCAGCTCGCCACCAACTGCAAAGTATTGCGCAGGCTGTCCAAGCAAAACCACGAAAACCAAACGCATTCTACAACTAAATACCAGTTTACTGTCAAAAAATCATCAAGCAAAAGCGACATACACCTAGCAGTCTATTTATATCTCGTTTTAAACAGAGAAAGACTCTGCACAGCCACATTAAGCGGCCTTCACGAGCTCGTGGCCACTCGGAAATCTCCTCCTGCTAGTATTCATACCGCATAGACGAGGGCATCCCCACCTCCCCTTCTCCTGACCTTGCAGGAAAATGACAGCTTCATCCAACATCTTAAGTAATAATGAATTACATCGTCAGAAATGCAAGGAAACCCGACACGAGGCCAAATTCAGACAGGAAATGTATAGCGACATAAACACTAATACTGTGACACATTATAATATATAGTCATCCAATGCTTTAAAACTGAAATTAATAATTTGTCTTTCAAGAAGGTGTATAGAATAAATTTAGACCACAAAGTATCCTCTTGGGTTTAAGTGGGATTTCTGTCACGGAGCAGCTCGGTCGCTTTTAAATGGCAGTGCTGGCTAAGATTGCAGTCTGCGCATTTTAGACGATGTTTAAGGTCTGGTGCAGTGAAAATGTAAACTATGCATGCGAGAAAGGAGAAAAGAAAATACATTTTCCTGTAAGATAAAATATGTCGGGTTAAATCGCACACCTGAATCTCCTTCCCCTGCTCGGAGCATCTGCTGGACAGCTCCACGAACACAAAATGCTGCCTTTGGCTTTGGCTTTATCAAACGTCCTCTAACAATCAAGTCATTGTTGATCTATCACAATTAAGAAAATTAAATCCATACCTTTTCCTGTGCCCGACTGATCCTCTTTTGGACGTTTTTGGCAAATATGCCCGTCTTTATTTCAGCCATGGCTGCTAGTGCTCTGAAAGGAGAGAGGCGACGCTTCAGCACCAGGAGCGCGGAGGAGCGCGGAGGAGGAGGAGGAGCGCCGTTTAAAGACACAGAGAGCCCCGACTAAACAGCTGTTTATCAGTCTCTAAAATACAGGATATCAAATGCGCTTGAATTTCAATGATCATATTCGCGTGAACATTATAACACGTATCAGCTTGTGTGTGTCGATGTGGATACCTAGAGAGTCTGGCAGAGCGTCGGAAGTAAATTGTGCTCTACTGCATCTCTTGTTTTACACTCAATCCCTCCCTGTTGCCTACTTTTGATGCCCCCTCATTGGCAAAGGCAAAACAAGCGCAGTGTGGTCACGGTCTACAGCTAGTCGTCTTCGTTTTTATGTTAAGAAATTGTTATAAATTGCATATTTTTTATTTTTATTTCTAATATTCTTAATGAAGTACATTCTTAATACATATATGAAATCCGTGCATATGCAAAATAATCATTTTATTTATTAATTCGTTTCGTTTGGCTATTTATTACCAATTTCACTTTCAAAGGATCTCCTATTATTACTAGTCTATGAAAAAGTCTCTACAATTCTGAGCTAAATGCTGTCATCTAGTGGATGAAAAGATGGCCTGTGAGCAGATGACTAGGGTTGGATGCCATGGGCTCTATTTTGGTCAGACTATTTTAAGTTTAAAATTCAAACACATGTATCTCATTGGTCAAGTCAAACAAAACAGAGGAATGGCAGACGGCTAGGCCGAAGCCATCGATTTTTTATGACACCATGTCTCCATGGTGGTGATGGGGAATTGTTGTATGTCCACACCATCAGTCAACTCTGAAAAAACAGGATTTAATGGAGATCGGATATTGACCATTGCAACCAGTGCAGGGAAAAATGTGTGACTTAATAAAAAGGACACAAACAGGACTCGCTGCACAAGGGTGTCAGACCTTCACCACAAGGAATCTGACAATGAAGGGTAAGTTTATGTTTCTTTGAACAGGTGTTTTTCTTCACAAAAACACAGAACAATAACAATGTAGGCCTACAACTAGACCTGGGGCCTGTACCATGATGGTGGCTAAACAAACTCAGGGTTACAGGATTAGTTTTGAGTTGACAAAACCAAACCAGTTCAATCCGGCTTTGTTGGTACCATGAAGCTGATCATCAACTTTCTCTGTCAACTCAGGCTTGATCCTGAGTTAATGGAGCTCGTGCACATGAAAGTGTGACATCATAATGAGCAGCCAATCACATGCCTTGAAACTGGGATTCACTTCTCGTGAGAGAGTCAGTGCGAATTCACTACCAAAGATTAAAAGATTGAACAATATGAAGAATTTAAACACATTTACACAGCAAAATGAAACAATCGATCCATTAAAGAGGAAAACTTATCTTACCATATAAGTGCAAGTAAAATTTGTAAAGTTTATAATATTTATAGATATAACAACACTTAAAAATTGAAACTCATATGTAGTCATGTTTACAGCTATTGATTCTAAAACGTATTTATATTGCATATTATCTATGTTTATATTAATTTAAAATAAAAGCTTAATAATTACTATTAAATTAAGCTGTCTTGTGTAATGGATTAAGGGTATACTAATTATATAAATAATAAAAAATAATCATGTCTAAAAATCACATGATTTTATCTTTAAAAATGTTTTATGTAGTGTCCTTTAATTTGGAGTAAGAGAAACTGGAGGAGTGGCTTTATTGCGTCAGAGATGTGTCACTTTGCTTGAAGCTGATTGGTCAAATTTCAGATTGAGATCTCTAAACCAGAACATAACCTGCCCCGGAGCAGGTTAGCCGTGCAGCGTAAGATACCATGGCAACGAACACCGATTAAAGCCGAGCTACTTTCATAGTACCTAAAACCCAGGGTTGGCGGAAACTAAGCTGAAACATAGCTGGCTAGCCACCTAATCCGGCTTCATGGTACAGGCCCCTGTTCCATTGTTGCCAGATCTCGCTGGAAAAACGGATACAAAACAAGCACAAAAAACAACTAGACCATGCCTTTTAGTGTTTCTGGATTGAGTTTTGAGAGCTTTCTGATTTATTTTGGCTTATTTATTGTTGCATAAACTCGCATACATACAGTAGGCTACAAAGGATAAATAAATAGGCTATTATTGAATTATAACGAATATTTATAGCAATTAATAATAATCATAATATACATTATTTATAATAAATTAGATTAATATCATAAGCTTTGAAGTGAAGAAAATAAATGTATGTTATTCTATTATTATGCTATGGGGACTAAATGCTAACAAGCCTAAATAGGTGATTGTGTGTAGCCGCAAGAAGGCCCAAAAACTTGAAATGAAGGAATATTTGCTTTAACAAACGAGATAATCATCGATTAAATAAGAGGACATGGCAACAGTAACTAGCAGCGCGCCGGAAAACTACAATTCCCACAATCCTCTATTCACAGGAAGTATTGTATTCGTAGGCTTTTCGTCTTGTAATCTTCATATTTTGTTGTCCCTGTTCGGCTAGACAGTAAAAGCAGGTTAGTAATATAAAAGCGCCTTCCGCTGTTTTTGGTTAGTAAAACATTACAGTGATTGTTACTGATGCGATTATGTCACTGATGAGATTGTGGAGTCTTGACTGACGCGGAAGTGTTTCTGTTTGTTTTCTTTTGCTTGTCGCATAACTTGTTTCCATTGTGATGTGCAGAAGTGCAAGAGCAATACAGTCACCTTCAAGCTGCACGTTTTATATTTAGTTTAATTTGTGTTTCCCCTCTGCATCAGCCCGCCATGCAGAGATGCAGGTTGGACGTCTCAGCACTTGTGTTGTTATGATTCAGGTACGAAGGATGTGCAAAATCACCAAACTCACCAAGTCAAAACCATGAATAAAACCGCAAAGTCTGCTTGTGATTCTGACCGACAGAGTAAAAAAGTCAAAACGAGTCATGGGTATGCCATAGCACTGATTTCCTAATGCAAAATATAAGTTGATAAGTTTAATAAGTTGATAAATATAGTCAATTTTAACAGCTTGTATCAAAGCATATGTTATTTCATGTTGATTATAACTGATTCTCCTTTTTAGCTCGACACCGGGCACTCAAGGTCAGAAAGCAGATGTGAAGGGCTGGGCAGCTGGAAAAGATGCTTGTTCTCCTGGACCTGAGAGAAGCGCCAAGTCTTCCAACACTATGCAAAAACCTGCTCAGAAGGAGGCCAGATCTACTCATAGTGACAGTCCTTCATCCCAGCAGTGTCTGATGAAGACGCCGTCTGCTGAAGATGAAAAGGGGTATTCTTCCTGACAATTCAGCTCTTTCTGTGCATGCAGTATTGTAATTTTTCATACAGTAGGTGCTTTTGGAGAAAGTAGTGTAGGTTGTGCCAAATTTTACTTAAGTGTTCTTCAAGGCAAAGAGAAATAACAGTATATAAAATTAATACTTGTAATTAAAATTCTGGATATCTGTTACTATGTGAAACTGAGGCTAAACTAGGTACATAATTTCCTTTTGAATTTCACGATCACTTTCAGTGACATGCTTCACTCTGCACCAACCATTTTGGGAAGATGGAAATTTTAATAATTAATAGCTTCTCTTTAGTAAATTTTTGTCAGTTTTAATTTGCTAGTTTTATTCACTGACAGTTCACAATTATGTAATCCGAAATCAAGCGTCACACAGCCTTGAGTTTGTGTAGTAAATGAAACGGCACCATGCAGACTTCATATCTAAATAGCAGTCTTTTTGTGCTTCCCACTAGTCCACACACTAGCAGACACTAGTTCATATCACATTTTGATTCATTGTATAGCCCTACGTTTGATTTATTCGTCCAAAATGTGCCTAATTCCATGACATTCTGTGTTAAATTTAATTTGTATGACTGGATTCCACGATTCTGTCTGCATTTTCTGCATCACAGAAATCATAGGTCCCTATGATGATATACGTATTTCGACCAAGTGAAGTATGCTTTGAAACAAATTAATTTAACTTGCAAAAATGTCACTTCACAAGCAACAGCAGTGTTTAGCATTAAAAAAAAAACACTTCTCATGTGCATCTCTCAATCACAGGCAGCGTTATGTGATGGGCCATTTCTAAATATATGGTTACGTGATAGATATTATGCACTGTTTACTAGATTAAGGAAGTGACACAACATACTATGCACCATTTTTCAATAAGTCTTTGTTGTTTCATAGTGATGTGGACCTGTACAGAGGAGAAGAGGAAATACAAAAAGAGCTGCAGGACAAGCAGCAGTCAAAGTCAGGTAGTGCCCAATTTTTGAATAATGTTCATTGTGCAATGAAATGTTGTAGAGATGTCTGTGAGGTTGTTTTTGCCTGAGCTAGTGGTGTCTTTCTTCCCATCAGCAGCTATATGTGAGGCCCAGAGCAGCGTTTCAGCTGCCGAGGATCTTCAGACCTACAGTGAGAGAGAATGGAAAGGCAACACCACAAAATGTCTGCTTATCCGAAAGGTGAGCCTGCTTCTTTCACACGTTACTGTAAGTGTTTCTTTTTTAAAGGGCATTGCTCACACATGCTTCTTTTTTAGGGATATGAAGCAATAGCCAGTGAGTTCAATTTGCGTAGAGTAAGAGGTGATAACTATTGTGCATTGAGGGCAACACTCTTCCAGCTGCTCAGCCAGTCAAAACGGCTTCCTGCCTGGTTACATGACTCTGACATTACCAAGGTAATTTAGCCTTATTGTGCTTAGACGTTAGGCATCCTCAATGATTCTGTACTTGTACAAAGCAGCATGACTTGATCATTATATTTTGCATGTCAATATAGAATGTTATTATGCGTTAAATTAATTTGGTAATGAATTTCTCATTGTAGTGGCCAAAAGAAATTCAATCTGATCAGGATTTCATTAAGGAGTGGCAGTTTCCATTTGAAACTAGCAAGAGCAAAGTGCAGCATCTTGAACAATGTCTGGAGCTACTGAAGAAAAGGGTAACTTTTGTTTTAGTTTTTTCTTAATTGCTTATGTATGAATATCTATATGCACCACCGTTCAAAAGTTTGGGGGGGGGGTTAAATGTTTTTGAAAGGGGTCTCTAATGCTCACCAATGCTGAATTTATTTGATCAAAAATACAATATTGTGAAATTTTATTAAAATCTAAAATATACTTAAAAATATTTTTATTCCTATGATTAATTTCTTTAAAAAAATTGTATTGACTCCAAACTTAACTGTATTTGCTGGCAATATTTTATTGTCTTATCTATAGTGGCAAGAGAGTGTCCAGTGCAAAAGTCTTGAGGAGAGGGAGCGTATATGCCAGCAGGTGTTTAGAGGTCACGATGAGGATTATGAGCTTCTGGAAGCCCTGAAGTTCTTGATGCTGAGGACTGCTGTTCAGTTGCACTCAGATATGGAGAAGGGCTCTGATGTACCAGAGTTCTGCTGGCTTCTCTTTGCTCGTGACTCATCCAAATGCCCTAAGACGTTCCTCACCAACCACCTCAGACATGTAGGCTTCAGTGGTGGGCTGGAACAGGTAAGTGCAGTTAAAAATTGTTTACAAAAAATCTTTAGCTTTGTTTAATTATGGGCCAATCACGTATAAATAACTTTTAGCTTATAATATCTACTGTTGATTCGTTTGATTGCAATGTTTCATTGGTTGAAGTAATCGTATTTTATGAAGGAACCTCTCCTGATGATATAATGTTGTTCAGGTGGAGATGTGCCTCCTGGGTTATTCCCTTCAGCAGACGATGCGGGTTGTTCGGCTGTACAAGTGTGACACTGAAGAGTTTATTACGTACTACCCTAATGACCACAAGAAGGACTGGCCTCCTCTATTCTTGCTTACAGAAGATGACCGACACTACAATGTACTCGTCCCCAAAAAGTCCAAATTTGATGCATATGGTAGGCCGAAGTGGAATCCACCATCAGATGGACAATCAAGCATAACAACATGTCTTTAAAGAGTAAATGGCAATCACACACAATCTACAGAACTCAGGAGTTACAGTCCTTCATGTTTTCCACACAGCTGTTCTTGAGTTTATGTTTTGGGATGGGTTTTTTGTTTTCATGTTTTATTTCTTATAAATTTAAAGATTTGCTTATCCTTATTCTGCTACCTATGTAATTTTAAATAGAAAGATAAAATTGTATGCATTTCTAAATAAATTCTGTGCAATAGTTTTGAGACATAGCTGGAACTCCAGCTAAGATGGGAGGAAAAGTTTTTAATATTTTCTTGATTAGTTGAATTATTAGTTTACAAGGTTAATTGTTTCTTTGCATATTACAATCAAATTAAACTGTAAAACTGGACTTGCTCTTCTGCTTTTCTAGATTTTTATTACATCTTATTACATTTAGCCGGTTTAGTGTGCCATTCAGGTTAAGATCTTGGTGTCCTTCCACTGGTTTCAGAATCTTCTTGTATTGACTTTCCGTTGTCATCATTTTATTAGTCTGACAATTTATTACTTTGCAGAGCAATTTACACAGCGTGGGCAGGAAATGAGAAACAGGCACAGCTCAATAATTCATAAAGCATCTGACGAAGCATGCAGCACTACAACAGTCCGCCTCCATCTCAGATTAATTGTTCACTGAAACTTTTTAATTAAATTGAGAAATGCCAGAAGAGATGTCTCAGAAGTTTATGAATGCATGAACCTTTCAATTGGTAAAAGATTTAGTTTTTGGGGGCATAATAGCCAAACCAGCTTCAATTAATCTTGTATGGTTTACATTACATTGAGACGAAGGAAAGAAAGAAAGATCAGCATTAGAAGATCTAAAAAATATTTTAGAGCATATTTTCCTTGTACCTTCATATCTTTCTGACTGGCCAAGTCATTCTGTGCTTAGAAAAATGAATGGCTTTAAAAGCAGTCCTGTAATTAATGGGTAACCAGTGCAAATATATGGTATCTACAGTTGCAACAGTTTGTACCAAATGTAGTTTATCAATGCAATTATTAGGCAATCCAGTTTAAAACTGCAAAAATTAAGGCAAGAGAAAATAAAGGCATGAATCAATATTTTTGCATCATCCAATGAAATAAAAATCAGAATCAAGCAATATTTCTAAGATGGATAAAGTGGGTCTCAGTAACAATTTAAATGAAATTTTAAAAAAATGATAAATAATCTATAATGTAGATAGTCCAGTATATTTGTTCTGCTTTTCATGATTTTTACTTACAATTTTTATTTAATTATGTGACTTCATGGTGTATTTGACTCGAAGCTCCATCTGTTCCCCAACACAATACTAACATAGACTATAAGATATTTTCAGCATTTCTGCTATAATTTTGACAAAGCTGAAAATGATAGAACTATGAAAATGAAAGAGCTGTTTTTCTGAGTGTTAATGTTTAATTAACCATAATTTATTATGTGGTCCCAGATGTTTTAAGAACTGTATGTTCTTCAATAAAAAACAATAGTTATTAAAAGGGGAAAATATATCAGTTTATGTGTTCTTTTTAGCATAGATTAAAGTTATTTTAATATATTAATAGTGAATTCAGGTTAATTGGGACACTTTTTTGCCAATAATTTTGAAGGGCAATTTGAATATTCTGATTGTCTTCATCACTGTCTCCTCTCCACCAGTAAGTTGGTGTGTGGTGGGAGTTCTGGTGCACTATGCTGCACACTGGTTGTGGATGAGGAGGAGACCCCCCCCCCCCCCCCCCCCCCCCCCCTTCTATGTAAAGCGCCCAGAGAAGTGCTATATAAATGTAAGGAATTATTATTAATTATTTAAAGTCATCCCTGGTTGAGAGCTAGGCTATTCGTTATATCTATTCAATACACATGCCATACAAAAGGAGATAGGAGTTAGTCAAAGTGACATCCTCTGTCACGCTTCAGAAAAGAAGGAAGTCATACAGTTTGCTAAAACCCTGTATGATTGTCATTTTTGGGTGAACAGGCGCTTTAATTGACAGTCAGTTTGAACGTGTAGGCCTACACACAGGTAAGATATAAGGACGAAGAGGGCCATTTCATCCCCCTGAGCCGTGCTCATCCCTCTCTAGCAAGCTCTTCTCTGAGAATCAACTCTGTTTTAAACATCTGTGTGTTGTTCGGCAGTGTGTTTCTGAGTTTTTCGGCACGCAGCAGCTGACGTTTAGAAGAGGAGGGGCTTTTGTGCGCCGACCGTCCCCCACGTGTTGTTAAGGAAGGATGATGATTTAAGTACAGTTGTCCGAGTGGCCATCTACAGCAGAATAGCGGCTTTATACCTGTGGCGCACTTAATCGCCGCGGCCGATTATATGTATTTATTTTCCTCTCCACTGATGGGTGAACAATGGAGAAGCCGTCAGCAGAAATTTCTGGCGACCCTCCTATTTTCCCATGCACCAGATCATTGTTTATGATGCCGTTGTTGTGTAGGAGGACAGGGACGGGTCTGATCTCGGCGGATTTCTGCTAGAAAACACTCAGAACTCGACGAGCTGTGACCGGCCTCGCATCCTTCCAGACTCGAGCAGCTGATGTTGGCGGTGCTGCCGCTCTCCTCCCGGCGATCATGGTGAAATTCCCGGCGCTCACGCACTACTGGCCTCTCATCCGATTCTTGGTGCCGCTGGCCATAACCAACATAGCCATCGACCTCGGCGAACAGGCAAGTGTGAATGAATTGTGTGTTAAATACAGAGCTTTATGGCGTAAGATTGGTTGTGTATCCTTGGAGCTGGACACTGCAGCAATGGCATCCCTCATCCATCCATCCGTGCACCTTACTATAAGAGGTCTGTTGTCCACGTAATTTATAGGTTAGGGCGACAGTGTGGATTTATTTTTTAAGGAATCGGTGAAACGGCGGCTCTTGGTAAACAAGGCTTCATCCCAAACAACATATTGTGTTCGTCAACAGCTGGCTATACAGCGCATCCAATAACATGTGTCACACTGAACAATGCAAAAGCAATCTGACTGAGATGAATGTGCACTTTTGGATGGGGTGATTTTGTTGTCACCTCTGCGGGAACTGGCCTTGTTTTTGTCAACCATTAACGAATGTTGTGCACTTCCAGTAGTTTGTATAACAGTCATTGCATGTCTAAAATGGATTGGCTACAAAGACAAATATTTATTTTCATGTTAAACTCAAATAATTGTGATTTATTGAAAATTAACATTGAGAAAGACTAGTAATCTGTTTGACCATGTTTTTCAGTTAAATCGGTTATCGGTTCTTCTTCGATATTAGGTGTACAATTAAATGAATACCATTATATAATAATGTATTGTTTGGGATCATTAAAAAGTTTTAAAATAAAGTAATTTATTCTCCAGCAGGAAACTAGTGTAACTCAATTACATAATAATAATCCAAATATTCATATGGTTTTATTTTTTGTGGTATAATAAAAGGTTATTTTTGTGTCAAAAGCAAACACAAAACTTTCAAATTGGTTTTAAATATTGTTTGGTAAAAACTTGGACATAAAAAAATATCGGTCACACTTTATTTTAAGGTCCAATTCTCGCTATTAACAAACCATTAACTAAGATGTTTGCCTCAATAAACTACTAATTTGCTGTTTATTAATAGTTAGTAAGGTAGTTGTCAAGTTTAGGTATTGGGTAGGATTAGGGATGTAAAATATGGTCATGTAGAATGTGTGCTTTAAAAGTACTAATAAACAGCTTATTAATAGACATGGTAATAAGCAACTAGGTAATAGTGAGAATTGGTTCCTATACTAAAGTGTTACCAAAATATCTGTATTGGTATTGTCCATAAAATGCAATATCTGTTTATCTTTAATATATATATATATAGAGAGAGAGAGAGAGAGTTGTTGAGGAAATTAAATTTGCTGACAAAATCCCTCAGTTCTTAAAGTGACAAATTATTATTATTATTTTAGATAAAATTATATTCGATATGTCGAAATTGGAATGAATTTGATGGATACAACTCACTACAGTGAAGAATTCATTTGATTTTTAGAGAACTGGAATAAAACATTGCCATTCGATTTTTGCTAGATACAAATTAATTTTTCATAATCATTAATTGCAGACAGAAGAAATGTGAGCAGGAACCCTAAGAGCCTGTCAGTAACAGACAATCATTATCTCACTGCTCATTGTTCTTAGGCGTTGGAGATGAAGTGGCAGACAAAGAGTCAGAGTCAGAAGAAGGCAGCAGATAAGGAGAAGAACCCTATATTCACACATCATTTTGACTTTATCTGTTATTGTACAGGTCTTGCTGCTTCCTTTGAATTCTGTAACTGACTATCTACTGCTGTATCACCCAAATGGAATCTTAAGATTTAAACGTACGCATTATTCCTCTGAAACAAGTATTACAGAATGGTGCCACCACGTTAGAGTCAAGGACAGGGCAGAAAAGGTTATTCAGTAGTGCAATAACACCCACAGCTGTAGAGCAAGTAGAACTTATGTACATCTCAGCATTTTCCAACAGGTTTGACATCTGACACATTGCCATATCACCTTCTCATGTGTTGATGGGAATATATTCTGGCATGTGACAATAAAGCTGTAAAATAGTTTGTAAAACAGTTTATCATCATTGAGATGATTTGTAGTTACTGTAGCTCCACATGATTCAAGATTAGAATGGCTCTTGTTTCTGATCACAGTTTACAGGTATTTCTCTCAAGAAAGATCTATGAATGAATGTAATTTTATAACAAGTCTTCCCATAGATGCAAACTCCTCACCCTTTGGTGAAAACTCACCTTTTTGAGATCAAAATAGGTCACCTATGAGATTTGTGTAGATTCAATGAGAAAGCGTTTTTGGTGAGGTGGGGGGGGGGTCTTTTTACAGTACCATTAGTGCCAATTAGTACTCTACTAACCCATCTTGTACAATGCTAAATGTTTTATCATTTCTCTCTTCCTCTACAGGCTTTAAACAGGGGTATTGCGGCAGTTAAAGAGGATGCGGTAGAAATGCTGGCCAGCTATGGTCTGGCCTACTCCCTCATGAAGTTCTTCACTGGCCCAATGAGCGATTTCAAGAATGTAGGGCTGGTGTTTGTCAACAGCAAACGGGACAGAACCAAGGCAGTCCTCTGTATGGTCGCCGCAGGAACCGTGGCTATCATTTTCCACACTCTTATTGGTCAGTCTGCCAGTTTATTATTTCCTCACACTGCCTCTGGTCTTGCATGACTAGTTTGTACTAAATGTACAGGGAGCACCGCTTTGTTTTGCACTTTTCCAAACAAACGTGTCATTGTGGTAGACTTAATAAGCAATGTTATGACTGGAGAAGGACCTCCTTTTAGCTCAAGTGGTCTGAATTACTCAAACCCCACTCATCTCAGCAGATGTATCCATTCTCTGGTTTAATGACAATATAATGATAATTCACCCTCTATGATTATATTGTCATTAAACTAATTTTGCTAAATACTGCACTCCTACTCAGCAGGAAATAAGTTCTGCCACCCATATTTACCAAATTACAAAATACAAATACTTAAGTTCGTGGGATGTGGTTAAAAATGGTTTAGTCATCATGAAATGGTGTATTTATACCATATGATCCAATAATTAGGATATTTACCTTGAATATGTCAGTTTCTCTAGCTCAAATACATTTGCATTTACACAAATAGCCATTTACGTATGAAGCAAGAAATCACAGCCTTTCCAGCCGCTCAGCAGTGCCCATATGGCAGTTACTGCTATGAGTAGAGTGGAGAAAGAATGTAACCCCGAGGGAAATAGGATACAAACCAGGACCTTCTTGGAAGAAAGCATGAATTTTTAACTACTAAGCCACCACCTGTCCACCATACGTAACGATGTGCTTTTAAATGTAGAAGTTACGGTGTGTTAGCATAACATGGACACTCTTCATCATCTGGAGTGTGGTCTCAGACATATTATGGTCGTTTGTGCAGTCACAGAGTTTGGGAGAGCTGTGTCATCCATCTGTGGATCACGTCACTGCACACATTCCTGAGAAAAGGGAAAAACACAGGAGAAATAAGAGACACGAGAACTTCTGTATTATATTATATTATATTATATTATATTATATTATATTATATTATATGTGACCCTGGGGCACAAAACCAGTCTTAAGTTGCTGGGGTAAATATGGTCAAAATTATTGATTTTTCTTTTATGCCAGAAATCATTAGGATATTAAATAAAGATCATGTTCCATGAAGATATTTAGTGAATTTCCTACCGTAAATATATCAAAACTTAATTTTTGATCAGTAATATGCATTGCTAAGAACTTCATTTGGACACCTTTAAAGACTATTTTCTCAATATTTAGATTTTTTTACACCCTCAGATTCCAGATTTTCAAATAGTTGTATCTCAGCCAAATATTGTCTGATCCTAACGAACCATACAACAATGGAAAGCTTATTTATTCAGCTTTCAGATTAAGTAAAAATCTAAATTTCGAAAAATGTACACTTATGACTGTTTTTTTTTGTTCAGGGTCACATATTATATTATATTATATTATATTATATATTTTCTTATATATTATAACTTTCATATCCTTGCATTTTATTTGTTCTAGTTTTAACAGCAAAGCCATCATGTTATATTATATTATTATATTTATTATCCATCCATTCTCTATGTTCTATGTAGGGTTGTGGGAATGCTGAAACCTGTCCTAGAAATATATTTAATTTTATTACAGTACATTACATCTTTTATTGTATTATATTAGAACTTTTGTAGCCTTGCATTTCATTTGTTCTAGCTTTAACAGCAAAGCCATCATGTTATGTTATATTATATTATATTTCTCTGTCCATGCATGTTTTTTGCCAGTTTTGGCAGCAAAGCCATCATGTTGAATATTATGTTTTATTATATTACTGACTGTACTACATATAAATCTTGTTCTTACTTTTCCTTGTTTAGCCTACACAAATCTGGGCTATTACATCATTAACAAACTGCACCATGTGGATGAGTCTGTGGGGAGTAAGACCCGGAAGGCGTTTCTCTATCTGGCTGCTTTTCCTTTACTTGACGCCATGGTGAGTTTATCGTGACGTCTCAACCCTGGATATTTAGCTGTAATGTCATAATGTGCTCTTGCTCTGACCATCAGATCTGGCTCGCCTGCCTGGCACAGATGGCAGAGAGTATGTGTGTGTAAGTGTGCGTGGTAAGGCTAGGCATCAGAGCCTATTCAGATCTGGAAACCCATCAAGCTCCTTTGGATGAATAACAGCCCACGCGAACATCCCGTGCCTGTCAATGAAGGTTAAGCCACAGCAGTGTTTTGTTTAAAGTGTTAAGTCTCGAGAGAGCGGACCCAGTTAACAGGGGGTCCATGACCCCTAGAAGATGAAATGTGGCACTGCAGGGGGGTTGCCAATTATTGGAGTAGCCCCAGATTGCACCCTGGACGATGGGGCGGGG
The DNA here is from genome assembly GCF_936440315.1 of Barbus barbus. NCBI lineage: Eukaryota > Metazoa > Chordata > Actinopteri > Cypriniformes > Cyprinidae > Barbus > Barbus barbus. The sequence goes on along the minus strand of NC_136743.1, from coordinate 13,598,207 downwards.
CGACACATTAAGGTGGGGTGACATGTGTCGCTCCGCCCACCCCCAATTTCATTGGTTTATAAAACAGCAGAGCTTATTGGTGTTGACGTTTGAGCATGAGCATTCTTTTATATACGTTTTTATGAATGATCTACGCTGTTTGGCTGTACTACAGAAATATTAAGTGCTAACAACAGCGATTTTAGATAGAATCAATTAGCAAATGTGTTTTTTTTAAACTTATGATGAATTAGTTAGATTAAGTTCCTATCAAATGCTTGGTGAAGGCATCTCCAAGTACTTAGGGCAGAACAGAGCTGTGTAATATGAGCGGCTCACGAATTAAGTCTGGGGAAGAAATTCTTAATTCGTGGCAATGATATAGTCCTACCTATGCTATAGCACGTTAAATGAAGTCAGATATTATTGCACTCTTCACAGTACACGAAGCAGACATACTTTAACATTGAGCAATTTTAGCTGGGCGATGTTGATAAAAATGATCCACTGTTTGAGATTTAGCTGTTTTGTATAATGTATATTTATATGTAGCCTATATTCTTTATTTTAGGATCGGTGGATAAGCAAAAACTTATGATGATAATTCACTGTAGTTCAGTAAGACAAAGGACAAACCCGCAAATGGTTTTATTTTAAAGAACAACTGCAGTGACGAATAAGACAATAATACCAAATAGCCCATCAGCGTGAACTGGGGGTTTTATGTGTGGATAATAATTTTTTTTTGCATATAGGCCTATTTTAAATGTTTTTGTTTACTAAAACAGCTGTTATTAAAGCTGACCTACAGCAAATATTATTAATGTGCTTTAGTGCGTATTTAAGCAATAAATGTTCATCTATTTTCTCTGCTACGTTTTTATTGATACTTTTATATATAGTCTACAAACCCGATTCCAAAAAAGTTGGGACACTGTACAAATTGTGAATAAAAACAGAATGCAATGATGTGGAAGTTTCAAATTTCAATATTTTATTTAGAATACAACATAGATGACATCAAATGTTTAAACTGAGAAAATGTATAATTTTAAGGGAAAAATAAGTTTATTTTAAATTTCATGGCATCAACACATCTAAAAAAAGTTGGGACAAGGCCATGTTTACCACTGTGTGGCATCCCCTCTTCTTTTTATAACAGTCTGCAAACGTCTGGGGACTGAGGAGACAAGTTGCTCAAGTTTAGGAATAGGAATGTTGTCCCATTCTTGTCTAATACAGGCTTCTAGTTGCTCAACTGTCTTAGGTCTTCTTTGTCGCATCTTCCTCTTTATGATGCGCCAAATGTTTTCTATGGGTGAAAGATCTGGACTGCAGGCTGGCCATTTCAGTACCCGGATCCTCCTTCTACGCAGCCATGATGTTGTAATTGATGCAGTATGTGGTCTGGCATTGTCATGTTGGAAAATGCAAGGTCTTCCCTGAAAGAGACAACGTCTGGATGGGAGCATATTTTGTTCTAGAACTTGGATATACCTTTCAGCATTGATGGTGCCTTTCCAGATGTGTAAGCTGCCCATGCCACACGCACTCATGCAACCCCATACCATCAGAGATGCAGGCTTCTGAACTGAGCGCTGATAACAACTTGGGTTGTGCTTGTCCTCTTTAGTCCGGATGACATGGCGTCCCAATTTTCCAAAAAGAACTTCAAATTTTGATTCGTCTGACCACAGAACAGTTTTCCACTTTGCCACAGTCCATTTGAAATAAGCCTTGGCCCAGAGAAAATGCCTGCGCTTCTGGATCATGTTTAGATATTGCTTCTTTTTTGACCTATAGAGTTTTAGCCGGCAACGGCGAATGGCACGGTGGATTGTGTTCACCGACAATGTTTTCTGGAAGTATTCCTGAGCCCATGTTGTGATTTCCATTACAGTAGCATTCCTGTATGTGATGCAGTACCGTCTAAGGGCCCGAAGATCACGGGCATCCAGTATGGTTTTCTGGCCTTGACCCTTACGCACAGAGATTGTTCCAGATTCTCTGAATCTTTGGATGATATTATGTACTGTAGATGATGATAACTTCAAACTCTTTGCAATTTTTCTCTGAGAAACTCCTTTCTGATATTGCTCCACTATTTTTCGCCGCAGCATTGGTGATCCTCTTGCCATCTTGACTTCTGAGAGACACTGCCACTCTGAGAGGCTCTTTTTATACCCAATCATGTTGCCAATTGGCCTAATAAGTTGCAAATTGGTCCTCCAGCTGTTCCTTATATGTACATTTAACTTTTCCGGCCTCTTATTGCTACCTGTCCCAACTTTTTTGGAATGTGTATCTCTCATGAAATCCAAAATGAGCCAATATTTGGCATGACATTTCAAAATGTCTCACTTTCAACATTTGATATGTTATCTATATTCTATTGTGAATAAAATATAAGCTTATGAGATTTGTAAATTATTGCATTCCTTTTTTATTCGTAATTTGTACAGTGTCCCAACGTTTTTGGAATCAGGTTTGTATATGCACAAATTAATTACTGGTGTTTTGGCTTAATCCTTTAAAAAGAACCAGGAATCACTCTACTATATTAGGCCTACTGATTTTAGATTTTTTTTGTTATTATAGTCTTAAATTTAAAAAAAATATATTAATCACAGAGAAGGTCTCTTTTACTCTTTAAAAGTGCTCACGTACCTATTGCACAGATTTACAGCTCTGAGTGATTTAATATTCGATAGTTATGCAGGTCTATATGGCTACAATGATCGAGTGTTAATAACTGAATTCATCCCATACACAGATTAGAACACGCACACACAATGAGGGTGTGGATACAGAAATAATTGGATTTTTAATATCTGATCTCACGGACACTTTACTATAATATAGGAACCTTTCAAAACTGTAAGAGAATCAATATAGGCTCAAATATTTTATTAAGATATAAACAAGGAAACATTGAGCTTGCCATGAAAACATTTTATTAGCACTTTATAACCTATAAGTTTAACGCATTGAGCAACGTAACTCTTTAAACAACAACAAAAAACGGTTGTGCTTTAAAACATAAAATCAGCCGCTTATGTTCGTGTTTGACCATTTCTAAAATACAGTAGATTATCGTCATTTGCGTATGAAATCCCAATTTAGTGCTGATCCGCAGCCTGCCGATCCTCAAGGAAAAATGAATGAAGCGCTATTCAGCCTGAAGAACCCAGAGGTGCTGTCATCAAGAGTTTATTTGTAAAAAATGACTTCATCTGACTAAAAATTACCATGGTTACTAAATAGATAATAATTAAGATAGGCCTATGATTCTAGAGTTAGCACATAATATTTCTGTAATATGGCCAAATGAAATACAAAATTGTACACAAAGGAATGCACATGCTCGGGTCTACACCAATATGATTTGCTGTGTTATAACCAAATGGAATTTGGGGTGGGCGGAGCTACACGTGTCGCCCCGCCCCAATCGTCCAGATTGCACTTCTTGAATTATTGCTTGAATATATATATATATTTTTTTGTAAGCAAATTTAAATTTACACTAAAGAAGCATATAGTATTAACAAAACTAAAATTAAGAAGCTAAAGTTGTGCAAAATTTCCTAAGAATCCTAAAAAATATTAAACTTGTTTAGAACTAGCAACAGATGAGCAACATGTTAAAATGATTTCTGAAGGATCATGTGACACTGACAGTGTGAACCCACGGGAGTAATTGCTGCTGAAGATTCAGCTTTTCAATCACAGGAATAAATTAGATTTTAAACATATTTTTCACAATATTGCTGTTGTTACGATTTTTTTGATCAAATTAATGCAAACCAAGACGTTTGAACAGTAATGTGTACTGTAATACAAAACTCATGAATAATGCTTTAATGGCTTTGAAAGGTTACCATCAATATAGTATCAAATATAGCAAATGGTGCAATAGGACTAAAATACACCCAGAATTTAATATAATATGTAATGGGGTCCCTGTTCTATCTCTCTCTATCCATTAAGGGGATTAGCATATTGTATTGTGTAAGTTAGTGTGACAGTTAGCTTTTATCTGTGGTTTCAGGCCTGGACTCATGCTGGAATCCTTCTGAAGCACAAGCGCAGTTTCCTGGTGGGATGTGCGTCTATTTCTGATGTTGTTGCACAGGTATGTGTTTGATTCACCAAGTCAGCATTTCATTGCTTGATTTATGATGTCTTCTTACACTCTTTTTTTCTGTATTGGTATGTTTATGAGAATGTGAATACGGTTGTGTATAAAAGATAATTGAAGGCGAAGATAATGGGTTATTTGTCTGTGCTTATCATATTCACGGTGTAATTTGTTTTTATTAATGATGTATTTGGGTTTGAATTAATAATAGAGTCTGTATGTGCCACAAGAACGGCTATATTTATCACTGTCATTGTAATCCGGTTACATTGTTGTGCCTCTCTCCCTCTCTCTCTAGATTGTGTTTGTCTCTATTTTGCTCCACAGTCACCTGGAGTGTGTGGAGCCCTTGTTGATCCCAATCATCTCTCTGTATATGGGCGCCTTGGTACGCTTCACTATTGTTGGTTTGGGTTACTACAGGAAAGTTCATGACAACATCCCAGAATCCAGTGGGCCTGAGGTTGGGGTATGTCCATTGACTCTCTTTACACCTGTTCAACTAAGTGGTATTTCACTATGCAAATCCTTCATTATTGACCTGCTCAGTTCAGTATCACAGCTACACTTGTCAGTTTATTGGTTTTCTATATTAATTTCTCCTTACTCTGCCTCATCAAACCTGTGAGAATCGTAAAACTGTGCTGTATTCTGACACTCGTTCTGTGTAATAGGGTGATGCCACTATTAAAAAGATGCTAAGCTTTTGGTGGCCGTTGGCTCTCATCCTGGCTACGCAGCGGATTAGCAGACCCATCGTCAACCTGTTTGTGTCACGGGATCTGAAAGGAAGCACAGCTGCCACAGAGGTAGTGTGTCCCATGGCAAGAACATACATACTTTTACAGTATTTAGATGTCACATTATAGCCACTTTCATTATTTTCAGTCATTTAGATACAGCATATGTATGAATATTCAGCTAATACTTAAATTTAGCAATACATTCACAGTGAAATTCAGCTTTTCTTGCTACGAAGATATACTGAGATGGATGGGGGAACATTTTCTTTTATTTCTTCTATGTTGACATCTATTTTTATTTTAAGTGAAGCAGTGTCATCAGGTATAGACAGAGCAGCACTTTAATAAAAATTGTGACAATTATGATTTTAGTTGGGACTACAGAAATGGAAAATGCATGTATAGTGTCTATATTTAATTATGCTTCCAGTGTATAAAAACAGTTGTTATTGTAAACTAAAACTGTTAAAATTGCTGAAAAAAAAAAAAAATCTGATAAAGATGAAAAACTTGTGAAAAAAAGTAAAATAATTCAAGCTAATTAGAAATATAAATAAATAAATAAATAAAAAATACAAATGAAAAGAAATAAAATAAAAACAAATATTCTAAGATACAGTATAAATGAAAACAAAAATAAAAGATAATTCAAAATAATGATAAATACTATAGTAGGATATAAATAAAGCTGAAATAACACTGAATAAAACTCATTTCATAATAGTTGTTAAAGTGGCATAATTGCATCTCATTGGCATCCTGTGACTTTATGGGCCAACTTTACCACTGAAGGCTAATTGTTGTACTTTTCCCCCCTCAAATATACTTTTAAACTAGGTTTATACAAAAACTGTAATGACAAAACAAGCTTTATTGTCAGTTTAGTTGTTTGGTGCCTAGATGTCAGAAATATTTTACGTCACTCAGCTCTGCTACAATAGAAACATTCATTATAAACAGATGAAATTGTGGGTGTTTAATGTTACCATCATCTCACCATTGTTTTCCAGGCTGTCGCAGTTCTCACAGCAACATATCCAGTGGGTCATATGCCATATGGATGGCTCACTGAACTCAGAGCTGTTTACCCTGCATTTGACAAGGTAAATGTTGTTGTTTTACCTTAAAGTAACACTTTTTTAATCCTTAATCATACAGTTCTCTGAATCCTTAATACTAATCATCCTCCGCATATATACTTAAGTTAAAATGACAGCTTTCCATCTTCTCCTCCCAGTTTCTTGCCTAAAAGATCAGGAAAAGGAGTCAGTGTGGTTTATTTGCTTTTTATTTATACCACACTGTCTAATTTTGTCTCATACCCTGAAGGGATGACAAAATTAGTTTATATCTTCCACCTTTTCTGTGTGCTAATACTGCAATGTCTATTATCTTCTTTTACTTCATGACAAAGCAATTATTTTGGGGGTAAATAGAGTGGGTTCATGGAGACAGAGCTGCAGCTAGAGTCCCAGAGACTGTAATTAAAAAAGGCAAACAGTAGTGTGCTGTTATTTATGGTTGTTTAGCCTGAGAAAAAGGATCAGCAGGATCCACAATTAGGAAGTCCTCAGGAAGTGAGGGGACATTCTCTGGCCGCAGGTGTCTGGCCAGCTGTAGTTAGTCATTTTATGGATGAAGATGATCTATATTACCGTTCAAAAGTTTGAGGTCTGTAATATATTTTTAATGCTTTAGAAAGAAGTGTCTTATACTCATCAAGGCTGCATTTATTTGATCAAGAATATAGTAAAAACCTGTAACATAGTGAAATGTTATTATTATTATTTAAAATAACTTTGTTTCTATTTAAAATGTTTTAAGTTTTAAAATGTCATTTATTCATGTGATGGTAAAGTTGAATTTTAAGCCCTCATCACTCCAGTCTTCAGTGTCACACATGATCCTCAGAAATTAATTGTAATATGCAGATTTCTTATTATTATCAATTTTGAAAACAGTTGTGCTTCATTCTTTGATGATCAACATTGATTTAAAATAGATTTTTTTGTAACATAAATGTTTTTACTGTCACTTTTGAACAATTTAATGCACCCTTGCTGAATAAGAACATTGCTTTCTTTAAAAACATTTTTTGATGATATGCAGATTCTAAATGCTCAGAACTTATCAAATGAACTGCTTTCTTGACATCTGCTGTTTGTGTTTGTTCTTATCTTCCAGAATAACCCAAGCAACAAGTTGGCCAACAGTGGTACAGTTGTGACAAAATCCCACATCAGGCGCTTCACTTTTGTTTGTTTGGCTCTATCTATAACAGTAAGTTCATCCACATTCTCATCTGTCTCCATCTGGCTTCAATAACACTTTTCATAATTTGGTAACAGTGGTTACTGAAGTTCAATGGGTTCAAAGGTGTGTGTAGTACTTTTGGTTTCAATCTTTCAATCTTAATTAAACATATGTTCCATTCATTATGAATATGGGTAGTATGAGTGCTGTTGCTTCATTCCCATTTACAACTTCTTCCTTTAAATACATGTACAGTATTTAAACCCATACTAGCTTTTTCTTTACACATTATGTTACCTTATAATAAAATGTTTTTTTATGTTTTTCCATTTGAAATTTAAAATGCAATAAAGAAAAATCCATAAGCTTTTATTCCGCTACTAAACGCATAGTTGTAAAGCCATAAAGAGCGCATTAGGATAGTGTGTCTTGTTATTGTGAGTGCTTTTAGAGTCAGGCTAAATGATTAATTGATGCGCTCTGCCTCGGTAACAGGGTCAGACCTTCCCTTCCTGACCTAGATTAAAGCCTTCGTGGTATTACACTACAGCTATCATTTTTATGCCATAATTTCACCTCTCTCTCAGAGATATGGAGGAAGAATCATGATTGTATGAGTCTGTGTCACTCGTATAACAAGACTTCTGTTTAATCTCTTACGTAAACACTATATAGTTTTGCCCAGATGTTCTCCTCTTCAATGAAATGTTGCATGAATGCACTGCTATGGACGAATAATGTGGTTTCTTTGCTTTTTAATTAATCACTCAAAGGCATCGAGATTCGGTGTTAACGCTTTGCTTTGTAAAAGCTGGACACCCTTAGGACCTGATTGTAAATTATGTATCATTGATGGTTGGTTTGTGTTATTGATGTTAAGAGGTTGCAGCAAGTGTTTAGTTTTTGTGCCAACATGTCTGGTCTTGCGTATCTGTGCACACACTTCCTATTCCAGTGAACAGGGTAAGTATAATATGCTTGCTTACATGTGATCTGAATCTAAAATCAACATGTATACATGTATAACACTAGCTTGCTCTATTCTTTTATATCTGTTTTCTTTTTATTTATTATATAATTTTAAAAAAACCTTGCTACGTGTACTGCGTTAGGCTAACTGAGTCTTGTCATAGCACTTGCATATCATTGCTCTTTTGTTGATTTTGATTGCTTCCATTGCTCTCTTTTGTAAATCGCTTTGAATAAAAGCGTCTGCTAAATGACTAAATGTAAATGTATACTATGATTTTATATTCCACTAGACAACCAGAAAAACTAAAGTGCCATTTCACAGACATAACCAGAATAGCCTATTTTTTGTTTACCCTGTTTCTTGTTAACTGCATTATATTTTACTATGATGGATTTTATTTTACTTTACTTTGACATTGTCCTAATTTGAGATCTCCTTTACTTCCTTATGTTATGTTTGGGTAGCTCCATTCAGGTTGTGTGTCTTTCTCTGTGCAGCTCTGTTTTGTGGTGTTCTGGGCGCCACACATTTCTGAGAGGATCCTGGTGGACATCATTGGAGTAGATCATGCCTTTGCTGAGATGTGTGTCGCCCCATTACGAATTTTCTCCTTCTTTCCCATTCCAGGTATTGCATTTAAGTCAATTTACATAAAAACAAACATTCTTCATTATTTTGGGGGGATATATGTGTACTTATTTTAGCATCCATTAGAAAGTATATACAAGTACAGTTTTAACCAATAACATTACAACACTCTTAATGGAATCAGAAAGCATAATCAAAATAGCAAAAATATTTAATAAAGATGTAAGACACTGGACATACACTATTGTTTAAAAAGTTTGGGGTTGGTTTTTATTTTTGTTCACCCAGGCTGCATTTATTTGTACTGTAAAAATACAGTAATTGTACCATTTAAAATAAATGTTTTCTATTTTAATATTTTAAAATGTAATTTATTCCTGTGCTGGCAAAGCTGAATTTTCAAAATCCATTACTCCAGTCTTCAGTGTCACACAATCTTTCAGAAATCATTATAATATGCTGATTAATATGAGTCATTTCTTCTTATTATTAATGTTAAAAAAGTTGTGCTTAATATTTGAATGGAAACTGTGATTTTCTTTAAATTTTGAGCATTTTTAAAATAGAACTTTTCGTAGCATTTTAAATGTCAACTGTCACTTTTGATCAAATTAATGTGTCCTTGCTGAATAAAAGTGTCAATTTCTTTAAGAAAAATCCTACTGACCCCAAACTTTGAACAGTAGTGTATATTGAACTTTGTGAATGTCCCATGTTCAAATTCTGTGGAAATCCGCAGACCGTTCTGCAAAGTCCTGTAGCTGCACATTCTCTGAGGGCTACTCATGACAAACACATGATTCAGGGTCTGATGTGCAGTGCATTATCAAATGGACAGATGGTCAGAGGAGGACCGGTTGCTTTTTGAAAATGCCTTTTTAAAAGGCAAAGGTCAAGAGTGGTCATGCTTCAGTTACTATGCCTCCAGGCCTACAGAAACTAAGAGAAAGAACCACAATGAAGCTCAAAGTACCATCCAATTTAATTGCACTTCACTTTAATGATATAACTGTACTGATAGCAATGAGTGGCATGTAAAATATGTTTTTACCTGATTGCTTAAGACCAGCTTTGCATGCACCTTTTCTTATCCTCAGTGACGATTCGTGCTTACCTGACTGGTTGGCTCATGACCCTGAAGAAGACCTTTGTCTTGGCGCCCAGCTCTGTCCTCCGCATCATTGTCCTCATTACCAGTCTCATAGTGCTGCCTTATATGGGGTAAGTGTGTTTTGCTCGACTGTACTCAAATGTTGAAGCATATAGGTCACTAGTCGTAAACTTCAGTGCATCAAATTGTATAATAAAATCTGTTAGACTGAATTTAAAAGCCTTCTGCGCTTCAATTTGTGCAGGGTACACGGAGCAACACTTGGTGTTGGATCCCTGCTGGCTGGTTTCCTTGGGGAGTCTACTATGGTTGCAATCGCAGCATGCTACGTCTACCGTAAACAGGTACGATAACACAGAAGCCTGTAGGTTTTTTGTTATGATAAAACTGCTTTCTGTTTGATGTGAATACAACAAAAGAGCATTAACAATTCAATCAAACATCTTTGAACAATACATCAGTGTGATGCTGTGGCTGCTCCACAGACATGAATCTACAAACATGTTCATTTCAATAGTATATTGTTTACACATACACATACAGGAGAGTGAGGGTAGTTATTTTAATAACTATAAGGTCTTGAGTCAAAATTCCAGTGACATAAATGTACTTTCTCTATCAGTGGTTTTGTATGCCGGTTTCAAAGTTCAATATTTCAGTCTTCCAAACTAAACTTTTTTAAACACAATAAAACACACTGACAAAAACACCCCCCGATTGTCATATATTTTAATTGCTGTAATTTTATGCAATTCATTACATCGTGTAGCTGTCTGTCTGTTAAAACACTGGTTTCATGTTTTAATGCACTACTGTTCAAAAATGTAGGGTTACTGTGATTTTTGTTTTTTAAGAAATTGATTCTTTTATTCAGCAATGATTCATTAATTTGATAATACGTGACAATAAGGACATTGATGATGTTACAAAAGATTGATATTTCAAGAAATGCTGTTCTTTTGAAGATTCTATTCATGAAAGAATCCTGAATTTTTTTTTCACATTTTCCAGTTTTCAACATTGATCATAAGAAATGTTTGTTCAGCACCAAATCAGCATGCGAACAATAAATATTTTGCCATCACCTGAATACATTGCATTTTAAAATATATTAAAATAAAAACCAGTTATTTTCAATTGAAATAATATTTCACAATCTTACTATATTTTTGATCATATATAAATGCAGTTTTTATTATTTTTAAAATCATCAAAAAATAAAAATATATACAGGTATATATTTGTAAACTTTTAAACAGCAGTGTACGTTACACTTTACATTTTATTTTTTTCATGAATTTGAACTGAAATCCCATTAAATTATATGATTTCACAACTCCATATAGTGTGACAACACGCCCCACTTTTGATTTTTAAATTAAATTATAATTTTACAAACTCCACCACACATTTCATTGAAAAACTATCACACTTCAGTATGACAAATTATGTAATAATGACTTTTATGAATGATTTAAATAGTTTGGTCTGTGTTTCATAAATGAAGCCCTGTGCATTGGGGAAAGATGATTAGCATTTTTCTTTCTGCCCACAGAAGAAAAAGAAAGACTCCGATGAAGACATGACCATCGATGGGGAGGACTCTGCCCCCATGAACGAGGTCAGGGCTGGGGGTCGCATGGACGACATCGTGGAGTTGAGAGAAGAGGATGAGGAAGAGCTGGAGGAAGACTGAGGAGTGGATTCTAGGCTGAGCAGGATGCGTTGTGGGAATCAGGGCCTTCTTGCTTTCTCGGGCAATGTTTTTATTGCTTACTGTCCCCTGCTGCTGCTTTTCCCTCCTGCCGAAGCGAGAGCCCAGCTCACCTTTTCAGTGTGCACACAGTTCAAATAAACACAGAGGGAGATTTAGATATCAGTCGTCAAGACTACAGTCGTCTGCTGCAGCATATCTATGTTACAGTACACACGCTGACATACAAATGCGTACATGCGTCTTCCTGCTGCCGTCGGGAGATTTTATATTCTGATGCAGGACAGTGAAGATATTGATCTGTACCAAAGCAATGTTGTGCATTAATTGCTATTTTTTTCTGTATGCTGATCTTTAATGTGCTGCCGTCCTACACGTTTTGAATCTTCAAAGGAAAGACTACACTAAATGCAGTTACATCATCCGCTTGGAATGTAGTTTCTTCCTCTTCTTTTTTACTTCTAATATTTGACAGAAAGGACAGACTTGATAAGATTTTTGAGGTCCAGAGGCGGTGACCTGTGTTACTGCACAGTTTCAAGGGTTTTTTTTTGTGGTTTTTATCATTACAAGAAATGTCAACAGAGGATATAAATATCTATATTACAGATTTTTATTGGAATTGAGAATGAATTTGATGGACATCTTAGAAAACAAGTTTCAGAGTGACTAATGTTTGAAGTTTATGGGTCATCTAGAGGACCTATTTTTTTAAATATACATACCATATGTTGTAGGTGTATAAAATATAATACATTTTGTATGGGTGATGTTGTGAACTCTGTATATTGTTGGAAAAGAAAGAATTAGACTGTGTTTTCACACGTCTCTTGAAGTATTTTTTTTGTTTTATCTTAATTTATTTTGGGCATTCATTTTGTATCTCAGGATGTTCGTGATGGAAAATATTAAAGTAATATAAAGTCTGAATATTGATCCCTCCCTATTGAGCTGTTTTTCAAGTTTCTCCATAGGACAAAGATACACACAGCTTCCAAGGATGTTTTAAGTCGGTGTTTGTTTCGTTTAGATTATAGTCTGGCTGAGCTTGTTCTGTATTTGAGATATCCTGGACAATGCAAAGTCATGATAGAAACATTTATTACAGTTTCAGAAGTCTTCAGTCCTCTCATTAAACAGTGAAAATGTGGTTTAAAGTGGTCTGTGGTGAAGTTCTTGTGTTCTGTCTACTACAACCCCAAATCAGAAAAAGTTGGGACAGTATGAAAAACTCAAATAAAAAAAGAAAGTAGTGATTTCTAAATTTACTTTGACTTGTATTTCATTGCAGACAATATGAACACAAAATATTTCATGTTTTGTCTGGTCAACTTCATTTCATTTGTAAATATACATCCTTTCCTGCCATTCAGACCTGAAACACATTCCAAAAAAGGTTCGGACAGGAGCAATTTAGGGCTAGTAATCAGATAAATTGTTTAAATGATGCGATTTGAAACAGGTGATGTCAACAGGTAAGTATGATTTGGTACAAAAGCAGAATCCAAGAAAGTTCTAGTCCTTTAGGAGCAAAGATGGGCCGAGGATCGCCAGTTTGCCAACAAATACGTGAGAAAATTATTGAAATGTTTAAAAACAATGTTCCTCAAAGAAAGATAGGAAGAGATTTGGATATTTCACCTTCAACAGTGCATAACATAATTAAAGGATTCAAGGAATCTGGAGGAATTTCAGTGCGTAAAGGACAAGGGCGCAAGCCTAAGCTGAACAACCGTGATCTCCGATCCCTCAGGCGACACTGCAACAAGAATCGTCATTCATCTATAAGCGATATCACCACATGGGCTCCGGACTACTTTGGCAAACCTTTGTCAAGTACCACAATACGTAGTTACATCCACAAATGCCAGTTAAAACTGTACTGTGCCAAAAGGAAGCTCTATGTTAACAGTGTCCAGAAGCGCCGTCGACTTCTCTGGGCTTGCAGGCATCTGGGATGGACCATCACACAGTGGAAATGTGTACTGTGGTCAGATGAATCAGTATTTCAGTAATTTTTTGGGAGAAATGGACACCGTGTGATCCGGACCAAAGAAGAGGATCATCCAGACTGTTACCAGCAACAAGTCCAAAAGCCAGGGTCTGTCATGGTATGGGGTTGTGTCAGTGCCCTTGGCAAAGGTAACCTTCACTTCTGCAATGGCACCATTAATGCTAAAAAGTACATAGAGATTTTGGAGCACAATATGCTGCCTTCAAGACGACATCTTTTCCAGGGACGCCCATGCATATTTCAACAAGACAATGCAAAACCACATTCTGCATGCATTACAAAGTCCTGGCTGCGGAGGAAGCGGGTACGGGTACTTGACTGGCCTGCCTGCAGTCCCGACCTGTCTCCAATAGAGAATGTGTGGCGCATTTTGAAGCGCAAAATGCGACAACGAAGACCCCGTACTGTTGCCCACCTTAAGACTTGTTTGCAGGAAGAATGGGACAAAATTACTCCTGAAACACTTCATCACTTGGTGTCTTCAGTCCCTAAACGTCTTTTAAGTGTTGTGAAAAGGAATGGCAACATTACAAAGTGGTAAATGCTTTACTGTTCCAACTTTTTTTGAAATGTGTTGCAAGAACCAAAATTGGAATATGTTTATTTTGAAAAAAAACAAAATTCATGAGGAACACATTAAATAATGTGCTGTTGTATTGTTTTCAATGTAACACAGGTCAAAGATAATTTAACAAAGTACTGTTTTCAGTTTGATTTTAATTTAACATACCGTCCCAAATTTTTCTGATTTGGGGTTGTATTAAAATAGGTCCGTTTGTCACTTTTACTGCAGTTGGTGAGTAGTCTGCAACACAGAAAACGGAAAATTATGCTCTAGATGTCACACTAAGTCTGACTAACAGGAAACTAAAGTAGATCAAATCTACCTCAATGTGATTTAAATGAGAGCGAATGCATTGATTTCATAGCGGTGAAATGACGCCCCCTATCGTGCAACTTTGACACTGTCATGACATCTGAACCCACAGTTTTGAGAACACAGAGACCCTGGACATTAACAGCTGATTGAGCACGCATGTTCTCTGCGCGTGATCAGAGGGCAGTGCACACAGGCAGGGCTGCTCTGGGACAAAAAAAAGGCCCTGGCATTTTGGCCCAGACCGGCCCACTACATACGATCAAAATACTACCCATCTTTGCATGCTCTTGAATATGTATACCAGCTCCTATTCCATAAAAGCACTAAAGCCATATAATAATAGGTAGGAAAGAGTGAGAGTTGACACATTAAAAACTTCTAAAAAGTGTAATTTATTAATATAATAAAACTATAATCCACACTGATGAATCCTAAAACTATAGGCCTATATAGTTATGACATCCTGTGTATGTGCCTGTGTGTTTGAGGGAGAAAGGGAAGAGATATGATAAATTGTTGATCAGATGATCACTGTTTCCCATAGTATAGCATTAAATAAACTGTAGACTTACTTAGTCAAATTTGTTAACTCCTTGGATGAACCTATAAAAGCATAAGAAGGCTGTGTGTGTGTGTAGTGTAGTGTAGTGTATAGTGCAGTGGTGTATAAAGTACCCAAAAGCCATACTCAAGTAAAAGTACAGGTATCTTACCAAAAAATGACTTTGGTAGAAGTTGAAGTCTTCGTTTTGAATATTACTTGAGTAAAAGTCTGAAAGTGTATGATATTGTACTTGAGTACGAAAAGTATTTTTAAAAATCTTAAACGTACTTCAGTATTGAAAGTAAAAGTACAAGTAAATGCAAAATGGAAAAGAAGCAAATAAATATATATATAAATATTCATACAGCTTTAGTAGCAAGATTGTGTTCAGTTTGAACTCTTTCTTCCATTTTGTATTTTTGGGTAAGAATAAGAAGTACTTCATCCGGTACTTTGTGTCTTTCATTCCAACATAAGAAAACATTTCTGCATCTGAAATAGCATTTAGATGTATTTATTTACACAGTTTAATGTATCTCACAGGGGACATGGATGCATTTAAACTGCAGTTACAGATGCATGAATGGGCCTATTGTTGTGTTTTTAACATAAAACATCGAATACTGATATTTCAAATAATTTAAAACATGAAAACAATAGTGTGATGGTCTGGGGCTGTTTTGCTGCTTCAGGACCTGGAAGACTTGCTGTGATAAATGGAAGCATGAATTCAGCTGTCTACCAAAAAATCCTGAAGGACAATGTCCGGCCATCTGTTCGTGACCTCAAGCTGAAGCGAACTTAGGTTCTGCAGCAGGACAATGATCCAAAACACACCAGCAAATCCACCTCTGAATGGCTGCAGAAAAACAAAAGACTTTGGAGTGGCCTAGTCAAAGTCCTGACCTGAATCCTATTGAGATGCTGTGGCATGACCTTAAAAAGGCAGTTCATGCTCGAAAACCCTCCAATGTGGCTGAATTACAACAATTCAGCCAAGATGAGTGGGCCAAAATTCCTCCACAGCGCTGTAACAGACTCATCGCAAGTTATCGCAAACGCTTGATTGCAGTTGTTGCTGCTAAGGGTGGCCCAACCAGTTATTAGGTTTAGGGGGCAATCACTTTTTCACACAGGGCCATGTGGGTTTGGATTTTGTTTTCCCTTCATTCAAAAACTGCATGTTGTGTTTACTTGTGTTATCTTTGATTAATATTTAAATTAGTTTGATGATCTGAAACATTAAAGTGTGACAAACATGAAAAAAAAAATCAGGACGGGGGCCAACACTTTTTCACACCACTGTATGTGCAAGCCAGAGAACATTTGAGTTTAAAGTTCAAAGTAAAGTGGTCTTGCCACTTAATGTGTTTTGACTGAAATGTGTATTGTTTGGATTGAAATAATTGTTTTTCCAAATTCTCTAGGCATGATTGTTTATATTTCCAGTTCTGGTTTCAATTTAAAAATTAAAATCTATATTTACAATTAAGTAATTGTGTTCTTATTTTTAGATCATCTAGTGTGACAACTTACCCGCCGATGGGGCAAATTGTCACAAGTGCACATTCTCTATTCAACAGTCTACAACTCCGTAATGAGATAAGATATGAAAATGTGATGAATACAACATATGTGCCCAAGACTTCCTTCTTTCATTTGGTATGACATTTATACCATTGTGATGTATGGTGCTCAGTAAATGTTAGACAGTGTGAAAAGTGTGACAACATACCCCGCTCTCCCCCTTCTGTAACGAAGTATTACATCGTTACAGTACACCAAAGTGTGTGTGTGTGTGTGTGTGTGTGTGTGTATGAGAAGATGTATAGGCCCGGCCCAAAAAGTATGTCGGCCCAGCGGGAAAATGCCCGGTCTGCCAGATGGCCAGTCCGCCCCTGTACACAGGTAAACATTCACTTCTGAGTGATCAGGCAATATCTTGATTAAAACCCCATAAGACTGGGAATGTTTCTTCTGGCATCTTACGATCATGTTAAATTCGTTAACAGTAATTAATTCATTAATTACACTAACAATTTTTCAGCATTTAATATATACATATAATGATAATTTAACATTAGGAAACTTGATCAAACATTATTTATTAATTAACATTTTAATAGGTTTCTTCGATTTTTTGCTGTTATAATAATAATAATACAATCATTGTTAATTATAATTTCATAATACCAAAAGCATTAAAGAGATATTTCACTCAAAAATGAAAATATTGTCATAATTTACTAATCCTTATGTCATTCCAAAATTATATGACTTTCTTTCTGTGAAACATGAAAGAAGAAATTTTGAAGTGTTTTTGTTGATATAATGAAAGTCAAAAGGGTCCAGTGTTATTTTGGATCCCATTGACTTTCATTGTATGGTCATAAAAGTTAAAATATTCTACAAAATATATTATTTTGTGTTTTACAGAAAAATTATATGTCTGTTGGTTTAAAATGACATGAGGGCGAGTAAACAATGACTGACTTTTCATGTTTGCCTGAATCAACTTTGGTGTTTGATTCAACTTGATTCAGTGTTCCAGTTTATTCTATTTCCCTTAATCAGCCTATTCCCCTACTGTACGTATTACCTTTTGAGATATATTTTAACGTGTTACCTGGCAGACATTGACAAAAATCTGATGTGTGAATGTGATGAGCTGTGATTAAAAAGAAACGCTTGGCCTCCACCCAAGATAAAGTGCAGGTGGTCCAACGCTATGGTACAGTGCATTCCCATAGGGTCAGGCTTTCCCTTGCGCACACTTGGCTCTAAGTCAAAAACCTTTAATAGTAACCCCAATGTGAAAGCCCTCCCCTCCCCGCTTCCCTCACACCCAGGATCCTCTCTCATGACTAAATAATGGGCCCTTGTCTATAGCTATAGAGTTGTATGTACATATGTTTAAACCGTATTATCTGTATTTGAACGTGTTTAATGTTAACTGTTTACACCAAGGGTCTGAGGGTAACGCAATTTCAATTCTCTGTATGTATGTGCTGTACATGTGGAAGAATTGACAATAAAGCAGACTTGACTTGACTTGACTTGGCATTCTGCAAATTAAGGGAAGACGGGTCGAGTTGAATGTCTGGTAGTAAAGCAGACCTGTTGGTTCTCAGAAGGATAGTGCGAGAGGGTCTGATGAATCTGTGCTAAGCCATACATCACATGTCACTATGCCATGTTAAGCATGTCTTCAAAAGTATCAGGTCCACACATAGAATATCCTCACTCACACATTTTTTTTTTTTAAAGCTCTATGATCTGTGGAACACACACAAAAATATTTATAGCATAAAGTGAGTGAATAAAAGTGAATGGTAACCACAACTGTCAAGCAAGAGTTTTCTGTGAATAACAAAAACAAAAAACTATCAATATGGCTTTAGAGGACTTAGAACTTTTTTTTTGGTCTGTTTGAGCTTGCCGGCCACTGGAGAATCCTAAAAAAAGAATCCGTAAATGCAGCTTTTTACAAAGAAGCAGTACAACTGTTTGAAAATAAAAAGAAATGTTTCCCGAGCACCAAATCAGCATATTGGAATGATTTGTGAAGGATCATGTGATACTGAAGACTTAAGTTATTACAGATAGCCACCAGAGGGAAGCACTAACCACTTCTGAGAGAATCGAGAATGTTTGCTCCTTCATCCATCAGGTCAAGATCAAACATAGGCCTATATCAGACTTATTGTGATAATCAGTAATAAAACTGACTCTAATTTTGATTTATTTTATTATAATGATGACGATTACAACATAGCCTAGGCTACTAGTAGATCACAGCATTACTGTAATGCAAATAAGGACAGTAACTGCATTAATTAACAATAAACAGTACAATAAATAATTCTCATTCTCAAAAATAATCGTCAGAGTGCTTAATGTAATTATCAGGAATAATTATTTTGGATAATTAGGATGTCTGTGGAATTATATTATGAAACAGTTACATTTTTGTGATATAAAATCACCCCTTCTGACACCCAGCACAAACAGCAGTGAGAGGAACAAGTAAACTGTGTCAGTAAGAGGTGTTGTGCTCTGATGTAGACTACTACACTCAGTAGATTCTCTGAATTATCCTCATGCAAAACCTGTTTTCATCAAAGCTCCGCCCCGAACAACGCCGCGATGACAAGTAGTACCACAGCTAACTCGTTTTCATTAAATAAGGTCACATCTTAAGGATCTTTTTTAATTTCTGTATACATTGTCATTCAGTTATGTGTTAATAGAACAACTAACAAGAAACTAGCACGTTTGTGTTGTGTTCTTCTTTCTACGCCCTGCGCATTTGGCGGGAACGGCGCATGAATATCTAGAGTAAGGGAGGTGAATAACAATCCGTAGTATTAAAACTCGCGGGAGCAGCTGTTCGAAATCTTGCAGTAAATGACGAGCATCCGCTTCGGTGCTGCAGTCGCAGAAGTGCGGAGGTAGAGCGACCCACTCCCACTTTGGACTTACTTTCACCTGATACTTCACACTGACATCTGACCATATTGTCTGTTTTCATTCAGTTTTACTACAGCTACGGTAAGTCTTTCTGGATTATGATTTATTCTCATTTTGGACGTTTTTTATCTTTTATAGAACTCTTGGTCTTTTGGACCATAAAATCAAAACTATATTCTTAAATATTTTAAGTTTACACGATAAGTGTTCTGTATTACTTAATACGTAACACCTTCAGTACTGTGTTTGTAAGACAACTGTACTGCACTGAAGTTTAGGCTTGAGATGAATCACTAGTTGTGCAACATTTAAAGGGGCGAGTTTTTAACCATAGTGTATTCTTCACAGGCATACACCATGCCGCTGAATTCAAGTATGGCGAGTAAAAATTACGATTACGACTACGACGACTACCAGCCCTATTTCTATTTCGACAACGAGGAGGATTTCTATAACCACCAGCACGGACAGCCACCGGCGCCCAGTGAGGATATATGGAAGAAATTTGAACTGCTCCCCACACCGCCGCTCTCCCCGAGCCGGCGTCCCTCGCTGTCAGACCCCTTCCCCTCCACAGCCGACCAGCTGGAAATGGTGTCGGAGTTTCTCGGGGACGACGTGGTCAACCACAGTTTTATTTGCGACGCGGACTACTCCCAGTCTTTTCTGAAGTCTATTATCATCCAGGACTGTATGTGGAGTGGTTTCTCCGCCGCGGCTAAACTGGAGAAGGTGGTGTCGGAGAGATTAGCGTCGCTCCAGGCGGCGAGGAAAGAGTCCAGGAGCGACTCTGTGGACGGCTGTCGGTCCAGCCCTAACACCAGTTACCTTCAGGACATGAGCACCCCTGCCTCACAGTGCATTGACCCATCTGTAGTGTTTCCTTTCCCGCTGACTGACAGCTCAAAGCCGTGTAAACAGCCATCTTCCACAACACTGCCTCTGGATACTCCTCCAAACAGTGGGAGCAGCAGCAGCAGTGACAGCGATTCCGGTGAGTACTAAATGTGCGCGTTTGACTGGTCAGCTTACACTTTTAGATGGGTTTCGATTTATAAACTGTAATTATTGCTGCTTATTGGGTTTTCTCTTTAACAATGTAAGAAGGTGTGGTGGTTAAAGCGTTATTACTGGATCGCGTAAATATGCACGTTATTCCACGCAAAGTTGTCTAGTATGAACAAGCAGAGCGGTAAACTGACATTTTGTTTGCTTTTTACCCCAAACAGATGACGAAGAGGAGGAGGAAATCGATGTTGTTACGGTGGAAAAGAGAAAGTACGTGAGAAAGCCTGACGCAAACTCTACGCATCAAAGCCCCGTCGTCCTCAAGCGGTGTCACGTTAATATTCACCAACACAATTACGCCGCGCAGCCATCCACGCGGAGCGAGCAACCTGCTGTCAAGCGGATTAAATTCGAGAGTCACATCCGGGTGTTTAAACAAATGAACCACAACCGTAAATGCGCGAGTCCCAGGACGTCGGACTGTGAGGATAACGACAAACGCAGGACTCATAACGTGCTCGAGCGGCAGCGGCGGAACGAGCTCAAACTCAGTTTCTTCGCGCTGAGAGACGTGATCCCTGAAGTGGCCAACAACGAGAAAGCTGCCAAAGTGGTGATCCTCAAGAAGGCGACGGAGTGCATAGCGACCATGCAAGAAGATGAACAAAAACTCATCTCACTTAAGGAGCACTTAAGGAGGAAATGTGAACATTTGAAACGGAGACTTGAGCAGTTAAGCAGCTCTTAGGTTGCTTGGACTTAATTTATGGACGGAACTTGTTTTAAGCATTCTTGTATGCTTATGTCAAGTCAATACAACTCTCAAGGGTGTAGTAGTGAGCAATCTGACATTGATTTATACAATTACACTGCCTCAATTTGAACATAATGGAGGTTTAAGTTTATTTGTATTTAATTTTATTTTTTAGTAATGAAATGGTCTGCGGTTCCATTTACTGTTGGCCTTAACTTAATGTTTTGTTTTTGTAAGTTTTGTACATATTGCACATATGTATTCAAGATGCTGTTGATTTCTGAATCGTCAAATGCATTTCTCTATAAAACTGTGTTTTTGGCTAATCCTGTATTGTGGACTTGTTACTTTTGCCCATTTCATGATGACTTCAAAGCCTTCAATTAGGTAATCCATTAAGAAGATACAGTCATACACACATTTGATGTTTAATGGATTTGGCATATTTTCAGTCTATGTAAGACTCTCTGTTTTACATAACTTACCTTGACAATGAAATCATCTGTTTGTAACTTTACGATGACTAATGCTTGTCAGAATAACTTTCTCTATTCACAAGCATCAAAGCCAGTGCCTTACATAAAGCTACTTATGCTGAATCCCACATATACACATTGATTTTGTTGTCACTGACTGTATATAATCTTGGTTACACAGATTTGAGTAAGCAAAGTTTACAGTGGGCTTTGTTTTAGTTAACTGCATGTTCTACAAGAAAATAAAGCTGAGCGTCTAATTCTGAGAGTACCTAATGAGAGTAATTGGCATTTAACTTTCTAAGAAGAGCTCCGATGCACCTGCTGCACAAACAAATGTCTCCTACCCTTCAGTGGAGCAGTTTTGAAGACCATACCGGAACAGGGAATCTCATAAGAAAACCATCTCATTTTAACTGACAAGTGCCATGTTTGTGAAAAATGGGTATTTAAGGGTTCAGTAGATGGCACACTCCTTTTCCTCCTAGTTTTAACTTCTTTTAATTTTCTCTTATTTTTGTCCTGCTAACTGGATGTCAGAAGATTAATAAACTACTGGATGGATGAGGGCAAAATCACAGACTAAATATGTGATGTGTGCCATTTGCACACATGCTTAAACCTTATCTGTTCACCTTTTTAATACTCTTATGGTACATGACTTAAACATTAAAACATGCTCCAGTTTTTCAGGCATCCTCAAATAAACCACTTATACCCGTGGAGCATAAATATCCAGAGGTAAATACTGTCATGTTATTTGATGGTTTGCCTAATCAGACATGCTAGGGTGTATTCTCATCACAATAATTTCTAGCAAATACATTATGATTATTACATTCTTTAAGACAGGTAAGTGTCTTTATGACCAACCTTGGACCCATGTAGATCAAAACTCAAAGAAGTTGAAGAGTCCTGAATAAGTGGCATCTACCACAGACAGCATCTGCTTGTCTGAGACAGGCTGTCATTTAGGGAAAAAGTTTTAAGTGTCAAACACTATGATATTTACAGTCATTGTAAGGATGATAATGAAGCTAAACAGACTATATAGGATAAAAATTACGAGCCACAAGTTAATTTCTTATTGTTTTATGGAGTAATAGATGGAGTTGTCGCGAGGTGACGTCAAGTCCTGATCTGACTCTATGCAAAGCGCCCCACGATGCGCGCGTGCAGCTGAGCACATGGAGGAGAGAGCAGAGAGGACGCACAGTTAGCAGCCTGGCTAATGTAGCCTGTGGGTCGCAAAATATTGGCAAATGAAGAACATTTCAGATCTGGAAAGTGGACTGACTTGCCTAAGGCGTCCTACATGGTAAGATTCTTATCCATCGTTGCGTTTAAGGTGTATCCAGTAGTTGTGAAACATCTTAGCTTTAGCTAAACAGTGTGCTCATGTTTTGTGCCACAGGTGCAGGGATTTAATTCCGTTTATAAGCAGTAATCAATATCGATTACTCGAAACACTTCATTGTAAACCATTATTAAGTTTTATTATTAAAATTTTTATTATTATGCATTCATTTGGGCAATGGACTTTGCACGTTTATGAGCAGTGATTTGTCGTTGTGTTTTGTCAGAGCTTTTCCTTTTGATTTAATGCCACATCATATTGACATTTGCAGTTTTCTATTAACTTTTTATGTAGGCGTGACATTAATGTTACTGATACAGTTTTTATGTTACATATAGAAAACATTCATTTGATGACAACTTTAAAGACTTTGTATAGAGTTTGTCTAGAGTTTGTCTTTGTACAGTGCACTCTCTACTTTTTTTGTAAAAAGAAACATAATTTGCTAAAAGGTTACAATGGTATCCTGCCAAAATTTGAGGTTTTTCTTTTATGTGCATATTTTATAAATTTGTTAATTTTGCAGAAAGCAGATCCATTTATACATTTTAAAGTATGATGCATTAAATGTACCATTAAATGTATTTGCCAGAAAAGAGCCATACAAATTTGGGTCAAGTTTGTAGATTTATTCTGTCTTAATTTGAAGGTTTTGTCATTGTCACTATGTAAGTAGTGCCTGTCTTCCCTCGGTACAGTGTGTTGATGGAGTTCATAAATTATTTTCTAAGGCACTCAGTCTATCATTGGAGTTAGGACTACCCTGTAAGAGATTTATGATCTGGAGGCCGGTGGTGGACGGTCATGAGGAGGTTCTCTCTACCATTAAATGTCAAATTAAGTCACACAGTCTTCATGATCCTATCAAGTATGGAATCTTGTACAAAAATGAATGGGAGAAAGTATAATCCTACATATGCAAATAATACAGTGACTGTAGGACTGGCGTTCCAAACCTGTATGCGTTTCTTTCTTCTGTGGAACACAACATTTTTGTCCATCCAGTAAAAGTCAATAGGGTGCTGTGTTGTTTTGGACCCCATTGTCTTTCATTGGGACAAAAGCGTTTTAAACATTTTTCAAAGTATCTTCTTCTGTGTTTTGCAGAAGAAAGTCGTACAAGGACAAGAGAGTGAAGTAGAGTAAATGCCATAATTTTTATTTTTGTGTCAGCCTTCCCTTCCATTGGTCCTGTTGTGTCCCTGAAGCACTGCTGACACTTCTAAACGTGCATCTCATCACTATTTCAGGAGCATTGTGCGGATCTGTAAATTAAAAGGAACATACTTGCCTGTATATAGCTGTTCCATACCTTCAACGTGTCCCTTGAGAGCAGAACTAACTCAATCAGATAGCTTAGATTTCAATCTGTTACATTGCGGTTGAACGGTCACTATGATTAAGTGGTCCACGCATGGGCCCCCTTTTCAGTGCAATGGAAATTTTCAGTTTAGGATCATCTGTGTTGACCTGAGGTCTGGTGGATATCTGACCATATTTACAGGGAATATGGCGCAGCTCCCTCAAGACAGTTGACATATCATTTGTCTCTCATATAAATTCTATACTGCTGACTTCATGAAGCATGGATTCAGATGCACCTGGGGAGATGTAGCAGCTGGTGGAGCATACAGAAATAATTGCTGCAGCAACATGGCTGAATTAGTTTTGATAAGATGAGCACGAATGTTGAACTGGATGCTTTGGATGGCACTTTGTTGAAGTTAATGATCCAGAAACAGAGCTGGCTGGTTTTTCTCCCATATGGGAACACAAGGTAGTGTTTGGTGGGTAAGGCATCACTTTTCTATCTGATCCCATTATATAGCTTCGTTTATGGATTTTCAGAAGTTGAATGGGCATTATTGTGATATAGAGGTTTGCATAAGCTGAAGCCCAAACCTTGTCTGGAACTGACTAGTATTGAGTGTTCCAGATATTTAAATATTTAAGAGCTAAATGGCTTTTATTTGATGACAAAATACAGAATGATTAAGTAAATATAGATACTGTGAATATAAAGGTACATCTCAAAAAATTTGAATATTGTGAAAAAGTAAAATTTTTTCTTGTAAATTATTTTAAAAAGTGAAAATTTCATATATTTTAAATTCATTACAATGTAAAGTAAAACATTTCAAAAGTTTTTTTTTTTTTTTAATTTTGATGATTAGAGCTTACAGCTCATGAAAGTCAAAAATCAGTATCTCAAAAATCAGTATTTGAGTTTCAATTAATGACCATCCCTACAGTATAAATTCCGGGTATCTCTTGTTCTTTGAAACCACAATAATGGGGAAGGCTGCTGACTTGGCAATGATCCAGAAGATGAACATTGACACCCTCCACAAAGAGGGTAAGTCACAGAGGGTCATTACTGAAAGATGTGGCTGTATACAGAGTGCTGTATCAAAGCATATTAAATGCAAAGTTGACTGGAAGGAAGAATTTGGGTAGGAAAAGGTGCACAAGCAACAGGGATGACCTCAAGCTTGAGAATACTGTCAAGCAAAGCTGATTCAAACACTTGGGAGAGTGAGTGGACTGAAGCTGGAGTCAGTGTATCAAGAGTCACCACGCTCGGACGTCTTCAGGAAAAGAGCTACCAAGCCACTTCTGAACCAGAGACAACATCAGAAGCGTCTTACCTGGGCTGTGGTGAAAAAGAACTGGACTGTTGCTCAGTGGTCCAAAGTCCTCCTTTCAGATGAAAGTAAATTTTGCATTTCATTTGGAAATCAAGGTCCCAGAGTTTGGAGGAAGAGTTGAGAGGCACCGAATCCATTTTGCTTGAAGTCCAGTGTGAAGTTTCCACAGTCAGTGATGATTTGGGCTGCCATGTCATCTGCTGGTGTTGGTCCACTGTGTTTTCTGAAGTCCACAGTCAACGCGGCCATCTACCAGGAAATTTTAGAGCACTTCATGCTTCCTTCTGCTGACAAGCTTTATGGAGATGCTGATTTCATTTTCCAGCAGGACTTGGCACCTGCCCACACTGCCAAAGGTACCAAAAGCTGGTTCAGTGAGCATGGTGTTATTGTGCTTGATTGGCCAGCAAACTCGCCTGACCTGAACCTGTCAAGAGGAAGATGAGAGACACCAGACCCAACAATGCAGATGACCTGAAGGCCGCTATCAAAGCAACCTGGGCTTCCATTACACCTGAGCAGTGCCACAGGCTGATTGCCTCCATGCCACGCCGCATTGATGCAGTAATTCATGCAAAAGGAGGCCCAACCAAGTATTGAGTGCAAGACTGACATTTCTGTTTAAAATATCCTTTTTTTTTATTGATCTTATGTAATATTAAAATTTTCTGAGACACTGAATTTTGGGTTTTCATTATCTGCAAGCCATAATCATCAAAATTTCAAGAAATAAAGGCTTGAAATATTTCACTGTGTAATGAATCTATATAATATATGGGTTTCATTTTCTGAAATGAGTGACAAAAAATATTGACCTTTTTCATGATATTAAATTTTTTTAAAATGTACCTGTAGATACTGTCATTCTAGTACTTCTGCTGTTACTGTTTTGTACAGTAAGAATTGCCAAACCATAGTCAGTAATATTGCTGTGAAATATTTACTTATTGGATATTTTAGTGAATAATTTCATTTAGAATGCCATTTATTACAGCAGAATAGTTATGAATATGTATTTTAAATTACAAGTAACAATTTCGGGTTCATTTAGAATCAGATATAACCAAGAATTGATTCACAATTCAGTGAGGGTGTTCAGTAAAAGCTATAAATATCGCCGAAGTAGTATTAATCGAATGCGATAGTCATGCGCATCTCATCAGTAAAGCCGGTTCTGTGGTTAGTAATAAATCTCCATCACCTGCTTTCAGATGGAGCAGCATTTACTAATTCAGATGGATATATACTGCTGATCACAGATTCATGCTTCACTGAGAAATACGCATGACAATCGGAACTTCTGCCTAATCGCGATTTATCACCTTTGAGATTTAATTTCGATTAATTCTGCAGCCCTACTCCGAAGTCTTTTCTGACTCCCTAAAAAGAACCAATGTCATGTTCATGACCATTTCACTTGCAGTATGGAAGTGAATGGTCTTTATGGTCAAATATTAATACCAAACCCAAAACGGAGTAGGTGAAAAACAGTATGTGAACAGCGTAGTATGTACGAATTCACAGTATTGATTACACAGTAGATAGAAAGTCCCCAGATGACCTACTATTTCCAGTGAGATTCTGAAGTGGTATCTGATGGACACTTTACTATCCCACAGGGCCACGGGAGAGGATTTGTGAATGGCAGTGAAGCAACTGATGCTAGTAGGTCACATGACAATGACAACTTGATGAATGTAGTACGTCCAGATTACATTTACAATACACACATTCTTACTATATAGAACATACTACTTCACATACAAAGTAATTAAGTAAAAGTACCCTCTCAGAGAGTCTGCATTTCTAGACGCAGCCTCACTTTTTTTATTTCCGCCCTCAGTGATTAAAGCCAGAAACATGATTCTTACAGGCGCGGCTGTACAGTGCTTTGCTCTGACTCATAGATGGTGTACAATGTTTTTCATTGTTAAAGATTAATACATTTTTTCCTTTTGCATAAATTTCAAACTCATCACAGTTCATTTAAAAAATGGTTCAACTTCATATTTTATCAGACAGCAGACATCTATTGTTGCATCATTATAGAAACATTCTGTTCATCTGTAGTGAAAGTCAGACTGCGGTTAGGATGGTCACTCAACCAAAGCCTGAACTCATGTTCTCTTTCATTTACATAACCAGACACTGTGTATTTGTCTCAATAACAAAACCCAGAGAAATCTTTATTTAAACTCTCTGCCCCTGCGGAGTGACTGAGTTGTAATTGCCTGTTGCGGTCTGTCCATTTTTGGCTCTCAGCACTGAGCCTTTAAATGTTGAGCGTGAGGCCGACATGGTGCTAATGTCATTGAGTCTCATCCTGTCCTTCTCGCACTGGGGGTCATCCGGGGCACTGGAAGCCTCCCAAATACTAAGAGAAGCAGCTCTGCTCTCTCTCTCTCTCTGTCTGTGATACTGCAGTATGCATTGGCTCTTTAGGGATTGATATGAAACTTAATCTTCGGTAGCAGCTTCTATAAGAGGCTGTGATATTTAGCCAAGTGCTCAGCTGTTATGTGTTATGTGGTTTTTAAAAGATGTCCGAGACTGGAGTTATCCTATCCTATTGCTCTCGCTCACCCATCACCTAGTTCTGTGGATCTCAACTGGTTGGTCATGACCCAAAATGACCCAAAATGGGTCACAAATCTGAGTTAACTGAGAAATAAAATTTAGCTAAACATAAAAGTAAATGGGCTTATCAACCTATAAAAAGATTGTCACTGACATAGTTATTTCAAGCCTTTTTAAAAGGTGATGTCATGTTTGCTCCACAAAAATACCAAATGGATTTGAAAATATAATAATGGTTTCCTTAAGGGTTTCCCAAAAACTCCTATGAACTCTTTTGCCTCACCCATATCATTCAGACAAACCTATGACTGGCTTACTTACAGTTGTCTTTGCACAGTAAACCAAGATAGAAGGAAGTATTACACATCTGACCTTTAGTTATTGTTGTAAATGCTTTACACTCACATCAATACATTGCTCTGCCATAAACGTGATGGCTGTATTGCATTTTAGCTTGTTGTGAAAATATAGGTGATCAAACTAGCTCTTGATGTTAATGCTGAAGCATTCCTTGAAGGCAGGAAGTGATCAGATGGCAAATATTTTATCTCCCAGCCTTTTTACGAGGATTTTATGGATCAGATGGCAATTCCTAGAGTCCAGGTTTGCTCGTCATGGCTGACTGAAGCAATAGCTGTGGTGAAGAGAGCGGCCTTCTCTTTCATGTTATGGGAACGATTAGTTGAGGACTCAATGACTTGGGCTCTTCCGCACAAGCTCTTTGTGTCCCCAGGGAGGCTTGAATTGCTCTAGCCGGCCCATGTAAAGGAGAGGAGATAGCCGGCCATCTGGAGAACACGATACGATCACCACTGGTTCCTGCCACTTAAAGTACCCCATCATCCCCCCGCTAGCACATAATCTCCCTTGGCCTTAACGCATGTTAAATGTCATGTTAGCCATCAGCTGTCATATATTTTATGTTGTCTTGTTTTCGTTTGTTCATTTATACCTGGCTATTATAAATAAACACTCGAATGTGGAACAAGAGAGCTCAGTAGCATGTCCTTTGTGGGTTGTGTCTGTGTGTATGTTCGAGTGTTGTGGTGTGCCTGTGTGTTTGTATGTGTTAGAGGAGTATCATGTTCTCCTGCACACACACAAGGATGTATAGACATATTGCAGCCAAACACAATGAATTATTCAACCAGGCTCATACTGTGTGCTGGTTGGACGATGCAAATAGAAGCCACACAACAAATGTGAAATTTTATATAAAAAAAAATCAATTTCTATATATAATATAAGCTCACTCTTTGTTCTCAAATAACATCTGGAAGAATAAGAGGAACCAGTAAATGATACAGAGGAAATAAAGCAGCTTCTATTTTTTTTTTATATATATAATTAAGCTATAGCCTACTTGTGATTGTCTTGAAATTAGGGATGCACTGAATATTTGGCAACCAAAATTATTTGGCCGATAATAGCAAAAAAAAAGAAGAAAGAAAACTCAAAGACAGAATAAATTGTACAGAACAATGACGTGACGCGATCATATAGAGACGCGCACTATGCAGCAAACACGTTGGCAGTGTGGAAGCATTCTGAACTGTCAGAGAAAGACGCAAATATCATTACACGCACTGACAGCGAGACTGCTTAGTGCTGCATCTGCATCTCATGTCTCTGATGAGAAGTGGAAGGGTGGTTGTTTCTGGTTACTGTATGATTGAAATCGTGAAATGGTCTTAAACAATTACAACCCGAATTCAAATAAATTTGATTAAAGTGAAAACTAAAAGAATTTCAAATCACTTGAGCCAATATTTTATTCACAATAGAACATAGATAACATAACAAATGTTTAAACTGAGACATTTGACAATTTTATGCACAAAATGAGCTCATTTCAAATTTGATGTTTACCATGGTGTAGCATCTCCTCTTCTTTTCAAAACAGTTTGAAGATGTCTGGGCATCGAGGTTATGAGTTTCTGGAGTTTTGGTGTTGGAATTAGGTCCCATTCTTGCCTGATATAGGTTTCCAGCTGCTGAAAAGGAAAAGGAAGTGGTGTGTGGCCAAGTATGGTGACCCATACTCAGAATTTGTGCTCTGCATTTAACCCATCCAAGTGTACACACAGTAGTGAACATACACCCGGAGCAGTGGGCAGCCAATGCTGCGGCGTCCGGGGAGCAGTTGGGGGTTCGGTGCCTTGCTCAATGGTCTCACCTCAAATACACATGGCCTTCCCTGAAATAGACGTCATCTGGAGGGGAGCATATGTTGCTCTAAAACCTTTATATACCTTTCAGCATTCATTACATTTAGTCATTTGGCAGACGCTTTTATCCAAAGCGACTTACAATTGGGGAATACATGCCTTTGGAATACAATTGGATTCATAGTGCCTTCCGAAACCTGCAAGCTGCCCATACCGTATGCACTTATGCACCACCATACCATCAGAGATTCTGGCTTTTGAACTGAACGCTGATAACACGCTGGAATGTCTCCCTCCTCTTTAGCCCGGAGGACACGGTGTTCGTGATTTCCAACAAGAATGTCAAATTTGGACTCGTCTGACCATAGAACACTTTTGCACTTTGAAACAGTCCATTTTAAATGTCAGATTTTGGTAGCCCGAAAATTAATTTAACTAGCCCAAATAAAATAAAGACCATAAATGTCAATCAAAAACAATACACAAATATCAACGAATATCAGGGAAATAGTTTTATTTGACTATTTACAAGGTATCTGCAGAATTCTTAATTTAAGGCAATTTGAAAAATTATTTCTTATACCATTTAACGTATTTAAAACTGTCTAAGGCCTTAAAAACTCTTCACTTTAGTTGTATCAAATTTAAGGACCCGTGGGAGCAATGTTCCCTCTAATTTGTTTTCTAGCTGAGCAAAACTTTTCTATATTGGGTGGACATTTCGGGCACCTGAGCAAAAGCATTCTTTATACCAGACCTGTACAGCATGCACACACAAAAAGTGTGTAACTTTTAACCTTAATGTGCCATTTAGATTTGATTTGACCCTTGATGTAACTAAATGATGTACATTTTAGGTTACCTGAGAAAACATTTTTACTGTACAATACACTGCAGGTCAAAATTTTGTATCAATAAATTTTTTTAAAGAAGTTTCGTATGCTCATCAAGGCTGTATCTGTTTTATACAAAATACTGAATATTATTTCACAAAATAATATTGTGAAATATCATTGCAATTTAAAATGTTTTCTATTTTAATATACTTTAAAATACTTTAAACTGCTTTTTTTAATATGCTGATTTTTAATCAATGTTGGAAACAGTTGTACTGCTTTTTTATTTTATTAGATTTTTTTATACTGTATTTTTTGGGACCCGTGATATTTTTAAAAAATTTTAATTTAAAAAGAACAGTGTTTAGTCAAAATAGAGATTTTGTTACAATATAAACTATTCAAAAGTTTGGGGTCAGAATTGTTTTTATTTTTTAAAGATACTTTAAAAAAGTTTAAAGAAAGTTCAATAAACTTTATTCAGCAAGGATGTGTTAAGTGGATAAAATAGATAGTAAAGACTACTATTGTTAGAAAATATTTCTATTTTGAATAAATGCTGTTCTTTTAAACTTTTTATTAATCAAAGAATCAAAGAAGAAAGTAACACAGGTTCCAAAAAAATATTAAGCAGCACAACAGTTTCAACACTGATAATAAATCAGCATATTAGAATGATTTCTGAAGGATCATTTGACACTGAAGACTGGAGTAATGATGCTAAAAATTCAGTTTTGATCACAGGAATAAATGCTATTTTAAAGTATAGGTATTAAAATAGGAAACCAATGTTAGAAATTGCAATAATATTTCACTATATCAATGTTTTTTCTGTATTTTTGAAATGAATACAGCCTTGATGAGCAAGAGACTCAAAGTCAAAGACTCAAAAACAAGGTCAATTATTTATCAGGTTTATAATATAGCCCTAACATAATATATTATCAAAACAAACTATTTAAACTGATAGAATAGAATAGAATAGAATACAAACTGAAGCAAAACTTAAGCTGAGATCTGTAAGTTAAATATTTAAAAAAACGTGAACGTATGAATTCTTCTATAGGTGTCTAAACATCATTATGAAGTACAGTTTGTACAATACTTTTGTGTGTGACTGTACGTTTTGTTACCGTTCTTTGCCCATCCTCCGCTATTTCCAGCACTTAGTCAAGCCACTCTTCTTTAATACATGAGGACGTTTTATTTCACATGTCATTGCGTTTGCGTTGGCTCTCGTGTTGAGCGCACCGCAACCATTGAAGTATTCAGTTTCTACAGCGACTCATTTGGTGCACATCGTTCTCTTTCTATGAAACCTGTAAACCGCATTCACCGGTTCTAACTCGGTCGTGACATAAGCTCTATAGCGGTTTGCCCGAGCATTGCTATTCTTTCCCTTTTACTGGCAGCATTCAATCAAATGGCTTCCCAACTCATTTTTGTGTGCGCGAGGCACATTATTTCTTCTGCGCGGCCGCGGTGGAAGAAAAGCACAGTCGCGCGCGTGCTCAGCTTAGAGGGAACACTGCGTGGGAGCCCTGTATTTAAGGTAGCCCGTCGGGCAGGGCAGTGATGCATTTTGGTAGCCCGACTGGAAAACACAATAGCCCCGGGACGTCGGGCTAGCGATTTTACGAGACCTGCCTTGGCCCACAGGACACGACAGTGCTTCTGGACCATGTTCACATATGGTTTCCTTTTTGCATGAAAGAGCTTTAGTTGGCATCTGCAGATGGCGCGGCGGATTGTGTTTATCGACAGTGGTTTCTGGAAGTATTCCTGGGCCCATTTAGTAATGTCAATGACAGAATCATGCCAATGAGTGATGCAGTGTCGTCTGAGGGCCGAAAGACCACGGGCATCCAACAAAGGTCTATGGCCTTGTTCCTTACACACAGGGATTTCTCCGGTTTCTCTGAATCTTTTGATGATGATATGCACTGTGGATGATGCGATTTGCAAAGCCTTTGCAATTTGACGTTGAGGAACATTGTTTTTAAAGTATTCCACAATCTTTTTACGCACTTTCACAGATTGGAGAGCCTCTGCCCATCTTTACTTCTGAGAGACGCTGCCTCTCTAAGACATCCCTTTTATAGCTAATCATGTTACAGACCTGATGTCAATTAAATAAATTACTTGCTAGATGTTCTCCCAGCTGAATCTTTTCAAAATGTCTTGCTTTTTCAGCCTTTTGTTGCCCCTGTGCCAACTTTGAGACATGTAGCAGGCATCAAATTTGAAATGAGCTAATTTAGTGGATAAAAGTGTAAAATTTAAACATTTATGTTCTCTGTTCTATTGTGAATAGAATATTGGCTCATGTGATTTGAAAGTCTTTTAGTTTTCATTTTATTCAAATTTAAAAAAACGTCCCAACATTTCCAGAATTCAGGTTGTAGTAAATAAACTGCTGTGTTTTCAAATACAAGCACGATTGGCATGTATTCTGACCGTGCTGCATGAGCTCGGGCCACCAGGGCTTAAAGTCCAAAATGCGAGGAAAAGTGCAAGTGAATTGTCACCACAACAATGTAATGTAGGGTATGAAAAAGGCATGTTTATTTTGAGATTTGTTAAGGATTACGGTTTACAAATTATTAGCGTTTTTAAATGTCAACTGTTATTTTAGTATAAATACTAGTATTGTAGTATTTATCCATGTTTTTATTATTTTTACTTTTAAGTTTAGTTTAAGCTCTGGCAAATTCGTTGTTTAAATTTCATAGTTTTTTTTATTTAGTTTTTATTATTAATTTTATTTCAATTTTTTTATTTGTTAAAGAATGTTTTTAATATTTTTTTAAGGATGACAGCATTAACATTGTACCGTTAAATTTCCAGTACCGTCTAATGCAAAATTTTAAAATTCTAGTAACGCCTGATAACTGATCTTGTATCAATATACTCTGCAACCTTAAAGTGCCCCTATTATGGATTTTTGAAAATGACCTTTCATGCAGTTTGTAACACAACTCTTGAGTGAATGAAAACGTCCTGCAACGTTTTAAATCTGAAAGTGCACTGTGAATAAAGTTATTGTCTCTCAAAAGAAAGAGTCATCTCTGAATCATTGAAACAAGTTGTTTTTAATCCCAAGCCGTTGACGTCAACATGAAACATTAGCATATTGCCCACCCACTTGTTGGTGTTTTCTTGTTGGTCTGAATGAAAATGCAAATTCATTCTTTGCCACTAGGTGCGGCTTTATCAGGCATTACAGGCATGATGAAATGGAAATGAGACTAATCGGACCAATCGCCGCAGATTGGCGTCACGCAAAGGAAGGGGTTTGGAAAAATTAATCGTTGAGCGAATCGTTTGGGAGTCGTTGAGCATGTAAGGTAAAAAAAATGCATATTATAAGACAATGAAAGTGTTTTTTGACCTTGCATGCATGTCAACCTGTTGTTGGGGACTCCCAAAACCCAAATATGAACCTTTCATAACCCATAATAGGGGCACTTTTAATGGTTTTGATTTTGAGCTTGAAGTAGTTTTACACTTACATTCATATTGTAAACATCCTGAGAAGTGTGCCAAATCGGAATGAATGTCTCCAGACTTGATTTACCTAGATGTCCTGTGGTGGAGGGCGAGCGAGTTTTAAAGGTGATAATTTAACTGGCAGGGGGCTTTCCAGAACAGATGGGACAGTAGTTGGGCATTACATGCTCTACTATGGTGGTGTTAATGCTCTCTGGAGTCTTATTATGTAATGGTGCTGAGCAGATGCCTGCACAGATCTTGATGTAAGAAAAGAGCCATGAAGTGTGTTCTGAGCAGCCAAAGGTCAAGAGCTCACCGTGACATGAGTGGATGCTTGACAAATACAATTACAAGAGTGCTTCTGGATATACTGTAAGTGTGTTTTTCGTACGTAGGGGGTCTTTTTTGAAATGTAATCTTAAATGATTTTTTTTTTCATTGGTTACTTAATTGGTAATTCGTCAGTCTGTTCCTCCTTATGACAAAAGCAACACCATGTGGCTGTTAAAACAATAAATTATAGTTGTAGGGCAATACAAAACAACAGTTAAGGCTGTTAGAAGACAGCTGGCCAAACAGTTCCTTTTACTTCCCCTTAACCTGCTCAGGAGGAAATGTTTTGTTATAGTTCCTGTTAAGTATTATTTATTGACGCTAATGCTTTCAAGGTTATAAATGTGATGCTTAATGATATTATATTTGAATGCTGCAGCATCATATGTAGAGTAAGCTAGATTCAGCAGGTAAAAAAAGCTGTTTACACAGAGTACAATAACATTCAGAAAAATATGCCTGTATACAAAAAAATAAATGTTCCCTATGTAAAAATAATTAATATGCCCTTTGAAATCTGCAGTAGATTATAGAATACAGCTCAAAGAGTCACGACCAGCGCTTTTTTTTAATGATTAGTTGGACATTACAAGACAGTTTGTGTGTTTGTTCTGAACCACTGAGTATCAAGGTTGTTGTAATAATAAAAAAAAGACCTTGTAATTTTTAATAATGTCTTTACTCAATCTTCCTGTGCAACAACAGACTTTGCTCTGGTGATGTATCCAATTATTTTGTCTGCCTAAAACCCTTTACTTCCTTACAATCGACTGCAAATTAGCGTTCAGATTATTCTTCATCCCATCATCATCTGATGGATGGAACCAAGTCTCCACTGATTTTTTTTTTTTTGGAAAATCACTCTGTCTCACACAATACTGTAGAAATGATCTATTGCTGTTCCCATTACGTCATGACTTTAAATCTTTTGCGATACCTTTATGTGCTAGATGATTGCAAAAGTAATATAAATCTAAAAAATAATAAAATCAATATTAACTGATAGTGTGCATTCATATTTATGCACCTTAAACAATAACTCTTAAAACAAAATGTTTTGCAGCATTTTGCAACACAAAATGATCAAAACACTTGATGGATTTTGTACCCGTTTGCATTTAATCCATAATATGTAAACGTCAGTATGAAGGTAGTAGTTTTGTAAATAAGCATCTATCCAAGCAGCGAAATCTTAGGCCATTTAAGCTAATTGGTGGGTTTTTCCCTTTGTGTCCTTGAAAGCAAATTTCATGGTGTGTTTTCCCCTTCTTTGTTAAATCGCATTCATATGAGACCCTTAATTGAATATAAGCAGTGTGTGATTGTTTTCTGTAAATGTGGATATTATTGAATGCTGTTTCTGCCAGAGCTTCAGCCATAATGACTTTATTTAATTTTGAGGCATGAACAGGAGGAACTAGCTCTCTGTTCATTAGCAGTGCCTTGAGGACTGATTCAGCCTGATTCTGGAGTCCTGCCTCAAGCATCGGTCTCGCTCTCTCGCTCTCTCGCTCTCTCGCTCTCTCGCTCTCTCGCTCTCTCGCTCTCTCTCTCTCTCTCTCTCTCTCTCTCTCTCTCTCTCTCTCTCTCTCTCTCTCTCTCTCTCTCTCTCTCTCTCTCTCTCTCTCTCTCTCTCTCTCTCTCTCTCTCTCTCTCTCTCTCTCTCTCTCTCTCTCTCTCTCCCCCTCTCTCTCTCCCTCTCTCCAATTCAATTCAGCTTCATTAGCATGACTGTGTAACACAATGTTGCCAAAGCATTAACATATATATAACAACAACATAAAAAAACAACAAATAATAATAAAATCCATCTAAATAAATGAAAAGATAGTCAGTTTCAAGTTAATCATGTTTAACATCTAACATAGTGAATGGTTAATACATATTTTGCAGCTAGTGCAGCTGTGTTATGCAAGTAACTAACTTCAGTAAATTATGGGATCAGGGTTTCAAATCTGGGGAGAACCGTTTCCCCTCACATTGTGATATTTAGGACAAATCAGCAGAAAGTGTTTCTCGTCCTCTATTTGCTGTAGATCACAGTGTCTACAGATCCTCTGCTCTCGCTCTGTCCATGTTTGTCGATGTATTCCTCTTTAATCTGTATTTGGAGAGGATTTGTCTGTCTTTAAATGGTTCAATCAATAATTGGCCAATTTAGTGGTTCTGTTTAGGGTTGAGTAACATTGGAGTTTATTTTGAAGGTCAAAGTGTATTTTTAGAGATTCATCGTGAGTGTCTTTTAGATTTTTGTCAATTTCTTTTAATAATGGTTTTGGGGTCGAAGCTGTAGTCAGTGAGGAGCTGGGTTTTATGGACTAGCTGAAGAGCGAGTGTGTTTAGAGGATGAGATTCTGCTGAGGTTTCGTTGGCGAGGGGATATATATATATATGTATATGTGACGAGTCGGCTGCCTCCCCCCTGTCCATCATCACCACCCCGTCCCGTATTCGCCACCCTTCACCAGGCTCCCGACGGGAGTGGGTGTGTGAGAGAGGAGGGGCGCTGAACACGCAGGGCTGGCGGCGTGTGATGAGGCGCACCTGACGTGAATAGAGCCTCATCACCGCCGCCGTTTAAACGCCGAGCGCGCCTCTCCTCGGGAGACCGGTCTCGTCCCCGTGCATGCACGCTGGTGTCCTCGTGGGTCCAGGAAGGGTGCGTCGAGGAGGACTGCCGCACCCGTGAGACGGCTGACGGGCCAGGATGCCGAGCCGGGAACCAAGGAGTAGGAGGGAGCCGCGCACGAGACGCGGGGAGCGCGTGCGGCCACCGGACTCCGCCCCTTCCCTGGACCCTTCCCTGATGAACACTACCCTCCTTCACAAGCCCCGCGGCACAACGAGGACACCAGATTCCCCGTTTGTTTGGACACTTTTCCCCTTGGACACTTTATTTTCCCTGTTTATTGTTTAATAAAAACCTCTCCGAGGCTTGACGCCACGCCCACTGTGTCTGTCGTTGGCTCCTCCCGCCACTATATATATATATATATATATATATGTATGATCGATCGGCTTGAATCAGGATCAGATTGATGGAGGTGATGCCAGAACTGAACACATCTCTTCTGGATCTCAGTCTTCAGTGGGTATAAGCCTAATTCAGCTCTGCAGGCATCATTGGACATACCTCTATGGACCCCTAAAATGTTTTTGATAATTTCTAGTTCCAATTGTTTTAATTATTGGTCCCCAAATTTCACTCCCGTACAGTAGAATTTGTTTAATGATTGCGTGATATAATTTAATTGGTCATTTTAATTGGCCAAACCGTGATTTGATGGCATAAAATGCCCTCCGGGCCTTCTCATTCAAGGCCTTCACAGCCAGACTGAA
The DNA here is from genome assembly GCF_936440315.1 of Barbus barbus. Lineage (NCBI taxonomy): Eukaryota > Metazoa > Chordata > Actinopteri > Cypriniformes > Cyprinidae > Barbus > Barbus barbus. The sequence continues at coordinate 13,559,812 of NC_136743.1, read as the reverse complement.
GCCCCCTGATGCAGAGATCTGGATGCCCAGGTAAGTGTAGCTGGTGCTGTGCTCGAGGACCTCTCCTCCGTAACTGAACTGGTATCTGCTTCCCTGAGACCTGGCCTTCTTCTGGAACAGACCGTCAGAGCCCATTCCTCACAGTACTGTTCCAGCAGAGCCAGGCTGTGGGGGACAACAGAACCAGGTCGTCCGCATACAGCAGGCATGTGACTTCAGAGTCGTGCAGAGCGAGGCCCGGGATGCTGCAGGAGCGGTCCAGAGCTTCTGCCAGCTCGATGTAGATGTTAAACAGGGTTGGGCTCAGACTGCATCCCTGCCTCACTCCACAACCCTGCTGGAAGAGCGCACTTCTTAGATTCCCAATTCTAAGATTCGCACATTTACTGTTTTTATACATGGATTGTATAACATCAAATGTTCTTCCACCAATGCCAATTTGTAATAATTTGTATAGTAAACCATCATGCCAAATACAGTCAAAAACGTTTTTTAAATCAACAATATATTTTTCTTTGTTTGCCCTTTAGATTTTTGTTAATTACAGTGTGGAGAGAATATATGTGGTTGAATGTACGTTGTTTTGGTAAAAAGCCAATTTGTGATTTATTTACGATGTTGCGTCTTGTAAGGAATGTCATTATGCGGTTGTTTATATTGCAGAAAAGCTTTGCTAGGTTACTGCCCACACAAATACCACGGTTACTGGGATCGAATTTATCTCCTTTTTTATATATAGGAGTGATCAGTCCTTCATACCAGGTCTCAGGGAAGTCACCAGAGGATAAGATCAGATTGAATAATTTTTGCCAGAGCTTGAATTATGTAAGGGCTGCTGAGTTTGAGCATTTGATTACTGATGTTGTCTTGTCCACACATGCCTTCTTTAATTTGAGATTTTTAATGTGCTCTGTTATTTCTGATGTTGTTATAATCATGTCCAATGGGTTTTGGTAATTTTTTATTGTTTTCTTTAAATCTTCTAGTTTTCTGTTTTTGTTTGGGGCTGGTTGAGGTCTGGTTCAAGTTTTTGGTAAAGAGTTTTAAAGACCTCCAGATTTCAAATTTTTAATTAATTTTAGCTTCATAATATTAATCTCTTTTGTTGCAAATGAGCTTTTTATAATTTTTCAAACAGTTGGAGTAGGCGAGCCATAGCGTCTGATTGGCCGGTTCTTTATGCTTTTTGTTAGCAAGTCGTCGAAGGTCTTTTCTGAGACCGTTGCATTCATTATTAAACCACATTCTTTTTTATTTTTTGTTTGTTTATTCTATGTTTGTTTGGTTGTTTAGTCTTAGATATAGTGGACAAATTTTGAAAAATATAATTAAGATTGGATGTTGATGAGTTTATTAAATTAGTATCTGCAGTGAAATCTGTGGACAAAGTTGTCCAGTGTTTTTATTATAACAGAGCTGCTCATGTTTTCTTTGAATTTTTCAGCATTAGATTGGTTCCAACTGAGTTTTGGTTTTAAAGGAAACAGTTTTTCATGTTTGAGGGGAGGAGTACTGACCCTGTCACATGACTGTTTCCGGTAAAGGACTGTTTGGCAGTGGTCAGAAATGGGAAGTTGAGGTGTAACTATAAAGGCATTAATAAAGTTTGGATCAATGTCTGTAATTGAATAATCAATTACTGCACTCAAGCACTGCTGAGGAAGTCTTGGTCTGCAGACTTGTTACCGAAAGTAGAAGCGTGCAGACCCTGTATATTCCAACAACTGATTTTAAAAGACTTCATGAATAGGTTTGTCTGTAAAGTGTGTGAGTTATATCATGACTCTGGAGCAGACGGTGTTCAGTAGACGTCTTATCTGGTTGAGTTCAGCAGCTGCAGGGTTTTGTGGTCGTTGAAGTGTCGCTGCATAGCTCTTGTGTTGTGATGGTGGTCCGGTGGCTGCTCTGGGCTCTGTTGGAGGATGAGGGGTTCTTGTTGGCTGAGAGCTTCTCTTGTTTTTGGAGTTTCTGCTGTTTCCCGGTGCGTTTCCAAGGGCTGTGCATTTCATCACTCTGGCGAAGGCTTTCTCTGCTTGCTTGTTGAGATGCACATGGTCATACATGTGATGTGGTCGTATATCTTTGTGATGGGCGAGATGAACGTTAGGAGTAAGCGCACAGCTTCTGGAGAGTTCCACATTATTTCCATGAATCACGTGGAATGGTATATCAGTGCGTGGTAGTAATGCGGACAGAGTTATTTTTGCCTCTGGGAAACGTTGAGTGGCTCTGATTGCCAGCTCTCTGATCACAGGAGCCACATGGCCCTTCATGGCCCTTAAATCATTTGTCCCTGTGTGAATTATGATGTGTTTATAGTTTTCATTCAGGTTTCTATCAGACAGGACCTGAAAAGTACTTTTTGTGTTTGGGCACCAGATTTTTTTGGCCATCATATTTGGGAATAGAAGTTTCTCATTGACATATTTCCCATTCGAGTCGATCAGGATAAGAGCCTGTGTTTCAGCTTCATTGCTAGTTGTTCAGTTTGAGGATTTTTCATGAGGATCTCTGGGCACATTGATGGTTCAGGAGAAGACTCTTTAAGTACTGGAACAGAATTGAGTTTTTCTTTCAAACTGTTAATGAGTTCATCCTTGGTGTGGAGTATTGACTTCAAGGCAGAGAGCTCCTCTTGCATTTCTGCTCTGACTTCTGTTAGCTGTTTTCCTGAAGTTATTTTATTTCACTCTTATCTTTAGTTTGTTGAAGCTTGACATTTCTTCTGTCTCTTTGCAGATATTTAATCTCTTGTCTCAAATTCAATGTCATTTGTAAGTTGTTCCGTGTTGTTGTTGCTTAGGTGGGAGAGAATTAATTCTTTTAGATCTACTACCTCTACCTCCAGGAGTGAAAAACGGTCTTTCATTCTTGACATTGAAGTTATGATTGTTGGAGTCATTGTGATCTTTTGGTCTGATTTTCCAGGGGAGGTATCAGTGTTTGGATCCTTGTTGTTAACTTGTGTGGGATCATCATCTTCATCATCAGACAGTGCAAGTGTTTTTATTTCTTCAAATTCTTCAATGAGGACTTTGAGAGCAGACTTTGATCCTTGTATCATGACAGTGCCATTTTGATACAAGGTCAAAAATCTTGTTTCGTTGTTGTTGTTTTCAGTATCTTCAAATACTAGGATTTGTCTGCCTTTACAGATGCCTCTTTTCTAGGTGAAGGGAAAATGCTGACAGAAAGCAGCGTGCCATAAAAGGATGTGTTCAGAGTAGAAGAGCAGGTTAGTCAGGACACTGTGGTCTTGGTCAGCAAACAGTGTTTCTGGTGTTTCCTTCATCTGCTTCTGTCTGAGGAGTTGCTTGGATTTCTCAGAACTCTTCTGAGGGTAGATGAAGGGGCGGGGCCAAGATGCTGCACTGGCCATGCTTGATTTAGAATGTAAACGATCAACTGAATTAGCTGCCAGTGTTTTGTTTATTTTTGTCTTGGTCAGGATACAAAGTTATTAAAAATGAAAAATAAGTCAAAACGTAGGAAAAAAAATAACTTGATTAAAATAACTGATTAAAAAAAAAAAAAGTCCAGTTGTGTCCAAAATGTCTCTGTTGTTCCTAAGTAAAAGCTCACAGAGAGCTATCTTATTTAAAATGGCTTTACCTTTCTTCTTCTGTCAGGTTTTTCTCTTAGTTGTTGTTTTTTGTTGTTCGTTATCTTTTCCGACATGAATATCTTCTTCTGAAGACAGTTATTCTGTGATTAGCTGTGATTTGCTTCTCCTGAACTTCCCTCAGATTCAAGTGCGGTTTAAAAAAAAAAAAAAAAAGATTCGTCTAGATGATGTTTTGTTGAATCTACTACTTTTTGAAAATATTTTTAAATTATCTCAATTTTTCTCAAAAGCTCAGCTCATGTCTGACCTTACTGTAGAATGTCTCTCTCTCTCAATTAGTCTGCAGAGGACTGCAAATAGGATGAGCCAAAGTGCTTTATAAATTGATTTAAACTGCTAAGGAAGCGTCTCACATGTTATGATTTGAATCCAGAAGGCGTCATTCTCAAACAGCTGAGCTGACTTTGGCTTTTTCAATTAAGAAAACCCAGCTGGGTTATCTATTCCAGGTGTGGCATGTGTTTCATATGAGGAATGATTTGTAGAGCTCATATCCTGGTGCAGCGTGTGAAGATCCTGTCCTTCATTCCAGTTTCACAAGGCCGACTGCCTCAGCTGTCCTGTACAGGCTTTTCCTTGAAGTGAGACTTGAAGATTTCTTCCATGAGTCTTCTTGGAATCAACATTTTTTTATTCTTAGAGTTGCTTTTGGGAGTCTTGTTTCAGCCATGTGTCACAGACCCACATGTCCTCGGGGAATATTCTGCACTTAAGAATTCATCCATGCGTTCTAACAACTGCTGTGTTGGCCAGCGACCAACTCTCTGCATTAAGTCAAAGTTGAGTAAGATGTTTGTGCATTTAAACAGAATGAGAGTCCATGGAGACACTCCTCTTCCAAGTAGGGCCCTTGAAAGCAGATATTTAGACGACAAATTATGAAATTAGGCCTTTTTTCTTGAGCTTCCATGCTATTAATCTCTCAACATTATTCCAGCTCTGCTGTAAACCTCCTTAGAAGCCATTGAGAACAGGCAGTGAAAATTTGTGTGGGTTTACTGATTGGCAGATAAAATGGAAACAAAGTTTTAAAAATATGCTTATCGTTATGTTCAGTGTAACTTCTTTGTTATTTATTCAGATTTTGATGTCAGAGAAAATTCAAAATATTTTTTTTAATCATGGGGTGCTATGAAAATGAAAGGGATAATTCACCCAAAAGTGAAAATTCTGCCCTTATTTACTCACCCTCATGGCGTTCCAAACTATCCCTAAAGACCTTTTAAATTTAGCTATTCATGAAATTTATTATTATAATTTTGTTTTATTTAATTAATGCTATTCGTGAAAAATATTTTACAAATCTATATTTTATAATTTTTTTAAATCATACATCTAATGTTTACTTTAACAGTGAGTAGAAAAAAACTATTATACAAAGAAAATATTGCCAAATGATGATAATTATTTAATTTACCGGTAACCAATATTGTTTTCATATTATCATGCTTAATATTTTTCTCGCACATTATAAATGGATTTTATACATGAACAAATATTTTGCCTTTTATATCTTTGTGGGTCACTCAAGGTGCTTGATCATCATATATTTGGGTGAGACCATGGCATTGAAATGTTTGAAAACCCCTGTGCTAAAGCAACGTACATGCCGCTGAGTTTAAATGGAAATAATTGGCTTTCACCATGTTACATGTTTTTTCCTTTACGTTTGCTGGTGGAAATCCTGATCATCGGCCCTCACACAATATTGGCCCATTGTTCGGAAAGAGAAGGATCTTACTTGGCCTGACTCCATTGAGCTTCCAGTAAACTCGACATTTTTAGAGGTTCTTTTATATCTGTGACAGCTGGCCACCCAAAGCATAATAGAGTAATAACTTCTGATTGTCTTCACTAAATATCAGGAAGGAAAATCAGGAGGTGTTGTGCTAGTGTTATTCCAGCAACCTGGTGTTCTACATAACTTGCCCATCATGGTTAAAGCCACAGCACCATCTTGCTTTGTTAGGATCGGGTTGTTCAAAAGGACCACTTTTATGTCCTACACTGCCAGTCTTGCCATGTTATATAATCTAATTGAAACCAGTTAGTGCTTAAAAATATCCACAGACCAAAGGAACAGGAGCACCCTACATCCAGAGGAAAAATATGAGACTTTCAATAGTTTTATAGCACTGCCCTTTCTTTAGTAACAGCCCTCTTGAGAAGAAGTCTTGCGTGTCAATTTTTCGAAATTGAGATTTATACATCATTTGTCAGGATCAGACAATGTTTGACTGAGATACAACTATTTGAAAATCTGGAATCTGAGGGTGCAAAAAAAATCTAAATATTGAGAATTTCCTTTTAAAGTTGTCCAAATGAAGTGCTTAGCAATGTATATTACTAATCAAAAATTAAGTTTTGATATTTATGGTAAGAAATTTACAAAATATCATCATGGAACATGAGCTTTACTTAATATCCTAATGATTTTTGGCATAAAAGAGAAATTTATAATTTTGTCCCATACAATGTATTTTTGGCTATTGCTACAAATATACCCCAGCGACCAACGCTATCTCACGGCAATTCGTACATATTTTACGAGTTGGCTAATTCGTACGAATTCATACGACCTCACTCAGGTTTAGGGGCGGGGTTAGGTGTAGGTCATTCGTACAAATTCATACGAATTGGCAACTCATAAAATACGTACGATTAAGCAAAAATCGTATGAATTTGTACGAGTGAGGTTGTACGAATTCGTGCGAATTAGCCAACTCGTAAAATATGTACGAATTGCCGTGAGATCGGGCTGCAGCGACTTGAGACTGGTTTTGTGGTCCAGGGTCACACATAGCCATGTTGCCAATTGAGAGTCTGCGAAGTGTGAAGTGATCTCATCTTTTTAGGTGGCGTTCGCTTTCTTTCTGTTGATTTATGAATGAGCTGTCATTCTCTAGTTCTGTCTCATTTTGTCTTTTCCGTCATAACACAGTGATTTACTGATCTACCCTCTCATGTTCCCTCTCTTTTGCTGAGTCACGACATGTATTTAAAGAGCTGCAGTTAGAGACCGGAGTGGTATAACGGGATTCGCTTACACCTCGTGAAGCGGCTCGCTGCAGTCATATTACAAGTGAAGGATCTAAAGCAGGACAAACGCTGTGGTTACATGTGCATACTCTTATTAGCTTGTAGCAAAAAACAAAAAGACCAAACTAGGACAGAGTTGAGAGGCCAGCGGTTCCTATTTTAGATCTGCAGTCTGCAATGTACACACTTAGACTGCCAGATCTCTTAAAATACTCCTGTTCTCAATCCAGTCCAGGAATTGGAATCCTGTTCAATGGCCAGAGATCATTGCTGTTTTTGGTCGGTACGATACCATTATAATGACTCAGTGAAGCGCAAAGTCTCTGTTTCTCCCCTCTTTTTTCTTTTACGGTCTTTTAGTTCACTGTGTCTCTTTAAACAATTATATTTTTATTCTTGGCCCTCTTCCTAGAGCACACCGGAGAGGCCAAGGAGAACGCAAGAGAGAGAGAGGAATGAAGCTATGTGGCAAGAAAAGCGAATACCTTCAAAGTTTATGAATAGATATTGTGTGTCACCACTAAATAAGAATGCTTAAACAATCAAGGTCTTTGAGATTCCTTGTCTTTGTGAAAAAATCCCAACATCACCAGCTCCCAACCCAAAAGGCCTCGTGCCTGTGTGGCTTAACGCACATTTACCGTAAACTGGCTGGAATCCTGGCGTCTGTGTGAACGATGCACTGACTTGGCTGCCAAAACCGTAACCCTGTGTTTATGACCAAACCCACTTCAGAAGCGAGGCTCGGGATTGTGTAATAGCATGACTGGCTTTACAGCTGAGTAATTATGGAATAACTTGGATAAAATGTACCTTTAAAACCCAGTGGCCTCTGAAGGATGGTTTACTGTAGAAATAAACTGTCTTGTTCTGTAAGCTATATCAGAGACTCAGAGTTCTGCTGTGTCCAGTCAGTGTGGGAGTAATGACGCATGGGAGTTTTTACCCAATAATTTAATTTCAAAGAAATGTTTTTTGTTTTTTTGCCCTGTGACTGTGCAACTATGAAGTAGTTCCGGGTTTTGTCCACATAGTTGCATATCACTTTATATATTTTCAGGCTTACAGACTACCAGAGCAAAATAACCAAGAAAAACAGACACTGACAAAGCAAATAGATGACATAGACAAACAGTATGGATAAAATGTTTTTTTTTTAATTATTTGGAATATTAATGGAAAGCTCTCTGTATGCCACATAAAATTAAATGCATATCTGTCTGTCTGATATCCTGTAGATTTTGAATAAGTGATTCTTAGTTGGCCACCATATGTGCAGTATGAACTCATGCTTTATTGTTCTACACAGGCATGGAAAACTGTTAAAGGGATAGTTCACCCAAAAATGAACACCGTCATTTTCGGAACTCAAAAATTAATATATCTTTTATGAAATCCGAGAGCTTTCTGACCCTGCATAGACCGACGACAATGCAACTGAAATGTTCAAGGCTCAGAAAAGTAGTAAGGACATTGTTAAAATAGTCCATGTGACATCAGTGATTCAACTGTATAATGTTCTACAAGAATACTTTTTGTGTGCAAATAAAACAGAAACAACGACTTTATTCAACAATTCTTCACTTATGTGTAAGTCTCCACCGCACATTCAGGAGAGTACCACGACACATAAGACTAAATAAAAAACTGGCTGACAAAATTAACACTCGTTTGGAGCAACATGAGGGTAAGTTATTAATGACAGAATTTTTGGGTGAACTATCCCTTTAAGATGTCCACAGTCCACTTCTACTTGTCTTTTTGTGTCCTACTAACATATCAGTGAAAGATGGTGAGAGGCCAAAAATAAATAAATAAATAAATAAAAAAACACAAATATTGTTTGTTTATTTACTTAATACATTTATTTATCAGAAATTACTTGCACTATACTTTACTTGCATCTATAGAAAGCTCTATTTATTTATTTATTTATTTATTCATCAGAACTTATTTTCAGTTCTCTCTACCTTTCTTTCTCACACACACATAGAATGAACCATGTTGTCAGGACTTACACTAATAAAATAGCTCTGCTGCTAAAAAGCTATAGCACTGCATTTCTCAGTAGTGATGTGGTAACTAGGGATCCGATACTCAGGATCGGTATCGTCTCCGATACTGGAATTTTTTTGATCGAGACCGATCCAAATCCGATATTGTGCGTATACTATTCTGTGTTATTGTTAAGCCCCACAAAAGAACAAAAACATTAGAAGGCACCAAAAAGTAAAAGTCCAAGTGTTCTGAAGCCCTTCCATAGTTTAATGTGAGGTACAGATGAATATTTAAGTTGTTAAATTCAAGTTCACGTAAATTCTTCTCTCCGCTGCTTCTGTCTGTCATCCTCCGTTCAGCATTCAAACTGTCACGTTCGATTAAGACAGTCAAGACGATGAAACTCTCTCCAAGAGCGTTCAATAACTGAGAGTTAAAACTGTTAAACAAAAAGGATCAATAAACTATGTACATATTTAATAAGCTACGCACCAATATCTCTTTCCTTTGTGCTTTGAACTTCTCTATGCGGAGCTGCGCGCTGTGACTCCGTGCTGCTTCAAGCACATCATTCTGCGCATGGGAAGTGCATAAGAGCTTTGTGCCGCTCTCTATTGGAGCTTTTCGTTTTATAATGCTTTTGCGCAATGAAAGATTATTTATAGCGTTTCTTGTTCTGTCCTATCAAGGCTATTAATAATCTAATGTATAGCACAGTAATGGAGGCAGCAACATTTATGATATGATAGATGGGACTTCTCTATCATATGTCGCTGCCTTCATTGTGCTATACATTTAAAAGAAATGTCTTTTAATTTTGTAGTTTATATTTATAAATAAATACATTTACTTGTTTTCATTAATGTATTTTGCAACAATACAAAGAGCAATGTGTAACATTTTACCAGATATAGTCCTTCGCGCATTTTACTTTTATTTGTTCCCCACTAAATAATGTTATCACTAAATGTTTAGATTTTATAAAATTGTTCACTCATGATTTTTCTAGAATAAATTTTGCTGCTAAATTATCCACTAACCTAATTTATAATAATATTTTTGTCATAGATTATGAATGGGCCTGTTTACACCTGGTCATTTCATGCGTTTTCGCTGATCGGATATCTATCTGATTTGTTAAAACGTTTCAATTTACACATGGCCACAAAGTCACAAAACGGATATAAATCCGATCTTCAATTTCTGCGCTACATTTAAATTAGGGATGCACGATATTTATCGGACCGATAAATTAGATATGAGAGAAAATGACGTCATTTTTATTGCTCCGATAAATAAATTAAATCCGATAACTAGATCCGATAAAGTATGCTTGCTGGTAAATCAATCAATCAGTCTGATTTATCTGAGATTCATCTTCTTTCAGAGTGCAAGTGATTGCAGCTTTAAACTGCAGTGACTCTCAGCATGTGTTGTGCTCATTACGTCATCTTTTGCTAGCATGTCTTCGCTGGTCTGGAAGTTTTTCTCGGTGGCAGAGGAGGACAATGCCATTGCTATTTCCAGCGCGTGTTCAGCAAGGATTCTGAAAGAAGGAAAAAAAGCATCAAGTAGGGTTGTGACAGTGAGGAAATTTTCCCACTGGTTAATCGACGTGTCAACACCTTACCGGTATCACCTCGGTGGATGGGGGGGGGGGGGGGTGGACGTTGTTTGAGTCTTCTCTCTTTTCCTCGCTTTCCTTCGGTTTTAAATAGCTTGTAAGCTCTGTGAGCGTTTTGTTTTCACTTTCAAATTAGTGGCAATTCGGCGTCAAGCAGTTGTTTGTTTTTAGTTCGCTTGAGTTTTCTCACTTTCCTTTGCTTAAATAGCTTGTAAAAGCACCGTGCGTATTTTATTTTCACTTTTAAATTAAAGGCAATTCGGCATCAATTACAACATACAACATAGAACATATAGCTAACTTTTATTAACAAAACGAATAAAAATGCACCATGCTATATGCCTAATATAAAATAACAGATAACTTACAAGTTTTAAATATGCATGGTAGGCCTATACAAAACTGAAAATCAGTAAAGACTGAGGAACAAATAATAATAAAACGTAGAACGTTTATTAGTGAGATGGAAAGTTTTGAGGCATGGACTGCATACACCTTGATGTAAAATAATGGGAAAAATATCACAGTTTAAATAAAATAAAAATTAGCAAATACTGTGGAACCAAATAGGCTAAATGAGAAACGAATGTTTAAAAAATAAGTAAATAAATAGACCTTCGAATATCACCTTAGATAAATGGCAGGTCAACAGGCTTTTCAAAATCCAAAAATATTTTTAAAACAGGCACTTTTACATTTCGTTTTGAAACTCTTCTGCCATCGTCTTGTCTTTTTCACCTCACTCTTGTCAGTCAGCTCGACTCACTCTCCTCAGGTGATAAATGAAATCTGATCTGTGATGCGCGACTGTCGTTCCTTCACAAAAATGAACCGAAATACATGCCTTACAGACATGATAAATATATCTAAAGAAAGCTTTAAATTGCTACTTAACGAAATAAATAAAAATTAAAACAAAAACTCTTTAATACAATCGTTATCCGTGAAGATGCACTTCTCTCTAAAAGTGCGTCTAACGAGGAGATGGCGAATCCTTACTATTTCCCGCGGACACATTCATGATAATTACTTTTGCTGGGGCTTTTGCTTTATTGTGTGTATTTGAAGGCAGAACTCTTCAGCTGTGCTGACGGCTCGCTGCTGCTGCGGGACACTAAACACCGTCGAGTCGCTCTAGACAGTCGCGGCAGCACGGACTCGTGTTGTTTCCACCAGCGCTGCAATTTTTTTTCGTCAATAATTAATGGATGTCTAAAATATAAAGATAAGGAGAAGCCTAAAACAGGCCCGAGGTCCGGCCCGCGTCTGAACTATGACGTGAATATTGGCCCGAAGCCCGGCCCTAGGGACATAAAAAAGTCGGAGCTAGACTTTAAATTAAATTAAAAATAACAATAATAATAATAATAATTGGGGGCTAAAAGTGTGTTGTAATGCAAGCGTTACTGAACATGTACCGAGTAAAATATTACTGAAAATTGATTAGTAATGCCTTACACTACTGCGTTACAGCAAAAAGTAATACGTTACTGTAATGCATTACTTTTGTAACGCGTTACTCCCAGCACTGCTTAAAGACTATATAACTTTCTCATCCTCGTGCACTAAAAACGTTGAATAGATGTATTTCTTTATGCATGAAATATTTGAATATAAATTTGTTGTTAATGATTTGTTAATTGCAGATAAACCATAGTTCTGTCATAATTCTGCTTATCGACCATGAGAAGGACTTAATTATCGGTTATCGGTAACATTTTTTTATATCGTGCATCCCCTAATTTAAATGTAACGAAATTCACGTCAACGAAATCAAAAGATAATTTATTAATTATCAGCTCATTTCAAGATCAAAGACCGCAATAGGAGAGCACGTGGCATCTGCACTGGAAAGATAAGTTTGTCTTGTACTTTTAATGAAGAGTATTGTGTTGATCATCTGCGTCTTACTTTCAGTTTCATTCGCGGCAGTTTGCATGTCTGCTTGCTGAAGAGATACTCAGCTATTTCTACATTGATTTAAAAAAAAAAAAAAAAACTGCGCTGGTATCGGATCGGATCGGAATCGGTCGATACAGCAGAATTTTCTGGATCGGATCTGAAAAAATTGTATCGTTGCATCCCTAGTGGTAACGTCACTATTTTGATGTAGTTGCTTTGCTATTTGCAGAGATGCTACTGTCAGCACAGCTGAGAGATGAGAGACGCAGGTAATAACACGCCCAGTCACCTCTCTCTGTACAGAAATGGCCTAAGCCTCCATTTACTAGTTATAAAAATGACATGTTGTTATTAATAATGGGCTTTTATGACTCTTTAAACTAGACACTGTGGCTTGGGCTGTTTCTAACAAGTTGCATAGGAAAATGTGGACAACATTCATATTTTCTGTGCTGATTTTAGTAGTGTTGTAATGCATGCTAAAGAGCACTGAGAGTGAATGCTTACATTTTTGAAAATGAATGCATACTTGAAGTCTGAAGCAAAGGCATCCAGAGTTTATTTTGCCTTAGTCGTCCCATCTACGAATACAGTGTATTTGGTAATTGCCATCAACATGATGAGTTGAAGTTCAAAGACTTTATACCAGTGATAAAGGGAGAGGCATCTGTAACTGGTGGCTGTCCAACAGAGGGTCACAGAGGTCTGACAGACTGGAAAGATCATGACACTCTCATCTTGTGCCGAGGGGCATCACTGGAGGATGTACCATCTGCTCCAGCCAATAGAAGAGGAGCTCAATTGCTTAAGGGCTAATTTTGTTGTTTGTAGCTCAGCATGTGAGTGACCAAATTGAAGAGCTAGACTGTCCCAACACCCCTCAGGCCTAAAGGACACCTGTTGTGCTGGCAGTCCGTTGAGGTCTAATTTATGAGCACAGCTGTAGCCCGCGGTGACTTGTGTTGACCTCTTAACTTTGCTGGACGGCTGTGTGATCTGGGCACTTCTGTTACAGGTTGAAAGGAGTTTATGGTTCACTTGGGTTCTCTGTCACCTTACTTATATTTCTAGCCTTATGTTACTTATATTCCTGGTCATACCGCATTAGATTTCATTTCACGTGTTTCACAGGTTTTGACATTTAATTTCCCTAGACATTTAATTTAGTTCCCTAGTCACCCCCCTTACAGTTCATTTTGATGACTTGTATGCAAGTTAATATTATTTGCTTCAGGCTGTGCTAATTCAACCTGTGTGTGCTAAACTAAAGATGAAATGTGAGCATTTCCTACACCGATTGTGTGGGGAAATATGCATATGAAAAGATGGTAAAGTGTGTTAAGTTTGGAAAAATGTTGAATAAATGGACATGCAAGAATCTAAAATTTATATAGACATAGACATACTGTATTTGACTATTTAATACAAAACCACTAATATAAGACTAGCGGATAGAGGAAAGGTTTAGTGACGGAAGTGGGTAATTGAGTTTCCTTCCACTCAGCACTGTTTATAGAGGACTTTTTTCTCTTTCATTTCTTGAAAAGACGTCTTTGTGGATTTGTGAGAGGTGGTGGAACAGTGATGTGATTGTATAGAGGTAGGTTCGAGCACCCTTTCTCTGCTAATGCCAGCTAAGATGAATATTAGTGTCCAGGAGCCAACACACATCGAGTCTGTTTATATAAACTCTCTGTTGTCCTTCTGTTCTCTCTCTGTTCTCTTGCTAACTCACACACAGAGTCTATTCATACAAGGGCTCACACATACTCACACAAGCACTATTTATACGATGTCTCTCACACTTATGGCACGCAAAATTTTTTTTTAAACATTTTAGCATCAGATATCAGTACCATTCAGAAGTGCATTGAGAATAGTTTCAATTCCTGAATTTATGTTGATGTAGCAAATCCAATGTAAAAATGTAATTCAAATTAAGGAAGTAAAATAATACACAGTGGAATTATTCAGAGAAATTATAAATGTAATCTAATAAATTAATGCATTTCTAGAATTCGGGTTGTACGTTGATAAAATGTTGGGATGCTTTTTCAATTTTAATAAAATGAAAACTAAAAGACTTTCAAATCACATGAGCCAATATTTTATTCACAGTAGAATATAGAGAACATAATTGTTTAAACTGAGAAATTTTACAAAATGAGCTCAATTCAAATTTGATGCCTGCTACAGGTCTCAAAATAGTAGGATGGGGGCATGCTCCAGTTTCTCTGAATCTTTTGATGATGTTATGCACTGTAGATGATGAGATTTGCAAAGCCTTTGCAATTTGATGTTGGAGAGCCTCTGCCCATCTTTACTTCTGAGAGACTCTGCCTCTCTAAGACATCCCTTTTATAGCTAATGTTACTGACCAGATGTCAATTAACTTAATTAGTTGCTAGATGTTCTCCAAGCTGATTTTTTTCAAAATGTCTTGCTTTTTCAGCCTTTTGTTGCCCCCGTGCCAACTGTTTTGAGACCTATAGCAGGCATCAAATTTGAAATGAGCTCATTTTGTGGATAAAAGTGTAAAATTTCTCCATTTAAACATTTATGTTCTCTGTTCTACTGTGAATAAAATATTGTCTCATGTGATTTGAAAGTCTTATAGTTTTCATTTTATTCAAATTTAAAAAATCGTCCCAACATTTCCGGAATTCAAGTTGTAAATAAAGTGTGTGTATACACCCAACATTTGAAGTGGATCAAAACCTTTCATCAAAGTTGTCCTAAAACCAAAAATCAAAATGTGTTCTTGTCTTAGGACAATTTTGAACTTTTTCATCCACTTAAATGTTGACTACTGTATTTATATACATAGACATCGTATAAAGTGTAAAAATAGCTATTGTTGTTATTGATTCACTTTTTAAATTAAATAATTTTATGAATCATTTTTAAAAATGCGTAATCAAAGTAGAATTATCAAATATATACAACATTTGTCATTATTTCTCTTGCATTGATTAAATGTAATTATAGTCATTAATGTATATTTAATCAAATCAAATGTTAAGACAATGTTAGACATTTTGCATATAAATACATATAATTGCATTTTATTTTGATTTATTTGATTAATTTACAGTGATTTTTACATAGAAATTAGTGTTGGTGAGGATGATTATTTATTAACTGATTAATCACATCCAAAATAAGTGTTTGTTTACAATTTATGTGTATATTTATATGTATACACACGCACGCGCACACACACACACGCATACATACAAATGTGTGTGATTTGTATATGTGTCTATGTATGTATGTATGCATGTATGTATGTGTGTGTATATATATTGCCATGCGCCTTATGCCACTTTATCTATCTCTTTCTTTATTTTTCTAAAATGTCCTCATTTGTATATCTGTATAGTTGTATGTACATATGTTTAAACTGTATTTATCTGTATTTGAACGTCTTCTGTCAGTGTCTTAAATGTCAACTGTATGCACCAAGGGTCTGAGAGTAACGCAATTTCAATTCTCTGTATGTGCCGTACATGTGGAAGAATTGACAATAAAGCAGACTTGACTTGACTTGATGCATGTATGTGATCACCCTGCTGCGTATAGTTTGGGTCATAAAAGCATTACATTTTTTGTACATATTTTGTATATACTTTAATGTGTTATAATGAGTTTGCAAGTGAACAGTTCTGGTTAGGGTTGCACCAGCCATTCGTAAGTTCTTAAATTAGAACGTTAAGTCCACACTAGAGGCTTGAGGTTGAAAGTGATCTAGTTTGTAACTAAATCTATACATTATTTGGTTGCACCAGTTCATATGGCAGCATGTAGCTAGTAGTTGTAAGCTCTCCGTAAAGTAATGCGTAGTCGCACAATGACATTTACCCTAAATCATTCATTAGAAACCTTCAAATACGCGAGCAGAACTCATTTAAATGCTATGAATTTGAATTTATCCTTCATTCTAAATTATTTTGCCTCACGTATACTAACGGTAAAAAGTTTCCATTAAAAACGATACATTAATAACATTAGTCTATATGCAAGTATTTTATATGTAAATAACGTTCAGAAACTGTAATTGTGTGTGTATATATATATATATATATATATATATATATATATATATATATATATATATATATACACATACATACATACATACATACACGCGCGCGCACACACACACACACAGTGCCCTCCAAAAGTATTGGAACAGTAAAGACAAAATTGCTCTGTTGGCTGTGGAGTCAAGACACTTGCAAATATGATTAAAAGATGAATATGAGACAAAACTACAGAATGTCACATTTTATTATTGGGTGATTCAACACATAGATGTTTTACCAAATAAAAAGAACAGCACTTTTAGAGTTCATCCCACTCATTGATGTGAGCATAAGTATTGGGACAGTTGAACACAAGGCAGATATAAAGATTAAAAGCTATTATTTAGTTGCAGATCCCTTGCGCACAATCACAGCAGTGAGTCTGGGACCCATAGACATCACCAGACTCTTGGTCTCAACCTTTGTAATACTTTTCCCAGCCTTTAATGCAGCCAATTCCAATTGTTGCTTGTTTTGGGGAGTTTCTGCCTTCACTCTCCTCTTCAGCTGGTGAAATTCATGTTAAATCGGATTTAAATCTGGAGATTGACTTGGGAAATTTAAGACTTTCCAATTCTTTGCCCTTATAAATTCCTTGACTGAACTGGCAGGGTGTTTTGGGTCATTGTCCTGATGCAATATGAAGCACTTCCCAAAGAATCTGGAGGCATTTTCTTGAATATTGGTAGGCAAGATGGTTTTGTACCCTTCCAAATTCATTCTGCTACTGTCATCATACATCAAGTCATCAGTAAAGTTGAGAGGACCTGTTCCAGAGGCAGCCATGCATGTCCATGCCACGACACCACCTCCACCATGCTTTACAGATGAGGCTGTATACTTGGGATCATTGCAGTTCCCTTTTTTTTTCTCCACATTTTTACTTTCCTATTACTTAGATAAAGGTTAATCTTTGCCTCATCAGTCCATAAACGCAGTTCCAAAGCTCTTCTGGCTCACCTTTGTGCTTTTTTGCAAACTCTAATCTTGCCTTTCTATTTTTGGTGCTGGTCAGAGGTTTGCATCTGTAATTCTGTGTCAAAGTCTCCTGAGGACAGTAGATTGTCAGAGCATCACCCCAGCTTTCTGGAAGTTGTTGGTGATTTTACAGACACTTCTTTTAGGATTCATTTTCACAGCTTTTTATGATTTGTCTGTCATCAACTACTGTTTTCTCAGCCGATCAGGTCGTTGTTGCTGGTTTCCAAACTCTTGATTTCTCCATGCCCTTTGTTTTTGCTAGAGCTAACTGACTTCCTCTTTTCTTTTAGCATCCAAATTGCTTGCTTTTCTCTCAAAGTCAGCTCCCTCATCTTCATCCTGGTTTGTGTGTCATCATCGAATGCAAGATTCAGAATGCAGAAGTAATGTATATAACTGATACGACACATTCCCTGCATTTAATATCTGAAGAATTGATACAGCAGGACACAGCTGATCCCTTAGAAAGACCCCATACAGTGGGTAAAAAATTATTTGATCCCCTGCTGATTTTGTACGTTTGCCCACTGACAAAGAAATAATCTGTGTCTAATTTTTATGGTAGGTTTATTTGAACAGCGAGAGACAAAAACTTTTTTTTTTTTTAAAGTTATAAATTGATTTGCATTTTAATGAGTCAAATAAGTATCTGATTCTCTTAAAGGGGGATGCTCCTAATCTCAGCTTGTTACCTGCAGCTGTATAAAAGACACCTGTCCACAGAAGCAATCAATCAATAAGATTCCAAACTCTCCACCATGGCCAAGACCAAAGAGCTGTCCAAGGATGTCAGGGACAATATTGTAGACCTACACAAGGCTGGAATGGGCTACAAGGCCATTGCCAAGCAGCTTGGTGAGGAGGTGACAACAGTTGGTGCGATTATTTGCAAATGGAAGAAACGCAAAGTAGCTATCAATTTCCCTTGTTCTGGGTTTCCATGCAAGAGCTCACCTCGTGGCGTTTCAATGATCATGAGAACGGTGAGGAATCAGCCCAGAACTACACGGGAGGATCTTGTCAATGATCTCAAGGCAGCTGGGACCATAGTCACCAAGAAAGCAATTGGTAACACACTACGCCGTGAAGGACTGAAATCCTGCAGCGCCCGCAAGGTCCCCCTGCTCAAGAAAGCACATGTACAGGCCTGTCTGAAGTTTGCCAATGATTCAGAGGAGAACTGGGTGAAAGTGTTGTGGTCAGATGAGACCAAAATCGAGCTCTTTGGCATCAACTCAACTCGCCGTGTTTGGAGGAGGAGGAATGCTGCCTATGACCCCAAGAACACCATCCCCACCGTCAAACATGGAGTTGGTAACATTATGCTTTGGTGGTGTTTTTCTGCAAAGGGGACAGGGCAACTGCACCACATCAAAGGGACAATGGACAGGGCCATGTACCGCCAGGGCATTGAAAATGGGTCGTGGATGGGTATTCCAGCATGACAATGACCCAAAACACACGGCCAAGGCAACAAAGGAGTGGCTCAAGAAGAAGCACATTAGGGTCCTGGAGTGGCCTAGCCAGTCTCCAGACCTTAATCCCATAGAAAATCTGTGGAGGGAGCTGAAGGTTAGAGTTGCCAAACGTAAGCCTCGGAACCTTAATGACTCGGAGAGGATCTGCAAAGAGGAGTTGGACAAAGTCCCTCCTGAGATGTGTGCAAACCTTGTGGCCAACTACAAGAAACGTCTGAAATAAGAAAATACTTATTTGACTCATTAAAATGTAAATCAATTTATACATTTTTTTTTAAATGCGTTTTTCTGGATTTTTTGTTGTTCTGTCTCACTGTCCAAATAAACCTACCATTTAAAATTATATACTTATCATTTCTTTGTCAGTGGGCAAACGTACAAAATCCCCACTGTATTTTTTCCCCACTGTACATAGAAATATACACAGCACACGCATATATTATGTAAACACAAACTTTTATTCTGGATGTGGTTAATTGGGATTAATCGATGACAGAACTAATTTTTATTTAAATTATTTAAAAAATTCAGCACTTCTAGCTTTGTCTGCTGCATCAGGGATAGGAAGGTTTGGAGGCGTGTGCGTAAGTTAGTGTGTGTGGTTTTAGTAGCCTGCATGTATTGGGTTTCATGAGTGAAAGGCCAGCGGGCCGGCTGCAGGCCTGTAGCTCAGCTGCAGTGATATGTCAGTGGATTTCTGTCAGATCAGGCCTTTCCTCTCCACAGCGGCGCCAGCCTGCCTTACCCAGCACACTAGAACCACTCACTGGAAGAAAGCATGTTTAAATATATGCTAGGGAAACATATAGGGTTATTGTCTCTATCATGAGACTTTGTGACCATTGTAGGGGCTGTATTATTAGTGTTTTTCTTTATCAGTCTTGAAGTGAATTACGGATTTTGGAGTATGGTAAACATTTACATTAACACTCACAATGCATTGTTAAGAATCAGACGATTGAAACTTTTCAGTCGTCTGTTTTTGTTTGTTTGTCCACAGCAGAAAAGTTTATCTACGAGACACAATGTTTTAATCTATAGTTTGGCTTTACTTTGAATAAACTGAGATGGATATTTTGCACAATACAGTAGCTAATATATTGACAGATTTTTTTTTTAATTGATACTGTTTTACATGGTTTTTAAACGTATGCTGTTCGCATTATTACTGTGCACTTGAATGAAATCAGCCATGTTTTAATGAATTGTATAAAAATAACCGCTATATATGAAACCAATATCAGAATAGTAAACAAAGACTAATTATGGCCGATATCAATATGTTCTGCGTCTGTTTATCATGTTCCTGTTCACCTACATAAAAGCACCTCGCACATGACATTAGACTTCATGGCCTGGTCTGATAATGGTAAGTTTGAGGAACAGGAGCTCACTATATCAACGTACAACCAGCTTGCTTTTGCTTTGCTCGGGACCCAGTTGTATAGACAAGCACTGTTTCTTTATGATGTCACCACTCCCGCCTGAATTCCTATAGAAGCTGTGGATTTTACCCTGCGGTGTTACTTTTGTCTCCCTACCATCCTGCGTTTCCCCCATTTAACTGTGTTTTCCCTGGGATTGAGGCCCATGGGAATATCTGCCCCTGCCGTAGATCTGATATTCAAGCAGGTTATTGTTGCGTTGTTGCTCTTGGAGATTTGTTTGCATTAACCAGAGGTGCTGCTCAGCTGAGAGAGTTAGCTGAGTACACACAGACAGGAAGATGTCAGATTCATCTCCATTACAGACTGCAGAGTCAGCTGAGCGCAGAGAGAGAGAGAGAGAGGGGCTGCTGGAGGAAGGGGAGAGTCTGAAAGGCAGAAGGGGTGGGGCCATTGAAGAGGGCTGATCTTTTTTCCTATATGGGCTTGAGAAGGTTCATTTAGTTCAGACTGAGTCATCAGCACACCGCAGATCTCGCACTCTCAAACCTTCTAGCGCAAAGGAAATATTCTGTAGAGCCATGATTCTTCCTTCAGGTGTTTGCGTATAGGTTTCATGAGAGGAATATGATATGAGCCAGATTTTCAGTGAGTGGGAAATATTTATGCGCAACAATGTTGCTACTGTTAACCGAAACAATCAGTCATTGAAATAAAGCTGATGTAAAATTAATATTAAAGTTAGATGAAATAAAAGAAAATTTGAAAATTTTGGCAGCTAACTTAAATAAGTTTTAGAAATAGAAATACTGAAAAAAATACTAATAAAAATGACAAGCACAAAAAATTGCTTAAGCTTAAACTAAAATGAAGACTGAAAATATAAAAATGAAACTGTTTAAAATATTAAATACTAATTGTGCATGCTATTTGTTTGCAGTCGCTTAAGGGTATTCTTGATAACTAGATGAAGCCTTATTCCCTTCTGGACTTTTTAAGCACTGCGGTTTAGTGTTGAGCACATTTTTTAACACCCCTTGACAGAGACTTTTTAAAAAAAAATTATAAAGTTTTTGCTTTTTATTATTTGTGGTTTATAACTATTGCATTGCATACATCACATGATTGTTAATACAAATAGAATATTATTTGAATGTGCTAAGATGATGAAAGGTTTTAATTATATTTATGACTAATTGTACATCACGTCTACCTTTTTTCTCTCATCTGGGGCTAACATTCATTTCATGCTCTTGGGTCCCTATCTTTATAAATATAATTAGCCAAACTGAAAATCTAGGTCTGTGGTGCTTGTAAATACATTTTAGTTGCTGTTAATCTTTGACGTCCTGCCAACGTTTCTGCTTCATGAGCATATCAGTTGTAGTATTAAAATGAATATAATTAGCTTTCCCCATGCATTTCCAGAAAGCCTGGAAATACCAGCGTTCAAGTTTCTGCAGGTCTTATCATAGTTTAAATAGTCAGAATGACGCTTTGGCCGTTAACATTTGCAATGCAAATCTCCTCTTATACTGACTTCTCATATTAATGTACTACTACTGATTTTCATATCAACCGTTTCTAGTTTACAGGATCATCAAAAACAGTTTGCGGTTTCCTTTTGTGTTCTCTTGTGTAGAGTTGAACCCAGATCACGATGGTACAATGATTGACCTGTACTCCAGTTTTTTCTCACAGCTTACATCCATTAACATCTGTGTTATAGACAGTCTTTGTGAATGAATTATGGTCATTGATGTATCAAGTAGTAGTGAGAACCACAAATAAGATGCATACTAATTCCAAACACATGTTTTTCTGGCTCACAATTACTTGGAAGGGGAATATTAACTAGAAACCATCCCCACTCCACCCTCAAATACACGTATATAGAACTGGCAGAATTTACACAGTCCTCTACCACCACCGCTGGACCGCCTGCCTGATATAGATAGTGAGTGCATTGTTTTCAGAATTCTTCCATAACAATACCTTGTTCATATTTTCCTGAAGCAAGAGGATTCCTCACCCTGACTCACTTGTGCTCAATGCGGTTGACATTGTGGGTTTCCACTGATTCACTTGTTTTGGCTGGTTAATACTTCCCTTTCCATAATTTTTCTGTTACATCCCATTGTCTGATGTGATGGGGCCAGAAAAAGAACGTTGCTATTATGTAAGGAATTGAAACTTGGAATAGAAAGGACTGTGTGTGCCTTTCATATGTAAATGCATGTACAACAGGACATTTTTCTTCTAAGATGGTGACAGTGACTATTTATTGCATGTTTTGGGATATATTGTTGTGTGAATAAAGTAGTATTATCTCCATCAGTAAACCTGTGGCTTTGTGAGTCTGGTTTTCTCTTTGGGAGTGAAGAGTCTTTGAACGTTTAGCTGCTGGTCTATGTGCATTTTTCAATGTGGCCTTTTCTTTAAGCTGAAAGGCATACTACTACATTATATACATCTGAATAAGCTGGTCTTGTCTGGGCTGGACAGAAATGTATTGGGTGATTATATGATATAAAAGATGAAATGAAAAGAAATACTTTACTGTATATTTAGGAATGGATGCTTCACTCAATTCCATTGTACAGCCCAAAACAGGAATTTAAATGTTTGCATCCTATTTTAGCACAGTTAATGACAAGGTAACATCTAGTAACTTTCAAATTGGCAAGTTCATTCATTAACAATTGTACAAAGGTTTAGGGTCAGTACTATTTAAGAAATTAATACTTTTATACAGCAAGGATGCATTAATGTGACAGTAAAACATTTATTATATAACAAAATATTTCTGTTTCAAATAAATGCTGTTCTTTGGACTTTAAAGAATCTCGAAAAATAAATATCATGGTTTCCTTAAAATATTTTTTTTTTGTTAACAACTGTTTGTTTTATTTTGTGGAACGGTAGTACAAAAAAAAGCAGCTGTACAAATTTAAAACCCATCCCACCCCTTGGTAGACTCAAAAAAATAAATAAAGACATAAATTAATATTAATAGATAAACAACAATAACATTTTTACAAAGATTTTAGAAAAGACGCAACATTAAAAGCTGAATGCCATGAATTTAGATCCATGAGAAGTAGAGAGTTCCATCGAGATAATGTCCAGGTTTGTCTGTCCATTGTTTGAGGAGGATTCCAACGGTTGACAAGCAATTTATTTGCTGCTGTGAGAGCAGCTAACAGTAAAGATCTTTGTTGGACGGACAAGGTGAAGTCCCAAAAGTCATTCATGAAAAAATGGCGCAGAGTCATATCTCAGTACCCAACAAATATGATAGGTCCTGTGAGTCCAAAAAGGTGAGAGAGAGGGGCACTCCCAAAAAAAAAGCAAAAATGTGCCTAAAACTCCTTGGGAACAGAGATTACACTTAGGAGAAGACGACAGATTCATATACAAACGTTTCATTGGAGTCAAGTAAACCCTATGCAGCAATTTCCAATGAATCATTTAGTGATTAGGGATTTTAGAAGACAACTTAAACCCCATACCTGATCGGAAAATAAAACATGCACATAAAACATGCACATCCTCATTAAGATCCTTAGCCCAAACAGTTGTGATAGATAAAGGTTTGTACTCCCATAGGAGCATAGTCTGGGGGTTATTTTTTTTCTCCCCTCCTTCCTCATGTTTAAGCTGTATTTCTTCCTCAATTCCCTGTCTTCCTGTCCTGTCCACTCCCTTGTCGTATTGTATGTATGTTTGTGTATGTATGGACAGGTTGATGGCTAATTTCGCTGGTACTTGTGACTAGTGACAATAAAGGGCTACTACTACTACTACTACGATCTACTATAACCAGTGAAATGTCACAATGCTGTTATACTAAATATTCTGAAACCCCTTGTCTGATTGAATTCCAGTACTAACTGTTGTAATATTGATGACAACCAAAAGGAACCAGGGATATATTTGAATATTTGAGCGTTTTATTATGAGGACATCCTCTTTTCATTTACACTCTTCCCTTCTCCTGTCTAGCCTCTGCAGTGATTAAACATTATTCATGAAGTCCTAGTTAGTCATTTAAAACATTTCAGGGAGACTGTGGCCTGTTGTTTGGTTTGTTCCTCATTTTGAGCTCTGTTGGAGACATTGGATGGAAAAAGTGTAAGGTGGTTAGGAATATGTGATGTGGTTGGAGAAACCAGATCTGATTTGCAGGTCACTAGTAACCTCAGCAACCTCGATTCAAGAGTGAATTCTAGATTAGTTCCAGACTTTTTTTTCTGAAGAATTGAATTGGAAAACTAAATAACTGTTGCATATGTCAGCTAGTAGGCAAATATGTGCAGCGTCTCAATGTTTTTATCCGTCCGTTTGACACATTAGGGGATTTTAGCATTTATCTGGTTCCTCTTTTCTGGTTTCTGCTCCTTTTAAATGTGTTGGGACTCTTATCTTTAAATGTATGTCACAACCTCAAAGACGACATCAGCGTTGTCAGAGGTTACTGCCTAAACAGAATGCAAGCTTGCTTATCTAATGGAACGCAAGTGAAAGTTTCTTCTGCGGGTTCCACTGAGGCTCATGTTCCTCCATCAATGGTTTATATAACGATCTGAAATTGAGCTTTTGGAGTGCGTCATTTTAAATTTGTTAAACTACTTGTATGCCTAGTTCAGATAAATTGACAACTAAGAGACAATGGGTCTCATTCATTAACCATGCTTACACACATTTGTGTGTGTTCATTAACATTAGAATAAGGTTTAAAAACAAATTAGTGTACATGCGCATGTGTTGTAAATTAGTCCAAAATACGAATATGAAAAGTGTAAACATTATTATACTTTTAACATACTGCTGTTTGTTTGTCTTAACAAATGGCTTTATTTTGTTTTTGGGGAAACCCATTTGGAAAATCATTATTTTTGAAACTTAATTTGGTGGAGGTAAATGACTTTGGACCAACCACTACATTGAATCTACTGAGGCTCCAAATCTTGAATTATAATACTAAAACAAAGAATACAAGATATGTTTTTTTATTATTATTATTATTATTATTATTTTTATTCTTTATTTTTTTTAAAGCTACTTTAGCAACAAATGTATTACTACAGTACATGCAAACCCTTGACATATGGGAGTAAATCTTGGGCAGGATGTGCTGTTAATAGGTTACAAGCTGGTGATAAAGTGCATACTTTCTTCCCAGTGTGACATCATATGGACGTATTAATTACATTTTGAGTGAACTGTTTGCTAAAGCTCACCATCGATTTTGTCCTAAAGCCCTTCTCAGGTTTTGTGTCAGTCATATTTTTCTGTTGTTTTTCTTCACTTGACTGACCATATAAGTGAGGTTTATGCTGACGATAGCCCCGTATTACTCACTCCTTCCTGAAAATGTGTGGGGACCTTCCCCTACAGTGGGCCACGGCCAAGAATGTAATACACACCTCTGCAGCATTTGAATACAGCACAGTAATTTCCAACCACACGTGCATCTTTTACCACAGGGAGTACGCCACCTGATCTGAGTTCTTACAGCGGAAAGAGAAACCAGAACTTACTATGTGACTAAAATAGATTGAAACAAAAAACCCAGACAATCATTCCTTCACTTTTTCCCCCATTTCTGTCATCAGCCCACCTATTCTGTTTTTCTTCACATTAGGTATAAAGCAACTGAGCTGGGACTTCACCTGAATTCGTGTGGCCATTCAAAGTATTGTTTGCGTCTTGCCCATTTGTTCTAAATGTAGATGTTGTAATCAATATTTATAATTATACTGTATATTACTACAGCAAATATTAGAGCTGCTGTCCATGCATTTAGATAGGGATGTGAGTCAAAAGTGGTTGATTATACAACAGTATTGTCTTTTCAAAGTCTTTTCAGAGCTATTGTAGCTGTTGACTTTTATATTTAACCTGATTATTTAAGTGCGATTACTCGTTCACTGAATCACACTCATTTTGTTTAATACTTCATAAGTTTCTGTGTCTCGCACAGTGAAAAACAAACCGCAAATAGAACGGAAATGAACCTGAAATGAATTGGGCGTTGCTGTTAGTTTTGTTTTTGATCAGATGACTCTGATTTAACTCTGTGGTAATCAGCCGCTCTGTCCTGACTGCGATTCCAGCTGACCTACATGGGACGTCATGTGAGCTCTGTGTGCTAACGTGTGTGACGTGCGGTTGTTGCGCGTCTTGGGTACGTCATCGCTGGAAGCCGCCTATAGATTCTCACCCAGTCCCAAAATGGAATTATGGCAGCGGAGCGCTCTGCTGGATCGACATGATACAGCAGGTGTTCCTCCCAACATGGGGAAAAAAAGCCACACGTGAAAGTGCTGTAATGCTGTAGCCTTATGCAAGGATCAGGTCACCAGGTTTTGGATTGTGACAGGCTCCATCTGGCACTGGTCATGTCCTTATATAGCTCAGGTTATAGCAGAATTTGAGTGATCGTCCTTCATAAACTTGTGAACTTGTTACAAAAGTAAAATGCAGTAACTACACATTTTGTCAACATTTACATTGACTCAAATAGGGAATCTTAAAGGGAAAGTTCACCTAAAAGTGAAAATTCTGTCATTTACTCACCCTCAAGTTATTCCAAACCTGTACGAGTTTCTTTTTTCTGTTGAACTTAAAATAAGATATTTTGAAGGATATGGGTAACCAAACAGTTGATGGTCCCCATTTGACACAAAATGCTTTGGAAGTTAATGGGGACCATCAACTTTTTTTTTTTTTTTTTTTTTTTTCACAAAATATTTTCTTTTGTGTTCAACAGAAGAAATAAACTTATACAGGTTTGAAACAACTTGAGGGGGTGAGTAAATGCTAACAAGATTTTAATTTCTGGGTGAACTATCACTTTAAACTCTGATCTGTCCTGTCCTTTTCTCAATTCCAGTTGTGATACAGTTGCTGTGTTTCATAATCATGATAATAATAATAAATATATCATGAATATAACTAACTATTTGTAGTAATTATAAAATTACAATATAATAAACTATTCTTATTTTATAATGTTAAATATATGAATTTAATAATTGATTATTTCTATTATTATTGTGGCGTTTATGACCTAATCTATATTAAGACTGCATCCTAAAAGTACTTATTGAATGTCTAGTATTAAGAGTGTAGTACATTCACCTCCTTTCAACACATTTCACTACTGTTCAATGGGTTACACGGATGGTGTGGCTAGCCTCTGCTGTCCTCACTAGAGTGAAGTTTTATCAATGAACAGACAGTGTGTTTTATCAACAAGTGGGATGTTATAATGTGTGATTACAGGTTTAATCTGACAGGGTGTAAAAGTGTTACAGAGAAACATAAGGGTGTGCCTGAGGCCAGTCCAGGTGAGCCCGGTGTCATGTGTTCAGCTTTATTGACTTTCACTTATAATGGTCTAGAGGGATTTACCTGGTATAATCCTTGTCAAACAATCGTTGCTGCCTTGCGGTTTTACCTAGTGGTTTTTGACCTGTGAACAAACACCATTTTTAAAAATTAGGTCATTGTTACACTAAACCAAAGTGAAGGTTAGTCAAAGCAAACAAGGCATCTGTTTACAATACATGGAGCATATTTGCCGCTGATCTTTCCATAAGAAACTGTAGACATATGCTTGTCCAATCAGCATTTTGCATTCGGTCTCCATTGTGTCATGGAATATATCATCCAGATCAAATCTGTCAGTGCTATAACAACAAGTGTTTAATTAGTAAATGAATCATGTTGAGCGCTGTGGCATTGTTGTTTCAGTTCAGTTTGCAACTGTCTACTTTATCTGAGATCCTCAGGTCTTAGAATTTTAACTAACTTAAAATGGCTGTTTTATTAATTTATTGAAACAATTGTTTCCTGCCATAACAGGTCTTCCTGGGTTTTTGTGTCTCCAGTGGGCTTCACTGAAGCTTTGGAACAGCTTGAAGGTTTTCCTCATCAATCTGACCCATTCCTCCTGTTTCTCTCATTGCCACCAGCAACCTCTTCTATGCTGTTCTTCTATAGCACAAGACTCCCCACCGAATTCACCTCAAACCCTGAGCTATTCTTAGTATGTTTCTTGATTCTTCCCAGGATTCTTTCGCCTTCTCTCTTTTTTTTATTGTAGGATTCTGAAAAGTGAAATTTGTTCTTATTGTACAGCTAGTCCCTGCCTGTCACTGTTTTGTTTTTGTTAGTTTTTTAACTTTTTTAGTTTTTTCTGAGCTACACATTTCTTTTCTCAACAGCATGCCACTTGCCCTTGTGAGACGGGGGAATTAAATGTCCTAGAGAGGCTGTTACAGCTCTGTCGCTCTGAGGGGCCTCTGAGCATTTTTCCCCGGCTGTGCGTGCAGCTGCGGCAGTAAAACCTCCGCCGTCAGCAGCTGATAATGATCTGTGTTTGCAGTGCAGCATCTGCATAATCAGTATTCATGTCTGGGTCTCGGGGTAAGCAAGTTCTCTTATTCATACATGTTAGAACTTTCTCTTGTTTTACCTAACCCACATGGACCTGGCCTCGCACACCTCCAAAGCTACTCGGGCCACCTCAGAGCTGGTTTGAATTCTGTGTTGTGCAGTCATTCTGAAGAATGCCAAATCTGCAGTATTCGTTCATGCTTGATGGGCATGAACCCGTGATATGCATTCATTCATTCATGGGCTCACTGGGGCTCTTATGTTATGCTAGAGGTTGAAATGGCCTTGTTAGCACTCACTTTTGCTTTTTTGGCATTGCACTGAAAAGCATGAAGCATCCCTTTATATGTTTCCTGTCTCACCATTATTGATCACATAGGGTTTATGCAAGGTCATTTATGTTCTTAAAGTCATTTAGTATAAATCAATGCATATTATATACCGTACAAAAGATTGGGCTTACTGCAAGTTCTTATGGTAACCAAGGCTGTATTTATTATCAAAGTACAGTAAAAACAATCATATTGTGAAATAATATTTTATATTTTAAAATGTAATTTATTCCTGTGATGGGTCTGGGGGATAAAATAGTATCATATTGAGATCACAATCAAATTTCTCAGTAACTGTGATAAGCTCTGGTCTGGACATTTTTTTACTCTATGGATTAATCTAACAATCTGTCACACCACAAAATACACACGACAGCAGCCCGTCAGTGCATGCTGCTAATCAGTCTGCATGTTCTGTGTCTCTGTGTAAATGAATGGCACAGTTTTTTCGCGGTGATTTCAGTGTCTGCGTCATATATGAGAACATGAACTATATTCTCCAGAGCTGCTCTGAGAGTCACTTCACCAACAGTTTCATTTGAGAAAAAAAGTGTCAAATACACACTGAGCTGAAAGTAAAACTGAAAGACCATCACGACAACACATCAAAATAAAAGGGGGGGGGATTTTGTGGGGCCCTGGATTAAAAGCTATCTTACTCTGTGGAGTTTGTGAAAGAACAGCGTTATGTTTACATTTATTCTCAAGGTCTAACAAAAACGTGGAAAGTATTTCCTTCCCCATTAATGGTAAACGGATATCGTGATATATTGATATCTGATGAAGAATTTTGTGACAATATTTTTGGCCATATGGCCCAGCCCTACTGTGATGGCAAAGCTGAATTTTCAGCAGCCATTCAGTGTCACATGATCCTTCAGAAATTATTCTAATATGTTGATTTGGTGCTCAAAAACTAGGCCTATTTATTATCATCAATGTTGAAAACAGTTGTGCTGCTTAATATTTTAGTGGAAACTGTAATAATGAATAGAAATTTTAAAAGAAAGCATTTATTTGAAATAAAAATCTAGCATTTGCTGTCATTTTTTATCAATTTAATGCATCTTTGGAAAAGAAAATTTATACTGGGTGCATTGGAAAAATGTTATGTTGATTGAGTATAGCTTCATTTACCATGTCTGAGTGTTACGAACGATAGTTGTCCTGATCATCTGATAGCTTTCTTGTATTTACAGTATCTGATGATTTATCAGGGTAATTTGAACATTGCGGCTTGATTTGCTCATTGCCAATGTTGTCAAAGTGTTTCGTAAACACTGGTTAATTGCTGTGAATGTTATGAGATCACAGAATTGTTATGGCTTGCCTTTTCAAACCACCTACACAACAACTTTTATTGAAAAAATCCACAGCACATGGTTCGCAAGTCTTGACAGGGAATGCAGTTTAAATTACCTTATCTTTCTATCCCTCGACATGATAAATTATGCAGGAGGAGGATTCACAGTTCTTAGCATCGCAGGGTAATTACCTTCTAAACAAGCTCGCAAATGGAGCAATTACAATATTTCAGATCCCATAGGGAGGCATTTACATTGGTTAATCAAAAGGACAGCAATTCTGGTAAGCACAAGCGATCTGAATTGTTACTTAAATATTCAGATCCGATCCCTCTCTCCAATCCCCAATTGCCCCCCTGAGCCAGATGAAACAGCTGACCTATTTGTCAGTGACCCCTAACTAGAAAACAGTGCGTACCCTTAGCATTGAATCCGGGAAGACATGATTTTCATGGCTTTGTGAGGATGTGTGACATTCTCCGATTTCATGCTGTTATTCAACAGCTAGTGGGTCGATGCCAGCTTCACATGCGTCACGTGTAGCTGCAGTCACCTGACCTGGGTGGCGGCATTGTTGGCAGCGATTGCCTGAAGACTGACTGACATTTAACCGAAGAATAACTGCCAGGCCAAATCATCTGTGTGTGCATTATAGGAACAATAAGTCCTCTGTATGTTCTGTTTGCTTATAATAAACTAAGTCACATGAGCGTTTTCATGTTTAGCAGGGTGTTTTTTTTTCTTTAACGCTTCAGGCTCTTGAAAGCAGCTTGTGGATTGTCCTTTTGACAGCCCAAAGTAATTTCTCCTGATTGACAACCTATTATGGCAAATAAAGTACTACTATGTAATACCGACTAGTTGTGAAAGGGTTAATTGTTTTCTCTGGGCTGTGTTTGTTGCCTGCTAGCCTGAACTTCTTGTTGGTTTGACCCCTGTTAAAGGATGAAAGAGATGTTTGACTCTCCGCAGCACTGCAACAAATTCCTCGAGATCAGTACAGACTGATAATAAACTCCTGCAAACATTTCAGCTCTCATCTGGTTTGTTTATGCATCTACTGTAGTAGCCAGAATGTATTTAAATATGTATTTGTACAAACAGACTTTCTGTGATCAGAGTAGTTATTTTATCACTTGCCTGAGAATTAATATTTTGTGTAAGTTTATCAGTGTTATCTTGATGGATGTCGTTGGGTGGTTTGTACGTTCTGTTAAAAGGAATTTCACTTTGGTGAAATCAGGTTATTAAAACCTCAAAAAACAGGGTTGGTAAAATGCTGCCTTTGATCTTGTGAATATGTATGCTGCCACATGGCCTCATTTTTGGATGCTTGTTGACGTCTGTTTGAACAGACAGGTCAATGACACTACAGTCAAACGTTTGGGTCAGTAAGGTGTTTTTCATTTTTTAACATTTTTTTTCCCATTACATTTTAAAATGTATTTAAGTAGTAAAGTTATATTAGTAATAATATTTTACAATTGATTTAGAAATCAACTGATTCCCAACATTGGAGCAGTAGTGCATTGTGGTGTCGAGGACTGCATTGGGTTTGGGCTCCTGTGGGACCCAACGCAAATCTCCCAGGAGCAGGTGATTTTACCTTTGCTGCGGGCGGGAGTGGGAAACTGGGATTTGGCGTGTAATAGAAATGAGTCAACGCACGACGTTGAGAAGAAAATTAAAGCGGTTGTTTACTTGACAAAAGCAAAGAAAGGCAAGTCAGACATCTGGAAACAATTCTCAATTGTCACTGAAAAAAATGGGAAAGAGTTAAACTTAGTAAGTTGCGATAAATGTGCAAAAGTGTTTGTTTACAACGAACATAAATCTGGCACCTCTGCCTTGAGGCGACATAGGCTACCTATTTTCTTAGTTCTGTATGTTTATTTATTTTATAAGTTAGTTATTTCATATTGTGCTTTGGATAATTTAGCCTACTTAAACTGTTTGTTAACAGTAAAACTGTTGTAGTTAATCGTTTGGTGCTTGTGTATCATGCAGTACATTTAAAAACTGAGGTGCCGCTAGTTGACTTTTTTTTTTTTTTTTTTTAACGGTTATTGTTTCATAACACTAAAAAAAATACCTGATGTTTTTGTCACGTTTGGTGTTTTGGTTTATCTTATTTAAACGCAATCATGTTTAAAGCCTGTTATTCTGGATGTTAGCTTGAACGAATATTTAGTCTGATTGTATTTGTGTACATTTTTTTTTTTTAGAGAGAGCCCGTGGGACCGGGTGGAAGTGGACACTAGGGCTGCAACTAACGATTATTTTGATAATCGATTAGTTGGCCGATTATTCTTTCGATTAATCGGATTAAAAAAATATTGCCCAAAAAAAACTCTATTCCACATTCTGCCCAATGTCCTTCAAACAAACGTGACGACTGAATGCTATGAAAACATACAGTGCTTAATTTATTAGACCACTTAGCATAATAAAGAGAAAACATATTTTAGAAATTTGTCAAAAATTTGTTTAAATTTAAAAATGGTATTGTCATTTATTGGACATAATAATAAAAAATGTCTTCATAACAGCTTGCATTCTTGCTGGTATTGTTTATGTACTTTTTGACTGCAATTGGGTATCGCGAAAAAAAAATACTCAAATAAAAAATACAAAAAAAAATAAGTGCTCTGGTTTTCTTTCATAGATAACAGCAATAATGATATTATAGCATTAAAAATAGCCTACTACTGTTACTAAAGAGCTTACACATATTGGAGTACTAACCAGTACAGAAAGCCGAAAAATGATTTTGGTTATCACCAATACTGTTACTTTAGAGCAGCAGTGGCACAAACCTTACATAAACACATGGTTAAACTTACATAAATTTGTTAAGCATTGTAAAAATTGAATATAGTTTAAACCTCTATTAAAAATTAAAATAATAAAGATAATAATAAAGAGGAATAAAAACACAAACTCAGTGTTAACCAACAGGTAAGAGTAATGTTCTGCAGGAACTACTTTGATCACAGTCACCTCGTCATTTCTTTATCCTGTAAAAGGCCGTTATGGAGCGTCTCATGTTTATATTCAGACAGACAATTACACGCTGTTATCCCTTTAAAGTTCCTACTCTCATAAAATATTTTAATTTATTTTAAACCTTAAATTAACTTTCAACAACAGATAATTCAGCACAATGGATATGTTTGCGCTGAAAAGCCTATTAATTGTCTCCCTCTCTACTGTGTTCTGTCCGTCTGACGCGCGTGCGCGCGCCCGCCGCGCCGGCGCTCATTCGGTATTTTAAACTTAACACAGACTGTCAGGACGGACCTTTATGTAAAAATGGAAATGCTCGCGTGAATTTGTGGCATTTATAGATAAGGATATGACCGTAAACTGAACGTTTTTGCGCTGAGGACGCACACGCATCTGTCAAAGCGCCTGACAGGGCAAGCCATTACTCTTATGCATTAACTTAAAGCTTAAAATAAAGAATTATCATGTTTTGGGCAGCTTGGATCACGTGCTTCTCCGGCAGAATCTCATTCTGTTTCCTCCACTATTTTTAGATGCATTTTGTCCATAGAAATGCATTATTCAGTGCCGTAATTTGACTAACCAGCTGAAGTTGGACGTGCACTGTGGGCAGACCCGATTAATCGATAATGAGAATCGTTGTCGATGATTTTCATAATCGATAATAATCGATTTTATCGATTAGTTGTTGCAGCCCTAGTGGACACAAACATTGCAGGCCCGGGCGGGAGTGGAACACACAGGTTGCAGGAACGGGCGGTCCTGGTCAGAAATTCAGCGGGTAACATTATAAGGTTACAATAAGGCCTAACAACTTAACCCAAACTTAAATTTAATTACTATTTATTTTTGAATAGATGATAAACATTTCAACTTTAAAAAAAAATAAATAATTGTTTGCAAACATGTAAATTGCACATAATGCAGTTTTTAAATTAAAATTTTTATAAAATTTTATTTGTACGCCGTTTTGTTGATGTCTCTCCGCGGTTGAAACACTGATTGGGCAATTATATGAGGCATGAGACTTTGTCATGTTTATTCGCTTTAAAACTAGTAGTACAAAGGAATGATCGCGTTCACTCTCGCTCTGCTCTGCACAAGTCTGCGTTGTGTCACGGCTCAGACACGGGAACCGGAGATGATCGCTGCCACTCTACGCAATGCTTGGTACATGTGCGTACCGAACCGAAAGACCCGTATCGAAACGGTTCAGTATGAATACGTGTACACACCCCTAGTATATATATTTCTGTCATGACAACTCTCAGAGGGATTGACATGGTAATGTACATGAGAATGTTAATGTGTTTGTTGATGGCGGAATAGATCTGCTAACATCCACAACATGCTGCTGTGAACATGTAAGAAATACTGCTGCTCCACAAATAACACACATGAAATAACCCCCATATAGCATACATGAATAATAGCAGATCTATACAGGTGGAGCTGGGGAAGGTGAAGGGTTTCTGAAGCGGGCTGCAAACTGCTACAGCGAGTGCTAGCCAAGTATTTGAATGCTGAGCAGCGAGCTCATTGGCTGCTGATACACAAAGAACCAATCTTCTGTGATGTCAATGTCAGATTGAGTTTGTATATGGATATGTATGTGTGTTAACAATATATTTGGCGTCGCTATTTAGAAAAAAACTGTGTTTTTACTGTGGTGTTAGACCTTTCATCCTCTCAGTATGTTGTTTTTGTAAGCTCAAAAACATCAGTGCCACTTATTTGGTTTCGTTCTAGTATGTTGGTGCGTTTGTTTGAGAGACAGAAAGTAACACTTTGAGTAGAGAGTGACTTGTTCGATTATCTTATCAGTGCACTGATAATGGGCCGAACATGCCCTGTACTGATGATTGCAGCGTCCTCAAAGAATGCCGTCTGAAATCAGACAGGAACCCTGGGAGATTTGTAAACACACCTTTTGATAGCAGCATAAAAGCACGATTGTCAGTATGTGTCTCCAAACAGCAGTGTTGAGATTACACTCGCCTGCTCACTCGCACACAATCTAACATAATGTGCCAAACTTTCACCATGGAGGCATTATGGATGCGATGGGAACCAACCAGGCCCTTTGTGGAACAAACAACAAGTCTGTGCACGAGGGCTCTAAAAATACTCCTCCTGCTGTCATAGTAACTCTTAAAGTCTGTGTAAAGTGATATTAAAATAAGTGTTCTGAGTTTGTCACACAACAGAAAAATGAGTTATTAACCAGCCAGACAAATTTGAATGATGATAAAACCCGCCAAGTAACTAAAATAAGTTATCAAAATCTTTGAAAAATAAGCAGGACTAACTGCTCTCTAACGCTGGGGGCGTGTCCGCTGTCGGCGCTGAAACCACAGTGTCTCTCAACGGTCAAATACCGCTACAACCTGAATGGATGCTACTGATACTACCTCTAGTAGCTTAATTGGATTTATACAGCCATGCATGTTTGAGCGTGCAAGTTCGTTATTTAATTGTAGATGAGCATCAGCGCTGCAGTGAGTTGAAACCTTGTCGTCAAGGCGAGCGTGGCTCATGGTTGTTTAGCAACGGCAAACACCACGAGAGCGCAAGCTCCGGTGCGCTTTGAAAGAAGAGAAAGCGGTACAGCTAGTGTTTCTAGATGCGAATTGTGAACGCTCCATGTTTTTAAATTGTATGTATTCTGCCACATGTTGATGTCTCTGGGCTAAGACCCGGGTATCCATTCACCCTAGAACCGTCCCTGCCTAGAATCTGTATCTAACATCAGACATTCAAAAAACACTTGACCTCTCAACGTAGTTATTATAGTGTTAGGAGTGGGGCTATGTTCGGTGGCTCCATTGCGTCATCGAGCCACCGTTTTAGCCCTGCCCAAAAAATCCTGAACACAGAATCTGAGAAAAACTGTACAACTCCACAATTCAGTACTACATTGCTCAGAGTCTTTGTAATGTGTTTCAGCAATACATTTCTAACATTTGTAATGTGTTTAGAAACAATTCTCAGAATTCTCTTTACTCGGACTTTAAGTGTTAAACCCAGCCACTTTTGTGGCAATGTGTGAGTCTAATGACTGTGATGCACTAGCAACTTTTTTTGGGATCCCATATGAAAATGTGTGGATTTACCAGTATGTACGGTCTTTCTCGGGAGGGTTTGTGCTAACACTATTGGATTCCTAGCAGAGTAAAGGCCTATTGTGTTGGTCATGCTCTGACAAAATGCTGTTGTCAGGAAAGGATTACTGGGTTCAAAGGTCAACAAGAAAGGATGCACAATAAAATAAAATTGAACAACATTCACTTAGGTTTTATTGTACCATATGTTCTGTTAGTAAATCATTCTGATTAGGTATTAGATACCACGTGTGTTGAAAACCATTATGCATTTGCTGTGTTTTTGCTTGTTTTATTCACCTAGAATCATAAATAATGGTTCTGCCATGCATGCAGTGATGATTACATTTGTTTTAATCTAAAACAACCTGCTGACAACCTTCTGTCATTTGTTAAGATCAGCCTATGTGTTGGCTGGTGGTTTTTCGTGTTTGTGAGAGAAACGATTTGATCAAACACAGTTGAATATTGTGGATTAAAATCTGGTTCCCCTGGTGTAGTTTCCAAACCCACGGTGCTGTTTAGCTACATTTCTTTTATTAAGAAACCTGAGCGCTTAAGAGAGCTGCAGAATCCATTTTAATAACACCAATAAAACTTTATGGTTGTACTGTTTTGTTTTTTTCTCATTGTGGCTCCACTTTTACAGAGAGTGAAGTAATGCTGTTTTTGTAAACAATGATAGTGTCTTTTCATTATTGAGAGCGCTGTTTGTGCTACAGACGTGAATTCGAAATACAATTCATTGTTGAGAGAGATGATTTTGGTTGTTTTCTAAGGGACAAAAATAAAAAATAAATGTATCTGGATTATGAAAAAACAGGGAAAGCATCTCATACCCTTTTTGATTTTGGCCAGTATGTAGATACCATACAGGGGCATTTCTAGTATAAAAAAATATTTGTCTATTTGAATTTGATCAAAATTAGCTATGATAACACAGGCAAAACATCCCATACCCTTTTTGTCACATCAGCTTTTTGCCATTTATATTGGATGACTTCTTTCTTTTTTCTTTTTTTCTCTTTCTTTTCAATAACTTTTTCATTTATATTATATGTACTGTATCCCTACCAGCAAGTAAGCCCTACATAATTGTGAATTGTACAATGGGCAAGCATCAGTGTTTTTCTTAATAATGTGTAATTACTTTATGTGCATTGTTTATCTTCAGCGGTGGGGAATCCACTCTGATTTCTGCTTTTATTAGAGGCATTTCTCGTCTGCTCCTACATGAAAAAGCCCAGTGAGTGGCAGAGAGCTGAATAAACACCTCTCTCATACTGACTCATCTGCTCCTATCTAGAGCTTTCTTCACACTCTGAGGTGAGTCTACAGTGGGCGTCTTCGACGTGCCTGTGATCTTTGCTGCTCTGCTGACACCCTTGCCTGCCCCATATTCAATTCTCGCTCTAAGTGAGAGCTGCTTTGGTGCTGGCATGAGCCAGACCCCTTTGGCAGGATCCAGGCTAGTTGGCCATGCTAGGCGTAGTTTGGCTGTGCGTTTGGTTTTCAGAAGGTTGCTAGTATTCTGGTCTGGCTCTGATTCCTTGTTCTCACAGGACTTAGTGTTTATTTTTGCCTGCCCCACTAGTCTGCTACCTGTGTGTTTTGAGTATGTTTATTTACGAGTTCATTTGAGTGCATTGCACATACACTCATATAGTAACGTGCCAAAACTCTGTAAACCCGAGGCAGCCGTTTCTTTACCCGGTCACATCCTCTTCTGCTCTTGCTGTGAAACAACCTACAGAGATTTTGAGGATTTGAGGATTTCATTGCACAGATCACGCAAGCCTGAAAATTATAGTAGTGGAAGTTTCTTGAAAATATAACAAGGTTTTTTGGATTAATATGTACATTAATGGGTGACCTTGTTCTTGTACCTTCCTGTTCTTGACTTTTACACTGTGCAGATTTATGCCAAGTACTTCTCAGAATATACTATTAATCACATAAGACTCTGTCACATGCTCTTCCTCTGTCTGTGTGTTCTGTGATGCTTTATGGCCTATAAATGGACGAGGAAATCTGATCAGTGTGCACAAACGGCTTTAAAATGGCCAATAATGCTTGTTAAAGCTTGCTTTCTAGTCACACCTTGGATATAAAGTTATATCAATCATCTCAAATGTGATCTGTTATGGTCTTTTGTGTGTGTGTATACACAAACAGTGGTTTTAATCATGGTTTTATCTGGTGCACAGTGTTTTTTTTTTTTTTTTCCTAATTGTCTTTACATAATCGTTTTACAGTATTGTCTGTTTTTTGTTTTTTTCATAGTACCCACAATGGATATGTCATTTGTCACTGCTTTACAGTGGTTTTGTTTTATCTTTCATGGAAAGGAATGAAAGCTATAGAATACATGTTAATATTTACAGAAACTGCTTATCTTTCTACACTACAATAAAAAATAAACGGTAGTGGCTTTCCTTTTGTTTATCATATACCTGTTTAATGAATAAGGCTATCATCTATGAAAGGCTGATTATTATCTCCGTTATCAAAGTTAATTTAACCTTTAACTTGACCTATAGTGCAGGGCATTAAAGGTAACCATAGCCTTGTTTTGGATTGAAAGTAGACTCAGATACTGTAAATCTGATCACAAAGCACATTTAGAAAAGCATACTCTAAAAGTGTAAAAACCAACTAAGAAGATTGTGTCAAGACCGCATGAAATATTGTGTGGCTTTTAAATTTTTTTCTTTTTTTTTTAATCAAACTAATAAAGCTTGATTCTTGAGAGACCTTCAGCAGGTTGCTTGGCACTAGGAGCTGGTGACCAGGGGGGTTGTGCTATTAAAATTATGGTAACTTAGAATAGGGAACACTTATTCACTATTAACCACGACTTTTATTAATAGTTAGTAAGGTAGTTAAGTTTAGGTATTGGGTAGGATTAGGGACGTAGAATAAGGTCATGTAGAATAAGTCATTAATATGTGCTTAATTTATATTAATAAATGGCTAATATCCTAGTAATATGCATGTTAATAAGCAACTAGTTAAGAGACCCTAAAATAGTGTTAGCAAAATTATGACACAGAAGAAAATGGAATGAAACCGTTGTGGGGCTTTAAATAGGAGCTTAGAAACTATGCTAGTAGTTGACATGTTGCATTTCCTGTGTGAGATCACTGTGCAACATCCGCTGCCTCTGTGAGATCAATGAGTTCATATCTTCTTTCCAGCTTGATGTTCTTCATAAACAATAGTAGAAAAATAAGGGGATAACTCTTCATCTTTATTAATGTATTTTTTAAATATTTACCATTACCATAGATTTTATTTTGTCTTAAGTTCATGAACATGAACCCTGTGCAAACAACTGAGTGAAATCTGCTTATGACTATAATATCCTTTTTTTTTTTTTTTTGTAGGATGAGAGAAAGATATTGAGGATGTGAGCAGTCCCTTCACCTTTAAGAATCATCTTCAAAATGGAGCTTGTTCTTTTTTCCTACGTTTCAGTCTAAGGTAAATCCTACACTTTTTCTGTCACCTAAAAACATTGATATCATCAGAGAAAGTGATTCTCTG